>NC_072383.2:52635000-53260000 GCF_028885625.2 Pongo pygmaeus | reverse complement strand
GAAAAGGGGAAAGAAGGGGGAAAAAACCCCCCACAAGCACATACAGAGACAGTGAGGAAAGAATGAATTTTACATTTTTCCCACTGAGTTATCTGACTGCCTGTCAGCTACCAAAGAAGCCAGTCTTGGCAGTTGGTCCTAGAAAACTTCGGCTCAGTTATCACGGAAAATTTTTAATTATTTCCCAATTTCCTGAAAAGTTTGAAAAATAAATAATAGGCTAGTGTTCTGTAGTGCCTGTCACTGTTCATTTGCTGGTAATTCCACCATAGTTAGGACAAATTTATTACTCGGTGGTAACTGGAGGAAAAGTAGAGTACATGCTCACAGATGCCAAGTAGATAGAGGAGCTTTGACTTTACTCTGTCCTTAATAGGCAGCCATTGAATTTTTGAGGCATATGAAGTAAAGGGCTCATATTGTTTTTTGGAAAATTATTCTGGGAAGAGTTTGAATGCTGAATTTAAGAAGTAAGAGTGTGAAAGAAGGTAGAAAGACCAATTTGGAGAAATAATTGAAAAGTACAATACTGATTCTTTATGTTAATTGCCTGTTTGTATCAAGTGCAGCATACTTCCAGTCATGGAAACTTTACGAGTGAGAAAGACTTAACTTTCCTCTCATTTCACTTATTAATCAGTCAGTAAATGTCATTGATTTTTTTACTAATTTTTATATCTGCCTCAGGTAACCTGTTGCCCAGGTAGATAGATTTGCTAAAAGTTTTGAAGCACAGTCTAATACATCTATTTTATTCTGTCCTCTTGCAAGAAATGCTCTCTGCCTACTTCTTCCTTCACGTTTTACAATCTCTTCTGACTCTAAGAAGAATTCTTTCTCTTCACCAGGCCTGTCACAAGAGGAAGCAGTATTGCGTTCTGGTCAAGTGGATGAACTCTCAACCCAGATTAGCTGGGTTCAAATCTTAGCTTTTTACAATTAGCTGTATGACTTAAGCTCTATGCCTCAGTTCCCTTATTGATAATATAAGAATTATGATAATAGCATGTTGTTATTAATTACTATATCAATTATTATATCAACCCAATTTAAGGAAAACAGTAATACAATCCAAGAATTGAAAGACATTATCAAAAAGCTAATTTACCACAGTAGAGTAGGCTTTCTCTCTGGGATGCAAGGTTGGTTTAACATATGCAAATCAGTAAATGTGATTCACCACATAAACACAATTAATAACAAAAACCAGCAGAAACAAAAGGCTTGCCCTGCAGAGGTCTCTGGTATTGGCTAATGATCATTATGTCTCTAGGAGTGAAATAGATGGGCTGCCTATTAATATATTACTTCAGATATTTTAGGTCTGGTGAATTGAAGTCTAATATTAATCACCACACCAGAGGGTCATAGCTTCTCAGTGAATTTCCAGACATGAACCCATTCACAGACTCAGAGCTCCTCAAATGTAAATGAATCAGGTTTCTTTAAGGAAGGAACTCACTACACATCCAGAAATTTGTTTTGTAAATATTCTTCCCAGATTTCCCTGAAAAAAAGTATGGCTTCTTACACAGGTGACTGTGTATTAAGGAAGAGGAAATAACCAGACTTTCATCTACTGGTGGAATCTCCACATAGTCTCCCAACTTATGGAGCAATTATGATAATACTAAGTGGTATTATGATAATACTAAGTGGTAGATACTAGAAGTTCCTTTGTTATAATAAACAGTACACCAAAAGCAACATGACATATCTGAAGGAATTACAAAATTGGTGCTAATATTGGGACCTGAAAGATGCAAAACTGGTAATTCTCACCACATTTAACTTGCTATTTATTGTGATGAAGGCAGATAGGTCCTGGATATTGACAGGCAATTATTATAAAATTAATCAGACAGTGACTCCAATTGCTGTTGTCATTTCAGATCATACATTCCCTAGACCTGGTGTGCTGGTGCTAATTTGTCAATTGAGTTTTTCTCTATAATGTTAGTAGAGACTACTGGAAGCATTTTGCTTTCAGCTGGTGGGGTCAGAAGTACACCTTCACTATTATTATTACATATAGCAATGTGAAGTACACATTTGCTCTATAGTCACTCTCCACTGTCTAGTCTGCAAGAACTTGAGTGTTTTTCCATTCCACAGAACATCATACTCATCCAGTACTTTTATGCCGGCATGTTCTTTGGACCAATAAGCAGGAAGGATCAATTTCCATAAAATCCTTGAGAGGACACCTGTGTGTTAATGGGTTTAAAATAAAAACCTACCAAAATTTAAAGACCTGCCCTTAATGAAATTTTGAGAGGCCATGGTATATGCTGTGTCAAGATATTTCTCCTGTGGTGCTGACAAAGTTGTTGAATAATGTCCTTTTGGAATTTGGAGGCAAGACATGGTTCAGGTAAATGTGGCATTGTGACACATTTGCAGAATAACCAAAGGGCTGCCAGTTTTGAGTACTTCCTAGGGTAATATAAAGGCTATGGATTGTGTCCAGTCTGCTGTGATTCTTTGCCATTTAGATCCCCTGTCCCTAAGTGACCCAATGCCACTTGAAGTGTCTTGTCAGATAAAGATGCTGTAAAGAGGCTTTGGCAGGTCCCTACGGGTGATTCATGATGTGAGCCTTTATAATTTTGGAACAAATTGTGTTATTGTCTGTAGCTAATGTTATTTTGAGAAAGATTTTAGAGACAGAGACCTAATACAGACTGAATACTTTACCATGAACCACCAAGTTACCATGAAGTCTGAGCTACCTGGGAGTTTTCTGGCCTACCAAGCCATAAGATTGGGTGTTGGTAGCAGAACTTCATCATCAGAGGCAGTGGTATATTTGGGATCAGTCATGTTTTTGATAGTTCTTAAGGCAAAAGTAAATTGTACAAGGAAGTGGCTCAGATTCTCATTTCTCCTATCCCTGCTACATTGCCATCTGTGTTTCAACCCACACCCTTGGCTTTATGAATTGATTCCTATGACCAACTGACTAATAAACTCATCAATAAAAAAGTCAGGTAATTGTCTAAAGATGCTTTTGAGTGATTTATTGGTAATTACCAATAAATGCAAAACCCTGCAGAGCTTGTCCTGAAAGAATACAATAAAAGGAAATCTTACCAATGGGAAGAACTTTGGGCTGTGCACCTCATTGATTATTTTGCCTGAAAGGAGAGATGAGGAAAAGTATAGATCTATACTAATTCATTATCAATGGCTAATTACTTGACTATAAATTCTGAACTTTTGTAAGAAACACAATTGATAACTAAGAGGTGTGTGATTATATGCTTCAAAATGTATATAGCATTGTGAATATATTTGTGTCCCATGTAAATACTAACTAAATAGCAACCTCAGCAGAGAAAGAACTTGTAAATTAGGTGGATCAAATTATTCATTCTGTGGGTAATCACCTAGCCTCTTCTTTTGCTACCCCTGTTTTTTTTTCCCCATGGGATGATGAGTAAAATGGCCATAGTCACAGAGATGGAGGAATTTAGCAATTAGGCTGTTAGAGCATTTATTTTATATTTTACAACACTGTATTGCAGTCTTGTAGAAAAAGACAAGTACTGGAGTTCTAGACCTTTCAGCCCATGGTTTGATAGATGAGCATGGAAATCCTAAGATACCTGTGGCGATCTCAGAAATAGTTGTTCAAGTGCTCATAACATTGTTTTTTCTCTCAGATTATGAAGAAATTTCATTGCTTAATGCACTGAAATAGAGAATATATCTAAATAAGATCAACAAAACTGTGTCTGAGTTACTTCTGTAAGAAGGCCAAGAATATAAATTTAGGTCCTATTGACTTTTAGGCTTCTTCATCTATGTCTTTGCCATATAAATAGTCTGAGGAAGAAAGAAGATGTTAAGAAGGCATAGTCCTTATTTTCTCCTTTAGAGAAAGGTTTTAAGTTCTACTTTAATGTAAAATTAGTGTGATAAAATAGTTCCTTCTTAGGCTATTTAATTCTCTGTCAACTGTGAGGAAAGTTAAACCCTTGAATTCTGCTTTATAGGGTCCCTGTAGCAGGATGGTTTGCATTACAAAAAAATGAGAAATAAATCACCTCTACTTATTCTTCTTGGGACAAAAGATGCCAGACAAGAAAAAAAATCCTGAGAAAAATAATTTTTGCACTAAAAAAGCTATCAATTTAAAGGTATGAATGGACAAAAATATGAAAAAGAAACTTTGGTTATTAATCAGACCATATGGTAGATTTGAATTAGAACATATAATAAAAGAAGAAATACTTATATATATCCTTTTAATTTGAAAAATCTGGGTCTAAATCCAAGATGCCCAAACAAGAACAGCTCCAGTCTACAGCTCCCAGTGTGAGCGATGCAGAAGATGGGTGATTTCTGCATTTCCAACTGAGGTACCAGGTTTATCTCACTGGGGAGTGTTGGAAAGTGGGTGCAGGACAGTGGGTGCAGCATACCAAGCATGAGCTGAAGCAGGGCAAGGTATTGCCTCACCCAGGAAGTGCAAGGGGTCAGGGAATTCCCTTTCCTAGTCAAAGAAAGGGGTGACAGATGGCACCTGGAAAATTGGGTCACTCCCACCCTAATACTGCACTTTTCCAAGGGTCTTAGCAAATGGCACATGAAGAGATTTTATCCTGCACCCAGCTCGGAGGGTCCTACACCCACAGAGCCTCGCTCATTGCTAGCACAGCAGTCTGAGATCAAACTGCAAGGCGGCAGCGAGGCTGGGGGAGGGGCGCCCCCCATTGCCCAGGCTTGAGTAGGTAAACAAAGTGGCCAGGAAGCTCGAACTGGGTGGAGACCACCACAGCTCAAGGAGGCCTGCCTGCCTCTGTAGGCTCCACCTCTGGGGGCAGGGCACAGACAAAAAGGCAGCAGAAACCTCTGCAGACTTAAAAGTCTCTGTCTGACAGATTTGAAGAGAGTAGTGGTTCTCCCAGCACGCAGCTGGAGATCTCAGAATGGACAGACTGCCTCCTCAAGTGGGTCCCTGACCCCTGAGTAGCCTAACTGGGAGGCACCCCCAAGTAGGGGCAGAATGACAACTCACACAGCTGGGTATTCCTCTGAGACAAAACTTCCAGAGGAATGATCAGGCAGCAACATTTGCTGTTCACCAATATCCGCTGTTCTGCAGCCTCCACTGCTGATACCCAGGCAAACAGGGTCTGGAGTGGACCTCTAGCAAACTCCAACAGACCTGCAGCTGAGGGTCCTGACCATTAGAAGGAAAACTAACAAACAGAAAGGACATCCACACCAAAAACCCATCTGTATGTCACCATCATCAAAGACCAAAGGTAGAAAAAACCACAAAGATGGGGAAGAAACAAGCAGAAAAACTGGAAACTCTAAAAATCAGAGCACCTCTCCACCTCCAAAGGAACACAGCTCCTCACCACCAACAGAATAAAGCTGGACGGAGAATGACTTTGACGAGTTGAGAGAAGAAGGCTTCAGATGATCAAATTACTCGGACCTAAAGGAGGAAGTATGAAACAATGGCAAAGAAGTTAAAAACCTTGAAAAAAATTAGACGAATGGCTAACTAGAATAACCAATGCAGAGAAGTCCTTAAAGGACCAGATGGAGATGAAAACCATGGCATGAGAACTACGTGATGAATGCACAAGCCTCAGTAGCTGATTCGATTGACTGGAAGAAAGGGTATCAGTGATGGAAGATCAAATGAATGAAATGAAGTGGGAAGAGAAGTTTAGAGAATAAAGAATAAAAAGAAATGAACAAAGCCTCCAAGAAATATGGGACTATGTGAAAAGACCAAATCTATGTCTGATTGGTGTACCTGAAAGTGACAGGGAGAATGGAACCAAGTTGGAAAACACTCTAAAACACTCTGCAGGATATTATCCAGGAGAACTTCCCCAATCTAGCAAGGCAGGCCAACATTCAAATTCAGGAAATACAGAGAACACCATGAAGATACTCCTCAAGAAGAGCAACTCCAAGACACATAATTGTCAGATTCACCTAAGTTGAAATGAAGGAAAAAATGTTAAGGGCAGCCAGAGAGAAAGGTTGGGTTACCCACAAAGGGAAGCCCATCAGACTAACAGCTGATCTCTCGGCAGAAACTCCACAAGCCAGAAGAGAGTGAGGACCAATATTCAACATTCTTAAAGAAAAGAATTTTTCACCCAGAATTTCATATCCAGCCAAACTAAGCTTCATAAGTGGAGGAGAAATAAAATACTTTACAGACAAGCAAATGCTGAGAGATTTTGTCACCACCAGGCCTGCCTTAAAAGAGCTCCTGAAGGAAGCACTAAACATGGAAAGGAACAACCAGTACCAGCCACTGCAAAAACATGCCAAATTGTAAAGACCATCGAGGCTAGGAAGAAACTGCATCAACTAACAAGCAAAATAACCAGCTAACATAATAACGACAGGATCAAATTCACACATAACAATATTAACCTTAAATGTTAATGGGCTAAATGCTCCAATTAAAAGGCACAGACTGGCAAATTAGATAAAGAGTCAAAACCCATCAGTGTGCTGTATTCAGGAAACCCATCTCACGTGCAGAGACACACATAGGCTCAAAATAAAGGGATGGGGGAAGATCTACCAAGCAAATGGAAAACAAAAAAAGGCAGGAATTGCAATCCTAGTCTTGGACAAAACAGACTTTAAACCAACAAAGATCAAAAGAGACAAAGAAGGCCATTACGTAATGGTAAAGGGATCAATTCAACAAGAAGAGCTAACTATCCTAAATATATATGAACCCAATACAGAAGCACCCAGATTCATAAGGCAAGTCCTTAGAGACTTTCAAAGAGATTAGACTCCCACACAATTATAATGGGAGACTTTAACACCCCACTGTCAACATTGGATAGATCAATGAGACAGAAAGTTAACAAGGATATCCAGGAATTGAACTCAGCTCTGCACCAAGTGGACTTAATAGACATCTACAGATCTCTCCACCCCAAATCAACACAATATACATACTTTTCTGCACCACACCACACCTATTCCAAAATTGACCACGTAGTTGGAAGTAAAGCACTCCTCAGCAAATGTAAAAGAACAGAAATTGTCACAAACTGTCTCTCAGACCACAGTGTAATCAAACTAGAACTCAGGATTAAGAAACTCACTCAAAACTGCTCAACTACATGGCAACTGAGCAACCTGCTCCTGAATGACTACTGGGTACATAACGAAATGAAGGCAGAAATAAAGATGTTCTTTGAAACCAACAAGAACAAAGACACAACATACCAGAATCTCTGGGACACATTCAAAGCAGTGTGTAGAGGGAAATTTATAGCACTAAATGCCCACAAGAGAAAGCAGGAAAAATCTAAAATTGACACCCTAACATCACAATTAAAAGAACTAGAGAAGCAAGAGCAAACACATTCAAAAGCTAGCAGAAGGCAAGAAATAAGTAAGATCAGAGCAGAACTGAAGGAAATAGAGACACAAAAAACCCTTCAAAAAATTAATGAATCCAGGAACTTGTTTTTTTGAAAGGAGGAACAAAATTGATAGACCGCTGGCAAGACTAATAAAGAAGAAAAAAGAGAAGAATCAAATAGACGCAATAAAAGATGATAAAGGGGATATCACCACTGATCCCACAGAAATACAAACTACCATCAGAGAATACTATAAACACCTCTATGCAAATAAACTAAAAAATCTAGAAGAAATGGATAAATTCCTCGACACATACACCCTCCCAAGACTAAACCAGGAAGAAGTTGAATCTCTGAATAGACAAATAACAGGAGCTGAAACTGAGGCAATAATTATAGCTTACCAACCAAAAAAAGTCCAGGACCAGATGGATTCACAGCCGAATTCTACCAGAGGTACAAGGAGGAGATGGTACCATTCCTTCTGAAACTATTCCAATCAATAGAAAAAAAGGGAATCCTCCCTAACTCATTTTTTGAGGCCAGCATCATCCTGATACCAAAGCCTGGCAGAGAAACAACCAAAAAAGAGAATTTTAGACCAATATCCTTGATGAATATTGATGCAAAAATCCTCAATAAAATACTGGCAAACCGAATCCAGCAGCACATCAAAAAGCGTATCCACCATGATCAAGTGGGCTTCATCCCTGGGATGCAAGGCTGGTTCAACATATGCAAATCAATAAACGTAATCCAGAATATAAACAGAGCCAAAGTCAAAAACCACATGATTATCTCAATAGATGCAGAAAAGGCCTTTGACAAAATTCAACAACCCTTCATGCTAAAAATTCTCAATAAATTAGGTATTGATGGGACGTATCTCAAAATAATAAGCGCTATCTATGACAAACCCACAGCCAACATCATACTGAATGGGCAAAAACTGGAAGCATTCCCTTTGAAACCTGGCACAAGACAGGGTTACGCTCTCTCACCACTCCTATTCAACTTAGTGTTGGAAGTTCTGGCCAGGGCAATCTGGCGGGAGAAAGAAATCAAGGGTATTCAATTAGGAAAAGAGGAAGTCAAATTGTCCCTGTTTGCAGATGACATGATTGTATATCTAGAAAACCCCATCGTCTCAGCCCAAAATCTCCTTAAGCTGATAAGCAACTTCAGCAAAGTCTCAGGATACAAAATCAATGTGCAAAAATCACAAGCATTCTTATACACCAATAACAGACAAACAGAGAGCCAAATGATGAGTGAACTCCCATTCACAATTGCTTCAAAGAGAATAAAATACTTAGGAATCCAACTTGCAAGGGATGTGAAGGACCTCTTCAAGGAGAACTACAAACCACTGCTCAATGAAATAAAAGAGGATACAAAGAAATGGAAGAACATTCCAGGCTCATGGGTAGGAAGAATCAATATCGTGAAAATGGCCATACTGCCCAAGTTAATTTAGAGATTCAATGCCATCCCCTTCAAGCTACCAATGACTTTCTTCACAGAATTGGAAAAAACTACATTAAAGTTCATATGGAACCAAAAAAGAGCCCACATTGCCAAGTCAATCCTAAGCCAAAAGAGCAAAGCTGGAGGCATCATGCTACCTGACTTCAAACTATACTACAAGGCTACAGTAACCAAAACAGCATGGTACTGGTACCAAAACAGAGATATAGACCAATGGAACAGAACAGAACCCTCAGAAATAATGCCGCATATCTACAACTATCTGATCTTTGACAAACCTGACAAAAACAAGCAATGGGGAAGGGATTCCCTATGTTATAAATGGTTCTGGGAAATCTGGCTAGCCATAAGTAGAAAGCTGAAACTGGATCCCTTCCTTACACCTTATACAAAAATTAATTCAAGATGGAGTAAAGACTTAAATGTTAGACCTAAAACCATAAAAACCCTAGAAGAAAACCTAGGCAATACCTTTCAGGACATAGGCATGGGCAAGGACTTCATGTCTAAAACACCAAAAGCAATGGCAACAAAAGCCAAAATTGTCAAATGGGATCTAATTAAACTAAAGAGCTTCTGCACAGCAAAAGAAACTACCATCAGAGGGAACAGGCAACCTAAAGAATGGGAGAAAATTTTCACAACGTACTCATATGACAAAGGGCTAATATCCAGAATCTGCAATGAACTCAAACAAATTTACAAGGAAAAAACAAACAACCCCATCAAAAAGTGGGCAAAGGATATGAACAGACACTTCTCAAAAGAAGACATTTATGCAGCCAAAAAACACATGAAAAAATGCTCATCATCACTGGCCATCAGAGAAACGCAAATCAAAACCACAATGAGATACCACCTCACACCAGTGAGAATGGCGATCATTGAAAAGTCAGGAAACAACAGGTGCTGGAGAGGATGTGGAGAAATAGGAACACTTTTACACTGTTGGTGGGACTGTAAACTAGTTCACCATTGTGGAAGTCGGTGTGGCAATTCCTCAGGGATCTAGAACTAGAAATATCATTTGACCCAGCCATCCCATTACTGGGTATATACCCAAAGGATTCTAAATCATGCTGCTATAAAGACACATGCACATGTAGGTTTATTGCGGCACTATTCACAATAGCAAAGACTTGGAACCAACCCAAATGTCCAACAATGGTAGGCTGGATTAAGAAAATGTGGCATGTATACACCATGGAATACTATGCAGCCATAAAAAATGATGAGTTCATGTCCTTTGTAGGGACATGGATGTAGCTGGAAACCATCATTCCCAGCAAACCATGTCAAGGGCAAAAAACGAAGCACTGCATGTTCTCACTCATAGGTGGGAGTTGAACAATGAGAACACATGGACACAGGAAGGGGAACATCACACACCAGGGACTGTTGTGGGGTGGGAGGAGTGGGGAGGGATAGCTTTAGGAGGTATACCTAATGTTAAATGATGAGTTAATGGGTACAGCACACCATCATGGCACATGTATGCATATGGCACAAACCTGCACATTGTGTACATGTACCCTAAAACTTAAAGTATAATAATAAAAAAAATTTGTAAATCATTTGGAGTATGCCCACAAAGTTTTAAAATATTCCTTTCTGTAGGGGGTGGAACTGAATTCTCCTCCCCTGAGTGTGAGCTGGACTTAGTGCCTCACTTCTAATTAACAGAATATTAAATGGGAAAAATAGTAACTTGACAGTGGGGAAACTTGGAAGACAACAACTTAATTTAGCAATGTTGACATCAGCAGGAATAGAACATATTGATATTATGTTTACTCATATGTTTCAAGAAGAAGAGTGCATCATTACTATGGTATTGTTCTTTTAAATCTGATATCTAAGTCTAATCTGAGAAAACTTTAGACAAGCCCAAATTATCTTACCAGTACACCAAAAAATGTCAAGGTTATGAAAAACAAGGAAAGACTGAGGGTGAGACACAGGTTGGAGTACCTGAATTGTAACCTGGAATAGAAAAAAGACATTAGCAAAGAAACTGGAGAAATCCAAATAAAGTCTTTGTTTTAGTTATTAATAGTGTGTGAATGTTAATTTGTTTTAATTTCTTAGTTTTAATAATTGCCCTATGATTATGTAAGATGCTAACATTAGGGGTAGCTGGGTCAAGGATATCTGGGAGCGGTCTATACTGTCTTTTCACCTCTTTTGTATATATAAAGTTATTTAATAATTATATAATTAATAACAAAGGAAAAATTGGCAAATTATGATTGCTGTGCACTTTCTACATGCCACACAGTCTGGTGTGGCAAGTCTTCACATGAATTATTTATCTGGTACCTATTCCCTTCCAGTCACTTGTGCTTCTTCCACCATCTTTTTATGGTAGTGTCAATTTCATTTTATTTATAAGTAAAATATCACTTGAAATTAATGTCTACAGTTAGATTTATGGATTAATTTTAATTAGCAGTACTTGAGTTGCATAGAGTCTATCTCTATCTAAAAGTCAATATAATAACATCTGCTAATAAGACCTGAAATATTTGGACTTTTTGACTGTTGAGAGTACATTTGTATGATGACAATGTCAATTATTAGAAAGAACTGTTTGTTTATATGAAACTTATTTGAATCTTTCCACCAAAAAAGGACATTCACTTTCTGAAAACTGAAACAAAACATCTGCAAATTTGAGTACTGTCTGTGTCCTAGTATAAATCTCTTCAACATGGACTTCACACCCCTGTTCCTACCTTCGCTAGGCTAATATTGACATTTCTTCCATTCGTGGCTTATTTGTAACCTCCCGTGAAATAGTATCTTAATGTTTCCTTGTCTAGGTTAGATGCCCCTCTTTTTTGCCAGTTTATCACGTTATGCCTGTCTCTATGTTATCACTAAATATGTGAATTTAATTTTATTGATTTCTGGCTGTGTCTTATTGAGTGAGATTCTACAGTAACTTGTCCTATTCAAGTTTTATCAAGTGTTCAATCAATTTTAATGTAAAATAAATAAATTTTATATTTACTCTTCTGACTCAGAACAAGCAAGCTCTTTTCTCATTTACTGAAATTTACATTCTCTTTCGAGTTACATTCTTTAGCATTAGTACACCCATAAAATATTTTCTATAAAGGGCCAAGTAAATAGTAAGTACCATAAGACACATATGACCTTTGCAGTACATTTTTCTTTCTTTTTTGGGAGAACCTTTTAAAATATAAAAATCATTCGTTGTTCTTCCTTGATTGTACAAAAAGAGGCTTCAGGTCAAATGAGGTCCACAGGCAGTAGCGTGGTAACCCGTCTTCTAAACTACAAAAAAAAAAAAAGTCAATAATTTGTAACTCTTTGTTTTGGTTAATAACTTTGATATATGTGGTGTTCTTTTCAATCTGATTATTTGCATAGCTACTACTCAAATATTTTCTACCTTTAATCATTGTCCGGATAGCCTGTCATTTTCCTACACTGAATTAAAAGGCATTGCCTTAGAGTCTCTACCAATTAGATTCTGACATAGAGTTTCATTTGGTTGCTCTTAAAATGTTTCCTTCCTAATTAAGGAAGGGCAGATATCAGCTCCCACTTGTTTACAGAAAACAAAATAAGGATAAAAAGGTCACAGTTTGCCTAAAATTTAGACTCCTCGACCTTGACGCCAGTTTGAAGGTCATAAAAGGGCAACCACAGCATTTCCAATTGTGGTACAGAAATGAGTATAATCTGCAGTCCAGGAATCTCCATTCAATTCTTTCCACCTGAATTCACAGATACCCAATTCATGTTGAGGCACCTTTTTTAACCTACATGCACTGAGGACAGTATCTTTTCTTTCAAAACCATTTACTATATTCTTCCAATCTTAATATGCTACATTATAAGAGCACTGTCATGGTACTAACTGACATTGATTTAGAAACAGAGTTGAAAAATTGAGTTTACATTAAAATGTAAAAGACTGTTAGAGGGCAGGGTCACCAATTGATAAAACATCAGCAGATAAGTCACTTAATGAAGGAAAAATTACATATTTTATATGCAGTTTTTGTTTAAAGTGAGGATAAGATTGTGGCAGAGGGGTAGTTAGGGGTGTCCCACAAAGTTACAATATATTTAGATCACTTTTATTGTGTAGATACATATCAATAGGTTGTCAGTGACTATTATATATTTGTTACTCATATTAAAAAGCCACACTTTATAATATCAAAGCTATTCATAAAATATTAAATAAAATAATAGATTTATCTATTATTTTTATAGACAATATTCTCAGAGGAAACAACATTCTAAAGCTCAAAATAGGAAAAGAGAAAAGATAAAAAGTACTTCCCTAATAATCATGGCCTCAGATGTTTGCTGAACCCTAAAATTGCCAAGGGGATCCAGGAGTATCTTACAGTGGATATAGGTAGATGAGCTCTGATGGCTCATTCTTTTCAATCCACACTCACATTCAGAGCTCTGCAAATGCAGTTTTCACTATCTTCCACCAACCACAGAAGGTGGAGTCTTTCTCACCAGAAATCCTGCCTTCTCTTAAGACTGGGAAATATTTTCTTTACTCTTTGTAACTGCAAAGCAAACAATAGTTTAAATGACTAGGAAATTATCTCTCACTGTTGTTGGAAAAGTTGATGTTCCCTTTTCTGACAGGGGGATATATTTCTCGCTGACAAAATTGCCTTTTAAAAAAATCGGGCCAATTTTCAAATAAGTGGAAAAACCAAATATATCCTTTGTGGCCCTACCTAAAATATTAGTAATGAGTCTTTTGTGTAATAGACTTTTGGGATACAATACAGAAGAGGCTGCACTGAGGAAAATGTCCTCAGGGACATGTTTAATCAACACTAGTGTAAGAAGCAAGGCCAGGTGTGCAACAATAAGTATAAGTTTACAACACAAGAGGCATTTTTATCTTGTATTTCTTGTGTCATGTCAGCATCATGTTAGGCATTTGTAAGACGTTGAGGACTCCTCTTTCCAATTTAGCAATCCTGTAAAATAGTTAGATTAGTGTAAATATAACTATTCAGATAATGAGAGAAAAAATCAGATAATGATTTCTATTCTATATTCTATAACAATTTTTTATATTCTTGTAACAGTGGAAAAGGCAAAGTGATAACTACTATTAATATTTTGTAGCATAAACTTTCAGACTTTTATAAATTTTTAAATATATACTGGTCTTTTATATATTTATGATTTTATTCTATTTTTGCATTTTTAAATTTATATTTTTATATTTATGTTTAGTATTTATATAAAGAAATGCATATATATATATATTTGAGACTGAGTCTAACTCTTTCCCAGGCTGAAGTGCAGTGGTGTTATTTTGGCTCATTGCAACCTCCGCTTCGTGGGTTCAAGGGATTTTCGTACCTCAGCCTCCCGAGTAGCCAGAGTAGCTGGGATTACAGATGTGCACCACCACGCCCAGCTAATTTTTGTCTCTTCTAGAGATGGGTTTTCCCCATCTTGGCTAGGCTGGTCTCAAACTCCTGGCCTCAAGTGATCCACCCACCTTAGCCTCCCAAAGTGCTGGGATTACAGGCATGAGCCACCATGCCCAGCCTTATATTTTATTTTATAGGTCACATTTTTAATGTTTTTTTCTATGCTTCGATTATATGTCTAGATGTGATTTTCTTTGTGTTTATCATGCTGTGAGTTTGCCAAGCTTCTTTAATTTTTTTTTTTTTAGTTCAATAACTTTAGTGGTACAAGTGGCTTTTAGTTATGTGGATGAATTGTATACTGGTGAAGTCACGGCTTTTAGTGTACCCATCACAGAAATAATGTCCATTTTACCCAATAGGTAATTTCTCAATCCTTATCCCCTTCTCATCCATATTAGTTAGGGTTCTCTGGAGGGACAGGACTAATAGGATAGATGTATTTATGAAAGGGAGTTTATTGAGGAGAATTGACTCACATGATCACAAGGTGAAATCCTACAATAGGTCATCTCCAAGCTGAGAAGCAAGGAAGCCAGTCCAAGTCCCAAAACCTCAAAAGTAGGGAAATCGATAGTGCAGCCTTCAGTCTGTGGCTAAAGGCCCAAGAGACCCTGGCAAACCACTGGTGTAGGTCCAAGAGTCCAAAAGCTGAAGAACTTGAAGTCTGATATTGGAGGGCAGGGAGCATCCAGCATGGGAGAAAGATGGAAGCCAGAAGACTTAACCAGTCTAGTCCTTCCATGTTCCTCTGCCTGCTTTTATCCTAGAGTCACTGGCAGCTGATTAGATGATGGCAACCCAGAATGATGGTGGATCTGCCTCTCCTAGACCACTGACTGAAATGTTAATCTCCTTTGGCAACACCCTCACAGACACACCCAGGAACAATACTTTGCATCCTTCAATCCAATCAAGTTGACACTCAATATTAACCATCACAAGTTCACCCCTTGTCAACTTGAACCCACACACATCTCCTGAAATCATACATAATCTTCAAATAAAGACAATAATAAGGTCATAATTATGCCTAACATAATACAACTGTCGTTCATACAACTGGAAATGCTCCAATCCCCAATCCAAATGCTATTACTTATTGCATAAAGGTAACAACACTTAAACGCTGATATGAAGTTAATAAATCTTGTATCACAAGATAAAGGGAAAAGAAGGAAACCAAAATGAAGATATTTTCTTAGTAAAAGTGTATACATGCACAAATATGTTCTTATCAAACTAAGGAGAAAATACTCATGACAATTACAGTCCTCGTTTCTGCAACTAGTCACGTGGTCATAGCTGGTATTGAAGACTACCTTCTTCTACTACCCATTCTGTATTCCCTTTGCCTCAAGCACCTCAGCAGGTCATAGTTTTTTACCTGGTGGAGTGACCCAAACCTTTGTTCCTGAAGGGTCTAGACCATTTATAGTGTTGCGGGAATTGGGTTGTTGTTTCCCATTTACCTTAATCACAGGGCATGGTAATATTAAGATATGTCTTAAGGGACCTCCTGTATTCCATGCCTACCCTTCCTTACTTCCACTGTGGAGAAGTAGACTGATTTCATCTTGATAGTCTGGGTCAGTTACCCCAGCCAACACCATAACTCCCTTCGTAGTCTGTTGACTTAGAGATAGGAGGAGCCCAAAGTGTCCAGGTGGCAATCTTAACTTCCAGTTTAATGGAATCATTGTTGTGTCTCCTGGTGATTGCATTCCTCCCTCTGGAACTAAGACCTCTAAACCAGCACAATGTAATGTCGCAGGAACAGGAAGTAAAAATTTTGGTAGTGGTCACTAGGGATGATGGTGAGTGGTGCCACTTCTGCTTCCACCCCTTGATTCCTGGGCCCATGAATCCTGGCTATGGGAGAGATAGTACCATATATTGGACACTGATTCAGAGCATACACAGCATTCTGGAGAACTTTGCCCAGCCCTCCAAGGTATTGTCACCTAGTTAACGTAATTGTGACTTCAAAAGGCCATAGACAGTGGTTCTATCAATTCAGCTGCTTCAAGATAATGTGGAACATGGTAAAACTAGTGAATTCCATGAGCATGAGCCTACCGCCACAATTCTTTAGCCATAAAGTGAGTGCCTTGGTAGGAGGCAATGTTGTGTGGAATACCATGACAGTGGATAAGGCATTCCATGAGACCACGGATGGTAGTCTTGGCAAAAGCATTGAGCACAGGATAAGAAAACCCATATCCAGAGTAAGTGTTCATTCCAGTGAAGACAAACTGCTGCCCTTTCCATGATGGAAAAGTCCAATATAATCAACTTGCCAACAAGTACCTGGCAGATCACCCTGAGGAATGGTGGCATATTGAGGGCTCAGTGTTGATCTCTGCTGCTGGCAAATTGGGCACAGCTGCAGCACTATAGCCCCCTTCTAGGATATATCTGAAGGACAGTGACAAAGGGAAATGGCCAGATGTGCGATTGTATACTGCCTGGAAAAGCTGCAGACACTTAACGCCAGCCCTTGAAAGCAGCCAGGAGGGGGACTATACCCTGCAAAGTCACAGGGTCAGAGATGCCCAAGACCATGGGAATCCACCTCTTCATCAACGTGACTTGGATATGAGACATGGAGGGACTGTTGGGAAGGCATGATTGGTTTTGAAATGTGAGGACATGAGATTTTGCAGTGTCAGGGGTGGAATGATGTTGTTTGGCTGTGTCCCCACCTAAATCTCATCTTGGATTGTAACTCCCACAATTCCCACATGTTGTGGGAGTAACTCGGTGGGAGGTATGATTAAATTATGGGGGTGGGTCTTTCCTGCACTGTTCTTATGATAGTGAATGAGCCTCATGAGATCTGATGGTTTTAAAAACAAGAGTTTGCCAGCACAAGCTCTCTCTCTCTTTGCCTGCTGCCATTCATGTAAGACATGACTTGCTCCTCCTTGTCTTCCACCATGATTGTGAGGCTTCTCCAGCCACCTGGAACTCTAAGTCCAATTAAACCTCTTTCTTTTTTAAATTGCCCAGTCTCAGGTGTGCCTTTATCAGCAGTGTGAATACGGATGAATACATGCCACTTGGCTCCTGCCACATCGGGATCCAATTATTCCCATTGTGTTTAAATTTTGTAGTTGAGTGATTGCAACTCCCACTGTAAGATCTGGCCTACAGAGAAGAGCAATCACAGAGCTCTTCAAGGATGCGGGTGCTACCCTCACAAATCTATTTTGCAAAGTATTGGTCAAGGGTGTGTCTTCTGGATGAGCTGGGATGAGTATGTCTAAGGCGACTAATCCACTCTAGCATCCCAGTCTCCCTAAGCCTTTGGATCCCTTCCTCTACATTAAACCAAGGGAGATCAGGCATTTCCAGCTTGCTCACAGTGGGCCATCTTTTAATCCATATTTCAGCTAACCAAGCAAATAAACTATTAGAACCCATTTTTTTTTAACTCCCCAAGCTGCAACATTAAATGCAGAATCCCTACTTGGTGGGCCCAAACCAATACCTCAGCCTGATCCAACTTTATGTTCCTTCCACCATTATCCCACACCCTTAATACCCATTCCCATCCCTGTTGTCCAGATTTCTGCTTATATAAATTAGAAAACTTAAGCAGTTCTTTTGAAGTGTAGTGCACCTTATCATGGGTTACACTAGAACTTCACCTCTAGGGGCCTGCTGAACTTTAGTCTAATTATAGGTCTAGAAGCAATCAGGGGTGTTGGGGGTGGGTATTGAGGAAAATCAGCAATATCTTGCCTGACAACTGCCTCAGGGGAGGCCATTACTGTTGCCTCAGGCAATGCAGGGTTAATCTCCTCAGACAAAGGTGGAAAGGCTGATGGCAGCATGGGTGGGGGAGGGGATATTGCCACCACTGGGGGTGAGGAGGCTGTTTCCTCTGGCAAAAAAGGCTCATCAGAATTTAGGAGTTCAGTGCCCCCAGCCTCGTCAGGGTCCTCCCATACATCCCCATTCCAAGATGCAGGGTCCCCTTTTTTTTTTCCAACAAATGCCCTCACTTTAACAGTAGACACTTGGCAAGGCTGTGCATGTACCTTTTGTTGCAGGTCAGTCACTGGCATGATAAAAGCTTGTGTCTGATTTTCCATAATTTCAACTCTTTCTCTGTGGGAGATAAAACCCTCATTCAGGGCAATCTTAGAATTTGAGGCTCAATATGTGTGTCTGGAGACAGGAGATAGAATCCCTGAGTTCATCATTTTCTTTCATCACTTTGTCCCGTGAACTTAGGAGTAACCAACTAACTTCATTATATTCATTGGTTCTCCACATATGATCAAAGGTATTATGTATAGAGTCACTAAACTCCTTACCGCTCATGAGTGGTGAATCAGGAATATTAAATTTGTTTATTTTGCATAACTCTGTCAACAGTTCATACCAAGGACTATCAGTATTTTCATACTGTTAGAAATAGAATCCTTAGCATTTTTGGGTCTAATCATATTAATTGGCCAACTCCAGAAACTCCAAAACCAATGAAAGAACTCCATCCTTAATATTCTATTCCTCTAATCACACACCGGGGACTGTTGTGGGGTGGGGGGAGGGGGGAGGGATAGCATTAGGTGATATACCTCATGCTAAATGATGAGTTAATGGGTGCAGCACACCAACATGGCACATGTATACATATGTAACAAACCTGCACTTTGTACACATGTACCCTAAAACTTAAAGTATAATAATAATAAAGAAAAAAAAATTCTGTTCCTCTAGAATCACTCCTGGTACCAAAATCTGTATTAGTCAGAGTTCTCTAGAGGGACAGGACTAATAGGATAGATGTATATATGAAAGGGAGTTTATTAAGGAGTATTGATTCACATGATCACAAGGTAAAGTCCCACAATAGGCTGTCTGCAAGCTGAGAAGCAAGGAAGCCAGTCCGAGTCCCAAAACCTCAAAAGTAGGGAAGCTGACAGTGCAGCCTTTAGTCTGTGGCCAAAGGCCCAAGAGACCTGGCAAACCACTGGTGTAGGTCCAAGAGTCCAAAAGCTGAAGAGCTTGGAGTCTGATGTCCAAAGGCAGGAAGCATCCAGCACTGGAGAAAGATGAAATCCAGAAGTCTTTCACCAGTTTAGTCCTTTCACATTACTGTGCCTGCTTTTAAACTAGAGGTGCTGGCAGCTGATTAGATGGTGCCCACGCAGATTGAGGGTGAGTCTGCTTCTCCTGGAACACTGACTGAAATGTTAATCTCCTTTGGCGACTCCCTCACAGACACACCCAGGAACAATACTTTGCATCTTTCAATCCAATCAAGTTGACACTCAATGTTAACCATCACACCACTCCCCCACTTCTGTGTCTCCAGTGTCCATTACACCACTCTCTACGCCTTTGCTCATTTATAACTTAGCTCCTACTTATAAATTAGAGCATGTTGTATTTGGTTTTTCATTCTTGAATTACTTCAGTTGGAATAATGACTTTACTTCCATCCAAGTTTCTGCAAAAGACATTATTTCATTCTTTTTTATAGCTGAGTAGTATTCCATGGTGTATATATATCATAATTTCTTTATCGACTCATTGGTTGATGGAGACTTAGGTTGGTTCCATATGTTTCCAATTGTGAATTGTGCTGCAATAAACATGTGTGTGCTGATGTCTTGGTTAATATAGTGACTTCTTTTCCTTTGGGTAGATACCCACTAGTGGAATTGCTGCATCGAGTGGTAGATCTACTTTTAGTTCTGTGAGAAATCTCCATACTGTTTTCCATAGAGGTTGTATTTATTTGCATTCTCACCAGCAGTGTGTAGGTGTTGCCTTTTCACCACATCCATGCCAACATCTATTGTTTTTTGACCTTTTAATAATGGCCATTCTGGGGGAGTGGGTAAGGTGGTTTCTTATTGTGGTTTTAATTTGCATTTTCTTGATGATTAGTGATGTTGAGCATTTTTTCATATAATTGGCCATTTGTATATCTTTTTTTGAGAAATGTCTGTTCATATCATTTGCCCACTTTTTAATGGAATTATTATATATATATATATATTTGCAGCGCTAGCTGAGGTTTTATTTTGTAATAAAAAAAAGGAATTGTTTTGTAGCTGGAGGTACGGGCAAAGGGGGTCCCCCAGGCAGTAAACTTCCGCTTGTGGGTGGGCTGAGGACTAGGGCTGAGGCTCAGGGTGGGCTGAGGGTTAGGGCTGAGGCTCAGGGTGGGCTGAGGGCGAGGGCTAGGGCTGAGGCTCAGGGTGGGTCTCCCATTCCCTGTGCTCCTCTGCACAGTGGCCTCCCCTCAAGGGCTCTGGGGCCTCCACAGGAGGGGCAGGCTGGGAGGGGCTGCCGTGAATGTTCACTTGGGCAGGAGGTCAGAGGACTTGGGCACCAGCTTTCCATCGCAGATCTTGATCTTCTTCACAACAATGGCCCTTGTGGAGCTGGTGCAGCCGAAGGAGCTGGAGCCCAGGCCATAACTATGGCCCGGGCTTGTGAGGCCCCCATAAGCAGAGCTCAGACCACCTGCATAGCCACTAGTGCTAATGGTCTTTGTATAGATACTCATGTTCTGCATCCCAGACTCCAGCCGGCTTTCTTCGCCCACCAGCAGCTTATTGTAGGTGGTGATCTCGATGTCCAGGGCCAGCTTGACTTTCATCAGCTCCTGGTACTCACAGAGCTACCGTGGCATGTCCTGCTTGGCCCGCTGCAGGGCGGCCTCCTGCTCGGAGAGCTTGGTGTTGGCATCCCTAATGGCCAGCTCCCTGCGCTGCTCACCATCTGTGATGGTGGCCTCCAGGGAAGCCCTCTGGCCTTTCATCAGGTGCATAGTTTGCGAATATTTTCTCCCATTCTGCAGGTTGTCTGTTTACTCTGCTGATTATACACCAACCTTCTTAAATCTATACATTTACTTATTTCCCAAGATACGGAAAGTTTCTAGCCATAATTTACTTAACTTTTTTTTTTTTTGCCCCATTTTCTCTTTTCTCTCCTTCTGGGATTCAAATTACACTTAGGCTAGACTTTGACATTGCACCTATATCCAAGAATATCTATAATTAAAAAAAAAATTTCCCTCTAAGGATTAGATAATTTTTATTCTTCTAATTTCAAGATCATTGCCTTTTTCTTCTGTAATCTCTATTCCATTAATAGGCCAAAAGAGTTAATTTTATAGATATATATTGTATTTTTCATTTCTAATACTTTCATTAAAATTTTTATCTTCTGAGGTTTCTTAACATTTTATTTATTTTGAGTATCTTTTTGTATCTCATAAAGTGTAATTGTATAGATTGATTTAACATTCTCCTACTATACCAATATCTTGGTCATCTTTGACTTAGCACCTACTAATTGTCCTTTCAGTAAGTGCTTGCCTTTTGGATGGGCTACATTTTACTGGTTCTTTGCATATCCAGTAATTTTGGATTAGATCTTGTACACTGTGAATATTACATTGCTTAAACTCTGGGTTATGTTATATTCTTTTGGGAAATGTAAACCATTTTTTTTTTAGCCAGTAATCAATGCTGTTAGTCTCAGACTACAAACTCAGTATTGCTTTCTGCAGTGTTGGCTCAAATATCAGCTGAATATTTTAAGCCTTTGCTAAGGCTGTTTTTGTTTTGAACCATGGATATGTGTTTCAGCGTTAAGCCTGGAATTTGTTCATGCTTGTATACATTAAGGGAGCCATCAGAAAGGCTGTGTCATGTATATTTTACACATGGGTATAAGAAATGCTTCTGCATATGTGTTTGATTTAAAGTAAGAAAAAAAGTAAAGTCATCTATGCATTCAGAAATGTCTTTTGGAGTTCAGGAATAAGAATAACCAAAAGTTAGCTTCAGAGCAGTGATACTAAGAGGCATGATGATAAGAGAGTTTATCTAAGGAAAGAATATAAAAAATAATTTGATGGTGCCTGAGGAAAACTATAGAAACAACCTCATTTAAGGTATACATGAATGAAGCTGGTTAGGAAGAAACCTAAATAGAAGGAGAGAAATCAGGAACATGTGGTATTATGAAAACCATAGAAGGTGAACACTTCATGAATGCATGTTAACAACATCATTTCCCACCTGAATATGAGTTATAGCTGAGACCTTGCTATGAATTAACTGCAATAGCTTGGGGAAAAATCCATTATTAATCTTTATGATTCTGTTTTTTTAAAAACTGTAGTATGTTATAAAACATGCTTTCCCATGCATTATAAGGTTTGTAGGTGATTAAATAAGAGAGTAAATCATACTATGAACCCACAAAAAGTGAGGAATTAGTTAATTGGATCTCCTTAGTGTGTTCCTATATAATTTATAGCTGTAACCTATAATCTACTCTTGTTCTAAGCTTTCAGAATTGTGTCTGAGTATACCCTCCTAGGTAATGACACTCATATCAACTTTATAAGAATCAGTCTGGATGCGCGCATAATTGAGAGTTAAGAATGAGTTAGTAGCAAGCCTACTGTTTATTGTATCCCTTTTCTAGGGATATCTGAGGAAGAAAGGAAGACATGACCCTATTAAATTCCTTTAACCAGGTATTTAATTAATAACAGACCTCCTGAGGAACGTACTTTGCCAAGAGATCTTTTCAATGAAGTGTTTCTAGCAGGATTATATAGTTTTTCAAAGTTAATTATTGTTAATAAACGTGGAATTTTGGACTTAAGTGTCATGGGGCTTACTGGGAAATGATTTGTAAGTGATGTAACTAACAGTGCATAAAAATGAGATGCTTTATAACTGAAGTGGCTCCTTTTTTTCAAACAATGCTCCAAATCCATCACTTAAATCTTTAATGTCAGATCCAAATCATATCAAATTCTTCATAGGAAAATATGGACATTTTATGAAAGCTACACCTGTGAGTCTTGAGCCTTTTCAAAGGAAAATGCCTGACCTGTAACTTGCTATCAACAGTATCTTTTGAAAGAATGAACAAAGTTTACAATTCATGTTGAATCTGATTTAACAATGCAACATTTGTGGTATGTAAGACTTCTTTTATGATCAGAATGGTGCTTTAGATCCATGAATCATAATGGCTAATGAGGTTTTGGCAAGGGTTGAAGAGCAGAGAGAGGGAAGGAGGATGAAAAAACGTAATGAATATTTAATGCCATGATGGCTAACAAATCATCGTTGGTATGAAGTGATGAAAATCTTTAGGAGACTGAGGTTGCAAGTCTTACCAAAGGAAATTGGATTAAATAGAGGCCCAGAGGAAATAGGTAAGTAGAAAAACAGATAATACAATGCATGATGGAAATTAGAAGAATATTCTATTCTTTTATCTGAAGGAAGAAGCTTGAGTCATAGAAGAAAAAGAAAGGCTTTTTTGTTGGAAAGCCTTCACATGCTCATCTGGCCACCTGGGAAGAAATTCCATGACTCTCAACTCAGACGAACTCAACTGAGACCACTGATTAACCTGAATGACTGGACAAATAGAGGCAAAGATGTGCTGTCAAAGAACTAGAATATTTTATGGGGAAACAGCAGCAAAAGCCTACTGAATCTTAACTGGTATTATTATTGTTTATTCTTAAAATGAATAATAAGGGAGCACTTCATTAATTGTAGGTACTGCTGAATAGAAGGAATAATTTAGACTGATGACCTAAGTGACTTCAAACTCTTATGATGAGATATGGCCAGAGTGATAACTGTGACCAGTGACCTTATTCCAGTGGGTAAAGTTAGAGGTTATGCAGACTCATCCTGAGAGATATATGTTTCCATCCCCTTCTTGACCCATAATTGAAATATTCCTTCTTATATGGAGATACCTCACTAATCAGGCAACTCTAGAAAGAACTTATGATGACAAGAAAGGCAGAAGTTAATATTGTTAATGCACACCATTAAGGATACTGTAATGGATGAGGCCAATTTTGGACACCCTTCATCACTTTATTCTTAGAAGGTCAAAAAGATATTTAGGAGGCTGTATGTGAATGATTAATTTAGTTATCATGCATGAGGTTACATGATGAAAAAATTATGTTATACAAAAAAGAGGTCAGTCAAGGGAAGAAATGAAAAGATGGGGCTGTAAGTTATAATTAAACAACCAAGTGAGTTGTTCAGACAATTTTTTGGGGAACAATATTGTAAAAAGAACAATTGATAGGATGTCACCAAAGCATTAATAGTAAAAAATCAGTTTTAGTGTCTTAGAAAGCCCCTTTAGCCTTACAGGCACATCTTAAAGTGCTCATTCAGATTTATTCAATTTATCCCAGCCTGTAAGAATCCATATCTACCAGAGGATGGTGATTTAGAGTGACACATTTTTGAACAGGATGTTAAATTTTCTCCCTCAGTTAAACTTATGGAATCTGACAGAGATGGACTGAGGGACCAACATCTGCATGCCCAAAACTTTGTAGGGTATCTTGTAACTATTCAGAAAAAGTTATGTATTTTACTGCTACCAACGCATAAAAAGGGAAAAGAAAAGAGATTATGTAAACATATATCCCATAATGCCTTTAATGCAATAGACTTATAAAAAATTGGAAAGGGCAGTTATTAAAAAGAAGAGGTTGATAAATATTGAAAAGCTAGAATTTTATTTAAATAACTACTTCCCCACAGTACATACAAGTGGAAGTAAGACAGACACCTTACTGGAAAGGTTTATAGAACAGGGATGTGAATGAAGGTTGGGTGGTTTTGTAACTTCACAGCTTTGTATATATTACTTTTAGTTCTGTTTTTTCTTTTCAAATGGTGGTCCTGGGCCAGTTTTGAATTCATGGGTGCCTGGGTAGTTAAGGTTTAATATCCACACCATTACATTTAGCTGCATGTATTTCTAGTGATACTTTAAGGTGGGTTGTAATTTCACTCAGGTAGCCAATTTAGAGCTGTCAATGTGGCCCCCTTACTAAATGGCAGAGGCATTTTAGAGATAGTTTATATATCAAATCTGGAGACAGCTACTTGGAGGGAGAGCAGAAGAGAAGCATTACCAGCCTGCTGTATGACTCCCTGTCCTTTAGGTGAAAACTATTGCTGAGATAGAAAAACCAGACCACAAGGCATAAGTATTATTGAAACAGGTAATAAATGAAAACCGGTGGAGGTCATGGCAACTGGGGAGAACACTCGTAAGTAGTTCACAATGACAGAGTAAAATTTCCATGAGAGCATCTCAGAACAAGAGAATAACTTACATCTGGTGCTGAGTAATGACCAAAGAAGGCCTACAAATTCCACTGAAAATTTGGAGAAAAGAAGTGATGCAATATTCCTCTGCCCTGAACCTCACTGTTACCTAGCCAGAGGCATTATTATATTCACTTCATGGTTCATTGGCTATATCTGTCATTCTAGTTGTTTGTCAGATGATTTCTCAGGATTAATATTAATGGACTATTTAGGGCAGGGACTTCCTTTTATGGTTGAAAAAGAAAATGATGGTGTTGACAAGATGTGTCTGGGTATGATTGGAAAGAGTTGACTACTATCAAATATGAATATGAATGAAATAATTTTAAGCAAAACAAAGGAACCTGGTCAGACTGAAGAGAAGTGAATTTGGGTGTGATAATACAGATCAGTAACAATAATGACCCTCTTGGGATATGCAATGACCTTATATGAGAGGCATTATGGAATCCACAAATGAGCTGTGTATAGGAAGATAATATAATTGATTCACAGTTTCCTAGAGTGCACAAGACTTACAAATGCATATAATATATATCTCAGTTGTACTCATTTTACTATCCAATTGGAAGCAACATATGTAATAGCTTGATCAGCAGTCTCTGCCAGATATTCTTTGTAAATATTAAGAGCAAGTCTTGCAGTACCAAGTCAGGTGAAAATAACATTTCTGTAGGCTCATTATCATGAGAACAAAGACTTGCCAAATCAAACAGAAGCATTAAGGAAGCTCTCTTCTAGGAGACTCTGGATATCAACTTGGGAGGAAAATGAAACTACTTGTAATTGACTGATCAAATAATAGCACAATGAAACACCATATTTGTCAAGTAAGCTTGGAGGAAGCTTATATCCTCACCCAGGAAGGACTATGAATCTTCTTATCATCAAGAATCTGATATTGTTAAGTTTGTGGTCACAAGTACCACCAGCCTAGGAAGGAGACGGGGATGGTGCATTTCTGTTCATATAAGCCTCAATTGTAGTAGAACATTATTGGAAAATAAAGGAGAAATAATGTATTCTCACTGGGAGGGTAGATGGGTATTGTTACAAATTGAAATCAGTTTCTTTAAAGGCTTATAATGATATCTGGGACAAACCAGAGAAAACCCAAGATTTACTGAAAAATGTCCTAATTGCTGGGAATATGTTATATAAAACAAAAGGTCATTAAGGTAAATAATAAAGAAGAATTCTTACCATACTTTTAATTGATGTATGGTGTATCAAACATTAGTGTCTTTACCACAGCTGCCAGATGTAACAAATTCTTAGTAAAGCTATTGATAGAATTAAATGAAAACCAGACCTATGTAAATGATGTATATTTTAAAACCCTAAATTATGTAAACCTTTGGAAACAGATTGGCCAGAAAAAGCTGTAAACTAAGCTGTAGGAAAATTATGCACACAATTAAACACCTCCATCAACACCCAAAAGATTAAGAAATTCTCCATACCATTACTTTAAAGAGAGCTTGTTATTTCAGTTTTTAAGATCTCTTCACCCAAAGAGTAAATTTAAGTATTTTTCTCAAATTCCAAGTGGCTCTTTTTCATTTTTAATTTATTCATATTTCAAAAGTGGAATATCTTGTGGGGATAGTTAATGGATACAAGAAATAATTCTGTAATGTCTGATATATGGTTTTACATTCCTTAGGCCAGACTATTTTATTAATATATAGCCCAGTAAAAAATGAGTTAATATTATTTTCTATCTCCTTAGGCAGATATGCAGATTTTTTTCTAGTTTGGATTTTCCTTGGGCTTATAGGCATTTTGTGGTCTAGGCTTTATGCTAGCATATGTGTTCAAATTCTTCACCTGAGACCTCGTATCTCCATGCAGATATTCAAATCTAAGCGTCCTAGTTTCATAGTTTGACAATCCCCTCCCTTCCCCTCTATACTCTGTCTCCACTCACCCTCTTGATCTATATCAGGCACCTTGGAATTTGCTTTTATTTTCTGAGCGTAGTAATGCACTTAAATGTGTGTACGTGTGTGTGTATATATACATATATCTCCATATATTCAAATGGATATATACATGTTTGTAAGTATATGTATATATTTATATTTTTATTACTTCTAGATGATTCTAAACAATATTTTGTAACCTATCTTCATCCACCATAGTTGTAAAATAAAGTGCTATATTTATAATTTTGCTATTGTATATTTTTCATCCTGTTAATTATTTTTAGCCTTAAAATCTTCTTAATATTTCAAAATAAAAATCATTGCTTAGTGCATTGGTTTGGAAGAAACTACCATGAGAATTGCTTCTTCATTTTCCTGTGAGTTTACACATATAATTTTTCTTATTCTTTAAAATATATTCTGTGGCTTTTGTTCATCACAGAATTGAGTTTTTAGGAAATCGATTTTCATCATCTTTTAATATATGCTAATTATGCAGGATAACATATTAAAGAGGGCATGGATGTATAATTGTAGATGCATTTTTCTCATGAGTGGCTGATGATCTCTGCCACCTACAATCTGTCACTTCAGAGGCTACCCTGCGAATTAGCATCCATGGGCAAGAGAGAAAAGAACATGAAAATTTCCTCAAATTGAACTTTGAAAACTTTGGATTTGATTCCAATAAGTTTTATGTGCTAGAAATCCCAGACAAATTTTCTTTCTAGACATATTATTAAATTCGCTTGTTTCTTTACCTTCTTTTATTTTTGTAAATAAATGGGGGCCAATTTATGCCTATCTGAAACAAAATCCTAGCTAGAAAAGAAAATATATACTCATAAAATGGTTTATGCATAGAATTGAATCTCTTTAACTGAGAAGTCACACTTTTTTTTCTTAAAGTCTTTTTAGTCTTATTTATTCATTTTAATTCTTATTGTTTAGGGTTTGGAAACATTGGATCTTCTGAATTTACTATACTACAGTTTTCTGCATCCTGTTTAATCTCTTTAATTTCTGCTCTCACATATGCCAGCTCTAGCTCAAGCTCATGCCTATTCTTCAGTATCTTTCCAAAAAGTAGCAAATAATACCCCTTACACACTACTGGCTTTATCTGACTACTTCCCATGAGCTATTATCTCAGCAGACTCTTAGTCTGCCTTCCAAATTCAGGTAACTAACTACCTTACTACATGTTTTCCCACGACGTTACAAGAATTTTCATGTTTCTAGTCTTTTGTCAGTTTCCTCACTGCTTGCAAATGCCACATATGTTAAGTTTTTGTTATAATAGCTGACAAATTTAAGATATATCCCATGGACAATAGCTCAAACAGAGCTGAAATTTATTTCTTGCAGAAATGGTTTATGGAGATTTCAATTTGGTGGTGACCGAGGAGGTCTCTTTATAGGTCTTCATAGAAGCAGGCTTTCTCAAGCTCACTCATCATTAACATGAAGCTTACAAAGTCATTTTAGCTTGGGTATCTAGCCGGTAGGTGGGGAAAAGTGAGAGGATGTCACATGTTGGGTAATTTTATAGGCCAGTTTTAGAAATGGTGCATATTACTTCTACATCCACCCTATTATTTATAACTTAAAATAAATAGCCATATCTATTAGTGTGGGAAAAGATGGTGGAAAAAATGTGATCTACCATGTTTCCAGGGTTAACAGCTAAAGAGCAATTTCAGCTAGATTGTAAAAGTAAGCATCTTGAAGAGAGTTTGGTTTTAATGGAGATAAAGAATGAAATAGAGTTCACAGTAAACAAGTTTAAAGAGAAATTGTGAATATCAATATGAATGGAGAATAAATTATATAGAGAAATAGTATCAAAAGCTCCAGATTTTGTGCTCATTCTTCCTTCCTTTTAGTTGGATTTATCACTCGTTTTTCCCTTTACATCTTTGAGAGGAACACTATTTTTTTGATGGAGTCACTGAAAGCTTGCTTCACTTGCTTGTTTCTTAGTGTATAAATAAAGGGATTCAACATTGGTGAAACAGAAGTAATAAGGAGTGAAATCCCTTTATTAATAGCCACCTCATCCTTTGCTGAAGGCTTGACATAAATGAAGATGCAACTACCATAAGTAATGGAAACAACAATCATGTGGGAAGAACAAGTGGAAAAGGCCTTTTTCCTTTGCTGGGAAGAGGGTATTCTCAGAATAGTTTTGATGACATAAATGTAAGAAAGAACTACACACATGAGGGTGATGATGAATGTCAACACGGCACACACTATCACCATCTGCTCTATCAACCATGTGTCTGAGCAAGAGATCTTTAGAATAGGAGATGTATCACAGCAAAAATGATCAATAATATTTGAGTCACAGAATTCGAGGCCGAAACCCAAACTAACTGGTGGGAGAATGATGATCAGTGCTGCTACCCAACAGAAAAGGATGACGTTCTTGGAGATTCTCCTGTTCATGATGGTTATGTAATGCAGTGGTTTACAGATGGCCACATAGCAGTCATAGGATATAGTAGCCAGGAGAAAAAACTCTGTTACTGCAAAGAGGTCTGTAAACAACAGTTGACTGGCACAAGCATCATAGCTAATGGACTTGTCCCCAGAGGATATGCTATACAAGAATCTGGGAACACAAGCAGTTGTGAATGAAATTTCTAGGAAGGAGAAATTTTGGAGAAAAAGATACATAGGTGTTTTAAGATGAGAATCAATCAGTGTGAGGGTGACGATGGTTAGGTTTCCAGATAAACTCAACATGTAAGAAAGAAATAGAAAGACAAAAAGCAGAATTTGTAGTTGAGTGTCATCTGTCAGTCCCAGCAAGATGAAGGTTGTTATTGCTGTTCGATTCTTCATCCTTGATTGTTGTCTCTTGCTCAATCTGCTGCAAACAGTAAGGAATTTCTATGAGGAGTTCCAGAGTTCTAGCCAGCTTCTACCCTCAAGAAAAGTAAACTTGAGAGTGATTCCTATACAACTGACTAGTGGAGAAGCAAACATACAACACATGCTGATGTTTGATCACCTCCTCTTTGTGTCACACAAACTGACTATTCGTCTTTGAATCACACATTTTATACTGCTGCATCTAATGAATATAAAATCTAGCTGTAATTGGTATAAGCTTAACATAGTATCTTATAAATGTCATTGAAAAAAATCTCCTTTTAATCAGTCGCTTTTGAATCACAATTCTGCTTTCCCTAACTTCTTATCCCCAGACATGCTTTTGGTAGATAAATCCCCAGATAAGCTACAATGGTCCTTGTCAAAGAATCCTAATATTAAAGTTCAGATATGTATTAATTATTAAATTGACAGTGAATACTTACCATGTAGTTGCAGTCCAGCTCCTATGAGGTGTGTTTACATTATTTTTACTGGATACATTTTCTTTAATATCCATTTAAATGTGTTAAAGTCAAGGTAGAAAATGATTAAAATGTGTTTTATATTTGTATATTTACCTTTGGCTATATTTTCCTTCTAATGTTAGAATAAAACGTCAATGTTGTATATTTTTATGCTTCCTAGGATATCCTCATACTACAAAGAATTTCTCCCCTGTTTATAAGAGGAAGTCTGGAATTGTATCATTGGTTAATTACTTTCCTTTTAGATTTATTTAACAGTGAAAACCTAGTGCCCTCTTTAACTAGCTGCTATAGTTCCATATCCTCTAGATCTTGAGGATTCTCCTCCTTTGTTTCCACCAAAGAGTTATCCATAAGAGCAGATTTTTAGTATTACAATTCTTTTTTTTAAAAAAATTATACTTTAAGTTCTGCGGTACATGTGCAGAACGTGCAGTTTTGTTACATAGGTATACACGTGCCATGGTGGTTTGCTGCACCCATCAACCTGTCACCTATGTTAGGTATTTCTCCTAATGCTATCCCTCCCCCCTCCCCCCACCCCAAAATAGTCCCCAGAGTGTGAAGTTCCCCTCCCTGTGTCCAAGTGTTCTCATTGTTCCGCTCCCACTTAGGAGTGAGAACATGCAGTGTTTGATTTTCTGTTCTTGTGTTGGTTTGCTGAGAATGATGGTTTCCAGTTTCATCCATGTCCCTGCAAAGGACATGAACTCATCCTTTTTTATGGCTGCATAGTATTCTATGGTATATATGTGCCACGTTTTCTTTATCCAGTCTATCATTGATGGACATTTGGGTTGGTTCCAAGTCTTTGTTATTGTGAATAGTGCTGCAATAAACATGAATTTCCCATGTTTCTTTTAAATGCATCTGGCAGTGGCATATTTCAACTTCCTGTATGAATTCCACAGTGATAGTTTTGATTCAGAGTTTATTACATAGAATGTTAGAAGTATGTTTATAGACCTGAAGAGCCAGGTCTGGTTTTGATAAGCCTTGTTTCAGTTTGAAATAATTCTGTCATCTTACTATAAATGACAATAACATTTTGTAATATCATGATTAAAAAACTAAGCTATTTCTTAAACATACTTCCACTTTTCAGTTCCTTTTAAATTCCGTCTACTTGATAATTGTCTCCACTTTTCTGTTTCCCACTTATACATCAACTCATCTGAATTTAGGACCATTTAAACTACTCTGGGCAAGGTCACCAATAGCCTCCATTTGCTTCATTAATTAAACACAAGTTAGTGTTGATTCAACTCAAACTCTCTGCTGCATGTAAGACTGTGAACTGTAAACTTCATGAAAGATTTTACAGTTTAATTTCCAGTATCTCACATTTTCTTTCTTCTTTTTTTAAGACTTAAAAAGGCATAAGCACTCAGGCCTCAGTCTTTCTCATCTTTAATATAATAAAATTATATTAGATGATCTCTAAGAATCATCCCAGCTCTAATATTCTAAATCTATGATTTTTTTCCCTGGGTGGGAATAAATTTTCATCTTGGATAAGGCACCATTTGGATGTTGAAAGGCTAAACTCTGCTTTTTGAAAATGTTCCTTTTTTTTTTTTAAGCTTTTAAGTTCAGGGGTACATGTGCAGGTTTGTTGTATGTTTAAGCTTATGTCATGAGGGTTTGCTGTACAGATTATTTCATCACGCAGGTATTAAGCCTAATACCCATTAGTTATTTTTCCTGATCCTCTCCCTCCTCCAACCCTCCACCCTTCGATAAGGCCTCAGTGTGTGTTGTTCCCCTCTACATGTTCATGTGTTCTGATAACTTAGCTCCCATTTGTAAGTGAGAACATGGAGTATTTTGTTTTCTGTTTCTGTGTTAGTTTGCTGAGGATAATGGCCTCAAGCTCCATCCATGTTCCTGCAAAGGACATGATCTTGTTCTTTTTATGGCTGCAGAGTATTGCATAGCATGTATGTATCACATTTTCTTTATCCAGTCTACCACTGATGGGCATTTAAGTTGATTCCATGTCTTTGATATTGTGAATAGTGCTGCTCCTAAATTTTTTCTTAACATTATGATCTTTTCTATTCTCCTTTGTGGCTTCTTTTTCTTTAACAATCTCTATAGTTGCTGGTGCACCTGAAATCTCTTTTCTGGGCCATACTTTCTTTCACTCAGCTCTCTATCTCTAGGAAATTATTATCAATGGTGACTAGTAATAGGCTGATGATTCTCACATTTATATCTGCAGGAAAAAATATATCTTATAGTTTCCTGACTTCAACATTAAACTTATTCTTGGTCATCTAGACCATACTTAGAAGTTCCAAATTAAGCTTTTCCTTTTCCTTTTCGAATGCCCTTGAACAATTTGCTTAATTTCTTTATCTTGTGTTTTTTCTCATGTACAAAATTCAGATAAAAATCATATGTGCGTTTTTTGTTATACTGGTAAGTTTAGATAATAGAGATAAAATATCTATACTACTCACTATATTGAGCATTTTTATTTTCTCTTATTATCTTCTATTGAGAGTCTTCTAAATGTGCACATTTCAAGATTTTAAATGAGGCACTCATTATTATGTTTCTTTTCCAGTTAATACTAAATCTCTCATAAGGACATTTTTGCTTCTTTTTTCCCCCATTTTTAGTTTATCACCAGGTCCTGTCATTTCCGTATTCTTCATATTTTGTTAATTTGTTTCCTTCCCTTGCTTACTCATGACACTGGCTTTACTCTGGTGTTTTTAACTCATAGCTGAAATGCCATAAATGCATGTTAACATTTGCTTACATATTTGCTTCTCTCATTCAGTCTTTTAAAATCAATGGAATCAAAATTATTTTTCCAAAGCCCTGATAAGACTAATCTTTCCCTGTGTATTATGGAAAAAGTTTTGGATCTATTGTTAACTAACAGTCTTTCCATACTCTGCATTTCCTTGAAATCCTTGGTTCACTTTTTATTTACTCATAAGTTAGTTTGTTTTGGCTTTAGGGAAGAACTGTGGAGAGGAGAAGAAAGAGCACATTCATTGTTGGAGTTTCAAATGCATCAAGTATTGAGATTAATAAAATATTTTCAAGTAATAATATTTTTATGCAGGAGAATAAATAATGACAAAGCTTCTCATCCTTACATAATTTATAAAATCTCTTTAGCAGAGGATAAAAGAGTTAGAGAATAGTTCAGAGAATTTGGTGACTCTGAATGGGGTCTCTGACTGGCCCTCTCTCATCTTCCACTAATATGAGGCCAGAAGAGTAGAAGGAAGGAAAAAGGAGATATATTTATGTAATTCCTTTTCCTTGTAGATATCTAAGGGGAATAACAGGAGGAAATAATTAACCGCTTCTTGAATATAGGCTAAAAGGGCTTTAGAAAGTCATATACAGTTTTCTCATTTTCAAGATCGTATAGCATTAGCAGAAGGACATTCTCATGCCTAGCAGTGACATGAAAGTAAAGAAGAACTTTAGATATTTCACAAGTTTTCTTGTATTGTAGTTTGCAACAGGAATAATAAAAGTGTTTTAAACCTAAAATAGAGAACAACAGTACTTGAAGAGTATTATAGGCCGGGGAAAAAGAGATCCCACAGCAGTAATGAACATGAGCAGGTGTCTGAGAACCAGAGAGTTGATGGATGCTCCTGTGAATGTCATTCCTGATGAAAACTGACATTTCTGTATGTTTTAACACACTGGAACTATGTAGCTATACCAGAATTAAGAGAAACTTGGGTTGAGGGCTGCAACGCAGATATACAGACATAATCCACTAGTATGAGGTGGTGAGGTTTGATAGGGAGGGATGAAATAGATATTAAGTTTAAAAATAAGTTTTATTTATATTTTCAGAGCTCCTAACTGAAGACTTTGTTAATTGAAACATTAACTTTACTACTATAAATTATTTCCTTTTGCCCTCATCATAAAACTTAAGCTCCTTAGTTAGCATATGAAGATCTTTCTAAATTTTCAGTATTGTTTCATACAATTTACCTTATTTCTCTTCCTGTTGTCTAGTGCAGTTGCTCTGGCTGCTAGCAAGATAACATATTCAACCCAAATGCCCATCAACAATAGACTGGATAAAGAAATTGTGATACCTATGCACAATGGAATACTATGCAGCTGTAAAAAAGAATAAGTTCATGTCCTTTGTAGGGACACGAATGAAGCTGGAAGCCATTATCATCAGCAAACTAGTGCAGGAACAGAAAACCAAACACTGCATGTTCCCACTCATAAGTGGGAGCTGAACAGTGAAAACACACTGGCACAGGAAGGAGAATAACACACACTAGGGCCTGTCGGGAGGTGAGGTTGGGGGAGAGAGAACATTAGGAGAAACAGCTAATTTGTGCTAGGCTTAATACCTAGGTGATGGGTTGATAGGTGCAGCAAACCACCATGGCACACGTTTACCTATGTAACAAACCTGCACCTCCTGTACATGTACCCCAGAACTAAAAATACAAATTAAAAAGGAAAATAAAAACCAAAACAACAACAACAAAAATAGTCTACGGAGTCAGGTTGCTTGTTTCATGTTTCTGAGTTCAGTTTGCTTCACTTATCTACTAACTGTAACCACAAGAGCCTATTCTTCAAATTATCTGTGGAAGTTCCCATCTCTCTGATTGTGCTAACCTCCCCTATCCCTCTTTCAAGTTTGAGCTTAGGTATCAATTCCACCAGAAATTAATCTGTAATTATTTTATTTAAATTTTTTACAATAACATTCATAATTCTTCAAGACAAGGTTAATTTTTCCTCTTACTACTCACATAATAGCTTCTAATTATTCTTATTAAAGCACAATACTAGATTGTCAAATTATGTTGACAAGTTTTATTTTGAACATTGCTGTGTTCCCAGAAACAAGCTTATTTCCAGAAGCATAGTAAGTGCTCTTGAAAAATTTGTGAGAATAAGAATGAATGTCATATTTGTCTTGTATACCAAAAGCAAAGTATCTTCTTTAAAAAGGTTTAGTAGGCCTTTAGAATGAACTTTAATAATATTTTTTATATGCACCTAGTAGTAAAAATCCACTGATTTTTGAGGCTGCCTTTAATATTACAAGGTTTGACTCAAACTCTCTGTAATGCTTTCCTGTGGAATGATGTAAGACGAAGTGTATTTCCTATGTTTTTCACACAGTCTCTGGAAACAGATTGTGGGTGCTCTCAACCCACTTGTCCCTTTTAACTTCAGTTTCCTCAGTAATATCTCGTTATGGAATTATTGTGAGAATTGATTTGAGGTAATCCATGCCAAATGCCTGCCGGATAGTAAGTTAATCACTACCCCTACCTCTTTTAATTCTTCATTTTCTTTTTCCTATTTTCCCTCTTCTTTTTGCTCCAAAACTTGTTTTAATTCTTATGCTAATGCATGACACCACCAATCAATGGTCACTGTGCCTACTCTGCTTTCTCTCATACATTCTTTATAAAGTTTGTGACTTTGATGCCTCTAATAACCTGTTCAATGTTCTGCTAATGAAATGTTAAGGGCAGGGTGCAGGGACTCTAAAATTTAGGACATGACACAACAGGTATTTCACATTTATTTCTCAACTATAATTAATTAGTTAACTAATTATATGGTCATCTATTTCCTTTTGTAAATAAGGAGCCTATTTTGTAAATAAAGAGTTCTATTTTTTTTCCATTCCAAGGTAGAAAAGAATTTTCCATGAAAAAATTAATTGGTTTGCTATATTATGGTTTCACTTATTTCCAATAAACTATACCCCACAAGAAACTTAGAGGTGTATTTTCCTTAGGTTGGTGAACTGAGGCATGCTGTTTTTATTAAGATGATAACAAATGACAGCATTAGATTACTGTAGATAGGAAAATAGATATGCTTTATGGGCATATCTACAGGAAAGGATCGCTAGTCCAGGTTCAGGGGAGAAATAATTAGCTGTTAATTTGTAGCCTTTTAGGTAGAGTCACATAGGAATGGGGCTTTCTGAACCAAATTGAGAAAATTCTTAAGCTTTCAGTGCTTACCTGTAGTGTTTTGCCTCAGAGCAATGTCCAAAATAGCAAAAGTCTCCCTTTCTAATAACTAATAGTTGTTTTCTGTGACACCCAAATATTAAATGAATGTTTTGGTAAACCAATTTAATTTAGGTGTGTTTTCAATTTAGTGTACTTCAAGAGAATATTTGCATTATAATTATCTGAGTGATCATTAATGAAAGCATTGCAGATAATTTGGCACTCTAATGAAAGATGTTGTAATTATATCTTGGTTTAAGATGTATATGGATTGTTGAGAGTGACATTGTGGAGCAGTTCACTTCTGTTTGCTCTTCACATTATCCTGTTTCTGTGAGCACTCATGAATTCATTCAATGCATGTTTCTTGAGCACCTGTGTGATATGACTGGTACTACTGTAGATACTGAGGATAAACAGTGAACAGTAGCTTGCCCATCTCTTACTGATGCTTGTAATAAATATTTCCATTAATCCAATCTCTTCACATTTAATTTTTGTAGAACAAAATGACATCAGAAATGACTATTTTCTTTGCTAGAGATACCCATATTAATTTACTGTCATCTCTGATTTTTAAACAGATAAGTACGACATTTTACAGAGACCAAGGAAATTGAATGTTGGAAGAAGAAAGAAATTGAAGTTACCAAACAAAAACATACTTACTCTTATGGAAGGTAATCATGACTTTAGTTGATGGTGTAATCCTGGTAGGCCCAAGGATACAATTGAAAATATAAGTGGAATCAATTGTGTGCACAAATGCCTCTCTCATGAAGACATACACATCCACAGACAATTTTTTTGCAGTAGATGGTGCTCTCTGAGTTGACAGCAGACTCTCCTTAAAGATACCATTCCACTTTAAGCCTGGGAAACAATTACTTATATCTCTAAGCTGAAATAAAGGGACATTTATTTTAAACATCTGAGAAATGTGAGGTGATTTTCAGATTTAAAAGAGATGATTTCTGATATCTGTGGGCAAGTATAGATTTTTACCTGTGACTAAAGATGACCACTTTATTATGTTAGTCTCTTAAGTTAGTCTCTTATCTTCATCTCTGAAGACAAAGAGTCCTTTGTGACCAAATGCAAACATAACTGAGGAACCTAACATTCACTGAATTTTGGCAAAATACCTAACAAATGCAGCAGTGGGAACAGTGTCCTCGGAGACAGTAAGGTGCATCGATTTGATTAGACACATTCCAAATGCAAAGCAATAGTTGCCTGATGAGAAGACATTTCTGGCTATTCTTCAAACCATAGATAACAAAGTGTTAATAAAAGATAACAAAATCACTTTATGCCTATATTTTTAGTGAAAAAATACGTAAATATACTTGAAAGTAGTCAATTTCTAAGTGAAAAATGTTAAAATATAAAATTGCATTATTACGTTTCTGCATTGTATTCTTTTTATGGAAAAAGTATATTGTAATTGTAATAAAATTATATATTAAAATTCCCCAATAATTATTTTATATAAACATCATCTATTTCCTTAGTATAAATCATCAAGTGTGGAATTTCTGAGGCAAAGTTCACTCACATTTTAGAATTTCAATGTATTACCACATTTTGCTTCCAATGTATAATACCACATTATATTCACATGATTGTATAGGTCTCTAATGCATCATTTTTAAGCTAGCAGGATGTGAAGGAACTTCACCCTATTCCTTGCTTGAGTTCTGGGTCAACTAGAGAGAGAAAGTAGGCAAGCGAATGGGCCATTAAAATATCAGTTTTATTATGGAGATATTGAAAACATGATTTTGAACATCTAAATGAGAAATCCATAAATTAATAATATCTACTAGATTGGTAGTGCTGGAAATCCAAATCTATGCCACAACCTAGGGCAAAACCTTTTACTGAATGATTTTGAACAGTGTCACATCCAACTGCAGAAGGACAATATAAAAGGGGCAAGGAAATAGAAAACCTGTATTCTTGTTAAAAACTCACCTGGAACCAATCCAAATGCCCATCAGTGATAGACCGGATAAATAAAATGTGGCACATATACACCATGGAATACTATGCAGCCATAAAAAAGAATGAGTTCATGTCCTTTGCAGGGACATGGATGAAGCTGAAAACCATCATTCTCAACAAACTAACACAGAAACAGAAAACCAAACACCACATGTTCTCACTCATAAGTGGAAGTTGAATAATGGGAACACATAGACACAGGGAGGGGAACATCAGACACTGGGGCCTGTTAAGGGGTGGGGGGCAAGGGGAGGGAGAGCATTAGGACAAATACCTAATGCATGTGGGGCTTAAAACCTAGGTAATGTGTTGATAGGTGTAGCAAACCACCATGGCACGTGTATACCTATGTGACGAACCTGCACATTCTGCACATGTATCCCAGAACTTAAAGTAAAAACAACAACAACAACAAAAAACTCATTTGTCAGGTATGCTGCTTATCAACACCAGGGGAAAAAAATACAAAGAAGGGAAACCAGGAGAATTGCACAAATGAATTGAGAAAAACTTTCCAAATCTTAGAAATAAAGCAGGAGAATGACATCCTATTTTTACAATGCTATTATTTAACAAATTCGTCCAAAAATTCATTAATTATATAGGAAAATGCATATGCATTTTACTTTGCTATTTACTATTTGCTTAGAATCCAGACATCATAAAGTAACACAGTAACTTGCAGATTTCTGTTCAGTGGAAAACATAAAAGATTACAGTTTTATGACACTGTATGACATTAACCAGCTTAATATCTATTAGAAAATTTGTTTCAGCAGCCTTTTAATTGTTTTTATCTTATTCGTTTAATCCTTCTTTGAAACAGCCTTACTCTCTTACTGATTTCACTGTTAAAATAGTTGAAGAGAATATTTTATATGTGTTGATTTAATAGTTGTTTGAGTCATTTTTTTCCCTTTTTGTAAGTTATGCTTTAATAGATTAAACCCCCACATGGAAAAAATATCAAGAGTAGAGTTAAAAGTCTTTTCTCTTAATCTTCACCAGGTTATTTTCTCTTGGCCAAAATGGCTTAATATCATACCTGTGGTTAGAAAAAGCATGTGGCTACAGCCTTCAAGGAAGAAGATCATCTCTCTTTAAGACAGAACTTATTCCACCTTCTCTATTTCATTTTTCCTGTACCATTAATATTGAATATCTTTCTGGAAACTACAGTGGGCATTTTAGAATTTACTTCAAATCAGGGTACTAAATAAATTAACACGGCCACTCTAAATGTATAGCTGAAAATGTACCTTGTAATATTTTTCCAGTATTGATTACTTAGGTATATTAATTAACAAGCAAGCTAAGAGTAAATGAAACTGTTGATACTCTAGTAATAAAATTATATAACTTAGAGATAATCATAAATTAAGATAATTAAAAATATTTCCTATATATAGATACAGGGTTCTTAGGAAGAAGTCCTAGAAAATTAAATTGTGAAATAAAATACTGTAGCCATTAAAAGTATAAAGAAGAGTACAAATTATTCCTCTTCAAATTTTATTCTGTTTATTCTTAAGTAGGGGGTACTTGATGTTTGAATAGAATTGAGATATTTTTATTTACAAAAGACTGCCTTCTAAATTGAATTAATTCCTTCAAGTGATTAAAGATGTGAGAGTCTAATTTGCCCACTTTTAAAGATTCCAGGTATCCAAATTATCCAAAAAAGATAATGAAACCCGTGGATTCGTTATCTGATTCTTTTTATTCTTTATTCTAGTATACAGAAAACTTGCAAAAAATATCCACAATCTTTGTAGCAGTTATCCCATGAAACAAAAGGTTTTCAGAAATATCTGTTGTGTTTTTTAAAAAAATTCTATGTAAACTCCAAAAGTATTTTTTATTATTATTCTATATAGAAAATGTGTATTTAGATTTTCCAGCTTATATTCTTATTCCCTGTTCATCCTTACTCTTGGTATCTTCAAGGACACAAATGTCATTATTTTTCTTAGTTACAAAGAGAATCTTATAAATTTTTTTCTTTTAATTATGGTGTAATGGTGAAGAGTCCATTTGGTTTTTGTTTTTCTGAAAATTTCTGTTTCACTTTTAATAATATATTGATGTATAAAACATCTACAATAGGGGTACACATTTAAATTTTACTGTTAAGTTAATATTTCCCCCACTTTTTATATGATACTCTTTGGAAAGAAGTCACTCTGAGAAACCTCCATTTAAGGAATGGAAGGTTACGTTCCACCTTCTTGGAGGTGTTGTATCAACATAAACTACTTGGAATTCTTCTCCATGGGAATTTGTTGTCTTCTTTTCCATTTGTTTATTCAGTTATTTGTTTATATCAATATGAAATATGGCTATTTATTTTTATACTGTGTGTTGTAAATGAATGCTACTTTATTTTGTTACTCAGTATATTCCAGCTTTGGCAAAAGAGAGCTCTTTCAGTTGGATCCTGTGTTCCTTTGACATACAACCATCATTTTTCTCATTGAGCCTTTTCTCAATTTCTGGCACGGTTAGAGGTTCCAGTCTCATCCTCTTCATTTTTTTTGCCCCGGTTCTAGAACGATTTTAGAAGTCTTTCCAGAAAAATTTGGAAGCCATTTAGAACGTAGAAGCCATTTCTTTAGGGAGTCCTGATTCCTTTTATTGGAAACTGGTAGAAGAAATGAAGATCTAGGTGCTAAATGTGCTTGCTGCTACTGAGGTGTCATTGCCTGTAGGCCCTCTTAGCTAACAGAGTCAGTAAATGCATATGTATGTATATACATATATCTATAAGCATTTCTCTATGTAATGATGTAATATCATATGTTTATATAATTATATATAAAGCTAAAACTAAGTTCATACTGACGTCTTCAACTTTAATCCTTTACTGCATGGATCATTCCAGTCTTCTCCCCTTGGCTATCTATTACCTCTTATCCCACTGTTCTAAGTTCTCCCATACTAGGCTCTCATTTTGGAAGTCTCAATGTTTAATGATATTATTATTCTTAGTTGATTTTTGTATTTGGCACAATCACATTCAAAATCTTAGCTGAAACTGTGTTTGTGGATGTGTTTTTATTTGCATGTTATGTTAATTTGACTGACATTGAGAACAGAGAAGAACCATGTTTTAGGAGTTAGGAATATATCTTAGAACCAAGGGCTATTTTCTATGTGAAAAACTGAACTAACCCTCCTGTAACAAGCCCAAGTCTGTGTTGATAGGATCAAGATAATCCACTGGCAATTTAACTGCCTGCCAGTACAGAAGTCAACATTTTTAGAGAACAATTGCCATCATTCAGCATGTTTAAATATCATTTATTCTAGCAATTTTACCCTAAGTATATACTCAACAGAAATATGTTGACACAAACATCAAAAGAATTGTACACAATTATTCATAGAAGTGTTATCCAAAGTAGATGCAAATTGGAAATGACATCATGTCTATTAACATTCGAATTGATAAGTAAACTGTGACATATTTCTCCATTGGAAAGCTCTACAGGAACGAAAAGTCATATAGCTACACATCTACATGTATATATATATATAAGTCTCATAAACATGGGAAGCAAAAGACTTCGGCTGAAAATATGATTTCAGTTATACTCATTGAAAAAGACAAAATAAACTTATGGGTGTAAAAATCAGAAAATGAGTTAATGTTAGAGTGATGGGAAGGAATTGTGATTGGGGCAGTATGAGCGAGTACTGTGGGGTCTAGCAATGCTATAATTTATGATCTGGATAGTGGTTACATGCAATTATTTAGTTTGTGATGATTCATAGTGCTGTGTACTTATCGTATGTTCCTTCTTTTGTATATATTATACCTCAATCATGAATTCTTACTAGGCAAGAAACACTCCACCACTATGAGGAGTTATATGCCCAGTAATGTTTAAAGTTCAGGGATTTTTTATGAACGAATAAATGCAAATGCAAATGCTTATTCTTAGCCAATGCATCTCCTCCCTCAACACACACTTATATTTGGGGAGAATTTCATTTAGCCAATTTACCAGGAAGGAAAACAATTGAGCTTAGCTTGTAGATAATCTTTCAGTATATGCTTATCTAACCAGAAGTAAGTTAATAACCATGTACATAAAGTTTTCTTTCTGTGGATAATAGTCACTTTTCTTAGCTAACTACTCTGTTGTTTACTTAATTGGGAAAATAATAAAAACAGCCATGCCGAGTCTTTAAGAGGTTATTTACAAGCTCAAGATATGTACTTTGACAACAATACTGACTTTGACCATGACGCAGGCCTACTTTGTCCGAGAAAGTGACCCATCCTAAGAACTTGTTTTGGCATCATATCTATAAAGCAAATGGGAAATATTTGTTTCTAAAACAAATTTTATTTTATATAGGGATAGGGGATATGATTTTTCTTCCTGTCATGTTATACCAGTACCAGTACTGATGAACCAACTGTATGCTTTTCCACTGGCAACTTATCCCACATGAAATGTTTTTGATGAAGACATGTCTATTCAGCAAAATAAATAAGGCAATGGCTTGGTGCCACATATATTCACTAGTGTTGTCATATACCATAACATATGGAAAGATTTGTCCTTGCAGAATGATGCATTGTCCCATTGAATATCAAAAGGATGGGTACATTATCTTCAATGTTGCCTTGTAAGAGATATACATAATGTTATGAACAAATAGCCTATATATGTCCTAAATTTTTCATAGATAATATATGGGTCAGAGAATGAAGAATTAGAAGAAGGTGGCTGTGCTTTTCGTGTTTTGCAACAATGACTCCCCAACAAGTTTTCAGAGGTGTGATGGTTAATACTGAGTGTCAACTTGACTGGATTGAAAGATGCAAAGTATTGATCTTGGGTGTGTCTGTGAGGGTCTTGCCAAAGGAGATAAACATTTGAGTCAGTGGGCTGGGAAAGGCAGACCCACTGTTAATCTGGGTGGACACCATCTAATCCCCGTTAATCTTGGTGGACACCATCTAATCGTCTGCCAGTGCGACCAGAATATAAAGCAGGCAGAGAAACATGAAAATGCCAGATTGGCTTAGCCTCTCAGCCTACATCTTTCTCCCGTGCTGGATACTTCCTGCCCTCGAACATCGGACTCTAAGTTCTTCAGCTTTTGGATTGGAGCTCACTTCCTTGCTCCTCAGCTTCCAGATGGCCTATTGTGTGACCTTGTGATCATGTGAGTTAATACTACTTAATAAACTCCACTCTCTCTCTCTCTATAAATATATCAAATTGATATATAATGCATATTTGATATATATGATATATACATATATACACACACACACACACATAGGTATATCCTATTAGTTCTGTCCCTCTAGAGAACCGTGACTAATACAGGGTTATCTATTTCTTTGTAACAAATTACCACAAACCTAGAGGCTTGAAACCACACGCATGTATTATCTCACATTTTCTTTGGATCGGGAGTTCAGGCATAGCTTAATTGGGTCCTCACAAATGAAGTCTCATCTTAGAGCTCTACTAGGAAAGAATCATTTTTTAGGTTCACATGGCTGTTAGCATGATTCACTTCCAGGCTGGTTTTTGAACGGAGAGCTTAAGTCCATTGCTTACCGTAGGCTGGAGGTAACCCTCGGATCCTTGCCACAGGGGATGAGGCCTCTCCAGCAGGAAAGACAAAAAGGCAGTAGGGAACTTTTGCTGGCAAGATGGAGGTTGCAGTTTCTTGTAACCTGGTCATAGAAGTAACATTATATTATCTTTGTCTTACTTTATTCGTTCAAAGCAAATCTCTAGTCCAGCCTTCACTAAAAAGGAGGAAATTGTACAAATGTGGAGATGTCAGAAGGCAGGGATCATTGGGGGGCATTTTAGAGTTTGTCTGCAGCAGTTAAATTTTACATTACTGTACTCAGCTGAGTAAATATTTTAATATCTGAAGGAGGAATGTTTTAAACAAACTAACACTTGTTAATTTTTTTCACTTTTATGTTAGGTTTGGAGTACATGTGTCGGTTTGTTACATAAGTAAATTGTGTGTCATGGAGATTTGGTGTATTTCATCACCCAGGTAATCAGCATGGTACCTGATAGGTAGTTTTTCTATCCTCACCCTCCTCCCATCCTCCAATCTCAAGCAGGCTCCGGTGTCTGTTGTTCTCTTCCTTGTGTCCATATGTACTCAGTGTTTATCTCCCACTTACAAGTGAGAACATGCAGTATTAGGTTTTCTGTTCCTGTGTTAGGTTGCTTAGGATAATAGCTTCCAGCTCTATCCATGTTGCTGCAAAGGACATAATCTCGTTTTTTTGTGGCTGCATAGTATACTGTGGCTGTATATGTACCACATTTTCTTTATCCAGTCTACTGTTGATGGATATTTAAGTTTCAAAAGAAGATACATATGGCCCCAACAAGCATATGAAAAAATGCTCAGCATCACTAATCATCAGAGAAATGCAAACCCAAACCACAATGATACAATTTCCCAGCAGTCAGAATGGCTACTATTAAAAAGTCAAAAGCTAACAGATGCTACTGAGGCTGTAGAGAAAAGGGAACACTTACACATTGCTGGGGGGAATATAAATTCGTTTAGCCATTGTGGAAAGCAGTTTGGCAAATTCTCAAAGCACTTAAAAAAGAATTACCATTCGACCCAGACATCCCATTACTGGGTATATATTCAAAGAACTATAAATCATTCTACCATAAAGACACATGCACACATATGTTCATCACAGCACTATTCACAATGGCAAAGATATGGTATCAGACTAACATATGTTGTATGATGACTATTTTGAACATCTAATACCACTATATAAACATGCAAAAGAAAACAATGTGTTAAGCAGGTGACTTAATCTGATTATTAAGTGAAAATATATTTATTCACTACTACAGTAGAGCAGGAGGATATATGGATAAAACACATGTGATAAAGATGTACTTAAATCAAGCATAAGCAAGATGAACAAACACTACTATTTCTCAGCAACAAAGGTTTTGGTCACCCAGCTAAGTGTAAAAAGCTGAGAAAATGCTAGATGAAGGAAATTGTAATCTGGATAAGTAACATAGGAGGGGAAACATGAATAAAACATATGGACTTGTGATTAGGTGCTAATTTTTATTTTCTTTTACCTTTCTGTTTTATCAAATACTGGATTTGCTGAGGCATATTTTTGATGATTAGTTTCATCTGAAGTTTGCATAAAATTAAAATAGGATCATGAGAAAACCAGAGAAAGATTGAGCAGCATCTAAAGAGCATGAAATTTGGCCAGGTACAGTGGCTCATGCCTGCAATCCCAGCACTTTGGGAGGCCAAGGTGTGTGGATCACTTTAGGTCAGGAGTTCGAGACCAGCCTGGCCAACATGGCAAAACCCTGTCTCTACTAAAGATACAAAAATTAGCCATGCATGGTGGCGGGTGCCTGTAATGCCAGCTACTTGGGAAGCTGAGGCAGGAGAATCACTTGAACTCAGGAGGCGGTGGTTTCAGTGAGCCGAGATCGTGCCAATGCACTCCAGCCTGGGCGACAAGAGTGAAACTCTGTCTCAAAAAACAAAACAAAACAAAACAAACAAAAAAGATCAAGAAATTTGCAGGGGCTGGATGAAATGTTTGGTAATTAAATTTTATCCCCTAGGGTAAAGACAAATGGATTCTTAAGCCTTCTCTGTCTTTCTGTCTCTGTCTCTGTCTCATACACACACACACACACACACACACACACACACACACCCCTCACCAGCTGAAATATTCATGTGTTTGTACATACAAAATGAATGTACAAAAGCATACATTATTTATTTTCATTAGCTTCACAAAGTTGATGAAGCATACATTTTAAATATACATTTTGAATGTCCTTCTGTTACAGTCTCACCAATGCACCACAATGTAATAGTCTCTCCTGTGAGGTATTATCTGGAGTTCTTCGTCTCATGTCCAAGATGATTAAGGAGCACAGACACAAAGGTCAGGTTGAAGGAAAAGTTTAATAAGTGAAAGAAGAAAGCTCTGCGCAGTGGTGTGGGGAGTCTGAGTGGATTTCCATTTTTACGGTTGAATTCAGAAGCTTTTATAAGAAACTCCTCTCATCTCTGTAGCAGTTCAAGTAGCTTCTTATCAGTAAAGCTGTCTGTGCAGCTCACCTTATCTTATGCAGCTGTGGGTATGTCTCTAGGCAAGCACAAAGCGCAGCTTTTTTTGTCTGTGTAAGTGTGGGTTTGTTTTAGGTAAGCTCGCCTCCTCCCTGTGCAAGAGGCCACAGAGCCCACTGTGTACCTGTCTGAAAAGAGGAGGAAACTTTTTCCTGGGAGCTTGTTAATCATACAAAGAACAAAGGGCTTGTATGCTGGACTTTGTCTGCCTGTCTGCCTATCTGTGGCTTATTTGTGCAGCTGTAGTCTGAATTTTTGCCAGGCGGATCTATTTTTGCCTGTAGCTCTAATTTTTCAGGCAGGCAGCTTCTCTAAGGACTGGTCTCTTAGTTGTTTACCCAAGTAATTTTTCCTTTCCTTCTCCCTCACTTTTACTCCCTGCAAAACCCAGGGCATAGGTACGTGGTTTTAGATGAGCTAATTGGATTCTTAAAACTGGTACTTCAAATCTTAGTGAGTGATATAAAAATGAAGGAAGATGAGATTAGATATTGTATTAGGCTGTTCTCACCTTGCTATAAAGAAATACCTGCGACTGGGTAATTTATAAAGAAAAGAGGTTTAATTGGCTCACTTTTCTGCAGGCTGTATAGGAAGCATAGCACTGGCATCTATTTGGCTTCTGGGGAGGCCTCAGGAAACTTACAATCATAGCAGAAGGCCAAGGGGGAGCAGACATGTCACATGGCCAGGGCAGGAGCAAGAGAGAGCAAGGGGTGGGGGGCGCTATACACTTTTAAATGGCCAGATCTCACGAGAACTTACTATCATGAGGAAAGCACCAAGGGGGTGGTGTTAATGTATTCGTGAGAAATCTGTCCCCATGATCCAATCACCTCCGATCAGGCCCCAACTCCAACATTGAGGAACACATTTTGACATGAGATTTGGGAGAGGACACAGATCCGAAGCATGTCATATATTCCTACAGTCTTGCCAACATCTGGCTCAATGGCAACAGCTTCAAATGAAAGTTGCTTTTAGCAGACGAGAACTCTGGACAGTATCTGCAGTCTTTGGGAAAGACCCTTCCTACTGCTCATCTCATCTCTGCTCATGATCACATTCTAGGCTTGCTTAATTAAATTTATCAGAGCATTTACATTTTGCAGTAAATTTCTTTTCTGCTTACCTTATTCTGGGCCAGTTTCTATATGTTACCCTTTGCTGCAGAGCAAACCATTTTAAAACTTAGTGGTTTAAACTAACAACCTTTTTTTTTCTTTTTTTTTTTTTGCTTATAATTCTGTGAATTGTCAGTTTGGTCAGGGCTCTGCTGATGTAGCTCCTCTCTACTCCAAGGGATGCTGGCTTGGCTCAGTCAGGTATTACCAATTATTTAGTAAGTCAACTGAGGGCAGATCTGTTTTGGGTAGTCCTACTCACATGTCTGGTGGTTGGTGTTGGCTCTGGATAGGCCATACATATTTCCAGCAGGTGAGCCCTAGCATCTTCACATAATAATTGTGTTCCAAAAGCAGAAGGAGGGAAGGCAAGCTCAAATGTACAAGCATTTTCCACCTCTCCTTGTATCATTTTGCAAATGATACAACAAGGGAACCATGACTCCCTAGTCCATTATTGAAACAATCTGTTATGACTTCTATTGTTAGTAACCCTAGGAAAACCCAAAGTACTGAAACAATCTGTTATGACTTCTATTGTTAGTAACCCTAGGAAAACCCAAAGTGCTGTGGAGACATGTAGGGTGACAAAGCTTTTGATTCAGCTAGAAATTTTTGGTTGCACATATGAGACACCTATTTTCAACTTGTTAGAGACAATAGACTCTGTTGGTTGAGGTGAGACAGAAAGTCTGATGGTAGGGCTGGTGCTTGGTATACTATGATTCAGAAATTCGTGTCACTTTTTTTTTTTTCTGGTTCCACCTCCCTAAGAATTTCTAGGTTCTACTCTTCTCAGTATGACTTTTTATCCTCATGCTGGCTCCCTTTATAGTAGCAATACTTGTGACAGCAGTTCTGTATATAATATCCTTGTATAACATCAATGAGAAGAAGGAAAGTAGTCTGGTACCTAGGGTTTTCAGGAAAAATTAAGATCTGCTTGTTCTCATAGGGTCATTTTCAAGGCACTACGGTAGCTAGACAAACAGAACATACTATGTGAATAATCCTAGACTACATCATTTAATCTCGTAGTCAACTATAAGATAAACCTGTTTTGTTTGTTTGTCTATTTGTTTTGCCTTGTATGGTTTATTATGAGAAAGGAGAAAAGGTGCTGAGCAGAATAAAACAAAAACTGAAACTAAAACAATGCATGTTTATTACAATATGTATACCTTTTTGATAGCCTAGTTTCCACAAGCATGCTTCTTCCTCTACGTATGCTTTTTAAAAATCTTTAAAATTATATTTAAAATAAATTGAGATACAATTTATGTATCACAACATTTATCCTTTGAAATAGTACACATTTTAGTATACAAGGTTTTGAAAATGCTCAAGGGTGCATAGAACATAATAAATAACTCTCAAAAGGCAAACCCAAAGTGCATTTTCCTTCAAGTCCAGGAATATTGGATAATGTTGAATTACTTTTATTAGTTGTAGGTGCATCTTTCCTCAGATATGGAAGTTATTGTTAAATAACATTGGCCACATCCAACACACCGAAAATACTATGGTAGAGAGAGAAGGTGATAATGAAAATGACTTCATTTCATTTCATTATTCCATGTTTGGAATAATAAGGAAAATAATGTATAGCAGTTACTAGTCCATAAATTGTGTCATGTTCTAATTGGAAGGCATAGCAAGAATTAACTGCCTAACTGGAGTGAATCAATTGGCGGCCAATCCAGGTTCCCGTGGTTTTGAAATTTGGGAAATAGTCTTCATCTTGTCAGAGTGCACATACTTGAAATGGGCACTAAAGCTTTCCACCACAGGGATTTGTACAAAACTAACAGTTCACTTCTTGGTGAAAATGGGAGTGTATGCCCCTTGAGATTTTCTGAGGAGCTAAGCAATCATAAGCTGTTGGACAGACTTGGTGTTTCTTTGGCATTGGAGGAGCTTAAATTATTGGTATTTTGCAAAAGCACAATACATGCAACCATGAAAAGCTTTGTATTAGGTGATGTCACACAGTAAAAATAATAGGCATTATTTTAAATTTGTGCAAAGCAATTCTAATAAAAATACTAGCACAGGTAAAATCTATGTTAAATTTTTAATAAATAAACACTATAGTAAATATGGGACTTTACCTTAAAAGGTAGTTGAATGTAATGGTTGGTAGGAAAGGGCTGAAGATGCTGAGTTGTGGCGATAAGGGTAGTTTCAAGACAACATATGCCAAAACGAGCCAAGAGGAAGAATTCTGGATGAATCAGTCTGGTTTCATGATGTTGTAATGCTCTATGGTTTCCTGCATTCTTCTCTGATAGTGCTCTTTGCTATTACTTGACAGTACAAAATATTACATGAAGGGAAAAAATGATAAATAAACTAAAGACTCCCATGTTATCTTGACAATATATCCCCATTCACTTATCATTTATGAGCCAAGTCATTACAGAAACAAAGCTGAAGATATTTTCAAGTCAGATTCAGAAATGAATCTGAGGACTTGTGACATGACATCTAGCTCTTTTCTGGTGCTTTATTCAAACCTCTCATTGGTAACTGTCTTAGACTTGATCATGAACTGGAGACAATTCAAATAAGGGGCCAGGTGTAGGGACGCACCTTTAATCTGCCTTGTGTCTCCAGAATGGATCCCTCCTACTCTTTTGTAAACTGGAGTCAATCTTTACTAGTTGTAGCAGGGGATGCATCATGAAAATTATTTACTGTGGTACAGTGCCTGAGTAATCAAACCTATTGTGGAGTCCCATATCCCATATTATTTCTTACTAGAGTTCTTTATTCTAGACTTGCTTTCATTAACTTTAACTTGCAATATACAAAATTGACTTTTTCTTTTTATTATTATTATTATTATTATTATACTTTAGGCTCTATGGTACACGTGCGCAACGTGCAGGTAAGTTACATATGTATACATGTGCCATGCTGGTGCGCTGCACCCACCAACTCGTCATCTAGCATTAGGTGTATCTCCCAATGCTATCCCTCCCCCCTCCCCCCACCCCACAACAGTCCCCGAAGTGTGATGTTCCCCTTCCTGTGGCCATGTGTTCTCATTGTTCAATTCCCACCTATGAGTGAGAATCTGCGGTGTTTGGTTTTTTGTTCTTGCGATAGTTTACTGAGAATGATGATTTCCAATTTCATCCATGTCCCTACAAAGGACATGAACTCATCATTTTTTATGGCTGCATAGTATTCCATGGTGTATATGTGCCACATTTTCTTAATCCAGTTTATCATTGTTGGACATTTGGGTTGGTTCCAAGTCTTTGCTATTGTGAATGATGCTGCAATAAACATACGTGTGCATGTGTCTTTATAGCAGCATGATTTATAGTCCTTTGGGTATATACCCAGTAATGGGATGGCTGGGTCAAATGGAATTTCTAGTTCTAGATCCCTGAGGAATCCAAGGCTGCAGATTACCGATTTACAGGAATTCTGAGAAATAATTTAATATCTTTTCTTTTTTCTGTGTGAGTCAGTTTCAAGTAAGCTTTATTTTTCTCTATTATATGACCATTTTGATGGCTGTAGAAAGCTACTTAGAGTCAACCACCCTAAAATTTTTCCACTGTGTCCCCTAATCCTGTAGTTTTGCTAGACACAAATCCTGCATTCTCAACACAAGCCTGGTGGCAGTTTAACCATTTGTTCACTACAGTATAAGAAATTTTCCTTTCTTACATTGGTTTGTACAATTACAATTTTTAGATCTGTCACCTCTTTCTGCTACTCTTGGTAGAAATTTCTCATGAATAAGTATCTTTTACTGGCAAGTTACCAAAAAAATCTATATTGGTGTAAGAAATACATCAATATACATACAAATACTCCAAATAAATTATTGACTGAGTTCATATAACTTGTGGAATTAACCTTTCTCATAGTTTGATCCAGAGGTCCATGAGGCAATAAGGGTACTGTTTCTATCTCTGTATGACTCACTGAGCTGTGTGCTCTAACCTTATCTGTGTGCTGGCCTGGTACTCAGGGTAGTTCCTTCGCTGATAGAAACTGTAACCATAGCAGTGTTAGACATTACTTTTTCACACCATGTCGGAGAAAGAATGTACAATGTATCAGACTTCCAGAAGAAGTCTTGATTAACTCTGATTGGCCTGATTTAGATCACAACCCTGAATTAAAAACACTGTGGATTGGGTAATAGAATGCAATAATTAACAATTGGGGGGTTTTGAGGTTCTCCACTGAAATTAGGAATGGAAACAACTTTCCTGAAACATTCAATTTGATTAAGTTGTTCACTGGGTGTTTTACCTTCAACCCCAAAGATTAATGTAGGCTGAGAAACAAAGCAAGAGGCATTTGTCAGATATTACCAATAGAAACAAATGACATGGGCTTAGAGAACAGATGGATATTCTTGACTTTTACATCACTCACTATTCTCCCAAGATGAATGGTGTAAACTGTACAGTGTGTTTTTACATTTCATTTCTATTTACACAGAACAATTTATTCACATATTCAAACTTTCATACAGGCAATTATTCATTCGTTCATTCATTTATCAAATATGTTCTGTGCATTGTGCAGCATGATTATTGTATTTGGTGCTTGTGGTGTGGGAAAGGGATGGCTAAAACAGGTATTATCTATTTTTGTGCATTTATGATCAACATAGGATTTTATTTTTCCTAAATGGCATAATGATGTATGTATTATCTTGCAAATAGTTTTTAAATTTTTTTTTTTTGAGTCGGAGTCTCGCTCTGTCACCCAGGCTGGAGTGCAGTGGCGTCATCTTGGCTCACTGCAAGCTCTGCCTCCTGGGTTCATGCCATTCTCCTGCCTCAGCCTCCCTAGTAGCTGGGACTACAGGTGCCCGCCACCTCACCCGGCTAATTTTTTGTATTTTTAGTAGAGACGGGGTTTCACTGTGTTAGCCAGGATGGTCTTGATTTCCTGACCTTGTGATCTGCCCGCCTCGGCCTCCCAAAGTGCTGGGATTACAGGCGTGAGCCACTGCGCCAGGCCAGTTTTTAAAATTTTTAATATCCTTCCATTATAAAAGATCAAGTTCTATATCATTTGATAAGTACTACATCTTATGCTGTAATTCCCTAATTGACTTACACGTTGCCAAGTGATGTTCATTTGGTTATTTTCAGTCTTTTACTATTACAAAATGACTGCAATGAGTATAATAATTGGCAAGTAGGTTCTGGCATAAATCCCTAGATGTTGATTTCTAGGTGAAATCTTATATGTACTGTTAGTAAATATAAATTGCAATGTTTTCAAGTAAATTGTGCATTAACGTGTATGTTTTACTTTAAGTGTTAGCATACTGGCTAATATTGAACATACAAAAAATTTAGTTTGTCCAAATATGATGGGTGAAATGTATATCATGACTTTAATGTTTAAATCTATGGCTAATAGTGAAGTTGTGCATCCCTTCCTACTGCTATAGGTAATTTTATTTTCTAGTAAAATAAATATCTAATATTTTCTTGGTATTTATAGTAAATTTGTTGCCTTTTTTGATTCATAGAAACTTCCTACATATTTATGATATTAAGCCTTTCATGTTAACTGTACCATAAAGCTATTCTTTTACTTATGTTTTCTTTTTAATATTTTTCCTTAAATTTTCTCTTTTTGCAGTAGATATTTTAGTTTGTTAGTTAAATCTGACTTTTTTTCAGTGAGGGAAGGAATTTGTATCTTGATTAAGAGTGAATTCTCATAGACAGGTGCAGTGGCTCACGCCTGTAATCCCAGCACTTTGGGAGGCCGAGGTGGGTGGATCACTTGAGACCAGGAGTTTGAGATTAGCTTGGCCAACATGGTGCAACCCCGTCTATACTAAAAATACAAAAATTATCTGGGCGTGGTGGCGCATGCTCGTAGTTTCAGTTACTTGGGAGGCTGAGTCATGAGAATTGCTTGAACCTGGAAGGTGGAGGTTGCAGTGAGCCAAGATGGCGCCACCACACTCCAGCCTGGACCACAAAGTGGGAATCTGTCTCCAAGGAAAAAAAAAAAAAAAAGACTTCTCATAGAAGTTGGGAAAAAAATGACTTCACACCCATATTTTAAAATTATCAGAGAAAATCAACTGGAAAGAAGGAAAAAAGAGTGGTTTAATCCGGTTAAGGATTAAAAGTGATATATTTTGTCCATCATAGAATATTATTCAATAATTAATTTCTCAGTAAGTAAATTAATAAAAAATTAATGATTAAATGGTTGTGCAGTCAACTTGATTGCTCTATAGACTAAGAATTTACAAAGTTGGTTATTGGCTTTATGAAAAATATGAAGCAGATCTTTTGTATTGATTTATCAACTTAGGTACACTTTACTTTTTTAAGAGAAATGCAATTTTTTTGAGTGAGTCATGAAAGGCTTAACTTTTTATTCCTAAGAGAATATATGAAAGGATTCAACATAGGTGATATGGATGAAATAAGCACCGACACACCTTTATTAATGTTTACCTCTTCTTTTGCAGATGGCTTGGTATAGATGAAGATGCAGCTGCCGTAAGTGATGGAAACCACAGTAATATGTGAAGAACAGGTAGAAAAGGCTTTTTTCTTCTGTTGAACAGAAGGGGAATTTTAGAATTGTTCTTATGATATATCTGTAGGAGAGAACTACACATACAAGAGTGATAATAAAGGTTAATACAGCAGAAGCTACAACCATCTGCTCAATTAATGATGTGTCTGAGCATGATATTTTCAGAATAGGCAATGCATTACAGCCAAAATGATTGATGACATTAGAGGCACAGAATTCTAGATGAAAACCTAAGCTAAGTGGTGGGAGGGTAATCATAAGTGCTGCCATCCAACAACAAATAACCATTGTTTTGCACACTTTGTTGCTCATGATTGCCATATCATGCAAAGGTTTGCAGATGGCCACATAGTGATCATATGACATGGTAGCCAAAAGAAAAAATTCAGTTACCCCAAAGAGGTCTGCAAAAAATAGCTGAATGACACATGCATTATATGTTATTATTTTGTTCCCAGTTGAGATACTGTATAAGAATCTTGGAACACAGGTAGTTGTAAATGAGATTTCTAAGAAAGATAAATTTTGGAGAAAAAAGTACATGGATGTTTTCAGGTGGGGATCCAACATGGTGAGAGCGATGATGGTCAGGTTCCCTGTTACACTCAACATGTAGGTGATAAATAGAAACATGAAAAGCAGAACCTGCAGCTGAGGATCTTCTGTCAATCCCAGAAGGATGAATGTTGTTATTGCTGTGTGGTTTCTCATTACCAACTTCTGGATTTCTCCAAAACTACATGTAAATGTCAAAGAAATTTGAACTGCAGCATTCAATAAAAAAAGCAGCTAATGATGAACACTCTCATGCATGTTTCATTTATCCAACATCATAGGTTTTACTTGTTGATCTGCAGAAGTTTATAGTGAGAATATAAATAACATATATGTACATGTTTTAGTACGTTGAGCTCCCTTGATCTATTTATACAAAATGGCCAAATAAGATTATTTTATAAATTTTAGTCAACGAACTATAGAATAACTTTTCTTTATTAATCTTCTATAGTAATTAATTTATAGTGTATTAAACATTTTAACTCATTCTGAGTTGTGCCTTTTTATTGGATTGCATTATTTTTTGATATATGACTGTTTTTTATACTGCCAAATGTTTTTCTGCAACTCATAAGCTACATTAAAATAATTCGCTTTAGTTTCATCTCTTTGCTTTAAAATTTGGGAATTGTTAAAACCCTAAAATAAAACGTACATTAGGTTCCAAACAAAGCATTTCAATTCCCTCTAAGATGTATGTTTATTTGCTTTTTGACTGCTTTTTAATTGTTGGTTATTCATTACAAGAGAAAACCATCTTTTGACCCTAAGGCATCCACGTTTATAATTTTACATATCTCTTCTAAGCTTCATTATCTAAATCTTATATCTACTTCCTGGATAATGCTGTGTAGTATAATCTGATTATTTTTCAGTGCCCTTTTCTCACAGTGCAAGACAGTTTTGATTATAATAAATGAACTGCTGAAAAATATAAAACTATGTCTTCCTGCGTTCAGTTGGCTACTCAGATTAGAACAAGTTATACAACATGGATAAAAGTCAAGACAAAAATTGCTGAATATCCTCACCATGACACAATATTCTCTCCTTTTTCATTTCCTTCAGATCTACATTCTTTGACTCTATTTCCACAGTATGCACTCGTTTCTCAATCTGTTACTCTCTTATTTTTCACCGCACCAGATTTTTAAAAGTGCTTAATCAGTTAACTTCCTGTGACTTAACCCAGTATAATCATAATATAACAAACACAAATCTCTTGCTATGCTTCAGGCAAATCTCTTGCTATGCTTCAGGCACTCTTTTAAGTATATTACATATATAATTAATGTAATCCTTAGGACAACCTATGAAGTAGGGAGGTATATTATCTCCACTTAAAAAATGAAAAAGCTGATCCACAAAGAGGTAAAGTATGTGGCCATTGTTTCAGGATGGTAAGTGGCTAGAGAAACCCCAGAGTCCCAGTTCTTTAATCGCTGCACTGTGTTTGTGGTGCACATTTTACCTGAATGTTTTAATTTCATGAAGATAATATTCTGTCTATTGGTAATTGAAACAAAGCTGGGGTTACTACATAGTTTATTATCTAAACCAAGATGCTTGAGAAGCAAAGCGGGGCAGTTAATAATTACGTTGATACAACTGGTGTAAACAGGGCTATCAAGAGCAAAAACTAAATGTGTGCTGTTCTCTATAAAATTACTTACTCCTTGATTCAGGTGTAATATTAGGGCTAATGGAGATTAAAAGTTGCCAAAGTGCAACTGGCTAATTTTCCCCATCTTATTCTTTATTTCTTTTAGTATATTGATCCCTCAATGTTTCCTTAATATTTCTTTCAGTGAAATAATAAGACTGAAGACTGGGGACTCTGTTATTCTGGGCTAAGTTCAACAGCTAGGTAGAAGTTGCTGTTATGTATTCTCAATCATATTGTTAGATATTCACAGGTTTCTAATTTGTAAGTAATGTCTTAAGAGCTTCAAATTTTCTTACCTTTATTAAATGCAAGAGAGATATAAAATAAGGCATTTTCTTTTTTTATTAAAATTATTTTTCTTTATTTTTTTCTTTTAAAAACAGGAATATTCATCGTTGATTTTTACAACTTTCTAGAATCTATTGTGTGAATGTACTATAGTTGATTCAACTGATGCAGTTTAATAAATGGACCCTGGAGTTGTTTCCATTCTGTTGCTATTTTTTTCTACAATAAAAAAAGACTTGTACACAGTATTTTCACATTTTGCCAAGCTATCTTTTGGGTGACTCCTAAAAGTCAGATAACTAGGTCAAAGATAAATGCATACGCATATTTGCTAGATATTGTTAAGCTCCCCATCATATAATCTGTAACATTTTTATGCACTCTAGCAATGTATAAGAGTCTCATCAACAGAGGATACTGTCAAGCTTTTTGATTTTACCAGCCGACAGCTGAGAACTTACATATAACATAGTTTAGGCTTGCAATGTTTCTGTCATGCATGAGCTTAAGCATTGTTAAGATTTAAAGCAATTTGAATTTCTCAGTCAGACTGTTGATTTTTTTCTTCTTTACTCTTAGAAATGTTATTAGAGATATAAACCAATATTCCCATATATTCACAAACACCACACACATATATATTTTTCACATATATTTTCACAGTATATGTGTCTTCAGTTTGCTTTTGATTTATTTTCTCATTTGAAAGTTGTGACTGGGTGCAGTGGCTCACTGCCATAATCACAGCATTTTGGGAGGCCAAGGTGGGAGGATGGCTTGAGTCCAGGAGTTCAAGACCAGCCTGGGAACAATAGTGAGACCTCATCTCTACAGAAAAAAAAAAAAAAAAATTAAATTAGCCAGTCATGGTGGTAGGGTTGCTAAAGTTTGGGAGGTTGAGGCTGCAGTGTGTTATGATTGCTTCACTGTACTCCAGACTGGGCAACAGAGCAAGACTCTGTCAAGAAAAAAAAAAAACACAACTTTTTTCTTTTTTGCATTCTAACTCTCTTATCTTTTAATTAATCTTTCTGTATTTTCAGTCATGATTATGACTATTTCTTAGTTTTATGTTATAAAGGTATTCACTGATATTTTTTCCTGGATAATGCATACTTTCACTTTTTACTTTTAATTATCTGATCTATTTGAAATTTATTGTGATATATGGTAAATAGAATTAGAATTGTTTCTTTGTTATAACATCTGTTTTCCATATAGCTATCCAGCTATTTCAATGCCATCTTTAAATAGTTGATCTTCTTTTTTTTCTTTTCTTTTTGAGACAAGGTCTTACTCTGTCACACAGGCTGAAGTGTAGTGGTGTGTTCAGGGCTCACTGCTGCCTTGATCTCCTGGCACAGGTGATCATCCTGCCTCAGCTTCCTGTGTAGCTGGGATTCTAGGTGACCATCACCATGCTTGGCTAATTTTTGAATTTTTTATGGAGATGGGGTTTCACCACGTAGCCCAGGCTGTTTTTGAACTCCTGGGCTTGAGCCATCAGCCAGTCTTGGCCTCTCAAAGTGCTAGGATTACAGGTGTGAGCCAAAGAACCCAGGCTGATATTTTCTTTATTATTATTATTATTATTATACTTTAAGTTTTAGGGTACATGTGCACAATGTGCAGGTTAATTACATATGTATACATGTGCCATGCTGGTGTGCCGCACCCATTAACTTGTCATTTAGCATTAGGTATATCTCATAATGCTATTCCTCCCCCCTCCCCCACCCCACAACAGTCCCCAGAGTGTGATGTTCCCCTTCCTGTGTCCATGTGTTCTCATTGTCCAATTACCACCTATGAGTGAGAACATGCGGTGTTTGGTTTTTTGTCCTTGCGATAGTTTACTGAGAATGATGATTTCCAACACCAAAAGCAATGGCAACAAAAGCCAAAATTGACAAATGGGATCTAATTAAACTAAAGAGCTTCTGCACAGCAAAAGAAACTACCATCAGAGTGAACAGGCAACCTACAAAATGGGAGAAAATTTTCACAACCTACTCATCTGACAAAGGGCTAATATCTAGAATCTACAATGAACTCAAACAAATTTACAAGAAAAAAACAAACAACCCCATCAAAAAGTGGGCAAAGGACATGAACAGACACTTCTCAAAAGAAGACATTTATGTAGCCAAAAAACACATGAAAAAATGCTCACCATTACTGGCCATCAGAGAAATGCAAATCAAAACCACAATGAGATACCATCTCACACCAGTTAGAATGGCGATCATTAAAAAGTCAGGAAACAACAGGTGCTGGAGAGGATGTGGAGAAATAGGAACACTTTTACACTGTTAGTGGGACTGTAAACTAGTTCAACCCTTGTGGAAGTCAGTGTGGCGATTCCTCAGGGATCTAGAGCTAGAAATACCATTTGACCCAGCCATCCCATTACTGGGTATATACCCAAAGGACTATAAATCATGCTGCTATAAAGACACATGCACATGTATGTTTATTGCAGCACTATTCACAATAGCAAAGACTTGGAACCAATCCAAATATCCAACAATGATAGACTGGATTAAGAAAATGTGGCACATATACACCATGGAATACTATGCAGCCATAAAAAAGGATGAGTTCATGTCCTTTGTAGGGACGTGGAGGAAAATAAGGCATTTTCTTATGGTTTTAGAACATTTCCCTCAGAAAGCCCTAATGCATCTACTACAAGAGCTTTAAACAATCAGTGTTTTTCTTTTTTTTTGTCTAATCAAATAAGCACTGTCTTCTGCTAGTATACACCCAATATACTGAGCAAAATCTCCATTGTAGAGGAACACCATCACAGGGCAGAGATCTTAATCTAGGCTCAGGGTAGATAAAGCTTGCTAGGAAGCTAATACCCTTTTGAGAGAACATTATAATCAGGAGATGACTCTGTAACTCACACTTAGAACCTCTGTCCTGTTTTCTTCTTTTTCACTATTTCAATTTACCATCCAGTAGTTCTCTTGGTATTGGATTCAGCTTTGTTTGGGTCTTAAGACTATCTTTCATCTTTGATATTTTGCTTTCCCTGAATCCAGTCTTGCATAAATATTAAATATTTAACAATATCATTATATTCGTATTGACTCAATACTGCTTTGCATATTTAATTTCCAGAAAGTATTTCAATTTGGCAAGAGATCAGAAATTCGTAATAAGATCTCATGTAATATTTCAGTCTGCTGCTATTATGCACACTGTGTGCTTGAATTTATATATATTTTTGCATACCTGTATGTGTGTGGCAGGGGGGAATTTTATTTCTGAATATTTCCCACCCAGAATTGATAATGATTTCTAGGCTCATCATTCTAGAAAAAAAAAGGCATTTCATAAATGATTGCAGGATCTTTCCATCAAATGCTAACATAAGTATGCAACATATTGATTATTTAAGCCTAACACTTTACTTAAAGAGAGAAATATATCATTACACTTCCCACTCACCTCTCTCTTCCTGCCAGTATATATGCAACTGTACACTGAAATACACTGAAAATAACTTAAAGTAACAAACATGTTCACACTTACCCTTTAAGCAGTAAGTTATTTCATGACATCTGTTGACAGTTTATTTGCAGAAGCTCACAGTAAGAGAGGTTGAACAGGAATACAACTGTGGAGTCATGTGAATGCTAAGTTTTCTCAGGAACCAGAAAAGGCCCTGGAAGTACCCAGGGCCCTTTTTCACAGATTTTTTTTTTTTTTCCTGAAAGGGCTTCTGCCATTTTAATCTAAGAAGCCATGTTTTTGTTCTCTTGTTGTCTAAAATAAAGAAATACCTGGTGTAAAGTGTTGGGGATACCATGAGCTATTGGGTGATAAAGGAGAGTTGATCTTCTGAACTTATCAGTCAGAAAAACATGTTTGGCCTTAAATATTCATTTATAAAAGAAGTCAAGAGTCACCAAACAATAGAGTCTTTGGAGCCCAGGTTTAAAAGTCACTAAAGAATCTTTATTGTAATCACTTTTGGCAATCAACCTCATACAGGCAACAATGGGGACAGAGCCCCTGGGGACAAAAAAATGCAACATCAGACATACTGTGATCAGACTGGACAATATAAGTCAAATAATAAGGTGTTTGTCTTTTTCCTTGTATTGTCTAAGGCAATAAAACTGGTATCAGAACACTTTCTCTACTTTTAAAAGGTAACTCATGGATATCGTGAAAAATATGAAGATTAAAAAAAGACACATAGATAACCGTTCAAATATAAGCACATAAGTAAACCTGCAAAAACAGTTGTAATCTACCATTTTCGTTTATTACAGCTGTTTTTAATGATCATGTTTAGTGACTGAATTTACATATTTTAAATCTCAATTTGATAATAAGTTCCACCAGTTTGGAAGCTTAAATTGTTTACATTTCTTCTTTGTAATGAAAATACTGCCCTGAAGTTTTTATATAATTATCTTTGCACACATAACTGGTTATGTACCAGAGCATTCTCATAGGAGAAATTCTTAATTGTAGGTAGAAAATTTTTGCATTCGTATGGCTTTTGATATGCATTTCCCACCAGATATACTAAAAAAAAATGTGGTCTCAATCTGGAGAAAGAAACCATTACAATAGATATGATTGGGTGGATAACCTTAATAGATCCTTTGGGCAGACTTAGGAACTTTCTTTGTACTCGAAAGAGTTCTCTTGTAACTACACAAAGAAAATAGTAGTTCAGTCGACATAATTTTGTTTTTCTTAGTCTAAAAGGACATCTCTAGATGTCTCCAATAAGTATGAGTAGAGATGTCAGAGAACACCATCTCCATGACAACAGCTAGACTATTGAAAGGTTGGGGGCAATGCTGAGAGAAAAATAAGGTAGAAATGTGGAACACTTAGATATTTAGAGACAGTTCCAAATAAACATTTCCAAACCTCATTTTATTCTCTTCCTTCTTTTGTATACTTGATTGACTATCTCCTTTTTTTCTCATTAAAACACAAGCATTCTTTCATTTAGCCAGTATTTATTGAGAACATATTGTGTATTCTGGGTACTGTTCAGAGTAGTAATGTTACATCAGTGAACAAAAAAGACAAAAATCCATGCAGGTCTTTATATTCTAATCTTAAGGAGATAGAAAACAATCAGATAAATTAGTACAGTATATAATGTTTTAGATGGTGGTAAATGTGAAGAAAAAACAGCATAGTGTGAGAAAGATAACAATGTGAGGAACATTTTCCACAGTGCATTTGAGGCAGGCTGTCACTGAGGAGGTCCTTTAATGCTGGAAACAAATATAAACTATTCTTAAGAATAATCACAATTCCTTACGTTTTCCTAAAGGTGAGTAAAATGGATTTCTGACAATGCTTAAGAAGTAGTACATTTGTAACACTGGAAGAAAATATGACAAATAACGAAAAGTTTATAATGTGTCTCATTGTAACCTGAAAAATGTCTTCTTGAAATTATGTTTGGAAACAAAATAGCATTATATGTTTCTGTAAGGCACAAAAAGACATTTAATATAGCTTTTTAAACAACAGTGGAAATTGTAAGCGAAGTAAATTTCCAACAATAGAGCATGGCTTAATGGTTTATGCATTCAATGGAATGCCATATAGACTTGAAAATGATTAGGTACTTTATTAGTCAGGGTTCTCCAGAGAAGCAGACCCAAAAGGAGATTTATGTATGTATGCATATATGAAGGAAGATGAGGGGTGGATTATTTATTTATTTATTTATTTTAAGAAATTAGCTCACATGATTGTGGAGGCTGGCAAGTTCAAATTTTTCAGGGTACGCTAACAGGCCAGAGACCCAGAGAAGGGGTGATATTGCAGCTTGCATATGATTTAAATATTAATCTCATCTAAAAAAAATCTTCACAGCAACATATAGACTAATATTTAACTAAATACCTGGGAGCTGTGGTCTAGCTAAATTGACACATAAATTAGCTATCACGAGTGTATTTATGCTTACATAGAAAATATTAATGAAATGTTAATATAAAATTATTTAGGTTATAATGTATAGTGTACATATATGTACACACACACACACACACACCTATGCTAGAAATGTATACCTAAAGCTCTTAATCAGTTCTATCTTTGATTATCTCTGTGTTGTGACAGTTTTGAATTCTAGAATACATTTCTATTTTGATAATGATACGCTTTGATATTATGAAGAAACGATAAAGGAAAGAAAGGGGGTTTTGTATTCTCCCAGATACCTTAAAAATGGAAAGCGGCCAACACGATGTGACACTTATTGTTTATACTTCCTCTATGTCTGATGCTATTATTGCATCTTACTGTCTTTTAAGGATGCTGTCCCCACTACTGCCTTTTTGTCTTTTACTTTGCAAAAGTGCATTACACAATAGGCTCATTAGTAATTTTTGAAACTGAGTATAAATGATCATTTAGATCTCTTCTCACCATTTAAAGACAAGTGTATTTGTATGTGAGTGTGCCTGTGTGTGTACATATTCTTACTGGAATAAAATCTGTCACCAGGCTTTATTTTATGTTGCTGTGAAGATATTTTTAGATGAAATTCACATTTAAATCATATGCAAGCTGCAATGTCACCTCTTCTCTGGATGTCTAGCCTGTCAGCTTACCCTGCAAATTTTGAACTTGCCAGCCTCCACAATCATGTGAGCCAATTTTTAAAAATAAAAAAATAAATAAATAATCGTCCTTCATATATACATATATACATACACTTCCTATTGGTTCTGCTTCTCTGGAGACAGATTTTATTCATTTTCTTTTCTGGCTATAAAATATGATTATATGTCAGAGGTCATATAATTACTTTTTTCATAATCAGAAAATAAACTTCAGAGTTTTTCATCTAATATTTAAAGACATAAGTGAGTGATTTTGGGGTGTCGAGGTAGGCAATTATTAGAAGACCTCTATTAAATTCCAGAATACTCATTGTGTGTGTTAATAAGAATGTTGCCATTATGTCATCCATAAAATTTCTGTGTTCAGCTTTGGGACTTTTATGATTAAATCTCCAGTATGTCAGAACACACTCAATTCCTATATGAGCCTGCACTAAGACAGTTCCAGTTTTTCAGTTATTCAACTTCTCCCTGAGGCTGTAATGGTCCCACTTTCTTTTAAAGATGCCTGTAAATGATTCTTTGTAAAATGGCTCCCAGAGCATCCTGTCACTGATACATCAGTGAAAACACCACATGTCCCCAGCCTCAAGGGATACTCTAAAGGCTTTGTGAGTAACGATATACAACAACGTATTGGAAACCATTCCTACAACAAACTAATTTGTTTCTCTAGGGCCTAGTGTTTCTATTAATAGGAACTTTCTGTTAATAATGAAAGAAAAGTTGATACCATGGGGCATTTATCAGGGGAATGATAGCCTGAAACAATCTGTGAAAAGACAATTGTTTGTAAAATATGCAAAATATTAGAGTCCGTGTTCTCTAGTGTTCATTTTTCACTCTCAGAAACACTAAGCAGGTGAATGTGTCACAATTATCTGGGTAAAAAGAACATAGGAAAGAAAAACTGCTGTCATGTGGCCGTCTGAAAATGCCTGTATTATATGACCACCATTAACAACAGTGTCTGTAAAAGACTGTTTATCTGCTGTTTGATGGCAACAGGGATGATTATGTTCACGTCAATTACTTTAGATTTCACCTTGGAATGTTGTGAATCTAATCTTATTGATCACTTTGCTGTAAAGTATCCTCTTTACATATGAATCAGATAAAAATCACATGATCAGAATTATAATTCATAAAATGTATGGTTATAGAGGTTGCTGTTGTAATATTCATTATCATCTTATATCTGTATGTCTCTCCTATCTGTACATTATTAGGACATTTTTATATCAAAAGAAATTTTCTCTTGCTATGCCCACATAATTATATTTCCCATGGCTTAAGAAGTTGAACTTTTATTTGTGTCAATTATCAAGCAATGGAGATGCATATACAAAGAGTTTCTGTATTAGTTTTCTCTATTAAATCAGTTTGAAGCCATTTGTTTTTATCCTGAAAGATAAGTAAATAAAATAAGCTCTTGATAACATAATCAAAAGAATCACATTTCAATAAAGCAGTAAAAAATTCCTAAAGCCTTGTATTATTTTTTCTTCCTGCATAACAAATTAAGCCATAGATTGAGTGGCTTAAAACAACACACACATTTATGATCTTACAATTTCTATGGGTCAGGAATCCAGGCACATTTTGCTGGATCTTCTGCTTAGGGTTTTCAATCATGGTGTCAGGTGCATAGTGTTTTCATTTGGGGCTTGACTGGGAAGGATCCATTTCCATGTTCACTCAGGTTATTTTCAGAATTCATTTCCTTATACTTGTAGGCATCAGTTTCATAAACATGGTATATTTCTCAATTTATTTAGATTTTAAAATTTTTTAGCAACATTTATTAGTTTACATTATAAAGGTCTTACACAACTTTTGTTGAATTTTTTCCTTAAGTATTTAATATTATGTTTTTTTATTTAACTTTATGATTATTGATTATTGACCTTGTATTTTGTCAACTTACTATAATAGTTACAGTAGGTATTTTGGAGAGTTCTTTTTAGAATTTTATACATAGACAGTCTTTGGTAAATGTAATTTTGTTTTTTCCGTTCCAACCTGAGTGCTTTTTTTCTAGTCTTGTTACATGGGTTAGAACCTCCAGTACAATGTTGTACAAAAGTGACAAGATTAGACATTGATTACTTGGTATTAATCTTGGTAAGAAACAATTCAGGGCTGGGCGCGGTGGCTCACGCCTGTAATCTCAGCACTTTGGGAGGCTGAGGTGGGCAGATCACCCAAGGTCAGGAGTTCAAGACAAGCCCAGCCAACATGGTGAAACCTGGTCTCTATTAAAAATACAAAAAAAGTTAGCTGGGCGTGGTGGCCGCCACCTGTAATCCCAGCTATTCAGGAGGGTGAGGCAGGAGAATCACTTGAACCTGGGAGGCAAAGTTTGCAGTGAGCCAAGATCGCACCATTTCACTCCATCCTGGGCAACAAGAGCAAAACTCCATCTAAAAAAAAAAAAAAAAAAGAAACAATTCAGTATTTTACTATTGAATATTATGTCAGCTGTATGTTATTTACAGATGCCCTTTTCCAAGTGTAGAAATTGTCTTCTATCCTTAGTTCTAGACATTTTATTGGATATACATGCTGGATTTTATCAAATGACTTTTCTGCATCCCATTGAGATTATCGTAATTTTTTTAAAGGTTGAAATCAACAAATGAAAGCATGATGCTCGTCAGATTCTCTGATGTACTCAACGTGTATTTGTAAGTAGAAATATGAAAGGGAGGACTTTCAGCTGTGTATCCTCAGTAAATACCAAAAGAATGAATGTGGTTACTCTTATAAGGTTTCTCATGACTAACTTCTGATTTTTCTCCAATCTGCAAGAAAAATGGGAGAAATTGAACCTGGTAGGTGGACTATCTTAATATCACAATGTAACGAGCAATTAAAGAGGCATAAAGGCAAACTAGATCACATGCTGTTGGGGTGATCAGACCCAACACCAGGTCATGGGGGTGATAAAGTCTGGTGGAGTCAAAGGATTGAGAAAAAGACAGTTTGAGAGAGAAAAGTGGGACCAGGGGGCCATCATGATTGTGGAGGCTGCAAAGGCCCTGAGCTCTGGGAGCCCATGCTATTTATTGGTAATCCAACAAAGAAACAGGTGGTGAGAATGTGGGGGTCAAAAGGGCAGGCACATGATCTGTGATGGTTTAGCATTTATAAGGAACATGTTCTGCTACTTGAGACTATGGGAATACAATTAATCTAGGAGCCTAGGATGGCTAGAAGCAAGGAACCAGCAAGTCTAGACACATCAGATGACATTATGTCAGACATGCAAGCCCTGCCTCAGCTTTCTTCCCAATACTCAGCTTTTTCCCAACATGCCCCCCTTCTCTTCTTTGTAAAAGAGAAGGTATTATTACTATCATTATTACTAGCATAAAAGGTGGCCTCTTTTAATTGAGCAAGGAGCTTGCAGGCTGTGCAGACCTTAATTGCCGGTTGGTGATCCAGCTTCATTTTTCTTAGCCCTTATTCAAACTGGAGTCACTCTGGTTTGAATGCTTCCCACATATCTCCCCTTTCCCTTTTACAAGAGGACCCTTAATCCTAGGGGTTGCAGAAGGATGAAGGTCCATCTTCTGTAACTTCTTCATGCTGAATAGGGGGAAGATGTTCCTGCCTAACTATTAGGGTCTGTTGTATTCAGGGTAGAGAGGAGCTGAGTCAGAAAGCATTGGTCCATTAAGCATTGTGACTCTGGTCAGTCTTCATTCCATCTTCATATTCAGATTCAACTGGCTCATGGCTTGTGCTGGGGGGAACGTGGTGCATGGTTGGGATCCATGGGTCCCTCCAGTCTCCACTTCCATTGTCGTACACATCTTGAGGGCATCCATAGGGTTCATTCATCTGCAAAAACACAAGCATACTCTCACCCACACGTTAGTAAATCTACTGAAACAGAAGCAAAAACTTTTGTGGCTGTAGCCAGGAGGCATGCCATTGCTGAAGCATTTGTAACTCAGCTTCTGCCTCTTTGTTTAATTACCATGGGGTAAAACTTAACCGTTGATAACGAGAAGCAGGCCCCTTCTAACAGAAGGCACAGAGAAAGCAAATCGAGGTTTCTCAAACCTTCAATTCAGACTGTACAGGTGGGTCCATGAGCTGTGGCTCATGATAGATCTTCAGATGTTTGTTGGGCACCCACACAGGCACCTGATTGTCACCTAGAGAGACACAAGAAAATCCTCTTCCCCATAAAGTTATCTTTAGGAAGGGATTGGAGGAAGTAGATTCAGAGGTAAGGAGAATTTTGGGGCCTAATGGCTTCCTGATGTTTGATAGGTGTTCCCTCAGAAGTTAGGAATTCCCTTTCTCTCCCTATTACTGTGTGGGCATGGAGGACTAGGTAAGCATACTTAGAGTCTGTATATATATTTACCTTTTTTCCTTCTCCTAATTCTAGTGTATAATGGCCCCTGCTTTTGCTAGGATGTCTCTCCCTAACAAAGGAGAGGGGCTTTCAGGCATAATTAGAAAGGCATGTGAAAAGAGTAAAGTTTCCCAGTCACAACTTGTGGCTGGGAGAAGTATCTAGTGACTGCCTGTCCTAGGACCCCTCAGATAGTGACAGATCTGGAGGACAGTTGTCCGGGACGGGAGAGTAAGACTGAGAAGGCCGTGCCAGTGTCCAAGAGACAGTTAACTTCCTGGCCCTCAATGGTCAAGCATACCTGGGGCTCTGTGAGGGTGCTGGCATGGGCTGGCACTTGCTCTGGGCACCCTCAGTCCTACTGCTGGATCATCTGGTTAGTGGCTTCTGACTCAGAGGACCTTCATTCCCTGGGGCAGTGGGCCTTCCAGTGATTCCCTTGACATAAGGGGCATGGACGACAGGGTGGCTTATTTCTATTTGGGCAATCTTTTTTATTTTTATTTATTATTATTATTATTTTTTTAGAATCACAAAATCAAAATATTTATTTTGTTCTTTTTCATATGAACAAAAACTGTTAAAACATTCCTACTACAGCAATACTGCTCTCCAGGAGCTTACAATCTAAAACAGTCAACATTAATTGTAGACCCAGTAATTAAGGCATTATATCAAATGCAGACTTTGTATCTATTTTTTTTTTGAGACAGAGTTTTGCTCTTGTCGCCCAGGCTGGAGTGCAATGGTGCCATCTTGGCTCACTGCCACCTCCGCCTCCTGGGTTCAAGCGATTCTCCTGCCTCAGCCTCCAGAGTAGCTGGGATTACAGGCATGCGCCACCACACCCGGCTAATTTTTGTATTTTTAGTAGAGATGGGGTTTCACCACATTGGCCAGGCTGGTCTCAAACTCCTGACCTCAGGTGATCTGCCCCCCCACCTTGGCCTCCCAAAGTGTGTGAACCACTGTGCCCAGCCCAGAGTTTGTATCTTTTGATGTATCTTTTGAAGGAGCAGCTGGAGAGGGCAGGATCAAAATTAAATGACATGAAAGTGTACTCCCCTCTGCCTGCTCCTTATAAGGAACCCCTTAAGACTAGAACCCAAGACCAGTACCCACAGCCTGAAAGGGAATTTCAGACAACCCTACCATAGAAGTAGTGAAGAAACCTTAATTTCTAATCTCCTAGTGGATACAGTGAGGATTCCATTTGTGGGCAATGGGGATACTGGGAGTTCCTCCCTCACAGACTAGAGAGAGCACCTAAGATTCTGTAACTCTGGGAAGGGTACTAGCCTTATAGAAATTCCAGTGGGTCAACTGCCTCTTGAAGCGTGCTTAAAGTCTCTTAACAGGTTTATAAATGCCAATTTCTGGTTGGTATTATATCCACAGCATAGCACTGTCTACTGCATCAGGAGGGCTATGGAGACTTAATATACTAGACATGAGATAAAAGAAAAAACTGAAAGAAAGGGGAAAGGACAACAGAGTAAGGGAGCCAAAGAAATGGTGATGCAGTCTTCTAATAGATGTGAATGGGGAAGGAAGAAAAGAGAAGTTTAGATCCAAAATGAACAAAGAAGTCAAGCATTAAATTCCAAATGAACAGGTATACAGAAATGAAAAGTTAATGAAATCATTGTATTATCACAATCCAACAGCTCAAGAAGGAATTTAAGCTTTTTCTCCTTCCCTAGCTTCATCCTTTGGCAGCCAGTCTAAGAATCTCTGAAATTCAGGTTTTTCAGGAGATTATCTCTATCCTGAATACCTGAAGACCTAATCTAAACTGTTTTTTCTTTCTGTGAATTTCAAAGTCATAGCATTTTGTCTTAACTGGCCTTGACCTTTCTTTCTTTTTTTTTTCTGAGACAGGGTCTTGCTTTGTCACCTGGTCTGAGTGCAGTGGTGCAATCATGGCTCACTGCAGCCTCGACCTCCAGGGCTAAAGCAATTCTCCTGCCTTAGCCTCCCAAGTAGCCAGGACTATAGGTATGCACCATCATGCCTGGCTAATTTTTGATTTTTTATAGAGATAGGATCTCACTATGTTGTCCATGCTGGTCTCGAACTTCTGGACACAAGCCATCCTCCCACTTTGGCCTCCCAAAGTGTTGGGATTACAGGCATGAGCCATTGGGTCTAGCTGGCCTTACTGGTAAGGTTTTGTTGCTGGGAGGGTATTCCATAGCAGCTCATGCTGAGATTTCTAGAGAGCACCAATGTCACTACTAACTATTGATTCCTATTTATTTCTCATAGTTTTATGATTTCTTAGCTTGAGACAACAGGCTGTATTATACCTTTGTGTTGGACTTTGTCAGTACCTGTCATTCACCCTGCTCATGTTAAGTATAATCATTACAAGGTGATGGAATGAGAGAAAAGCACAAAGCTCTAAATGTTGGTTCTTGGATTTTAACCTCAATCCAGTAGGCTCATAACCCTCTCTTGGTTCAAAGCCATACAAGTCCACATTCCTTGCTCTCCAATATTTAACTGGCACCCACGGAGAAAGTACAGACTTCAAAACTACAACACAGGCCAAGAGGATAGCTGTGTTTTGTTTCCTCTGCCCTGAGGCACAACTGGATCTAGCACCAAGGAGGGCAGGATTTAACAGACCAGCACAAGACAAATCAATTTAGAGAGGTAGTTTGAACCAGGAATAAGACTGCAGTGTAGACTATAACTGGACAGAATAAAAATCCATTGTGGTTCTTCACTGAGAACAGGGGTTTTGGCCACTTGTAATGTAATTAAACCCCCATGAATAACAAAGATGATTATATGGAGGATGAGGATCTGCTTGGTGTAAGCACAGTTGTTGGAGCCTGAGGAAAACCTGGCCATCAACAAACCACAGCCTCAGTCTTTCCAAAGAGAAAGCTGGGCTTTTGCCCTTCTGGCCCATGACTGGTAGATTTACACTGTAGATCAAAGGTCTCTCTCAACAATCAAACTACTTCCAAGAAACCATAGACCTTTAAAAATAAGGACTAGTGATTTCATACAGGCTAGTAAAAATACTTTGGCTATAGCCCTTCACACATGTGTGCTTGGGTACACATACACACAGGTGGAGCTCAATAAATGTGGAATGATTAGGTATTGATCAGCAGAATTTCCTACATGAGTTAAGTCCAGACACACATCTACCAATCAGCAACTCAAATTTCCATGCCCAATACCAGGCAGCCAACCCACCAGGCAATATTTCCTTAGCTTAAAGCAGAGATTCTCAAACTGTGGTCCCTTGTAACATCAGCAGGAACTCAGAAGTGCCACTCTGGGGGCTTTTGGGTTGAGGCCCAGCAATTAGTGTTTTAATCAGCCCTACAGGTGATTCTGATGCGTGCTAAAGCTTGAAAATCACAGTTTTAGAGGTAGACATGTGAAAACAATGATGGGAAAAATAATTCAAACTCTCTTGCTTCACTTCAGCTGGGACAAACAAAGGTATCAAGCCAAAGTAAACTGTGAATGGTTTTATTTGAAAATATCTATTTCTATTTTCTCAAATTGATTGTCATTTTTTGATTGGCAAGTTCATGCTAATCAAAGTGTTAAGTGGGAATGCAAGTCGATGAGTCAGCCATCCAAGAATATACACTCTGCAAGCTCTAAGCCTGTATTTAGTCTCAAACCACCCCTCTGCACACTACAAAGATTTTGGTATAATGTATCACATCTAAAGAAAGGCACAATGTATTTCCCACTCATTGAATCCAAAAGCTGGACCTTCTTTTCTTTTTTTTTTGAGATGGAGTTTCACTCTTGTCACCCAGGCTGGAGTGCAATGGCGCCATCTTGGCTCACTGCAACCTCCACCTCCCAGGTTCAAGCGATTCTCCTGCCTCAGCCTTCTGAGTAGCTGGGATTACAGGCACCCACCACCATGCCCGGCTAATTTTTGTATTTTTAGTAGAGACAGGTTTCACTATGTTGGCCAGGCTGGTCTTGAACTCCTGTCCTCAGGTGATCCAGCCTGCCTTGGCCCCCAAAGTGCTAGGATTACAGGCATGGGCCACTGTGTCCGGCCCTGGACCTTATTTTCTAATGTTAAGTTTGAGTTCTGGGTTTAGTTGGGCAAGAATTTCTCTCAGCTGCCATCAATCCTGGCTGAAGTTAATCCCTTTCCATCACTGACCCAGGGAAAAAAATCACCAAATTTACTTACTATCTGTTAAAAATTCAAAAAGGAAGCAGATGATCAAGTCATTGAACAAAAAGCTACATGGATTAGACAAGAACATATAACTTGGCTCTAAGATGATGGAGAAGGAAAAGACATCTCATGGGTGGCTTCTCCTTAAGAGAAATGGGAATCTCAGCTTATTAGAAAAAACAATTTGGGAGGTTACTACTTTAGCTCAGAGACTGTAAACTAAACCTCTGTTGAGCAGGGGTGTGTGTGTGTGTGTGTGTGTGTGTGTGTTTGTGTGTGTACATGCACAAAGAGGAGCAAGAAGGGATGATTGGAGCAGGAATCATGTCTTCAAGTCTTCAACAACTTCCCACTGCAATCGATAAGGCCACGCCATAGAGTTTGATGTCAATGGCAATGCTCTGTGATGTCCACAACCACTGCCTTCTTCCAGCTGAAGAGGAAGTATCCTGTACCGGCCCCTGCTGCTACTGCAATGCAGAGGTACCCATTGTAGGTCATGAAGATGAGCATGAGGAAGTAGCTTATGACCAGTTGGATGATGTGCAGCACTGTTTGCAGGAGGTGAGGAAAGCTCAGCATCTGTTGCCCAACAGTTTTGTGTGTCTCCATAAGGATGGTTCCATTTGGTCCTGGGACAGGCATGGAATTGTAGTGAATGCTGACTTGTGACTTATGCAGCAGGCTGTCTCAGGCTATCTTGAGTCCTTCATAGAACATTGCTAGTAAAAACACTGCCACAAAAGCTCCAGCCATTTCTCCAGCTGTATTGATCACCAAACCGGAAAACAGTAGTTCCACATTCTTAAAGCCAAAGTAGAAGGTCATAGGCATCATCATCATGCTGCTGTCTCCTCCACCATGGCAGTGTGAGGCTGAAGTGGTTGGGTGATGGTGAGAAGGTTGCATGGTACTGTTGGAGTCCATATAGCTCATCCCCATATGGTGGAGATGATCCATTTTTTCCAGGAAAAGTTGAGAGTCAGCAGAAGATTCTTCCCAGGTCAAGTCCAGCCACTAGCGCCTCTCTCTCCGAATCCTAACCCATCACCCCCTCACGACTCTTTGAATGGCCCCTCCACTTCTACCCAGCTCGACGTGTCCACCACTGCCACCGAGGCCAAGGATTTCCCGCCCCCTTGGGCAATCTTTTTTAAAGTGTCCTTGTAGACTGCACTGGAAGCAAGCCCTATTAGGCATTCGATTTGCCTAGCCTTTCCCTCTTCCAGAGCCTCCAAAGTCTGCTTGCCTGAGGGTCATGACTAAAGCAGTGGCCTTTTATTTATTTATTTATTAATCCCATTTGTCCTGTTCCGCCTGATCCTCCTGATCACTGTTATAAAAAAATGGAGGTTGCCAAGTTCAATAGGGTTTCTAAATTTTGCTCTAGGCCTGAAGTGGATTTTTGAAGTTTTTTTCTAATGTCTGCAGCTGACTGAGTGATAAACTTATCCGTTAAGATTAGTTGAACTTCAATAGAGTCAGGTGACAGAGAGGTATGCTTTCTCAATGCCTCTCTTAGTCTCTCCAGAAAGGCGGTACAATTTTCTCCCTTTCCCTGTGTTATAGTGGACATCATTGAAAAATTTATAGTCTTCTTCCTAGTTTTCCTTAGTTCTTCCAGCACGCAAGTTAGCAAATGTCTGAGGCACCAATCTCCATGTTCAGATTCTGTGTCCCAGTGAGGGTCTACACTGGGAACTGCCTGCTGGCCTGTGGGGAATCATTCTCTTTCCTCTGTTGTCATCCTATCATTGACCTGACTGAGATACCAGAGATCACCAAACTCTCGGGCTGCAGTTATGGCAGCACTTCTCTCATTTGGGGTTAGTGTTTGATTTAGCAGTAACATTATATCTCTCCAAGTCCAATCAAAGGATTATCCTAATGCTTGTAAAACATCAATATAGCCATCAGGGTTATCTGAGAATTTACCTAGGTCTATTTTAATTTGTTTCAAGTCTGAGAGGGAAAAAGGTACATACACTCTGATTGTGCCAAATTCTCCAGAATACATCTTAAGGGCATTTTTGCCTTGGGGGGAACATTTCCCATTTGAAAAAAAGAACATAGGGATGCCGGCACCCCTAGTCATTTTCCGATGAGCATTAGTCCTAGAGTGTCTTCTATGGTCATAATGCTTATTCCTTTCCAGGGTGCGTAACCACCCATGGGCCTGTGCTTATCAGATTAGTTATGCTCACGGATACAGCAGTCCTGCACCTGTTTTCCTGCCTTTCTTGACCACAAAGAAAGGGGTCTGGGCTTCTGGATTCTAGTGATCCTTTACCAGATTGCCTAACATTGCCTTTGCACTCAGGCATGAATTCTAGAGCTGGGCTGGGTTCCTGAGTATTTTATAACAACCCAGCTGCCCCATCAAGATGAGCTCCCATAAACAGCAGTTCTTACTCAAATTTGTTTCAGAGTGGGTGTAGGTAACTTTTTGAGTCAGGATTGAGATAGAGTTTTTTTGATTCTGTGAGTACTTTAAGGCTTGGCTGAGTGCAAACAGCTTGCATGTTTGGGCAGACCAATTTTTAGGCAATTTGCCTAACTGCTTCTATAAGGGTTTCCCTATCAATTACTGAACATTTTTTTTTCTCCCCTCAATCTCCCCGGAGGAAACATCTATCGCCCTGTCCTGAAGGGAGTTCCTCCTAGGTCTTGTCTGACCTTCATATGGTAATTAAGATTTAAATCCCTCATTAGGAAACCTGCTGGGTTAAGGGGATTTTCAGTGGTTAATTTTTTTAAAATTTATTTTATTTTATTATTATTATACTTTAAGTTTTAGGGTACATGTGCACAATGTGCAGGTTTGTTACATATGTATACACATGCCATGTTGGTGTACTGCACCCATTAACTCATCATTTAGCATTAGGTATATCTCCTAATGCTATCCCTCCCCCCTCCCCCCACCCCAAAATAGTCCCCAGAGTGTGAAGTTCCCCTTCCTGTGTCCATGTGTTCTCATTGTTCAGTTCCCACCTATGAGTGAGAACATGCGGTGTTTGGTTTTTTGTTCTTGTGATAGTTTGCTGAGAATGATGGTTTCCAGTTTCATCCATGTCCCTACAAAGGACATGAACTCATCCTTCTTTATGGCTGCATAGTATTCCATGGTGTATATGTGCCACATTTTCTTAATCCAGTCTATCATTGTTGGACATTTGGGTTGGTTCCAAGTCTTTGCTATTGTGAATAGTGCTGCAATAAACATACGTGTGCATGTGTCTTTATAGCAGCATGATTTATAGTCCTTTGGGCATATACCCAGTAATGGGATGGCTGGGTCAAATGGTATTTCTAGTTCTAGATCCCTGAGGAATCGCCACACTGACTTCCACAATGGTTGAACTAGTTTACAGTCCCACTAACAGTGTAAAAGTGTTCCTATTTCTCCACATCCTCTCCAGCACCTGTTGTTTCCTGACTTTTTAATGATCGCCATTCTAACTGTTGTGAGATGGTATCTCATTGTGGTTTTGATTTGCATTTCTCTGATGGCCAGTGATGATGAGCATTTTTTCATGTGTTTTTTGGCTGTATAAATGTCTTCTTTTGAGAAGTGTCTGTTCATATCCTTTGCCCACTTTTTGATGGGGTTGTTTGTTTTTTCCTTGTAAATTTGTTTGAGTTTATTGTAGATTCTGGATATTAGCCCTTTGTCATATGAGTAGGTTGCAAAAATTTTCTCCCATTCTTTAGGTTGCCTGTTCACTCTGATGGTAGTTTCTTTTGCTGTGCAGAAGCTCTTTAGTTTAATTAGATCCCATTTGTCAATTTTGGCTTTTGTTGCCATTGCTTTTGGTGTTTTAGACATGAAGTCCTTGCCCATGCCTATGTCCTGAATGGTATTGCCGAGATTTTCTTCTAGGCTTTTACTTCTGTAAGAGGAATCCAATTTTTTTTTGGTTGCATCATTAAAAGCTTGTTTCACTTGCTTGTTTCTCAAGATATAAATAAAGGGATTAAATAATGGCATGAGCACAAATGTAGTGAGCACAGATACCCCTTTATTGATGGCCACCTCTTCTTTGGTGGAAGGCTTGATGTAGATGAAAATGCAGCTACCATAGGTGATAGAAACAAAATCATTTGAGAAGAACATGTTGAAAAAGCTTTTTTTCTTTGTTGAGCAGAGGGGAATTTGAGAATTGTTTTGATAATGTATACATAGGAAAGAATCACCCCATTAGTGTAATAATGAATGTCAATACTGCACATATTATAACCATTTGTTCTATAAACCATGTATCTGAGCATGAAATCTTAAAAAGAGGAGATGCATCACAGCCAAAATGATCAATGACATTGGAGTCACAGAATTCCAGCTGGAGGCCCATACCCAGTGGTGTGATGATAATCATCAATCCAGAGATCCAGCAGCAGAGGACAAGGGTGGCACAGACTCCATGGTTCATGATGGTCATGTAATGCAGGGGCTTACAGATGGCCACACAGCGGTCATAGGACATGGCAGCCAGGAGGAAAAACTCAGTGGTCCCAAAGAGCCCAATAAAAAAAATTTGACTGGCATAAGCATTATAAGTTATGGTATTGTCCCTTGTTGATAAGCTGTACAGGAATCTGGGAATACAGACAGTTGTGAATGAGATTTCTAAGAAGGAGAAGTTTTGTAGGAAAAAATACATAGGTGTTTTAAGAGGGAATCCATCAGGGTTAGAATGATAATGGTCAGGTTTCCAGTGACACTCAGGATGTATGTCAGAAATAAAAAAATAAAAACCAGAACTTGCAGCTGTGGGTCATCTATAAGTCCCCCCAAAAAAATCTTTTTATTTCTGTGTGATTTCCCATAACTACTTTGATATTTTAGGCAATCTTATCTAAAAATTCAAAGTGAAAATATCTAAACAGGAGAAAGGAAATAAATAGTCAAAAATTAATGAAATAGAAGACAGAAAAACAAGGATTAATGGAGTCAAAAGATAATTCTAAAAGATGACGAGTAATATTGATAATATTTTTGAGAGACTAATCTAAAAAAAGAGAAGATGCAATTTATAAGATATGAGACCAGTGACATTAATAAGGATAATATTGATATTAAAAAGTTAAAATTGAATGTATTGGAAACCATGTAGATTCAGCAAATTACATAAAGTTGACTAATTCTTCAAAATATATAATTTACCAAGGCCCACTCAAGCTGAAATATCAAACTATATACTGTATATTCATTAAAATAAATGAATATATGCTTAAATAGCCAAACAAGGAGAACTAAGAATAGTTTAATTATTGATTTCTACCACACATTTAAAAGCAAAACATTTACCAGATCTATATAAGTTCTCTTATAAAACTGATTGTTGAAAATAAAAATTATAACACCTGTTGGAATTTCCAATATACATAGACATAATATAAATGATAACAATAAAAAAGGGTGAGGAGTAAAGTATCCCATATAGTCATAAAGTTTCTACATTCTCTCTCAAGTAGTAAAACATTTATTTTAAATGACTCTGTGAAACGTTACATGTTTTTGTTATTTCTAGACTAGACACATGTACCGAAACACAAACTGTTAAGGAAAGATACAGTAAAAAACACATTAGATTAATGAAAATGGAATACTGTAACTACTCAATTGAAGGCAAGAAAATGAAAACAAAAGAAATTAAACAACAAAGGTAATGAATGAAAATCAACTAATGAAATGATAGGTTTAAGTCCAAACTTGTAAATAATTACATTTAATATAAATGATCTAAACACACTGATTAAAAGACAGAGATTATTAGATTTTTAAAAATAGCCCAACTAGATGTTGTATATAAGAGCTTCAATTCAAATGCAGTGCCATAAGTGGTTTAAAAATGAAAGAATAGAAAAAGAAATACCATGCAAACAATAATCAAAAGTATACTGGAGTGGTTATATTAATATTGGACAAAGTAGATTAACAGGTATACAGAAGAAAAAATTCTATATGGATAAATGGATCAATTTACTAAGACATAGAGATTCTGATTGTTTATGTACCTAACAATAGTTCATCAAAATATGTTGAGAAGAATTGGCAGAAATGAAAGAAGAACTATATAATTAACAATTACACTTGGACAGAACTAGTGGACTGAAAATCAAGGATATACAAGAACTAAACAACACTCTAGACCAATGGTATATAATTGATATTTATAGAACACTCCACTCAACAACAGAACACACATGCTTTTCAAGGGCATCTGGGAGAATTAAAGAGATACAGAATATCTTGCATCATAGAAGAAATTTTAACAAATTGGGAAGAATTGAGAATATTCTCTCTGTAATTTCAATTCTTTCCAAATTGGTTAAAGTTTGCTTTATGATGCAAAGTTGTGATATATTTACAAAGAACTTTTTATTGTTGACATAAACAAACAGGTTCTAAAATTTATAAGAAAGAACAAAGAAAGTATATTAGACAAACAATTTTGTAAAAGAATAAAGTTGGAAGAATAGTACTATTTGATTTAAAGATTTACTAATAAATCTACAGTAATCAATAGAGAGCAGTAATGACAAAAGGTTTTATATATAGATTAATGTAATAGAATAGGGAATTCAGAAATATACTCATACCAGTAAGACTAGTTGATTTTTGAAAAGGTTATAAAGACAATTCATTTTTTCATGTGTTTTTTGGCTGCATAAATGTCTTCTTTTGAGAAGTGTCTGTCCAGGTCCTTTGCCCACTTTTTGATGGGGTTGTTTGTTTTTTTCTTGTAAATTTGTTGGAGTTCATTGTAGATTCTGGATATTAGCCCTTTGTCAGATGAGTAGGTTGCGAAAATTTTCTCCCATTTTGTAGGTTGCCTGTTCACTCTGATGGTAGTTTCCTTTGCTGTGCAGAAGCTCTTTAGTTTAATTAGATCCCATTTGTCAATTTTGGCTTTTGTTGCCATTGCTTTTGGTGTTTTAGACATGAAGTCCTTGCCCATGCCTATGTCCTGAATGGTAATGCCTAGGTTTTCTTCTAGGGTTTTTATGGTTTTAGGTCTAACATTTAAGTCTTTAATCCATCTTGAATTGATTTTTGTATAAGGTGTAAGGAAAGGATCCAGTTTCAGCTTTCTACATATGGCTAGCCAGTTTTCCCAGCACCATTTATTAAATAGGGAATCCTTTCCCCATTGCTTGTTTTTGTCAGGTTTGTCAAAGATCAGATAGTTGTAGATATGTGGCATTATTTCTGACGGCTCTGTTCTGTTCCATTGATCTATATCTCTGTTTTGGTACCAGTACCATGCTGTTTTGGTTACTGTAGCCTTGTAGTACAGTTTGAAGTCAGGTAGTGTGATGCCTCCAGCTGGCCATCAGAGAAACACAAATCAAAACCACAATGAGATACCATCTCACACCAGTTAGAATGGCAATCATTAAAAAGTCAGGAAGCAACAGGTGCTGGAGAGGATGTGGAGAAATAGGAACACTTTTACACTGTTGGTGGGACTGTAAACTAGTTCAACCCTTGTGGAAGTCAGTCTGGCAATTCCTCAGGGATCTAGAACTAGAAATTCCATTTGACCCAGCCATCCCATTACTGGGTATATACCCAAAGGACTATAAATCATGCTGCTATAAAGACACATGCACACGTATGTTTATTGCGGCATTATTCACAATAGCAAAGACTTGGAACCAACCCAAATGTCCAACAATGATAGACTGGATTAAGAAAACGTGGCACATATACACCATGGAATACTATGCAGCCATAAAAAATGATGAGTTCACGTCCTTTGTAGGGACATGGATGAAATTGGAAATCATCATTCTCAGTAAACTATCACAAAAACAAAAAACCAAACACCGCATATTCTCACTCATAGGTGGGAATTGAACAATGAGAACACATGGACACAGGAAGGGGAACATCACACTTTGGGGACTGTTGTGGGGTGGGGGGAGGGGGGAGGGATAGCATTGGGAGATATACCTAATGCTAGATGACGAGTTGGTGGGTGCAGCGCACCAGCATGGCACATGTATACATATGTAACTTACTTGCACGTTGCGCACATGTACCATAGAGTCTAAAGTATAATAATAATAATAATAAAGAAAAAAAGACAATTCAATGGATGAATAGCAATCTCTTAAATAAATGGTCCTGGAACAATTGGACATCTATATACAACAAACAAACAAACAAATAAAAATAACACTGATGTGAAATCACATCTTATGCAAAAGTCAACTTTAAATGCATTAGACCAAACTTAAAGTGGGAACTTTAAAATTTTGGAACAAATTATAGGAGAAAGTCTTCAAATGTGGGATTAGGAAAAGATTTCATGGTAATGATACCAGTAGTATAATCCATTAAAGAAAAGAATGATAAACCTGACTTCATCAAAACTGAAGGTTACTCTGAACAAGGCATTGTTAAGACAGTAAAAAAGTAAAGTAATGACTCAGAAAAAAATTTTGCAAATTACATATCTGACAAAAGTCTTGTATCCAGAATACATAAAGATTCTTCAAATTCAACAGTAGGAAAACAAACAACCCAATTTAACAAAATGTGAAAAATAGTAAAGCATCACTTCACCTAAGTAAAGGTTGCAAAAGGCAATTAAGCACTTGAAAGTATGTCCAACATCATTAGCCGTTAGGGAAATGTAAATTAAAAGCACAGTGAGATACAGATACTACAACACACTTGTTAGAATGGCAAAAGCAAAACAAACAAACAAGCAAAAACAACAAACAAGAAAACAAATCAATGACAAAAATAAAAGGCAAGGATATAAGGAAACTAAAATTCTCACAAAGTGCTGATAGGAATCTAAAATGCTACAGGCACTCAGTAGTTCTTGTAAAGTTTTTATAGTTATACTACTTCTTATAAAGTTAAACACACACTTGCCCTGTGGCTCAGTTTACTAAATGTTTACTCTAGAAAAATGAAAACTTATGCTCACAGAAATATATAGATGTATATATATATATATGTATGACTGTGTATATCAGGCTTATTTATAATCTCTAAAATCTAGGAACAACACATATGTGTCAAGGGGGTGAATGGATAAACAAAATGCAATATATTCATAACATGGACTTATACTGATAAAAATTAAGAATAAACTTTTAGTACATAGTATAACTTGTATGACTCTTAAAGACATTTTGCTGAGTGAAAATGTCAGTTTCAAAAGGCAACATGCATTTGTATTCCATTACATGACAGTCTGAACCAGAAAAAAATAATAATAACTGAGAACAAACAGATCAGTGGTTGTGAAGGGCAGTAATTTGTGTCTATAAATGGATAGCATGAGGTTGGCAGGGGATTTTTTTGGCTAATGGAACTTGTCTTTAATTGTCATAGTGGTTACATATATCTAAATTTTTTTTAAAATTCATGCTGTACAAAGAGTCAATTTTATTGTATGTTAATTTAGAAAATAAAATTTTACAGTGGTATGTTAAAACACTATCTGAAAATCAATGGTAAATTCAGAAGAGTAACACTGGACCCCTGTATTAGTCTGGTTTCATGCTGCTGTTAAAGACATACCCGAGCCTGGTTAACTTATAAAGAAAAAGAGGTTTAATGGACTCACAGTTCCATGTGGCTGAAGAGGCCTCACAATGATGGCAGAAGGTGGAAGGCATGTCTTACATGGTGGCAGGCCAGAGACAGAATGAGAACCAAGTGAAAAGGGGTTTCCTCTTATAAAACCATCCAAACTCGTGAGACTTATTCACTACCATGAGAACAGTATGGGGGAAACTGCCCCCATGATTCAATTATCTCCACATGAGTCCCTCTCACAACACATAGGAATTATGGGAGCTACAGTTCAAGATGAGATTTGGGTGGGGACACAGCCAAACCATATCATTCTGCCCCTGCCCCTCCCAAATCTAATGTCCTCACATTTCAAAACGTATCATGCCTTCCCAACAGTCTCCCAAAGTCTTAACTCATTTCAGCATTAACTCAAAAGTCCATAGTCCAAAGTCTCATCTGAGACAAGGCAAGACCCTTCTGCCTATGAGCCTGCAAAACCAAAGCAAGTTAGTTACTTCCTAGATGCAATGTGGGTACAGGCATTAGATAAATACACCCTTTCCAAATGGGAAAAATTGGCCAAAACAAAGGAGCTAAAGGCCCCATGTAAGTACAAGATCTTACTTACTTGTAAGTAAGTCAAACCTAAAAGCTCCAAAATGATTTCCTTTGACTCCATGTCTCACATCCAGGTCACTCTAATGAAAGATGTGGGTTCCCATGGTCTTGGGCAGCTCTGCCCCTCTGGCTTTGCAGGGTATAGCCTTCCTCCCAGCTGCTTTCACAGGCTGGCATTGAGTATCTACTGCTTTTACAAGCACATGGTGCAAGCTTTCAGTGGATCTACCGTTCTAGGGGCTGGAGGATGGTGGCCTTCTTACAGCTTCAGTAGGCAGTGCCCCATTGGGGACTCTGTGTGGGGGTTTCAACCCCACATTTCCCTTCTGCACTGCCCTAGCAGAGGTTCAGTGTGAGGGCCCTGCCCCTGCATCAAACTTCTTCCTGGACATCCAGGTGTTTCCATACATCCTCTGAAATCTAGGTGGAGGTTCCCAAACCCCAATTCTTGACTTCTGTGCACCTGCAGGCTCAACACCACAGAGAAGCTGCCAAGTCTTGAGGTTTAAACCCTCTGAAGCCACAGCCTGAGCTGTACCTTGGCCCATTTTATCCATGGCTAGAGTGGCTGGGAAATAGGGGGCCAAGTCCCTAGGCTGCACACAGCAGTGGAGTCCTGGGCCCAGCCCACAGAACCATTTTTTTCTCCTAAACCTCTAGGCCTGTGATGGAAGGGGCTGCTGCAATAGGTCTCTGACATGCCCTGGAGACATTTTCCCCATTGTCTTGGTGATTAACATTTGACTCCTCATTACTTATGCAAATTTCTGCAGCCAGCTTGAATTTCTCTTCAGAAAATGGGTTTTTCTTTTCTATCGCATAGTCAGGATGCAAATTTTCTGAACTTTTATGCTGTTTCTTTTTAAAAACTGAATGCTTTTAACAGCACTCATGTCACCTCATGAATGCTTTGCTGCTTAAAAATTTCTTCCACCAGATGCCCTAAATCATCTCCCTTATGTTCAAAGTTCCACAAACCTCTTGGACAGGGCAAAATGCCTCCAGTCTCTTTGCTAAAGTATAGCAATAGTCACCTTTACTCTGATTCCCAACAAATTTCTCTTCTCCATCTGAGAGCAATTCAGCCTGGATTTCATTGTCCATATCATTATCAACACTTTGGTCAAAGCCATTCAACAAGTCTCCAGGAAGTTCCACACCTTCCCACATTTCCCTGTCTTCTTCAGAGCCTTCCAACTTCTGCCTGTTATTCAGTTCCAAAGTTGCTTCCACATTTTTGGGTATCTTTAGAGCAGTGCCCCACTACCTGGTACCAATTTACTGTATTAGTCTGTTTTCATGCTGCTGATAAAGACATACCCAAGACTGAATAATTTATGAAGAAAAAGAGGTTTAATGGACTCACAGTTCCACATGGCTGGGGAGACCTCACAATCATGGCAGAAGGTGAAGGACACATCATAGATGGCAGCAGGCCAGAGAGAGAATGAGAACCAAGCAAAAAGGGTTTTCCCTTTGTAAAACCATCAGATCTCGTGAGACTTATTCGCTACCATAAGAACAGTATGGGAGAAATTGCTCCCATGATTCAGTTATCTCCAACTTAGTCCCTCCCATAACACATGGGGATTATGGGAGCTAAAATTAAAGATGAGATTTGGGTGGTGACACAGCCAAACCTATCAACCCCTAACTCTCACCATACACAAAAGTCAAGTCAAGATGGAGTAAAGGCTTAATTGTAAGACCTGAAACTATACTAGAAGAAAATCTAGCAGACATAGAATGAGGTATAATAGACTATAAACACTTGGAAGGGTAAGAATGGAATGGGGTGAAATATGGGAAATTATCTAATGGGTACAATATACATTATTTGGGTAATAAATATGCCAAATGCCCTGACCTCAACACTACATAATCTATATGTGTAATAAAATTGCACTTATACCCCATCAATTTATACAAATATTATAAAAAATAAAAATAATGCATACAACATATGTATGGATTAGAAGACATAATATAGTATAAAATCACCTTTGCCCTCACTGATCTGTACATTTATTAAAATCCTATGTATCACAGGTGACTGGGAGAGATGTTGAAAAACATTACTAGGATTTACGTAAAATGTAAGGGACAAAATAAAAGGTCACATTTGTAGAACATAGATTTTCACTACTGGCTATTAAGACTTATTTTAAAGAAACCATAATTAAGGCATTATTATGTTAAGAACAATACTACATAGATTCCTTCAGAGGCAGAAGATAGAGGGATTGAGGAATATTCTCCATTTTTTAAAAAATAAGATCAGCATTACCTCAATGTCAAACACAAATAAAGACATTATAACAAAAGTAAATTAGTAAAAAAATTTCCTCCATTAACTTGGATTAAAAAATCCTTAAAAAAGAATAGAAAATCAAATTCAGCAGTAACATGCTTATAATTTGCTATTATGAGCATGTGGCATCTATGCCAGGAAATTAATGAAAGTTTGTTTAACATGTGAACTCAATGAATTTTATTCTCAATAACAGGAAAGAAGGGAATCCATATTTTCACCTTAATAAGAAAGAAATAGAACATATAAAAATGAAAATCTCAGAGACAAAATAGAAATCCTAGAGATAAAGAATACAATAACGGAAATAAAAAATTCAACAGAGCTGGGTATGGTGGCTCATCCCTGTAAGCCCAGCACACTGCGAGGCTGAGGAAGGAGACTGCTTGAGGCCAGGAGTTTTTTGACATCGTAGGCAAAATGGCAAGACCCTGTCTCTACAAAAAATAATTTTTAAAGATTTATTTATTCATTTTTTTTTTAGATGGAGTTTCACTCTTGTTGCCCAGGCTGGAGTGCAATGGCACAATCTTGGCTCACTGCAACCTCCACCTCCCAGGTTCAAGCAATTCTCCTGCCTCAGCCTCCCAGGTAGCTGGGATTACAGGCATGCACCACCACACCCGGCTAATTTTGTATTTTTAGTAGAGACAGGGTTTCTCCATGTTGAGGCTGGTCTCGAACTCCTGACCTCAGGTGATCCTCCTGCCTCAGCCTCCCAAAGTGCTGGGATCACAGGCATGAGTCACTGTGCCTGGCCAAAAAAAATTTTTAAATTAGCTGGGTAGAGTGGTGTGCACCTAAAATCCTGGCTACTTGGAATGCTAAGGTGGGAGGATCACTTGAGCCCAGGAGTTTAAGGTTGTGGTGAGCTATGACCACAACCACTGCAGTTCAGCTTGAGCAACAGAGCAATACCCTGTCTCAAAAAAAAAAAAAAAAAAAACAATGGAAAGCTATAATAGTAGACTTCACAAATGGAGAAAAGAATCAATGTGCTCAAATAAAGGACATTTGAAATTAATCAGAGCAGCAAAAAGATAAAAAAATGAAAAATGCCTATGGGGATTATAGGACACCATCAAGCAAATAAGCCTTTGCATGATAGAAGTGCCCAAAGGTGAAGAGATAGAAAAGCATGTTTAAGGCAATAGTGACTAAATTTTTCTCAACTCTGGGAAAAGACAATATCCGAGTACAGGAAGCTCAGAAGTAGCCATTCAAATTAAACCCAGATGAGTTACTAAAACACATCATAATTATCACAAGTCAAAGACAAAGACAGAATACTGAAAGCAGTGAGACAAGAAACATATCACATTCAAAGGATCTCAAATACAGCTTTAAATGAATTTCTCAGCAGAAACTTTGCAGGTCAGGACAGAGTGAGATGATATAGTCAAAGTGCTGAAGGGGGAAAAAAGAAACCCTGTCAAGCAAGCACATTTTACCCAACAAATCTGTCCTTCACAAACAAGAGAGAAATAAAAACTTTTGCAGACAAACAAAAGCTAAGGAAGTTCATCACCACTAGATCCACTCTACAGGAATTTCTAAAAGGAGTTCTTTAAGCTCGAACAAAACACTGCTAATTAATAGTCAAGAAAGAGAGGAAAAAAAGTATATAGGCCACCAAACAAATTTTAACGTAGAAGAATTGAGATTATTATATCAAGTATCTTTTTGAACCACAATAGCATAAAAGTAGAAATCAATAACAAGAGAAATCTAGGAAAACATAAAAATATGTGGAAATTAACAACATGCTTATAAAGAACCAATGTGTCATAGAAGAAATCAAAAAGGAAATTAAAAATGCCTTGAGATAAACAAAAATGAAAACACGACACACTAAAATTTCTGTGATATAGCAAAAGCAGTCATAGGAGGGAAATTTAGAGTGATAAATGCCTATGTCAAAAAAGAAGAAGGCTCTCAAATAAACAATTGAATATTAAACCTCAAGGAACTAGAAGAACAAACTAAGCCCAAAGCTAGCAGAAGGAAAGGAGGAAGGGAAATTGTATTGGCTAATGACATGATCTTACATGTGTAGAAAACCCTAAACTCTTCACTAAAACTGTTGGAACTGATCAACAAATTAAGTAAAGTTACAGGATACAAAACCAACATACAAGAATCAGTAGCACTTTTATTACATACAAATAACAAACTATCCAAAATGGAAATTAAGCAAACAATCCCGTTTTAAAAAGCAGCAACAAAACAATAATGACTTAGGTGTAAATTTAACCAAGGAGGCAAAAGACGTGTATCCTGAAAACAATAAAACTCAGATGAAAGAAATTGTAGAAAACAGAAATAAATGCAAGATATCCCATGCTCACGGATTGGGAGAATTGATATTGTGAAAATGTTCACACTTTCCAAAGAAGTCTACAGATTCAATGGAATTCCTATCAAAATTCCAATGTCATTTTTCACAGAAATAGAAAGAGCAATTCTTAAGTGTATATGGAACTGCAACATACCCTAAATAGGCAACACAGTATTGAACAAAAAGAATAAAGCATGAGGCAACACACTCCCTGGTATCAAAACATATATGTGACTATAGTCAGAACAGCATAGTCCTGGCATAAAAACAAACACATTGACTAATGGGATAGGATAGATAACACAAAAATACACCCATGCATTTATGGTCAACTGATTTTTTATAAAGATGCCAACATCACACAATGGGAAGGGACAGTTTCTTCAATTGTGATGCAACAACTGGATATTCACATGCAGAAGAAAAAACTTAGACCATATCTTATATCATTTGCAAAAATCAACTCAAAATGAATTAAAGTCTTAAAAGTAAGATCAGACACTTTAAAACTACTAAAAGAAAACACAGGTGAAAGTTCCATGAAATTGGCCTGGGCAACAATTTTTTGGATATGTCTTCAAAAGCACAGGCAATAAAAGCCAAAAAAAAAAAAATAAAATGATATTACATCAAACTAAAAATCTTCACAGAAAAGATCAAGTGACAAAGTGAAGAGACAACCTACATAACTGGAGAAAATAGTTGCAAACCATACATTTGAAAACAAGTTGATATACAAACATATATGAGGAATTCAAACAACTCAATAATAAGAAAACAAACTGATTAAAAACTAAGCGAAGGACTTGAACATGCATTTTTCAAAAGAAGACAGATAAATGGCCCCCGGGTGCACGGAAAAATTGTTCAACATCGCTAAGCATTAGGAAAATGCAAATTAAAACCATAATGAGATATCCTCTCACACCTGCTAGCATGTTTTTTATCAAAAAGATGAAAAATAAGTATTGGAGAACATGTGGAAAAACAATAATTCTTATATACTGTTGGTGGTAATGTAAATTAGTACAGACTTTATAGAAAAAGGTATGGAATTTCCTCAAAAAACTAAACATTCTCAAAAAACCTATCATATAATTCAGTAATTCCACTTCTGGGGATTACTTATATAGTCTAGGGTACTAAAATCAATATGTCAAAGGAATATCATTACTCCTATGTTCATTGCAGCATTATTTTAAATAATTAAGGTATGGAATCAACCTAAATGTCCATTAGAGGATGAATGAATTTTAAAAAATGTGTACACACACACACACATACACACACACGAATACTATTAAGCCTTAAAAAGGGAGATACTTTGTGATGACATGAATGAATCTAGAGGACATTATACTAAGTGAAATAAAACCAGGCACAGAAATACAAAGACTGCATGATCTTACATATGTGTGGAATCTAAAGTTAATCTTATAGAAGCAGAGAGTAAAAGGATGGTTACCAGAGACTAGGGGAAAAGAAGGGATGGAGAACATGGGGAGTTGTTGATCAAAGGGTACAAAGTTGCAGATATACAGGAGGAATAGGTTTTAAGATCTATTGCACAGCAGGATGAACATAGTCTATACTAATACTGATTTCAGAATAACTGAGTACATTTCAAATGGCTTAACTCAAAAAATGATGGGTGAGCAATAGATATGTTAATTAGCTTAATTCACTCAGTCCATATTGCACTTGATCTTAGCCAAAAGGCCAAGAAGTGATCATTCAGTCCTTATTATATACATAAATCAAAACACCAATTTGTACCCCAAGAATGTATACAATTACATTTTGTCATTCAGAAATAACATTAAAATAAATTTGCTAAAAAAATAAGCAAAACAAAAAAATCAAATATAAATGTTCTTTAGGTAAATGTCAAAAATAGCATTATTTGACAAAAGTTTTAGATAGATGATAGAGAGACAGATACAAGATACTATATATGTATGTATAGACACACACACACACACACAAACATGCACACTTTTTAAAAACAAAAGGACAAACAGATTGAAACTGGATCCCATCCTTATACCGTGTACCAAAATCAATTCAAAATAAAGACTTAAATATAAAACATACAACTGTAAAAACCTTGGAAGATAAAATGACATTCTATACAAAGGCCCTGGCAAAGATTTCATGACAAAGACACCAAAAACAATTGCAACAAAGACAAAAATTGGCAAATAGACTTAATTGAACTAAAGACCTTCTGTGTTACAAAAGAAACTATCAACTGAGTAAACAGACAACCTACAGAATGGGAGAAAATACTTGCAAACTATGCATCAGACCAAGGTCTAATATCTAGAATCTATAAGGAACTTAAACAAACTAACAAACAAAAAAGAAGCAACCTCATTAAAAAGTGGGCAAAGACATGAACAGACACTTTTCAAAAGAAGTTAAACACGTGGCCAAGTGTATGAAAAAATACCTAACATCACTAATTATTAGAAAAATGCACATCAAAACCACAATGAGATACCATCTCACACCAGTCAGAATGGCTATTATTAAAAAGTAAAATAACAAAACAAACAAACAAACAAAAAAACAGATGCTGGCAAAGTTGTGAAGAAAAGGAAACACTTATACACTGCTAGTGAAAATGTAAATTAGTTCAGCCAATGTGGAAAGCAGTTTGGTGATTTCTCAAAGAATTCAAAGCAGCATTATTATTCGACCTACCAATCTAATTATTGGGTATATAGCCAAAGGAACATAACTCGTTCTGCCATAAAGACACATGTACACACATGTTTATTGTAGCACTATTCACTATAGAAAAGACATGGTATTAACCTAAATGCCTGTCAATAATAGACTGGAAAAGAAAATGTGGTACATATATACCAGGGAATACTATGCAGCCACAAAAAATAATGAGATCATGTCCTGTGCAACAACGTGGACGGAGCTGGAGGTCATTATCCTAAGTGAATAAACAAGGGAACAGAAAACAAAATACTGCATGTTCTCACTTATAAGTGAGAGCTAAAAGTTGAGCATCCCTATGGACACAAGGAAGGGAACAGTAGACACTGGGGCCCACTTGAGGGTGAGGGGAAGGAGGAGGGTGAGGGCCAAAAAACTGTAGTACCTATGGGGTACTATGCTTATTACCTGGGTGATGATATAATCTATACACCAAGTCCCCGTGTCACTCAATTTACCTAAATAACAAGCCTGAACATTTACCTCTGAATCTAAATAGAAGTTTAAAAAAGGTCAAAATTTGAACAGACACTTCACAAAGAAAAATGCATGAACAGATTCTCAACATCATTAGTCATCAAGAAAATAAAAACTAAAATGATAAGTTGCTACTAAACATTTATTGGAATAGTAAAAATTTAAATTATTGCAATAGCAAGTGTGGTAAAAATGAGTTAATTAGAATTTTCTTATATTGATTGTGCGATTATGAAATAGGAAAAATACTTTGCAGTACAGTTTTGCTGGTTCTTATAAAATTAGAAATATATCTATTATATTACCAGCAAATACACCCTTAAAAATTTACCCAAGAGAGGGTGGGCACGGTGGCTTACGCCTGTAATCCCAGTACTTTGGGAAGCCAAGGTGGGTGGATCACCTGAGGTCAGGAGTTCAAGACCAGCCTGTCCAACATGGTGAAACCCCCTCTCTACTAAAAATACAAAAATTAGCCGAGCGTGGTGGCAGGCACCTGTAATCCCAGCTACTCTGGAGGCTGAGGCAGGAGAATCACTTGAACCCAGGAGGCGGAGGTTGCAGTGAGCTGAGATTGCATCACGGCACTCCAGCCTGGGCGGCAGAGTGAGATTCCGTCTCAAAAAAAAAAAAAAAAAAATTACCCAAGAGAAACACAAAGATATGCTCACAGAAAAACTTGTTATTTGCAGATTTATTTATAATACCCCAAAGTTGAATGTGATAGAAGATGATGACGATTAATCTTAAGAGACGAATTAATGAACAAATTGTGGTATAATTATACATGGAACACTACATAGTAATAAAAGGAATAAAGAATTGATATGCATATATAATAACTCAGATAAATATCAAAAATGATATGTTAGGAGATAATATGTGGGCATTAAAGAGAACATACTATAGGATTTCATTTATATGCAACTCTAGGAAAAAAAATCAATCTATTAGGAGAGATAGTGTTTTCCCCAGGAATTAATTTGGAAAGAGCATAATCTAATATTCTGGAGTGAAAGAAATTTATATATCTTGATTTCAGTAGTGGTTATAAGTATATATACTTGTATACACTTGAAATATCAATTGGAATTCTGTACATAAAACAAATGCATTCATAATGTGTAAATTATACTTTAATTCAGTTGATTTAAGCAAGATAAGCCATAAATTGGGAGAAGACATTTCAATAACTTCCAAGGAATTGTAACCAGCGTGTAGACAATTCTAATACATATCTGTAAGAAGACAAAACCCAATTTAATGAATAATGGAAAAATTCCTTCCCATATAATTGTATCTAAGGATCAGTGAAGACATGAAAATGTGATCTTTCTAGTAACAAGGAAAAAAGAAATTAAATTTGTGGCTATTAAACAACCATCAGAGTAACTGACATTAAATAGATAAACCATGCCAGGTATTTTTGAGAACATGGAGTCAGCAAACATTAATATCTTAAAATTAAGCACATATGTTCCTATGTATGTTATAGAAACATTTTGAATATTTTTAAGTGGAATGTCCAGATGTCTAAATCTATGAAACTGGAAACTTTTAATCTAGATATTCATCCAATAGAAATATGAACTATATATATATAGTTCATTTAGTTCATCTCAAATATATATGCTCCCCAACATAATGAAATTTTGTTTGACATTTCACCAATAAAATATCCTGTATTTTTAAAAACAAATAATAGTTAAACATATTAAACAGAAATCAATCAGTTACACTTGCTTTATAATTAATTTGAGAGAATGTTTCTGAGACAGTATTCTGAGGTAGGTAACTAGAATGGCGAAAAGGTTGTTTTGCATTTTTTTATTATATTAAAGTATAATAAAAAAAGAAAAAAGAAAAAAATAAATGTATGTTTCACAAAATATATGTTTGTTTCAGAAACGTTATAAAAGTATTAATCTCAATAATAATAATAATAAAGAGAATCTGTGTCAGGCTTCCCTGACCCTTCAATACATTTGGAGCAGTATGATACGCCACTCACACCAGGCATTTCATCCGCCCTGCTGCTCACAACTCCACAGGATTTCATTTAATTTTTTCTAATATAGACCATGTGAAAGAAATAATAAAAAATAAGTGTAAGGTAATGAGGTCTTTAAAAAGTTGTGGATAGTAGCTAATGATACATTTTCTAAGGTGTTGTATTTACCTGAACATTTTGCTAGAAATTCCCATAATTTTGAGAGAATACTCTTTTAGACAGTTTGTTCCAATCAAAGCTTGCTCTTTGGTTCTTTCTTTGAGAAAATGATCTCAGAGGGAATCTATGTAACAAGAGACAATGTTCAGTTTCTATATGCTATCAGAGGGGATAAACATTGACATAGGCTCAAGGACACATTGTTTTTTTTTTTTCTAAATGCTGGTACTGTTCTGCAGATCCACACTTGAAATATCTGCAGAAGCTAAAATTGAGAAACACAAGATTGTTGTTCCCCAGTGCCTACCTTCCTCCCTTATTGCAGCTATCTTCTCTTCATTCTCTATTGTAACCGCTAGCAAAAGTCCCTGGTGATTTTGTGCATTATCCAAGGATGCAAAACAACCTTTTTGCCATTCTAGTTACCTGCCTCAGAATACTGTCTCAGAAACATTCTCTCAAGTTAATTCTAAAGCAAGTGTAACTGATTGATTTCTGTTTAATATGCTTAACAATTATTTGTTTTTTAAAATACAGGATATTTTATTGGTGAAATGTCAAACAAAATTTCATTATGTTGGGGGCATATATATTTGAGATTGTATGTACAAATGTGTACTGTATGAGTCTGTCTGTGTTGGCAGTGAGGGCATTAAATTCACATTTCTATGCCCACTGATTTTGACTATTTTATTGCCCACATACTTTACCATAAAACAGGCTTGGAAACTTTTTCATTTGCTTCTGTAATTAGTATTCTTGGAAAACAATGACATTCAAGAAACAAAATTAATATCTTAGATCTTTGTGAACTATTCAAATTAAAAATACACACACTCACCCACAAACATACAAAAGCTTAGAAAGGTGATGGGAAATATTTTATTTTACCACATTTTACAAAAGAAAAACATAACTGGCTTAAGAAATATGAAAATACTTATGCTTTAGTCTGTTATTGAGGCATTAGTTTTTGTTTTATAGACACAGATCCTTAGTGCAATTCACAACTAAATGAGAATATATTCGTAGTGATATGGATATAATCTAGTGATGCTTTCTTGTTAAACTTGCACTCAAAAGTAGCAGTGGAAATACACACAGATTATCTCAAATTTTATATTACTGTGTCTAAGATTTATCATGAATCCTTAAATGAATTTAAATTTTAAGAGGGACTATTTCTGCATAATCAGAGTGACTAAATAGAAGAAATGACTAATAAATGGGCAGCGATGACCCAGAAATTCTCATGGATTTTTGAAAAATCGAGGATCTGACCCAACCATCTTAATACAGAATGGAGACCTTAAAAGTTTCACCACAAATATGATTGGGAATAATTTATATGGTCAACCTATAACAGGTAGGATCAGCTAAGTTAAAAAATACAAGTGTCCTTGGTGACGCTGCTTCAAAGTAACTAATGAAAGTAAAATGTAATTAATATTATTGAAAACCAAAACAAAACAAAAGCTAATGCACCCAGGAATTGGGACAGTGTCCTTGGAGAATGGAAAATGCATTAATGACACCAAGATTAAGATGCATTATCAGTGTAGATGCATTATCTTTGCCAAAATAATGACCCAAATAATAATTTGTTCTTCTGTGCATTTTCATTCACATTTCATTGATTGCAAATGATATAGCAATTTCTCCAATGTTTTTTGGTAATTTATACTGAATAAATAGAATATTACTGCCCATTGGCTGTTTTTGAATAAAAGTGTTCACCAATTCCTTATCTTTTCTAAGAAATTTGTGTATCCTTAATATCCTTAGTTGATAATAAGTTTTTGCCGCTTAAAATATTTTCATTGATAAATAATAGGTACACATATTTTTGGGGTATGTGTGATTTTTTTGATACATTTATACAAAGTATAAAGATCAAATCAGGGTAACTGAGATATTAATCACCTTAAATATTTATCTTCACCTTATGTTTGGAACACTCAAATTATTCTCTTCTAGCTGTGTTGAAATGTACAATAGATTATTGTTCACTCTAGTCACCCTACGGACCTCTCAAACTATAGGTCTTATTTCTTTTATTTAACTGTATATTTATGTTCATTAATCAACCTCCCTTTATCCTTACTCCCTGCTAACCTTGTGGCCTCTGGTAGTTACCAATATACTCTCTATCTTTATGAAATTCGCCCCCTTTTTTAGCTCCTATATATGAGTGAGAACATGCAATATTTGTCTTTCTGTGCATGGCTATATTATATTTCACTTAATGTAATGACGTCAAATTCTATCCATGTTGCTGCAAATAATAGAATTTCATTTTTTTATGGCTTAAAACCTTGTATTGTTTACATATACATTATCTTTACCTATTCATCTATTGATGGGCATGCAGGTTGAGTCTATACTTTGGATATGGTGACTAGTGCTTCAATAAACAGGCAGATATCGCTTTGATATATTAATTTGTTTTCTTTTGGAAATATACTCAGTAGTGGACTTTCAGCATCGTACGGTAGTTTTGTTTTTAGGTTTTTGAGGAAGCTCTATACTATCTTCCATAGAGGCTGTGCTAATTTACATTCCTACAGCATACGAGGGTTCCTCCTTCTCCACATCCTTGCCAGCATTCATTATTCCCTGTCTTTTTGATAAAAAACATTTTAACTAGGATGAGATATCTCACTGTAGTTTTGATTTGCGTTTCTCTGATATTAGTGACGCTTAGCATTTTTTTGTATACCTATCGGTCATTTGTCTTCTTTCAAGAAATATTTATTCAGATCTCTTGCCCATTCCTAAAATCAGATTTTTGGTTTTTTGTTACTGACTAGTTTGAGTTTTAAGAAATATATTCTGGTTTAAATCCCTAGTCAGATTGACAGTTTGTAAATATTTTGTCCCATACTGTGAGTTGTCTCTTTACTTTTTTAGATTGTTTTATTTGCTGTGCTGAAGCTTTTGAGCTTAATGTAATCCTATTTGTCTATTTTTGCATTTGTTGACTGTGCTTTTGCGGTCTTACACAAAAAATATTTGACCAGACCAATGTCCTGGAGAGTTTACCCAATGTTTTCTTCTAATAGTTTCATAGTTTCAGGTCTTAGATTTAACTCTTTAATCCATTTGATTTAATTTTTGGATACAGTGAGAGATAGAAATCTAGTTATATTCTTCTGCCTATGGATATCATTTTCCCAGCACCATTTATTGAAGACTGTCCTTTCTCCATTTTATGTGGTTGGCTCCTTTGTTAAAATGAGTTGGCTGTAAATGTGTAGATTTATATCTGGGTTCTCTAATCTGTTTCACTGGGCTATGTGTCAGTTTTAATGCTAGTACTATGCTGATTTTGTTACTACAGATTTGTGGTGTATTTTGAAGTCGGGTAATGTGATGCCTTCAGTTTTGTTCTGTTTGCCCAGGATCGCTCTGGATATTCTGGATCTTTTGTGATTCAATATTAGGATTGTTTTTCCTTTATAAAAAGTTTTTTTAATTTTTAATTTTTGTAGGTACATGGTACCTACATTTTTGGGGTGCATTAGGTGTTTTGGTAAAGGCGTGTAGTGTGTAATAATCACATCATGGAATTAATTAATATTTCAAAGAGATATCTGCACTCCCATGTTTATTGCAGCACTATTCACAACAGCCAAATGTGGAATCTACCCGTCAGTTTTCAGCATGCTAATGCCATCAAAATGCTGTATAGGATCTTTTGAAAAACAAAGCTGAGGAAAAGCTCAATAAATCATTAGTTTACACTGATGTCTCTTATTTCAACACCAATGAATTCTTCTTCCATTTTTATTTGATTTTCCTTTTTTTACCCCTAAGTGAGATTCCTAATTCCCAACATCAATATATTTTTTCAATTTGCTCAATACTAATATTCACATAAAATAAGATCAGAATTACCCTTGCAGCACCTCCAATAATAACATACCAAGCTAAATTAAGTTGAAGAATTTTTTGCTTTCCTTTTACTCTTTAAAATGCAAAGTGAATGAACAGAGCATAACATATAAAAAATATATAACCTTTTGTTTGTTTTCCTTTGTAGTTACTCATTCAATGTGAAATACTGTTATTTCATCTGTTTTCATTTATATTCAACTGTAGTTTTTTTCCTGTCCTTATATATAACATAGTACTTTAAAACTTAGTAATTTTGTTAAAAATCAACAGTCTGTATAAAATGTAAACTCAGAAAAGCTTTATGAATTAATTATATTTATTGAAACAAACTTGCATGTTATGGTATAAAATGTCACTCCTTAAATTGTATACTTATTTAATTAAAAATATTGCTCAACATTCTTATCCCATTTACCATAACAGGTATCAGATTATAGACTATTTTCTAAGTTAAATATCTTCCTCCCTCTATCTATCTATCTATCTGTCTGTCTGTCTGTCTATCCATCCATTCATCTATCCATTCATTTGTTTTATTGGAAGTATGTCATAAGGGTTAACAAATTATGCTTTGAATCAAAGATTTGATTGCAATCATTTCTCCAAAATTTCTAAACTCTGCCATGAGTGTGAACAAGCATGATTATTTGCTTAATTTTGTTTTTAAACAGCAAAAAATAATTATTCCTCCCTTGCTTATTGTGATGAATTTTATTATTCTATTGTTAAATAGAATAATGTATGCACAACAGTAAGCATATGCTTTATGCATAGTGAATACTTAATACATGACAGGTATAATCATTTGTAATACTAAAATGGTTGAATTTAGGTGTCAATTCTCAAATCACTGCAGAAAATATTCAAAAGTTTATTCTCAAATTTAATATTATGCAGAAGTTTTGCTTTTTTCTTAATCTTAAACACAATTGCCTCTTAAAAATATAAGTAGAAATAATGTTTGTGTTAGGTACTCATATGCTGTTTTCCTGGTGATAGATAGATTCATATATTGGAGAAAAATGTCATCAAAAGGAATTATCTTGGCAACAGGGCACATGTGTTATCTATGATCCAAAACAACCTGCTAATTTGCAGTGTCTCCATGATCATCTTGAAATGGTTATTTTTAATGTGACAAACCTAGTGATGCTTTATATCATTATGTTTGAAACAATAAATCTACTTTTATTTAAATGATAAAGACATAAGTCAACTGGTGTTTATAGGCTGTTTTGGATATATTTAATCTTCTCTGTTTTTCCTTAGGGACACCATCCCCTTAGATTTTCCACAGAGAAACAGTCACTCCTTTTAATTAATTGGAAACTAGTAAATATTTCACAAGTTTAAAGCAGATCTTCTCAGTTATAATAATCTTTGCGAAGGTTTGTGTGGTGGAATTATTTGGACATCCATGTTATCTTATAATTTATCTGGTATTAAAAACAGGAATTTATTAGCAATCTTTATTATAGAAAACATAGATACTTCCATGTGTTCAGATATGTGTGGTATTGAAGAATAATTACATTTACATCTCAGCTTTCTGCTTTGAATTAACCTGAGAGATTATTTTATGTTAATTTTCCTGGTGACAAATTAAATATTGTCTCACAATGAATGCATTTGCCTTTTATTACAGTTGTTCATGTATTCTAGAGGAAAAGAAAGGAATATCATTATATACTGCTAATGGTAAGTAAAATAGTGGCATTACTTTTTTCACAAATAGAAGAATAATTATGAATACAATGTATGTTACAAACGAATAACAGTGACTCAGAGATTATACTTTATTATTCCTCTTTTAATAAAACATTAATAATTCCTCATTTTTCACGTTATGAATCCCTAAATGCAAGAATGTGAAGTTTCATTTATGCACTGACTTGCACCTGCATTTCTAATGCTTTAGTAATTTAAATCAACACTGCACTGTAGAATTTTGGAAGGAATGAAGTTTGTTCTACTTCCATCTAGATAAAGAAAACCTGAGCAATTTTAGAAGTCAATCACACATAACAAGGTTAAAGGTATTTTTCATGGAGAATTGACTTCATTGTGTTCATGCATTTTTAAAAATAGAAAAAAATATTTCTTTTGGAACTGCTTATTCTGATCAATATGTATGAGCAATGACAACTTATCATTGATTGTCATATTTGCTCTGGTTGAAGAATAAAAGTCTGCTTTATATACTCTGATAATCACATTGAATTTACAGAAATGCTTAATGTATTTTACAGAAAATATATATGTTAGAACACAGACTCATTGGCAAAATGAAAGGTAGCAAAATAAGATGAGATCAAGGAAGCGGGTTCTCTGTGGTTCTCTAACATCTACCATTTCCAATAAAAGCCTGGAAATAATTGACTGAAAAATTACTACAAGAGAAGAAATATACTAAGAAGGATGATAGAGAAAAAATTTGCCAAAGGATTAACATTGACAGATGAATGTGGGGGCTCTTGAATTTATATTGGGATAATATGCTAAGTCATGTAGAAGAAAAACATTACATATTCAACAATAAAAATAACACTTCAGAACAGGCAAAAATATTGATTGACAAAATTTAATTCAGAAGAAATTTAATTAAATGTTTTAAGAGAAGAAAAATATTGTATATTACATAATATAGTTTACTTTTTTCTCTTTCAGTTCTTATGTTTTAAGTTTATTGGGAAATAGTTTAGCTGCTTTACAAATTAACAACAAAGGTTTGCTCAAGAGTAAAACAAATCTGGGTGTGGTGGCTCATACCAATAATCCCAGTGCTTTGGAAGGATCCCAGTGCTTTGGGAGGCTGAGGTGGAAGGATTGCTTGAGACCAGGGATTTGAGACCAGCCTATGCAACATAATGAGACACCCCCTCCACCTGCCCCAACAATCTCTACAAAAAAAATTCAGAACAATTAGCCAGGTCTGGTGATGTGCATCTGTAGTTCTAGCTACTTCTGTAGGCGGATCACCTGAGTCCAGGAGCTAGGGTTTGAAGTTACAGTGAGCTACGATTGGGCCACTGCAACTCAGCCTGGGCAATAGAGTGAGACCCTATCCCTGAAAAAATAAATGAAATGCATCACCATTTTCTTAGTTGAAAATATGACTCTAAAATATATAATCAATTTCTGAATTCATTAATAGTTGTTTTCACTCTTATTAAAAAAAGAGAAGATAAAAAATTGATTTAATCATTTCCTTTGATAAAATACTATTAACTGAATTTTATTAAAAATATAAATATATCATAATTTAATCTTACTACGAGAATTTTATTTTTCATCATGACTGTTTTGTACACATTTGCAAAAGTCATAGCTATATGCAGCAAATGTAGACATTATTAAAAAATAAAATCAATTTACACAAACTTCTTTGGAATTTTGTATCTAATGTATACTTTGAATATTTTTATGAGAATATATATTTATCAATATTCTCACATCCAAATATGTTATTATCAGGGCCAAGTGCAGGGGCTGGCACCTGTAATCCCAGGTACAAAGGAGGCTGAGGCAAGAGGATTGCTGGAGCCCAGAGTTGGAGGTAGCAGTGAGCTATGATCATGATACTGCAGTCCAGCCTGGCCGACAGAGTGAGACCATGTCCCCCCCACAAAAAATTATCTGAATGAATAAATTATTTAGATTTGCTTATTTTTAAATATTAAGTTATTTTTCACTCTTAAACTCTACCATGACATTTAGTTGATATATAATATGAGAATTCAATTACTTGTTTTTTCGAAAGTTACATTTTACACTATATATTCTAAAAATGTTTTCCTTTTCAGAAATTTGCTTTATCTGCTCTCATTACTGAATTATTTTATTATTGTAATAGTTTCAGCCTATTATCTGTCATATTCTAAGGACTCAGTCAAGATCAATAGAAAGTAAATCTATTTTATCTACCAATCAAGTATTTAATTGAATTTCATCATGTATAATTTGCCTTTATATGCTTAATTTGGTTACAGAGTTCAGAATAGTGCTGAATAATAGCGATGATGGTCAGTATCTTTGCTTAGTTTTGATTTCATTAAAAAATAACTCTTAGGATTTAATTGGTCAATTAGTAATGCCCATTCACTTAGTCTTGCTATCCTAGGAAAGCTTAATTTGGCTTTAATTTAGGAATCTACATTTGATGGCAGAGTATAACGTGACATCTCGAAAATACTGCTTTCCTCCTTTATACTGTTAGTTGGGTAACATTAAAACAGATAATTACTAATTTTGGACTGTCAATGTATCATTTAAGTTGAAAATAAAACTTACTCGATGCAACACGTATTATTTTTCTTAGTATTGGCAATGTTATAGCTTGTTGTATGAAGTTGAACCAAAAATGTTCAACTAGATATACTAGTTTCAATGTACTAGATTCAACTAGTATTTATTTTGTTGTGGTATCAGCTCATACTTTTTAGGGGCATTTTTCCATATCTTCATATGTAGTTCATAGAGAAGTTGAAAAAGGCTGTATAGCAGGGCTTTAAACAAATGTCACTTTAATATAATATAATCTAAAGTTTCAAAATTTAACTGTAGATCTTTTAATTCTTAACAAAAAAGACAGGATCTCTCTCTGTCACCCAAGCTGGCATCTCCCTATGTTGCTCATGCTGGTCTTCAACTCCTGGCCCCAAGTGATCCCCAGTTTGGCCTCCCAAGTGCTGGGATTACAGGCATGAGTCACTGTGCCTTCCCTTAACTTAGGTCTTAATTCATTACACTGACATCATTTTCTTTAGGTGAAATTAGTAATTTTAAAATGAATGAACTATTTTTGAATTCTGAACCAAGATCTTTATCTAATTTATTTAATGACTTGAAAAACTTGGAATTAGTTACAATTAAGTGGAATCTTGAAGTGGAAGCATGAAAAAAAACTAGCTTAAAAATCAACTATTAAGGGCTTTGCAAATCAATTTTCAAAACTGAGATGATGTTTGTTGTACTTTTAAACTCCTAGTTTACAATTTCTGTTGCATAGTTCTATATGATATCTTCAACATCCATGGAGTACTACCGCTTAAATGTATATGTTTGTAAATATGGAAACTTTGCTGTATCTTTTCCTGGACCTAGCTCAACTCATGCACCTTTTTATTCCTAGAATTTGATTGACATTACAACAGAGAAATGAAGAATCATACAAGGCAGATAGAATTTATTCTTCTGGGACTGACGGATAATTCTAAGTTACAGATTGTAATTTTCTTATTTCTACTTCTAAATTATGTGTTGAGCATGATAGGGAACTTCACTATCATTGCCCTCACTCTGCTGGATTCCCAGCTCAAGACTCCAATGTATTTCTTCCTCTGTAATTTCTCTTTTCTGGAAATTTCATTCACAACTGCTTGCATTCCCAGATTCCTAATCACCATTGTTACCTGGGAAAAGACCATTTCCTATAATGGTTGTATATCTCAGTTGTTTTTTTACATATTCTTTGGGGTTACGGAATTTTTCCTTCTAGCTGCTCTGTCCTATGATCGCTATGTTGCCATCTGCAAACCTTTGCATTATATGTCCATCATGAGTAACAAAGTTTGCTACCAGCTTGTATTCAGTTCTTGGGTAACTGGATTCCTGATCATTTTCCCTCCACTGATTTTAGGTCTTAACTTGGATTTCTGTGCTTCAAATATCATTGATCATTTCATTTGTGACATTTCTCCTATCCTACAACTTTCTTGCTCAGACACATATTTACTGGAACGGATTGCCTTTTTATTAGCTGTGATGACACTTATTGTCACATTGTTTTTAGTAATCCTTTCTTACTCTTACATCATCAAGACAATTCTGAAATTCCCTTCAGCTCAGCAAAAGAAGAAAGCTTTTTCCACCTGCTCTTCTCACATGATTGTTGTCTCCATCACTTATGGTAGCTGTATGTTTATCTACATAAAGCTGTCAGCGAATGAAAGAATTGCTTTAAGCAAAGGAGTAACTGTGCTCAATACTTCAGTTGCCCCATTGTTAAACCCATTTATTTATACTCTGAGGAATCAGCAAGTTAAACAAGCCTTCAAAGCTGTATTTAGAAAGATATTTTCTGCTTCAGACAAGTAATACAACTTGTTGAAATAATTAACATGAAAACATAAAAGGATCTTTGAACAAAACACTGATTTGACTCTTCTAGTTTAAGAATTGATATCCAATATTCAATTATTTGTGTGACTTTAGCTTGTCCACCAATCAGAACTTTTTTCATTCTATCCATTCTGACTTTAATTTTCTCTTTTTCCGTATTCAAACCTATCTGTATTAGAAAGAAAACAATTGCAAAATTGATTTTCTCTAAAAGCATGTTAGAATAAAATAAATGAGTAGTTTTCACTGTATTATAGAATATAAGTTCTTCAAGAGTTTGATCTGCTAAATAATTTATAAAAATTAAAAAACTATTTAAGAAAATTTGTGGGTACATAGTAGGTGTATACATTTATGGGGTATATGAGATGTTTTGATACAGGCATTCAATATGAAATAAATACATTATGGAGAATGGTGTATCCATCCCCTCAAGCATTTATCCTTTGAGTTACAAGCAATCCTATTACATTTTTAAAGTTATTTAAAAATATACAATTTAGTTATTATCGACTGTAGTCTCCCTATTGTGCTATTAAATAGTAGGTCTTATGCTAAGTAATTTAAAGAAATGTACCTTGTTTTAGTTAAATGCCATGTTCTTTAAAAGTCTTAGCTAAATCAAATATTGTCATTGTTAAAAAATATATTTAAAATGTTTCAAGAAAACTTACTCCTTAAAAATAATGTAGAAAATTATTTTGTAAAGTGAACTTTTCGAAATGTCAATTGTCAACACAGAAAAGCATAATTTCCTTTGAAGGGAATCATACATTTAATGTATGTGATATTTATTATTTATGTTGGACAGATTTTAGAAATTGCAGTAGAGAATAAAATGTGGCTTTAATCACAAGCAGTTGATTTCACACACAATCTTTTTCAAGAGCATATAAGCAAGTTTAATCTTTTGAACATGTCAATTAATGTGTTAAGTAAATGGGAATATATAATGAATTGTATTACCTGTCACGTGATTATTAGTTTAACTTTTGCCCAAGTTTCCCACAGTAAATTATATTGAATATCAGTGTCTTAAAATTTGAGTGTTTTAAAAATAAGCTTATGTTTCATTTCCTCCAAACCAGGGATATGAAACTATGTGCTTTTCTTTTTCACTCACGTGTGTCAGTTGCTAGAGCACTTAGATATCACACTCTATATTTTTCTGATAAATATGTGGATATGCCATTATACCAATTGAATTATACCATGAGGGTGATTAAGCTACTTTATCTTGAAATGTGGCACTGGTATTTGTTTCTATGTATATCTATAGTTACCATGAATTTACCTAGTCAGTATTTCTGAAAATATTTGACAGTTAATTTTAATGGCAATGAGAAAAGTAAACATAAAGAGACAAAATTTATTACAAGATTCCTGGTGGACTCATCTTCACAATAAATTACAAGAAGATAAGTTTATTTACAAAGATGTATGCAAAGTCAAAAAGACAGATTTTTTTCCTCAAATATCAAGACAATGATTGCTGCTGTCACTTTGTCCAGAAAAACTGGAAAAGCTAAATGCATATGGCAGTGTGCTGCAGAAACTTCTCATAATGTTTCATTATCTGTATAAGCTCATCGAATGAGAAATAAAGTGACATGTTCTGTTTACCACTTTCACCTCTTTGGCAGACTGTGTTATCTTAAGGAAATGTAAAGCAACTGTATCTCTCTTCCAACGTGCTCTTACAATACAATTTTGACACTCCTTCCAAGAAGGGGAGTCTAAGTTTCCTTTCTTTGAATTTGGGTGAAAATAAGTGACTGCTCCACCTAGTAGTGTATGGAAGAAAAGATGCCTTGTGATTTCAAAATTAGGTGATAAAGATGTTATAGCTGCTGTCTAGATTCCTATGTTTTGGGACACTTACCTTTGGAATTCAACCACCATGCTGTGAAAAAGCTCAAACTGGCTCTAAGGAGAGACAACACAGAGAGGGGCATATAAAAAATAACTGAGGCCTCAAACTGACAGCCAGATGCCAAGTACCAAACGTGTGAGTGAAGGTGATTTCAGCTCTTCCTCATATGGTAGACTGGAACATTTTCTGCTTATTATCATGACTGGAGGAATAGCAGCTCAAAAAAAGTAACACTCTTAATATATGAAAATCAATGTCTTAAACTGAACCATGCACTTTGTTTTTCTCATAAGATTACAACTTACCAAGAAATTGTAATGACCTTCTTCTTATTTGCATGCTTGCAAATGTTTCCACAAATGACATCAATTTGCTTCACTTTCTCACAAAATTCATTTTTGTTGCTTTGTTCAAAATCTAGATCCACTCATGGAACTGCATTGCATGTGGAAACACTATCAAGAACTTGGCATAGAATTCAACATTAAACATCTTGGGTATATTAAGTAATTTTAAAAAGGACATGATGTCAACTAAAGGGACTCCAGCTAAACAAATCTGGAAGAAATTTAGAGTCATATAATAAAGAGAGCAACACATTATAACTCATAGAATAAAATTAAAACCTATACTATATGTACTTATATAAAATAAAGAAAAAAGAAAGCTCTTTCATATAGTCAAATGGCAAGTAAAAAGTATAGAAAAAAATTGGGTTATAAAATGTCAAAAGATGTCAAGATAGTGAAAGTTTAATGAGAAAAGTATATATACATATTCTCAAATTATTACTTAACTATAAAGGAAAAGAGTAATTTTACAGTGGCAAGACCTGACAGATACCTCCTGAATGAAGTAATCAAAATTAGCCTTAGCACTAAAATAATGACAGAATATTTAGTTAAATAAGTCAATAGAAACAAAACAAGAATATATTTAATTAAAACTAAATTAGTCAAGAAAGGAAAACAATGGAAAATAAAAGATGTGGGATAAATATAAATGATGGTAGGAGAAAAGACATAAAGTAAACCACAGTAAATACAATACCAATAGACTTAATACCCAATTGAAGATTTTCAGGTTAGAAGGGAAAAATAGCTTATTTACATGCTGGTTAACAAAAACATACCTTAGGTACAAAGACACAAGTGGGTTCAAGGTTTTTAAAAGGATAGAAAAGGAAAGCCTGCACAAATTAATTTTTTGTCCCTCCTACATGCAGTCAGTCTACTGTACTCTCCAGCAGAGTCACTTGAAAGAGTAATTTTGGTAATAATTTACTCTTCATTTTCTCTCGGCATACTTTTCTATGGAATTTAATTCTCTCTCAAAAGTCCGGTTTTGAAAGAACTGATTTACTGAAAAATGTAACATTTTTCATTTCATTAAAATCCCCAGCTAGGGTTGTGGATTTGCATGTCTTTCTTCTTTTCCCTGTTGATCTTTGCCTAGTATCTGTTGGTGTTATCATTAGGAATATACGTGCATAAGATTTGTTTGTCAAAGTTTAATTGACCCTTTCATCATTATGAAATTTTACTTTTCATTTTCATCAATACTTCTTGCCTTAAAATTTCATTGGTTTGATATTAATATGGCCACACCACTTTGTTTGCTTTTTAAAATTTTATTTTAGTTTTACCCTGAATACCTTTTAATTCCAGCCTCTCACTTTCAATTGCTCTGTGTTCTTGCATTTAAAATTTTCTCTTGTGATAATAAAAGTTTAAACTTTGTTCTGATAATGCTTATCTTTTCATTATAATGTTTAGTCTAGTAACATTTATATATATATATATTTTATTATACTTTAAGTTCTAGGGTACATGTGCACAACATGCAGGTTTGTTACATGGGTATACATGTGCCATGTAGGTTTGCTGCACCCATCAACTCGTCATTTAAACTAGATATTTCTCCTAATGTTATCCCTACCCCAGCCCCCTACCCCACAACAGGCCCCAGTGTGCAATGTTCCCCGCCCTGTATCCAAGCGTTCTCATTGTTCAATTCCCACCTATGAGTGAGAACATGCAGTGTTTGGTTTTCTGACCTTGTGATAGTTTGTGTAGAATGATGGTTTCCAGCTTCAGCCATGTCCTTGCAAAGGACATGAACTCATCCTTTTTTATGGCTGCCTAGTATTCCATGTGTATATGTGCCACGTTTTCTTAATCCAGTCTATCATTGATGGACATTTGCATTGGTACCAAGACTTTGCTATTGTGAATAGTGCTGCAATAAACATATGTGTGCATGTGTCTGTATAGTAACATGATTTATAATCCTTTGGCTATATACCCAGTAATGGGATTGCTGGGTCACCTGGTATTTCTAGTTCTAGATCCTTGTGGAATTGCCACACTGTCTTCCACAATGGTTGAACTAATTTATACTCCCACCAAAGGTGTAAAAGCATTCCTATTTCTCCACATCCTCTTCAGCATCTGTTGTTTTCTGACTTTTTAATGATCGCCATTCTCACTGGTGTGAGATGGTATCCCACTGTGGTTTGATTTGCATTTCTCTGATGACCAGTGATGATGAGCATTTTTTCATGTGTCTGTTGGCTGCATAAATGTCTTCTTTTGATAAGTGTCTACTTATATCCTTTGACCATTTTTTGATGAGGTTGTTTGTTTTTTTCTTGTAAATTTGTTTAAGTTCTTTGTAGATTCTGGATATTAGCCCTTTGTCAGATGGGTAGATTGCAAAAATTTTCTCCCATTCTGTAGGTTGCCTGCTCACTCTGATGGGAGTTTCTTTTGCCATGCAGAAGCTTTTTAGTTTAATTAGATCCCATTTGTCTATTTTGGCTTTTGTTGCCATTGCTTTTGGTGTTTTAGTCATGAAGTACTTGCCCATGCCTATGTACTGAATGGCATTGCCTAGGTTTTCTTTTAGGTTTTTTATGGTTTTTGGTCTAACATTTAAGTCTCTAGTCCATCTGGAATTAATTTTTGTATAAGGTATAAGGAAGAGATCCAGTTTCAGCTTTCTACATATGGCTAGCTAGTTTTCCCAGCACCATTTATTAAATAGGGAATCCTTCCCCCATTTCTTGTTTTTGTCAGGGTTGTCAAAGATCAGATGGTTGTAGATATGTGGTATAATTTCTGAGGGCTCTGTTCTGTTCCATTGGTCTATATCTCTGTTTTGGTACCAGTACCATGCTGTTTTGGTTACACCACAATGGTTGAACTAGTTTACAGTCCCACCAACAGTGTAAAAGTGTTCCTATTTCTCCCCATCCTCTCCAGCAACTGTTGTTTCCTGACTTTTTAATGATTGCCATTCTAACTGGTGTGAGATGGTATCTCATTGTGGTTTTGATTTGCATTTCTCTGATGGCCAGTGATGATGAGCATAAACCAACAAAGATCAAAAGAGACAAAGAAGGCCATTACATAATGGTAAAGGGATCAATTCAACAAGAAGAGCTAACTATCCTAAATACATATGCACCCAATACAGGAGCACCGAGATTCATAAAGCAAGTCCTGAGTGACCTACAAAGAGACTTAGACTCCCACACAATAATAATGGGAGACTTTAACACCACACTGTCAACATTAGACAGATCAATGAGACAGAAAGTTAACAAGGATATCCAGGAATTGAACTCAGCTCTGCACCAAGCAGACCTAATAGACATCTACAGAACTCTCCACCCCAAATCAACAGAATATACATTCTTTTCTGCACCACACCACACCTACTCCAAAATTGACCACATAGTTGGAAGTAAAGCTCTCCTCAGCAAATGTAAAAGAAGAGAAATTATCACAAACTGTCTCTCAGACCACAGTGCAATCAAACTGGAACTCAGGATTAAGAAACTCACTCAAAACCGCTCAACTACATGGAAACTGAACAACCTGCTCCTGAATGACTATTGGGTACATAACGAAATGAAGGCAGAAATAAAGATGTTCTTTGAAACCAATGAGAACAAAGACGCAACATACCAGAATCTCTGAGACACATTCAAAGCAGTGTGTAGAGGGAAATTTATAGCACTAAATGCCCACAAGAGAAAGCAGGAAAGATCCAAAATTGACACCCGAACTTCACAATTAAAAGAACTAGAAAAGCAAGAGCAAACACATTCAAAAGCTAGCAGAAGGCAAGAAACAACTAAAATCAGAGCAGAACTGAAGGAAATAGAGACACAAAAAAACCCTTCAAAAAATTAATGAATCCAGGAACTGGTTTTTTGAAAGGATCAACAAAATTGATAGACCGCTAGCAAGACTAATAAAGAAAAAAAGAGAGAAGAATCAAATAGATGCAATAAAAAATGATAAAGGGGATATCACCACTGATCCCACAGAAATACAAACTACCATCAGAGAATACTACAAACACCTCTATGCAAATAAACTAGAAAATCTAGAAGAAATGGATAAATTCCTTGACACATACACTCTCCCAAGACTCAACCAGGAAGAAGTTGAATCCCTGAATAGACCAATAACAGGATCTGAAATTGTGGCAATAATCAATAGCTTACCAACAAAAAAGAGTCCAGGACCAGATGGATTCACAGCCGAATTCTGCCAGAGGTACAAGGAGGAACTGGTACCATTCCTTCTGAAACTATTCCAATCAATAGAAAAAGAGGGAATCCTCCCTAACTCATTTTATGAGGCCAGCATCATCCTGATACCAAAGCCAGGCAGAGACACAACAAAGAAAGAGAATTTTAGACCAATATCCTTGATGAACATTGATGCAAAAATCCTCAATAAAATACTGGCAAACCGAATCCAGCAGCACATCAAAAAGCTTATCCACCATGATCAAGTGGGCTTCATCCCTGGGATGCAAGGCTGGTTCAATATATGCAAATCAATAAATGTAATCCAGCATATAAATAGAACCAAAGACAAAAACCACATGATTATGGACGTATCTCAAAATAATAAGAGCTATCTATGACAAACCCACAGCCAATATCATACTGAATGGGCAAAAACTGGAAGCATTCCCTTTGAAAACTGGTACTTTTAGAATTTTCATTTGATTTCTACATGTAGATTTCAGGCTCATTTCCAATTGTTCATGTTTTCTCTATTTTGTTTACCCTCTTCCTACATCTTTCAAATATTTATAATAGTTATTTTAAAGTGTTTACCAACAGGCTCCAACATCTGAGTTACCTGAGGACTGTTTTCCTTGTTTTTGTCCCCAACTTATGGTCACTTCTTTAATCATTTCTTTTAATGTTTTATTAGATGGCAGACATTGTGGTTAAAATGTAATAATCTTATAATGGTTACATTTCAGAACTCTCGTGCATTAATGATATTTTCTCATTGTTTACTCAGAGTGTTGTCTTTTTTAAATTTTAATATTATTAAACTTTAAGTTTTAGGGTACATTTGCACAACGTGCAGGTTTGTTACATATGTATACACGTGCCATGTTGGTGTGCTGCACCCATTAACTCGTCATTTAACATTAGGTGTATCTCCTAATGCTATCCCTCCCCCCTCCCCCCACCCCACAACAGTCTGTGGGGTGTGATATTCCTCTTCTGGTGTCCATGTGTTCTCATTGTTCAGTTCCCACCCATGAGTGAGAACATGTGGTGTTTGGTTTTTTGTCCTTGTGATAGTTTGCTGAGAATGATGGTTTCCAGTTTCATCCATGTCCCTACGAAGGACATGAACTCATCATTTTTTATGGCTGCATAGTATTCCATGGTGTATATGTGCCACATTTTCTTAATCCAGTCTATCATTGTTGGACATTTGGGTTGGTTTCAAGTCTTTGCTATTGTGAATAGTGCCGCAAGAAACATACGTGTTCATGTGTCTTTATAGCAGCATGATTTATAATCCTTTGGGTATATACCCAGTAATGGGATGGCTGGGTCAAATGGTATTTCTAGTTCTAGATCCCTGAGGAATCGCCACACTGACTTCCACAATGGTTGAACTAGTTTACAGTCCCACCAACAGTGTAAAAGTGTTCCTATTTCTCCACATCCTCTCTAGCACCTGTTGTTTCCTGACTTTTTAATGATTGCCATTCTAACTGGTGTGAGATGGTATCTCATTGCGATTTTGATTTGCATTTCTCTGATGGCCAGTGATGATGAGCATTTTTTCATATGTTTTTTGGCTGCATAAATGTCTTCTTTTGAGAAGTGTCTGTTCATAACCTTTGCCCACTTTTTGATGGGGTTGTTTGTTTTTTTTCTTGTAAATTTGTTTGAGTTGATTGTAGATTCTGGATATTAGCCCTTTGTCAGATGAGTAGGTTGCAAAAATTTTCTCCCATTTTGTAGGTTGCCTGTTCACTCTGATGGTGGTTTCTTTTGCTGTGCAGAAGCTCTTTAGTTTAATTAGATCCCATTTGTCAATTTTGGCTTTTGTTGCTATTGCTTTTGGGGTTTTAGACATGAAGTCCTTGCCCATGCCTATGTCCTGAATGGTATTGCCTAGGTTTTCTTCTAGGGTTTTTATTGTTTTAGGTCTAACATGTAAGTCTTTAGTCCATCTTGAATTGATTTTTGTATAAGGTGTAAGGAAGGGATCCAGTTTCAGCTTTCTGCATACGGCTAGCCAGTTTTCCTAGCACCATTTATTAAATAGGGAATTCTTTCCCCATTTCTTGTTTTTGTCAGGTTTTTCAAAGATCAGATGGTTGTAGATGTGTAGTGTTATTTGTGAGTGCTCTGTTCTGTTCCATTGTTCTATGTCTCTGTTTTGGTACCAGTACCATGCTGTTTTGGTTACTGTAGCCTTGTAGCATAGTTTGAAGTCAGGTAGCATGATGCCTCCAGCTTTGTTCTTTCGGCTTAGGATTGACTTGGTGATGTGGGCTCTTTTTTGATTCTATATGAACTTTAAAGTAGTTTTTTCCAATTCTGTGAAGAAAGTCATTGGTAGCTTGATGGGGATGGCATTGAATCTACAAATTACCTTGGGCAGTATGGCCATTTTCACAATATTGATTCTTCCTACCCATGAGCATGGAATGTTCTTCCATTTGTTTGTATCCTCTTTTATTTCATTGAGCAGTGGTTTGTAGTTGTCCTTGAAGAGGTCCTTCACATCTCTTGTAAGTTGGATTCCTAAGTATTTTATTCTCTTTGAAGCAATTGTGAATGGGAGTTCACTCATGATTTGGCTCTCTGTTTGTCTGTTATTGGTGTATAAGAATGCTTGTGATTTTTGTATATTGATTTTGTATCCTTAGACTTTGCTGAAGTTGTTTATCAGCTTGAGGAGATTTTGGGCTGAGACAATGGGGTTTTCTAGATATACAATCATGTCAACTGCAAACAGGGAGAGTTTGACTTCCTCTTTTCCTAATTGAATACTCTTTATTTCCTTCTCTTGCCTGATTGCCCTGGCCAGAACTTCCAACACTATGTTGAATAGGGGGGTGAGAGAGGGTATCACTGTCTTGTGTCCATTTTCAAAGGGAATGCTTCCAGTTTTTGCCCATTCAGTATGATATTGGCTGTGGGTTTGTCATAGATAGCACTTATTATTTTGAGATACGTCCCATCAATACCTAGTTTCTTGAGAGTTTTTAGCATGAAGGTTGTTGAATTTTGTCAAAGGCCTTTTCTTCATCTATTGAGATAATCATGTGGTTTTTGTCTTTGGTTCTGTTTATATGCTGGATTATGTTTATTGATTTTCATATGTTGAACCAGCCTTGCATACCAGGGATGAAGCCCACTTGATCATCATGGATAAGCTTTTTGATGTGCTGCTGGATTCGGTTTGCCAGTATTTTATTGAGGATTTTTCCATTGATGTTCATCAAGGATATTGGTCTAAAATTCTCTTTTTTGGTTCTGTCTCTGCCTGGCTTTGGTATCAGGATGATGCTGGCCTCATAAAATGAGTTAGGGAGGATTCCCTCTTTTTCTATTGATTGGAATAGTTTCAGAAGGAATGGTACCAGCTCCTCTTTGTACCTCTGGTAGAATTCGGCTGTGAATCCATCTGGTCCTGGACTCTTTTTTGTTGGTAAGCTATTGATTATTGCCACAATTTCAGATCCTGTTATTGGTCTATTCAGAGATTCAACTGCTTCCTGGTTTAGTCTTGGGAGGGTGTATGTGTTGAGGAATTTATCCATTTCTTCTAGATTTTCTAGTTTATTTGCATAGAGGTGTTTGTAGTATTCTCTGATGGTAGTTTGTATTTCTGTGGGATCGGTGGTGATATCCCCTTTATCATTTTTTATTGCATCTATTTGATTATTCTCTCTTTTTTCTTTATTAGTCTTGCTAGTGGTCTATCAATTTTGTTGATCCTTTCAAAAAACCAGCTCCTGGATTCATTAATTTTTTGAAGGGTTTTTTTGTGTCTGTATTTCCTTCGGTTCTGCTCTGATTTTAGTTGTTTCTTGCCTTCTGCTAGCTTCTGAATGTGTTTGCTCTTGCTTTTCTAGTTCTTTTAATTGTGATGTTAGGGCGTCAATTTTGGATCTTTCCTGCTTTCTCTTGTGGCCATTTAGTGCTATAAATTTCCCTCTACACACTGCTTTGAATGTGTCCCAGAGATTCTGGTATGTTGTGTCTTTGTTCTCCTTGGTTTCAAAGAACATCTTTATTTCTGCCTTCATTTCGTTATGTACCCAATAGTCATTCAGGAGCAGGTTGTTCAGTTTCCATGTAGTTGAGCGGTTTTGAGTGAGTTTCTTAATCCTGAGTTCCAGTTTGATTGCACTGTGGTCTGAGAGACAGTTTGTTATAATTTCTGTTCTTTTACATTTGCTGAGGAGAGCTTTACTTCCAACTATGTGGTCAATTTTGGAGTAGGTGTGGTGTGGTGCAGAAAAGAATGTATATTCTGTTGATTTGGGGTGGAGAGTTCTGTAGATGTCTATTAGGTCTGCTTGGTGCAGAGCTGAGTTCAATTCCTGGATATCCTTGTTAACTTTCTGTCTCATTGATCTGTCTAATGTTGACAGTGGGGTGTTAAAGTCTCCCATTATTATTGTGTGGGAGTCTAAGTCTCTTTGTAGGTCACTCAGGACTTGCTTTATGAATCTGGATGCTCCTGTATTGGGTGCATATATATTTAGGTTAGTTAGCTCTTCTTGTTGAATTGATCCCTTTACCATTATGTAATGGCCTTCTTTGTCTCTTTTGATCTTTGTTGGTTTAAAGTCTGTTTCATGAGAGACTAGGATTGCAACCCCTGCCTTTTTTTGTTTTCCATTTGCTGGGTAGGTCTTCCTCCATCCCTTTATTTTGAGCCTATGTTGTCTCTGCATGTGAGATGAGTTTCCCGAATACAGCACACTGATGGGTCTTGACTCTTTATCCAATTTGCCAGTCTGTGTCTTTTAATTGGAGCATTTAGCCCATTTACATTTAAAGTTAATATTGTTATGTGTGAATTTTATCCTGTCATTATGATGTTCCTGGTTATTTTGCTTATTAGTTGATGCAGTTTCTTCCTAGCCTTGATGGTCTTTACAATTTGGCATGTTTCTTCAGTGGCTGGTACCAGTTGTTCCTTTCCATGTTTATTGCTTCCTTCAGGAGCTCTTTTAGGGCAGGCCTGGTGCTTACAAATTCCTCAGCATTTGCCTGCATGTAAAGTATTTTATTTCTCCTTCACTTATGAAGCTTAGTTTGGCTGGATATGAAATTCTGGGTAGAAAATTCTTTTCTCAAAAATGTTGAATATTGGTCCCCACTCTCTTCTGGCTTTTAGAGTTTCTGCTGAGAGATCAGTTGTTAGTCTGATGGGCTTCCCTTTGTGGGTAACCTGAGCTTTCTCTCTGGCTGCCCTTAACATTTTTTCCTTCATTTCAACATTGGTAAATCTGACAATTATGTGTCTTGGAGTTGCTCTTCTTGAGGAATATCTTTTTGGTGTTCTCTGTATTTCCTGAATTTGAATGCTGGCCTGCCTTGCTAGATTGGGGAAGTTCTCCTGGATGATACCCTGCAGAATGTTTTCCAACTTGGTTCCATTCTCCCCGTCACTTTCAGGTACACCAATCAGATGTAGATTTGGTCTTTTCACATAGTCCCACATTTCTCGGAGGCTTTGTTCATTTCTTTTTATTCTTTTTTCTCTAAATTTCTCTTCTCGCTTCATTTCATTCATTTCATCTTCCATCACTGATACCCTTTCTTCCAGTTGATCGCATTGGCTACTGAGGCTTCTGCATTCATCACGTAACTCTCGAGCCTTGGTTTTCAGCTCCATCAGGTCCTTTAAGGACTTCTCTGCATTGGCTATTCTAGTTATCCATGCATCTAATTTTGTTTCAGAGCCTTTAACTTGTTTGCCGTTGGTTCAAATTTCCTCCTGTAGCTTGGAGTGGTTTGATTGTCTGAAGCCTTCTTCTCTGAACTCGTCAAAGTCATTCTCCATCCAGCTTTGTTCCATTGCTGGTGAGGAGCTGCATTCCTCAGTTGGAAATGCAGAAATCACCGGTCTTCTGCATCACTGACGCTGGGAGCTGTAGACCGGAGCTGTTCCTATTCGGCCATCTTGGCTCCTCCCCACCAGAGTGTTGTTTTTAGATTAAATGAATATTGAAACTGTAGGGCAGCCAATAACAAGGTACAAAATAGTATATCGATTGTAAAGTATCTGCACTTTTAGTTCAGGGAGAAGACTAAAAGTGGATAGATCCACCATCTTTTCATTTTGTATCTAGTATGGGAATAAATGAAGTATCTTAATTAATAAATCTATCCGAATAAACACAGTGCCCCATAAGAAAGGACACATTAGTGGCCATATGGATTTTAAGCTTTCTGACTATCCCCTGGCCACAGGAAACCATTGTTTGTTCTATTTATTTTTTAGTTGATAATTCACAGTTTTCATCAGTGCAAAGAAATGCATTAAGAAACTTCATCACAATTTCATTTTCCCCCAATTTTAGATAACTGTACCAATGTTTTTTTCCAGGATAATATGGCCTTGAAAAACATTTATCTTAATGCTTTCTTTAGGCCACATGTGGTGGTTCACGCCTGTAATCCCAGCACTTTAGGAGGCTGAGGAGGGCAGATTTCTTAAGGCCAGAAGTTTGAGACCGGCCTGGTCAACATGGCAAAACCCATCTCTACTAAAAATACAAAGAAGTTAGCTGGGTGTGGTGGCACACATCTGTAATGCCAGGTACTAGGGAGACTGGGGCATGAGAATCCCTTGAATCTTAGAGGCAGAGGTTGCAGTAAGCTGAGGTTGTACCACTGCACTCCAGCCTGGGCTGAAAAAAATAAAAACAAAAAAACTTTCTTTAAAGAAAATTATGTTATAATTTTATAGTTGAATGTAAACATCTGAAGGTTTACAGAAAGTTTAAAAATACAAGGCAGCCCAATACTATGTGGATGTATTAGGATAAAAGAAGAACTGTTTTCAAATGGTCAGTCTAAATAGGGGAGACTGGTCTAATTAAGTATGTTTAACAGAGAACTGGGGAATTATTGCTATGGTTAGGGAGATGTGAGCTGGGGTTCTAAAAATTTAACTACTTTTGTCACAGTTCCTTTACCATAGGGCCAGCTCCTTAGACCCTTTTGCATGCTTGGGCAAAATGATGATAGCATAGTCAATGGCTTCCTCACTATCCAAGACTGCTTTCTATATGACATCACTATTAACCTAGGTGAAGTGATTAGGTTCATGCACCTCAGAGGTTCTCTGTACCTCACAGTTTAATACTCCAGGCTAAGAATTTCACTGGCTTCATCTAGGTGTATTTGCATTTCCTTTTAAAATAATTTATTTATTTATTTATGATACACAGTGTCATTCTGTCACTCGGCTGGAATGCAGTGGCACAATCATAGCTCACTGCAGTCTTTAACTCCTGGGCTCAAGTGATCCTCCTGCTTCAGCCTCAAAAGTAGCTGGGTCTACAGGCATGTGCTATTGTGTCTGGCTAATTTTTAAAATTTTTCTAGAGACAGGGTCTCACTATGTTGTCCAAGGCTGGTCTCCAACTCCTGGGCTCAAATGATCCTCCCACCTCACTCTCCCAAAGTGTTGGGATTATAGGTATGAGCCACTACACTTGGCCTGTATTTGGATTTCTGTGTGCACCAAGTTTCCTCTATCTTCTGCTTAGACTTTTAGGGAGCACCAAACAGATATCTGGAGTGGTGATCTTGTTTTACTAAAGCTCAGGACAGAGCTTTGAACTGAGCTAGAATATCGATCTACAGCATGGTGATGTTCTATCTAAAATCCATTTTACCTGGAACACACATGTTAAGATCAAGCAGTGATTTGATTGGAAGCCTTGGTTAAAAGTTTCTGAAATCAGATTTTTTTAAAAAAATTACAGACACATGGGTTTAATAGGATGCGAAGAATCAGAACATATAAATAATTTCAAAGCCATGCTCAGAATTCTGAGAATTTATTTTAAGAGCCAGAATGTCAGAACATAGGCATGAGAGCTGCTTAAATAAGTGCTATGGTATATGTTGGTCTGTTAAAATAAGCATATTTTAATTCTATTTGAAGCAGCTGCTCAGTATTGGTGACTTTCATTCTTTTCTTTTAAACTATTATATTCCTCACCTTATACCTACAAGGCAAAAGAATACTATTTTTCACTCTGAGTAAAATTTCAAAGCTTCTGATGTGAATTACTAAATATCATTGTTTTTCCTTAGTGAAGATTAACACTTAGGACTAACATCTAAAGAAGATGGGAACAGTGCTACCTGGCTTAGTTTCTTTGCTTCTACTCCTCTATCTGTTTCAATTTGCATATTGGTGTCTTGAATTGTTTTTAACTAATATATTTTATAATACGTTATCCAACTTGAGTTAATTTTAAAAATTTAGTCCTGTTTTGCAAATATATAATATATGATAGTTACATTCACTTTGGTTTAGATTATGAATATTTTAGAGAGTCTTTTGTGCAGGTTTCCTAATTTAGATATTTCTTTTTTTTTTTTTTTTGGTAAAGCCAGTGAGTTCTTTTTATTTTCACTTTTTCATGGTTGATTGAGCTAGTCATGCATCGTCTTTTTTCATACAATTTTAGAGTAAACTTTTCAAGTTCTTTACAAAAGTAAACTGAAGTTGTGTTTGGGATTACATTTAAAGACTTTTTAATTTGGGGGAAATTGACATTTTTTAAAAAAATTTATTTATTTATTATTATTATTATTATACTTTAGGTTTTATGGTACATGTGCGCAATGTGCAGGTAAATTACATATGTATACATGCGCCATGCTGGTGCGCTGCACCCACTAACTTGTCATCTAGCATTAGGTATATCTCCCAATGCTATCCCTCCCCCCTCCCCCTACCCCACAACAGTCCCCGAAGTGTGATGTTCCCCTTCCTGTGTCCATGTGTTCTCATTGTTCAATTCCCACCTATGAGTGAGAATATGCAGTGTTTGGTTTTTTGTTCTTGCGATAGTTTACTGAGAATGATGATTTCCAATTTCATCCATGTCCCTACAAAGGACGTGAACTTATCATTTTTTATGGCTGCATAGTATTCCATGGTGTATATGTGCCACATTTTCTTAATCCAGTCTATCATTGTTGGACATTTGGGTTGGTTCCAAGTCTTTGCTATTGTGAATAATGCCGCAATAAACATATGTGTGCATGTGTCTTTATAGCAGCATGATTTATAGTCCTTTGGGTATATACCCAGTAATGGGATGGCTGGGTTGAATGGAATTTCTAGTTCTAGATCGCCGAGGAATCGCCACACCGACTTCCACAAGGGTTGAACTAGTTTACAGTCCCACCAACAGTGTAAAAGTGTTCCTATTTCTCCACATCCTCTCCAGCACCTGTTGTTTCCTGACTTTTCAATGATTGCCATTCTAACTGGTGTGAGATGGTATCTCATTGTGGTTTTGATTTGCATTTCTCTGATGGCCAGTGATGGTGAGCATTTTTTCATGTGTTTTTTGGCTGCATAAATGTCTTCTTTTGAGAAGTGTCTGTTCATGTCCTTCACCCACTTTTTGATGGGGTTGTTTGTTTTTTTCTTGTAAATTTGTTGGAGTTCATTGTAGATTCTGGATATTAGCCCTTTGTCAGATGAGTAGGTTGCAAAAATTTTCTCGCATTTTGTAGGTTGCCTGTTCACTCTGATGGTAGTTTCCTTTGCTGTGCAGAAGCTCTTTAGTTTAATTAGATCCCATTTGTCAATTTTGGCTTTTGCTGCCACTGCTTTTGGTGTTTTAGCATGAAGTCCTTGCCCATGCCTATGTCCTGAATGGTAATGCCTAGGTTTTCTTCTAGGGTTTTTATGGTTTTAGGTCTAACATTTAAGTCTTTAATCCATCTTGAATTGATTTTTGTATAAGGTGTAAGGAAGGGATCCAGTTTCAGCTTTCTACATATGGCTAGCCAGTTTTCCCAGCACCATTTATTAAATAGGGAATCCTTTCCCCATTTCTTGGTTTCCTCAGGTTTGTCAAAGATCAGATAGTTGTAGATACGTGGCATTATTTCTGACGGCTCTGTTCTGTTCCATTGATCTATATCTCTGTTTTGGTACCAATACCATGCTGTTTTGGTTACTGTAGCCTTGTAGTAGAGTTTGAAGTCAGGTAGTGTGATGCCTCCAGCTTTGTTCTTTTGGCTGAGGATTGACTTGGCAATGTGGGCTCTTTTTTGGTTCCATATGAACTTTAAAGTAGTTTTCTCCAAATCTGTGAAGAAAGTCATTGGTAGCTTGATGGGGATGGCATTGAATCTGTAAATTATCTTGGGAAGGATGGCCATTTTCACGATATTGATTCTTCCTACCCATGAGCATAGACTGTTCTTCCATTTGTTTGTATCCTCTTTTATTTCATTGAGCAGTGGTTTGTAGTTCTCCTTGAAGAGGTCCTTCACATCCCTTGTAAGTTGGATTCCTAGGTATTTTATTCTCTTTGAAGCAATTGTGAATGGGAGTTCACTCATCATTTGGCTCTCTGTTTGTCTGTTATTGGTGTATAAGAATGCTTGTGATTTTTGTACATTGATTTTGTATCCTGAGACTTTGCTGAAGTTGCTTATCAGCTTAAGGAGATTTTGGGCTGAGACAATGGGGTTTTCTAGATATACAATCATGTCATCTGCAAACAGGGACAATTTGACTTCCTCTTTTCCTAATTGAATACCCTTGATTTCCTTCTCCTGCCTAATTGCTCTGGCCAGAACTTCCAACACTATTTTGAATAGAAGTGGTGAGAGAGGGCATCCCTGTCTTGTGCCAGTTTTCAAAGGGAATGCTTCCAGTTTTTGCCCATTCAGTATGATATTGGCTGTGGGTTTGTCATAGATAGCTCTTATTATTTTGAGATACGTCCCATCAATACCTAATTTATTGAGAGTTTTTAGCATGAAGCGTTATTGAATTTTGTCAAACGCCTTTTCTTCATCTATTGAGATAATCATGTGGTTTTTGTCTTTGGTTCTATTTATATGCTGGATTGCATTTATTGATTTGTGTATATTGAACCAGCCTTGCATCCCAGGGATGAAGCCCGCTTGATCATGGTGGATAAGCTTTTTGATGTGCTGCTGGATTCTGTTTGCCAGTATTTTATTGAGGATTTTTGCATCAATGTTCATCAAGGATATTGGTCTAAAATTCTCTTTTTTGGTTGTGTCTCTGCCAGGCTTTGGTATCAGGATGATGCTGGCCTCATAAAATGAGTTAGGGAGGATTCCCTCTTTTTCTATTGATTGGAATAGTTTCAGAAGGAATGGTACCAGCTCCTCTTTGTACCCCTGGTAGAATTCGGCTGTGAACCCATCTGGTCCTGGATGTTTTTTGGTTGGTAAGCTATTGATTATTGCCACAATTTCAGATCCTGTTATTGGTCTATTCAGAGATTCAACTGCTTCCTGGTTTAGTCTTGGGAGGGTGTATGTGTTGAGGAATTTATCCATTTCTTCTAGATTTTCTAGTTTATTTGCATAGAGGTGTTTGTAGTATTCTCTGATGGTAGTTTGTATTTCTGTGGGATCGGTGGTGATAAACCCTTTATCTTTTTTTATTGCATCTATTTGATTCTTCTCTCTTTTTTTATTAATCTTGCTAGTGGTCTATCAATTTTGTTGATCCTTTCAAAAAACCAGCTCCTGGATTCATTGATTTTTTGAAGGGTTTTTTGTGTCTCTATTTCCTTCAGTTCTGCTCTGATTTTAGTTATTTCTTGCCTTCTGCTAGCTTTTGAATGTGTTTGCTCTTGCTTTTCTAGTTCTTTTAATTGTGATGTTAGGGTGTCAATTTTGGATCTTTCCTGCTTTCTCTTGTGGCCATTTAGTACTATAAATTTCCCTCTACACACTGCTTTGAATACATCCCAGGGATTCTGGTATGTTGTGTCTTGGTTCTCGTTGGTTTCAAAGAACATCTTTATTTCTGCCTTCATTTTGTTATGTACCCAGTAGTCATTCAGGAGCAGGTTGTTCAGTTTCCATGTAGTTGAGCAGTTTTGAGTGAGATTCTTAATCCTGAGTTCTAGCTTGATTGCACTTTGATCTGAGAGATAGTTTGTTACAATTTCTATTCTTTTACATTTATTGAGGAGAGCTTTACTTCCAAGTATATGGTCAATTTTGGAATAAGTGTGGTGTGGTGCTGAAAAAAATGTATATTCTGTTGATTTGGGGTGGAGAGTTCTGTAGATGTCTATTAGGTCTGCTTGGTGCAGGGCTGAGTTCAATTCCTGGGTATCCTTGTTGACTTTCTGTCTCGTTGATCCGTCTAATGTTGACAGTGGGGTGTTAAAGTCTCCCATTATTAATGTGTGGGAGTCTAAGTCTCTTTGTAGGTCACTCAGGACTTGCTTTATGAATCTGGGTGCTCCTGTATTGGGTGCATATATATTTAGGATAGTTAGCTCTTCTTGTTGAATTGATCCCTTTACCATTGTGTAATGGCCTTCTTTGTCTCTTTTGATCTTTGTTGGTTTAAAGTCTGTTTTGTCAGAGACTAGGATTGCAACCCCTGTCTTTTTTTGTTTTCCATTTGCTTGGTAGATCTTCCTCCATCCTTTTACTTTGAGCCTATGTGTGTCTCTGCATGTGAGATGGGTTTCCTGAATACAGCACACTGATGGGTCTTGAGTCTTTATCCAATTTGCCAGTCTGTGTCTTTTAATTGGAGAATTTAGTCCATTTACATTTAAAGTTAATATTGTTATGTGTGAATTTGATCCTGTCATTATGATGTTAGCTGGTTATTTTGCTCGTTAGTTGATGCAGTCTCTTCCTAGTCTCAATGGTCTGTACATTTCGGCATGATTTTGCAGTGGCTGGTACCGGTTGTGCCTTTCCATGTTTAGCACTTCCTTCAGGAGCTCTTTTAGGGCAGGCCTGGTGGTGACAAAATCTCTCAGCATTTGCTTGTCTGTAAAGTATTTTATTTCTTCTTCACTTATGAAGCTTAGTTTGGCTGGATATGAAATTCTGGGTTGAAAATTCTTTTCTTTAAGAATGTTGAATATTGGCCCCCACTCTCTTCTGGCTTATAGGGTTTCTGCCAACAGATCTGTTGTTAGTCTGATGGGCTTCCCTTTGGTGGTAACCCAACCTTTCTCTCTGGCTTCCCTTAACATTTTTTCCTTCATTTCAACTTTGGTGAATCTGACAATTATGTGTCTTGGAGTTGCTCTTCTCGAGGAGTATCTTTGTGGCGTTCTCTGTTTTTCCTGAATCTGAATGTTGGCCTGCCTTGCTAGATTGGGGAAGTTCTCCTGGATAATATCCTGCAGAGTGTTTTCCAACTTGTTTCCATTCTCCCCGTCACTTTCAGGTACACCAATCAGACGTAGATTTGGTCTTTTCACATAGTCCCACATTTCTTGGAGGCTTTGCTCATTTCTTTTTATTCTTTTTTCTCTAAACTTCCCTTCTCACTTCATTTCATTCATTTCATCTTCCAGGGCTGACACCCTTTCTTCCCTTTGATCGCATCAGCTCCTGAGGCTTATGCGTTCTTCACGTAGTTCTCGAGCCTTGGTTTTCAGCTGCATCAGCTCCTTTTAGCACTTCTCTGTATTGGTTATTCTAGTTATACATTCTTCTAAATATTTTTCAAAGTTTTCAACTTCTTTGCCTTTGGTTTGAATATCCTCCCGTAACTCGGAGTAATTTGATCATCTGAAGCCTTCTTCTCTCAGCTCGTCAAAGTCATTCTCCGTCCAGCTTTGTTCCGTTGCTGGTGAGGAACTGCGTTCCTTTGGAGGAGGAGAGGTACTCTGCTTTTTAGAGTTTCCAGTTTTTCTGCTCTGTTTTTTCCCCATCTTTGTGGTTTTATCTACCTTTGGTCTTTGATGATGGTGATGTACAGATGGGTTTTTTGTGTGGATGTCCTTTCTGTTTGTTAGTTTTCCTTCTAACAGACAGGACCCTCAGCTGCAGGTCTGTTGGAGTACCTGGCCATGTGAGGTGTCAGTCTGCCCCTGCTGGGGTGTGCCTCCCAGTTAGGCTGCTCAGGGGTCAGGGATCAGGGACCCACTTGAGGAGGCAGTCTGCCCGTTCTCAGATTGCCAGCTGCATGCTGGGAGAACCACTGCTCTCTTCAAAGCTGTCAGACAGGGACATTTAAGTCTGCAGAGTTTACTGCTGTCTTTTTGTTTGTCTGTGCCCTGCCCCCAGAGGTGGAGCTTACAGAGGCCGGCAGGCCTCCTTGAGCTGTGGTGGGCTCCACCCAGTTCAAGCTTCCTGGCTGCTTTGTTTACCTAAGCGAGCCTGGGCAATGGCGGGCACCCCTCCCCCAGCCTCGCTGCCAACTTGCTGTTTGATCTCAGACTGCTGTGCTAGCAATCAGCGTGACTCCATGGGTGTAGGACCCTCTGAGCCAGGTGTGGGCTATAATCTCCTGGGGCACCGTTTCCTAAGCCCGTCGGAAAAGCACAGTATTCGGGTGGGAGTGGCCCGATTTTCCAGGTGCCGTCTGTCACCCCTGGAAAGGGAACTCCCTGACCCCTTGCACTTCCCGAGTGAGGCAATGCCTCGCCCCTGCTTTGGGTGGTGCACGGTGCACTCACCCAGTGACCTGCACCCACTGTCTGGCACTCCCTAGTGAGATGAACACGGTACCTCAGAGGGAAATGCAGAAATCAACCGTCTTCTGTGTTGCTCACGCTGGGAGCTGTAGACCGGAGCTGTTCTTATTCGGCCATCTTGGCTCCTCCCTCTAATTTAGATATTTGTTATGTGATTTCAGTACATGAGAGCTCTGAAGTGAATGCTTCCCGAAGTCATGTTGATAATAAATATGCTTCAATATTGGCAGGGAGGTGATTGCTTCAATTTTATGCCATCTGCTTTCTCCCTATCAAAACATAAAATCTACTTAAACTAGAATAGGACAGATTATGGTATATAAAATCTGTTCCATAAATTGTAAAATTACAATTTTTTTCTTCAAAGTCAATAAAGCCTTTTAACAAATAGAAGCAGACACATAGCTAAACTAACATTGTAATTTTATATAAAGAAAGAAAGCAAGAGAGAGAAAGAGAGCTGTGTAAACTCATATGCTTCCAGTTAGAGCATCTTTTCTCATTCTGCTCCCACCTTAAAGGAAAAGTCATATAGTGGATTGAACATTATTTTAAATCAGAAATCAGGCTCCATCATTTCCTACCTACGATATATTGGCCAGTATACCCAATCTTTTTATTTCTACATTTTGATGCACTTAAAACATGTTTACAGGATGGGTAAAGACATTAATTGTGACATTTACAAAGAGTTTGACATACCATTGGTGATTCAAAAGTGGCTGTTATTTTCAAAATTATGTCAATAGAAATAATTTGAAGAAATGTTTTATTGCTATGTCAAAGCCCACTTTTGATATTTAAAACAAATAATCCCTGAGTTTTTAATTCAATATGAGGTTTTTTTTTCAGCTTTTTTGTAATAATTTCATCTTCATGCTTTTCAGCCTGTGGAAATAATTATTTCTTTCAGCTCTAACCTTTTTTTAACTTTTGAATATTTCCTCTATTTTCCACTTGATCATAATTCTACTATCTTTTACATTTTTAGTTTCTTCTTTTTTTCCATACAAAAAAGAATATTGGCTGGATTCCTCCATATCTTCTTAACCCTTTAATTACCTTTATGTTGTGGTAAATAGTTATCTTATTTAATAAGCACTTAAATTTCGGTGTTTCAATTTGCCCTTATGCATTCATTCTGATTTTGTAATCCATAAGAAGTGATTTTATGTATACATTTGTTTTAAATTAAATGTATACCTTTTGCATGAGTTTCCTCTCATGTAATATAAGGCAATAGCTAATACGTCTTACCAGAGATTTTGAAGGTGTTTCCATTTCCTCAAATCAGATTAATTTTAACTCCTGTTGATGTCTTCTTTCCCAGTTATCCTAATAGGCCTGGAATACCTTATTTGATTTAATTTATTTTTAATATATGACTCTTGTTGTTTTCTATTTTTTATTTTGATTCTTGGATTTACAACATTAATTTTGAGAATTTTGTATTAGAGAAATAATTTTTTATTACTATGTAAATTAACTTATAGATAATGTATACACTGATAAGTATTCTTATTTTTTTCTTTCCTAGAGGAATGAAGAAAAGACTACATCAGAAGTAAAGAAAACCTTGATTTTTGGAAATGTAATTTTTAGTTTCACAATGAGGGAAAATACAATGTATGACCTTGGTTTGAAATAATAAGGATTTTGATAAAGATGGGATTAGGATGGAATTAAATGTCATTGAGAAGGTTCACATGACTAAACTGTAGTCAGGAAGCAATGAAATAAGTTAAAAGCTGCAGGATGACATTTAGGGAACGTTCTATGTTCACTTTATGCTAATTCATCACAACTTCTACTTCTTTGAGAGAAATGCAATCCTCTTTATAGAGTCACTGAAAGCTTGTTTCACTTGCTTGTTCCTCAAGGTATAAATGAAGGGGTTCAACAAGGGTGCGATAGAAGTAGTAAGAACTGAAACTCCTTTATTTATGGCCACTTCATCTTTTGCAGAGGGCTTTATATAGATGAAGATGCAGCTTCCATAGGCAATGGAAACCACAATCATGTGGGATGAACAGGTAGAAAAGGCCTTTTTCCTTTGCTGAACAGAAGGGAACCTCAGAATTGTTCTAACTATGTATGAGTAGGACAGAATCACACAAACTAGGGTGATAATGAGTGCAAATACAGCCATAAGTATAACCATCTGTTCTATTACCCATGTATCTGAGCATGAGATCTTCAGGAGAGGACCTGCATCACAGCTAAAATGATCAATGGCATTGGAGTCACAGAATTTGAGCTGGAGGCCTAAGCTAAGTGGTGGAACAATGATCATCAAGCCAGCCACCCAAGAGCAGAGAACTAATAAGGTACACACCCTGTTGTTCATGATGACCACATAATGAAGGGGTTTACATATGGCCACATAGCAGTCATAGGACATGGCTGCCAAGAGAAAAAATTCTTTTGCTCCAAAGAGAATAACAAAGAATATTTGACTGGCACAAGCATTGTAGGTAATGGTATTGTACCCCATTGATATACTGTACAAGAATCTAGGAATACAGACTGTAGTAAATGAAACTTCTAAGAAGGAAAGATTTCTGAGAAAGAAGTACATAGGAGTTTTAAGGTGGTGATCCACCAGTGTGAGGGTGATAATAGTCAGGTTTCCTGTTACACTCAACATGTAGGTGAGAAATAGAAAGATAAAAAGCAGAACTTGCAGGTGTGGGTCATCTGTCAGTCCCAGCAGGATAAAAGTTCTTATTACTGTGCAGTTTTTCATCACTGTTCTTTGATATCTACCCAATCCTCCTTTAAAAATCATGGTTTATGAGGGGGTAGATATTTGAATTCTATAGCAAAAGGATATGCATCTAGAAGCCAAGCTGACCAGCCTACATTTATTTTCTCCCTTTATAGAATAATCAATGTTGCCACTGTTCCAATAACCTTCCTAAATTTCACATATATGAGCAGTGGATATTTCCTTAAGAAATCAAGTTTTGTAAAACAATCCAACTTTTTCCTTGATCATTCCTTATCCATCAGAATTTACAAATGCAGTTGATTGTAGTTTGTTGCATGGAATGGATTTACAAATGGGTTAGAAAGAAATGATGTCATTTTATAGGTACTTAAATATTTTTTGTCCAGGACAAACTCTGAATATAGGATATATCCAGGTAATTGATAACATTAATTCTCTTCAGTTGTTATCATCTGAGGATTGTATTAAGATTAAATTGCATTTCTCCTGAAAAACAAACAAACAACAATGACAACAGAATACAACCATTGTCCCTGAGCCTTTCCCTGGTCTTTTTAGTCTTCTCTGCTGGCATTCCTTATTCTCAACCCTCTAGCACCTGTAGATGGGTTGATGTACAATTATTTTATCTATAATGTGAGAAAAAGTTGTGTTCAAGGTTTTTACAAAATGAATATTCTCATATGCTTTCATTTGATGTTCAGTTAATTGTGATTCCTTTCCTCTCAAAGCTCCAGAAGCAAATCTACATTTAACACCACCAAATATAATCTTCTAGGCTGTGTCTTTTTCAATATATCTTTAGGTCCTTTGAAAAGACATCATGTGTTCTCACTTATTGGTGACATCTGAAAATCAAATCAGTTGCACTCATAGAGAGTAGAAGGATGTTTACCAGAGGCTGGGAATTATAGTGGGGGGTTCGGGGGTAGGTGGGAATGGTTAATGGGTACAAAAAATAGAAAGGATAAATAAGAATTACTGTTTGATAGCACAATAGGGTGACTATAGTCAATAATAATTTAATTGTATATTTTAAAATAACTTAAATGATATAACTGAATTATTTGTAACTCAAAGGATAAATGCTTGAGGGGATGGATAACTCATTCTCCATGATGTCTTATTTAATATTACCTCCCTGTATCTAAATATTTCATGTAGCCTGTAAATATATGCATTTGCTATATACCCATAAAATTAAAAAAAAATTTAAAAAGATATTAATGTCTCCTCATCTCACCCCTACTCAATTAATGCTTTAACCCTCTGTGTCCTCACTTTCACCTCCACCCCCTGAAGAATCTGCAAAGACTTCATTACTGTTGAAGCTAAGGGCACATTTAGGTTTTTAATCTTGCCTGGAATTGCTATAGTATTTTTGTTTTAAAGTTCAATAATTCTTTAAATGGGCTTCATGTCTAATTCTGATATTCTTTCTATATCTGTCTTTTTAGGGTTTCTCTTTTTAGTCTCCTCTTTCTCTCTTCATATGTGAAATACTGGTATTCTCAAATCTTCAGACCTCCTGCTTCTTGTTTTCTGTTTGTTATTCTTCTTCTGGGTGATTTTGCCCAGTCCAGTTGATTTGATGATCATGTATGTGATGTAGCCAAAGATCAGGTAAAAAGCATTGTTAAGTATACATCACAAGTTGGGTGTTCCACAGACACCTCACATATCACATGCTCTAAGTCAAGTCATGCTGCCTCTTTGAGACTTCTGTTCTACTGGTGCTACCTATTGCTTGTTACAGGTTAATCACTTTTGTGTGGACTGCCAGGCTCTTCATGGGCAAGACCTTCCTTAATTTTCCCATCTCATCACTTACCATTTTCTTACCTTTCTTCTTCATGGCTCAAGTTGCCTTAGCATTGACTACTTGCAATTCTTCAATTTTCTACATGCTCTTGTTTGCACAGGCTAATCTTTTGACTGACTCATGCAAATCAGTCTTTAGGAGTCTACTTAGGTATTGATTCTTCAAGGAAATGTTCATTTACCCACACACCGAATGTGAAATTATGCTCCTGTGTTTTTTCCAAGTACTTATGTACTTGGTCTTGGATTATATCACATTGTATTATACTCTTCACCATACTTGTATTTCTCCTGTATGTTTCTATGAACTTCTTTAGAGACAATATTTTATATACCCTTATTTTCTCTTATATCTGGCCTATGTAGGGTTCTTAGTAAATTCAGTGAAGAAATAAAACAGATTTGTCTACATAGTGACAGTAAGCTATATTTTTAATGCTTATTCCTGTCAGTTGGTTCAAAGTTCTTATTTTCATATCTGTTTCAAACTGCACTGTCATTTTTAGTACATTCTTAAACAAAAGGCCAGACTGTTTTCAATTCAAAGTTCTGCAAATGCTATTTTGCTAGTACATTTTCCAGAGTTTTTCTTTGCTCTCTGAACTACTTCTTACTTTATCTTGGTATTATAATTCCTTATACGCTATTGTTATTTGCTTGGTTGTTTCTAGTAATCTCTCTCCTGACCTCTTCCTTCATAGGAACTTAGGATTTTTTTTCCTTTTTTTCCAGAATTTGATTGTCATATATTGTTTTCTAGAGACTACAATTGTTTTACTCTGTTTTCCTTTCTTTTTCAAGGCTGAAACCACCTACTATGTGTCTAAAGATTCATTTCTTTTCTAAGAGAGACTTTGGATTCTCTTACAGAAAAATCAGGTGGAATTCATATAGATTATATGCATGGATATATCCAAGAAGTTCAAAGATATCCTAATACTCTTAGGATCAGTGAATCTTTAGGGTCACTCAAATGTAAACACTATGAATAGGAGCTTTGTTCTTTCTCTGTTATATCTTTTACTGCTGTGGAGACTCTGCCTGACACATAGCATGTGTTCAACAATTTTTCAATGAGTTAATGTACCTTTTATACAACTGTATCTGTATTTTTATCTCTTAAAAAGCAGTTTTAAAAGTTTTTTTGAAAAACCCATTTTAAAAAAGTATTTTAAAATTTAGACAATATTAAGCTAAAAGGCTCCTACTGCAATGTCAAGAAGATTAGAATTGCTGCTGTACTTATGATTATTACTAGGTAGAATTTTCTTCTTTGTTTAAATAATTTACTTTCTTATTTATATCCTAAAGTCTGTTTCTTTCATACCAACACTCCTAGTACATTTGCTAATTAATATAACCTGAACATATTAGTGAAATATCTTTTTATTTGCATAATTCTAGTTCCACCCATCTCTTTCTACACATATTAGAAGGTTCATTTAGTTGCCCAATTTTCTATGCTATAATAGAACCAACCTCAGTGAAGAGTGTTTTTAGAGAAACAAAAATACTTAGCATAAAGAGATATGAACAAACCTACTTCGTGTAATAGAAAAATAATGTCATTATATTTCTATAGCCTGGAATAATCATGGAGTTTAAAACACTGTATTATTCAGCTTTTCTTTGCCTAGTCAGAACCCCTCCGCTTTTTTCCAGTACATCAGTCCACCTAAAATACCACAGCATTCTAAATTTCTTATGACTCAACACTTTTGGGTTAAGGAAAACAACCCTACAATAGCAGTGTATTTCTTTTTTTTTTTTCCTTTTTTTTGTGCAGTGAATGGAAGCCAGATACAGGATAAGGTAAAAGATACGTGGGTAGGAAAAGTTTAGTTTTAGGTCTTTTTTTTTTTTTTTTTAATCCTGTCTTTTTTGGTGATTCTATTACCCCTCAGGAGGGGTAATCATGATTAAGTTTCTTTGCTATGTTGGAATTCTCAGGACTTTGGAACCAGGTATAGTGAAAAAATAACTGTGACTACTCAGCTAACAGTTTTTAAATTTTTTCTATAATTAAATTAATTAATTTCTAATTAATGTTATAAAAATTCACTCATCCTCATATTTTCAAAATAAACAGATAAATGGTAGTAATTTGGAGAATGCTGGGGAATTTAGAACACAACTTATGAAATGGGAGAAAATATTTACAGACCATATATCTGATAAGGGCTTAATCTCCAAAATACGTAAAAAGTTCCTACAATTCAATAGCATAAAAAAGACAATGCAATTTAAAAACGGGCAAAAGAGTTGAATAGAAATTTTTCCAAAGAAGACCTATAAGTGGCCAAAAGGTATATAAAAAGATGCTTAATATCATCAATTATCAGGGAAATGCATATCAAAACTACAATGAGATATCACCTCACACACATAAGGATGTCTGTTAAAAAACAAATAAAAACAAAACAAAAGGAAGCTTTGGGCAAGTACATAGAGAAATATAAACCCTTGTACACTCTGGTTAGTAATGTAAAATGGTGTAGCCACCATAGAAAACAGTATGAAACTTTCCTCAAAAAATTTAAAATATAACTACTATATGATCCAGTAATCCCACCTGTTGGTATATATGCAAAATTATAGAAATAAGGAGTTTAAAGAACTAACTTTACTCTTAAATATTGAGCATTATTCACAATAACCAAGATATGGAAACAACCCAAATGTCCATCAACAGGTTAACGGATGAAGAAAATGTGGAATATATAATACAATAATGGAATGTTGTTCAGCTTTAAAAAGAAGAAAATCCTGTGATTTGTGACCGCATAGATGAACCTACAAGAGGTTATACTAAGTGAAATGATCCAGTTACAGAAGGACAAATACTGCATGATTATACTTATATGAGGCATGTAAAATAGTCAAATTCACAGAAGCGGAGAGTTAGAATGTTGGTTGCCAGGGGTTGAAGTTATGGGAAAATGGGGAGTTGTTGTTCAACAGTTATAAAGTTTCAGTTATGCAGGATCAGTAAGTTCTAGAGATCTGCTGAACAACATGGCGCCTATACTTAGCAAACCTTATTGTGCACTGGAAAGGTTTAAGAGAATAGATATCATGTTAAGGGTTTATGTAAAAAAAAACAAACCCAAAAAACTAAAAAAGAATCCAAGAAAGCTAAGTTAAGACTCACAGAAACTTTGGAGGAGTGACAGATATGTTTATCACCTTGATTGTGGTGATGGTTTCATGGTTGTGTGCAAGTGCAGTTTTTAGTATAGATTATACCTCAGTAAAACTGTTAAAACGTATATAGTGAGGACCATGAGACTATCTAAATCAATCGTAACTTCTGTAAGTATTAACAGGCTGCAGCACATTCTGCAAAATAGCATTCAGCCTTAGACTCACTGGTCTAAGTTCCTTGTGAATAGGCTAGGCTATCGGTGAATCGCATCTACAGGTGTAAGTTCAACAACACGGTTTGGAGAGGAAATAGAATACTTATTCTGACGGTCTTAAAGACAAAATTTACCTATTTAATTATTGGACCTATGGTTTGCCCTTTTCTACTTTTCACCTTCTCACACAGTCCTTTACCTAAACTTTGAGTTTAACCAGCCTCTCTTTTTCTCTTCAGAAATGCAATGGCACTTTTAATTTTTTTTCAGTCTTTATATTGTATTGACTAAGAGTAAATATATCTTCCTCTTTTTTTAGAAGACAAGTTGTGACAAGTGTATTTTGCCTCCACAGCTTTTGTTCTCCACACTCAACTTTCTAAATTACCAACCTCTTTTTGCCTTATTCCCTGAGGTATACTGGCTGTGTGCATTTATTGCATGGAGTTCTCCACTCTTCTCAAGGAATTAAGCAGCTCTGGATCCTTCTCTCTCTTTGCTCTCCTGTCAGAGCACATCCACTAAATTCTGTGTTAGGACATGCTTCCACCTAGCTGTTGGAAAATATGATGCAAGCCACGCACAAGGAGAGGCTCTGTATTTTGAAACTCATTTAATTTATACTAAAATTACCACCGGCCGGGCACGGTGGTTCATGACGGTAATCCCAGCAATTTGGGAGGCCAAGGCGGGCATTCAAGACCAGCCTGACCAACATGGAGAAGGCCCATCTCTACTAAAAATACAAAATTAGCCGGGTGTGGTGGCGCATGCCTGTAATCTCAGCTACTCGGGAGGCTGAGGCAGGAGAATTGCTTGAACCAGAGAGGTGGAGTTTGCGATGAGCCAAGATCTTGCCATTGCACTCCAGCCTGGGCAACAAGAGCAAAACTCTGTCTCAAGAAAGAAAGAAAGAGAGAGAGAAAGAAAGAAAGAAAAAGGAAGGAAGGAAGGAAATTACCACTGTATTATTTATCCAATGCTTTACTTTATTCTTCCAGAAATACTTGCATTTGACTAGGTTATTTAGTGTGTATAATTCTCTGAATTAGAAATATCAAAGACATCTATCAGTGTTGTCCCTTATGTCATCAGTAATCACCTAATTTATATATTTATAATTTCAGACACAAATGAAGGATGACTACAATACTAACTGGCTTCTTTAATTTGCATTATGGGTCTTATTTTTTTGATGTCATCTCTGACCATTATGACATTCTTTAGCAAGAGGAAATGACTTTCTTTCTGCTCATGGAGCAATAACTGCTCCCAGTCCCTAGCCTGCATTAATTATTTATAATGGTAGCTACAAACATATGTCTTATCTGACAACACAGTTTCTAGGGTTCTTGCTATTTCTCCATCACTCAATGAAATTGTATCTCCTTAGAAGATAACAATTAGTTTGTTATATGAATGCTTTTTCACCTGCTTTGCATATAAAAATTACTGCAAATACCATGCATCTTCTGGGTCTGGGAAAATGAATTCCTTACTCTTATGGACATGTGCTTTATAAAATCCCATGAGGTACATATGGCAAGGCCCATCTTGCTTTAAAGGTACCATTACAGGAAAATACACACTTATGCAGAAAACCTAATACAAATCTGTTAAGAGAGATGGTAAGAATCTGGTATATTGAGAATGAAGATGCTGACAGAGCATACTGGCCAGTAAGACACAGTCAGCTTGTCACATATGCTTACTTCTTAGTGAAACTCTCAAGGTTTTTCAAGAAATCCATAAAACTAAAATTGTTGCCTTTGATTACCTTACTGCCCCCAAAACTCGTCTCTTTGCAAGCCTCTCACACTATTCATCATCTTATTCCAGAAAAGAAAAACAGAGTTCCTTGTTTTCAAATATTCTGAGGTTTTTCATGTTGCCCCAATCCTCTTTCTTTCATGCAAATTCCATTTTTGACTTTGTTAGATAAAGTCAATGTATTCTAAGTTTTGCTTTTATACAAGCAAAGTAGTGTACTAATAATTTACTATGCCTTTTTCTTTGATTTTGGTTTAAGAACTAATTTTCTCCCACCTACTTCAGGGTCATGAAAAGTGCAATAAGCAGCATAAACTATGAAGTAACTGAGAATTGACATCCTTTCTGTCATCTTCGTTTTCATGCCTCTCCCTTTGAACACACACTAGACAAAAGCTATCTTAGTGAAAGGGTCTTCTATGCCTTGATCATCTTGTGCAGTGCAGTGCATCATGAGCAACAACACAAAGGCCTCTCAGACTTAGTGTCACTTAGGCATTAAGGGAGCATTTTTGTTGAACTAATAAATATGAGGGATTGAATTATTTCTGGCCAGACATTTAACCATAAGATAATATTTACAAGTTAGAAAAAAGCTAACATTATAAGCAATGTAATATGCTTTTTTGTATATATTCCAAGGATTTGGAAGGCATATTTCTGTGTGTCCTTTATATTTTGTGGGTGACCACAAACTACTGCATGTGTGACTACATAGGAATGCATAAATATGTCCTAGCTATGATGTTTAGTCTTGTCAAAGATCTGTTAATAGTTTAAAGACATGTTCGCTACAGTTTTCCATATTAAAAATTTGAAACAAGCTTAAACTAACAAAATTACAGAAGAGTCCTCCAACAAAAATTCCATTACTGGGTATATACCCAAAGCACTATAAATCATGCTGCTATAAAGACACATGCACACGTATGTTTATTGCGGCATTATTCACAATAGCAAAGACTTGGAACCAACACAAATATCCAACAATGATAGACTGGATTAAGAAAATGTGGCACATATACACCAGAGAATATTATGCAGCCATAAAAAATGATGAGTTCATGTCCTTTGTAGGGACATAGATGAAACTGGAAGTCATCATTCTCAGTAAACTATCGCAAGAACAAAAAACCAAACACCGCATATTCTCACTCATAGGTGGGAATTGAACAATGAGAACACATGGACACAGGAAGGGGAACATCACACTTTGGGGACTGTTGTGGGGTGGGGGGAGGGAGGAGGGATAGCACTGGGAGATATACCTAATGCTAGATGATGAGTTAGTGGGTGCAGCGCACCAGCATGGCACATGTATACATATGTAACTAACCTGCACATTGCGCACATGTACCATAAAACCTAAAGTATAATAATAATAAAAAATAAATAAATAAATAAAAATAAAAAAAGAATAGCAATACCACTACTATATAAAAAAAATTTCTTTCTCTTATCTCTCAAATGAGAAAGTAATTGTCATACCTATGTTAAAATACTTACTGTTTTGATAATTTTTCATGATTTCAGGTGGCAGCTCCCTAATGGGTTGAACTGTGTTGTGTTAAGGAAGATGTAACTTTGTACTGGTTTAACTTGATCATTAACCTTCAGGTATCTCCTGAAGGATCTTGAGGTCTCCTAGTTTTGCATTTTCACATTACAATAAACACTCTTTTTAGAAACTTTCTTATTTTACACTTTGGAAATATTTTCCTTGGACTCTGTCATAATGGTAAGAAAATTTGATGTAAGGCAGGAAAGCAACAGAGTTTCTTCTGATTTCAGAAGAGCAGAGAGTTAGCTTTTCTATTCCCAAAATATTTATTTTTTTCTGCTCTATCTCTTGGAAGTGCACTGGGATCATATGAATAAATAAAGGATCCTTAGTGGCCAGATTCAAACATCACTAGTGAAGCTTCTGTGTATTTAACTTTGGCAAAGCAACTAAAATAGGCAGCAACAGAGACACCTTCCTTTGAGACAGTAATGCAGAACAATAGCATCAGATAGAGGCCTGGTGCCCATGCTAATGAAAAAAATAATGCACAAGTCTGATTCCATTTCCCAATACACTTTCTAAGGATATGAGTATGTCTGTTTTTTAATAATCAAAACATTTTGCTTAATCTAATCCCCCATAATATAATTTGGTGAAGTATCTACCATATATGAAAATCAGTATGGGTGAAAGTGGCTATGTATACAGAGATATTGTGAAATCAGTTCATATTGTGTTAATCATAGGATAACTTATTTACATTTGAAAAACAGAAGAAATTACATAGGTCAGATATATTATTTATTCTGTCTACAGACAATGTCTTGTAAGACCATCATTACATGGATGACCTTCAAAAACAGCCCACACCATTAAGAACCACTGTTTCAATGCATTCCGGCTTTGTAATGTTTGTTTCTGGGATTTTTAAATAAGTGTATTTAAAAGTAACGTCTCAAACTGACTGTGAATGCTTTAAAAATGCACAAAATTAGGTTTGGAGGGCTGGCCAGAAATATTGCTTGAGGTTAAATAACAAAGAGATATGAAAGTCATAGCCTTCATGTAAATTTTTATCAATAAGATTTTATTGTTTCTTTTGTGTATGTTATGCATCCATCATTAGATTCATTGTCAAGTATTTGTGTAGTTCTATGTTATTTTCAATTATATATAATATATAGGTATATAATATTTACATATTATTTATACATAGCATATTTTTGATATAATGATATTAGAAATTCATTTAATTTTGCAGATTACCATTGCTCCATCAACATTGTTAAACTTAGTTATACAATTAAAATTGTCTATAGAATATGTTGAATGTTTTTACGTACACTTGGTAGATTTTTTAGAGATTATTCAGGGCCCCTCCATTTAAAAGAAATTTATTTCTTGACCTGTAGACTTCCTTTGAAGTGAAAATGTAGCAGCAACAGCCTAGGTTATGCTGCAGTAGTGAAAATTTTAGTAAAGTTGTCACCTGAGATAATCTGAAAGGTAGATATATACCAAAAGCATCTGTGGCTTTATGAATGGGAATTTGGAATTAACCTGTTTGCTATAAAGAAACTGATAAAAGAATTGGCCTATTTGGTGCTTGGTATGAATGGTAATAGAGAAAATCCAGAAACCACTGGGAATTAGAGTTGAAGATGCAACCATATCTCACCTCCCCTAAGTTAAAAATAAAATTTAGTCATCCTTTGAGGTATATTAAAACCATTTCACAGCAAGAACATGCCAGTGATGTTGCTACCACATTATTTGTTTCAACCTCTGAATCTATTAACTCAATATCTTAACATTAAACATGTAATTTCTGTTGGGTGTGGGACTTTTTCAGAAGGACATAGTTCTGCCTTAAAAATCTCTTAAGTTTAAAGTATCTGTAATTAAGTGTAAATAGGTACTTAAAAATAATAATGAGTGAGACTATTGATATATACAAGTAAGAATCCAGCATGTTAAAAGAGGATCATGTTTTTGAGTGGTTAGCCTGGGTAGGAGAGATTGAATGTAAATCAATTTTCTGCTCCCACAGTCTATAGACAAAAATAAAAAGAAAAAAGAAGGCTGAGAAATAAACTTAGTCCCAAGGAAGTTTTATTTTTCTTTAATGTTTGTTGTGGGAAGTCAGGGACCTCAAATGGAGGGACCGGCTGAAGCCATGGCAGAAGAACATAGATTGTGAAGATTTCATGGACATTTGTTAGTTCCCCAAATTAAAACTTTTATAATTTCTTAAGCCTGTCTTTACTGCAATCTCTGGACATCAATTGTGAAGATTTCATGGACATTTATCACTTCCCCAATCAATATTCTTGTGATTTCCTATGCCTGTCTTTAATCTCTTCATCCCATCATCTTCATAAGCTGAGGATGTATGTTGCCTCAGGACCCTGTGATCATTGCGTTAACTGCAAAATTGTTCGTAAGCATGTGTGTTTAAACAATATGAAATTTGGGCACCTTGAAAAAAGAACAGGATAACAGTGATGTTCAGGGAACAAGGGAGATAACCATTAGGTCTGGCTGCTTGAGAGCCAGGTGGAACAGATCCATATTTCTCTTCTTTCAAAAGCAAATAGGAGAAATATCACTGAATTGCTTTTCTCAGCAAGGAGCAGCCCTGAGAAAGAGAATGCATTCCCAGGGGTAGGTCTCTAAAATGGCCGCTCTGGGAAAATCTGTCTTTTATGGTTGAAGATAAGGGATGAAATAATCCCCGGTCTCCAGTAGTGCTCACAGGCCTATTAGGACAAGGAAATTCCCACCTAGTAAATTTTTAGTCAGACTGGTTGTCTGCTCTCAAACTCTGTCTCCTGATAAGATGTTATCAATGGCAATGCAAGCCCAAAACTTCATTAGCAATTTTAATTTCGCCCTGGTCCTGTGATCTCACCCTGCCTCCATTTGCCTTGTGATATTTTATTACCTTGTGAAGCATGTGATCTCTGTGACCCACACCCTAACCATGCACTCCCTCCCCTTTGAAAATCACTAATAAAAACTTGCTGGTTTTCCGACTCAGGGGGCATCACAGAACCTGCCTACATGTGATGTCTCCCCCGGATGCCCAGCTTTAAAATTTCTCTCTTTTATACTCTTTCCCTTTATTTCTCAGACTGGCCGACACTTAGGGAAATAGAAAAGAACCTACGTGAGATAACGTTGAATTATTGGAGGGGCGGTTCCCCCGATAAATGTTCTTTAAAATTTCTTTAGAACATTTTTGGATATGGCAAAGTAAAAAAAGAAAAGCAGACACCTCTCAGATTGTGACTCAAGAGCCATGAAATAAAAGTGGCTGGGTCCTATTCTCAAGGAACATAACTGGGAACCAGTCAAGAGGCTTCCCACAGCTACAGAGTAAGAGCCTCTGCATCGCCTATCAAGTTCTATTTTAGACTTGGTATTGACAGTGTTTGCTGTGTATTCCCAATTCCTATCCTCTCTGAATGATAGTGTTTCTTAGATTGTTTTTTCCCTGTTCCTCTAGTAATTGTAAGGTGTGTGCATTAGACAGATCAACTGTCTGAATTTAGAGAAGGCAGTTGTGGCTCTAAAGTATAGAAATTGCCATTAGATCCTGGAAGCTGAGCACAATGGCTGACTTGATGTGACCTTTGGACTGTCTCCCTGAGAGAGAGATAAATATGTTTTGTATGCAGCAAAGAGGGAAGTGAATATTTGTGACCAACAGGGTTAAACGTGGTAGAATGTCTCATCATTCTTAAATATTCACTCTTCTTCCCTGTGAGAATTCAGTTTTCTCAAATCATTGTCATTAGCTTCTGTAATGTGAGTTAATTTTACCCAAGAATCACCAGGTGGTTTTACCCATACTCTCTCCACTCTGTGATGAAAAGGGCATGTCCGAGATAAGGGTTCCTTTTACCCCTGGGCCCTAGGAAGAAAAATATGTGGAGAAGAGTACAATCAACATGTAAAATAAGTGTAAATAAGCTTTTAATAATTTTTAAAATTCATTTTAATTTTAAATATTTTTACACTTCTCCAGATATTATACTTAACCTGATGATCAATATTCATTTTGATTTACCAACATATGAATCCTTATTTATTCAATTCCTCAGTTCTTCATTCATCTTTTAATTCTTATGTCTTTTTTTGTGGTTCAGTTGGTAAAGAATTCTCTTGGATTTTGCTGATCTGAAGTGCTTCATTTAACTTTACTTGTCTTTTATTTTTTTCAATAAATCTATTGAACTTATTTCTCCTATCTAACTTAAATTTTATATCCTTTAACCAACATCTCTTCAAACTCCTCATATTTTCCAAGTCCCTAGTAAATGCCATTGTACTCTCTATTTCCATCAGCTCAACTTTTTAAATATTCCACATATTGGTAAAATTATGCCGTATTTATCTTTCTATGCCTGAGTTATTTCACTTTGCCTAATGTCCTCCAGGTTTACCTAGACTGTTACAAATGACAGCATTTTCTTCTTTTTCAAGGATAATTAGTATTTCACTGTGTGTGTGTGTATATATATTTATATATATATCATGTTTTCTTTATCTAATCATTTGTTTATAGACACTTAAGTTGATTCTATATTTTGACTGTTGTGAATAATGCTACAATGATCATTTTAATTACAAAATATTTGGGATAATTTTTTTGATACTCTGTGAGTATGCTATGTAAACTTTCACCCATTCACTTTAACATTCATCTGTAAATCTTACTTGGAGCAATGATTATGGTGGCGTGCTAATGGTGATTTATCACTTTCCTCATTCCTTCTACATTTATTAATTGAAATTCTGTGAGGAAGAGCCTGCCACTTCTTCCTAATTGATTATTTACTTACTTGCTTATGTCAACATAGACTCATCAATATTCATTTTATTCTGGGGATTATAATCCAATCCAATCAAGATGTTTAACTGGCTATTGGGAGCATTTTTAGGTGGAGTGCTGTGACCTTTCAATATGCTGTCATCTTTTGGAATTTTTAGACCATCCTTATTTTCTGAAACAAAAAGTTGCTTCAGACTTACCTTGAATTCTCTATACCTCATTCCTAAAATATACCAGTTTTACAAGGAGAAGTAATTCCATTTATTAGAGAAGGATATTGAAAACCCAATGCCTGAGTGCTAGGTGTGTCCACTGCCACTGAGGGGTCACTTCTTTTTCCCCTTCAAGGTAGTTAGAGATAGGAGATATATATATATATATATATATATATATAAAATCAATATAAATAGTCATGCACTGCTTAACAAAGGAGATACACTCTGAGAAATGCTTCATGTGGTGATTTTGCCATTGTGCACACATCATGGGGTATACTTATACAAATTTAGATGGTATAGCCTACTTCACAGCTAGGCTATATGGCATAGCCTATTGCTCCTAGGCTACAAACCTGTGCAGCATGTTACTGTATGGCAATTACAACACAGTGGTGTTTGTGTATCTAAACATAGAAAAAGTATAGTGAAAATACAGTATAAAAGATAAATATGGTACACCTATATAGGGCATTTACCGTGAATGGAGCTTGCAGGATTGGAAGTCACCCTGGGTGAGTCAGCTTGTGGGTGGTGAGTGAATGTGAAGGCTTAGGACATTACTGCATGCTACTGTAGACTTTATAAATGCCTCCACTTAGGGCACACTACATTTATTTTAATTTTTTTCTTTCTTCAATAATCAATTAAGCTTAGCTTACTATAACTTTTTAACCATATAACCTTTTCATTTTTTAAAACTTTTTGACTTCTTGTAATAACACTTAGCTTAAAATACATACACATTGTATAGATGTACAAAAACATTGTCTCTATATCATTATTCTATAAGCTTTTTTCTACTTTTAAAATTTTTTTTTTTTTTACTTTTTAAACTTTTTTGTTAAAAACTCAGACACAAACACACACCTTAGCCTAGGTGTACACAGGATCAGAATGATCAGTTTCACTGTTTTCCAACTCCATATCTTGTCCCAGCGGGAGGTTTTCAGGAGCAATAACATGCCTAGGAGTTGTCATCTCTTAGGGTAACAATGCCTTCTTCTGGAATACCTACTAAAGGATCTGCCTGAGGCTGCTTTATTATTAACTTTTTTAATAAATGGAGTATATTCTAAAAATAATAATAAAATTATAATATAGCAAATGCATAAACCAGTAACATAGCCAATTATTATTATATTAAAATATAATGTACTGCAGATAATTGTATGTGCTATACTTTTATAAGACTGGCAGCATAATAGGTTTGTTTACACCAGCAACACCACAAACAAATGAGTAATGTGTTGTGCTATGACACTATGACAGTTATGATGTCAACAGGGGATAGAAATTTTTCTGCTCCATTAAAATTATATGGGACCACTGTCATATATGTGGTCCATTGTTGACTGTACCATCATTGTGTGGCACATGATTGTGTGCTAATTCATGCATAAAGACATATCTATATTTATTCCTATATTTACTGATTATAAATTAAAACAAGTGAAACAAATCAAGAGTCCATCATGATACCTCTGACTACAATCACAGAATTTATTGTAATTATTATCTTTCTTTAATTGTAACTTCTTTCTTCAACATAGAAATACTGATTTCTACTATGACAATATATCTAAATATTTATTTAAATCTTGTACAACAATTAGTTTCATAATTCTTAACCCATGTTACAAGTCTACAAACTACATTGTTTACAGTTATTTTTGTGAAAAAGAAATCCACTCAAACCCTGTTTTCCGATTCATTATTGTTGAATAAATCATTTTTTTGTTGTTGCTGAGTGATATGTCAATATATGTATGTACCACAGTTTGTTTATCCATTCCTCAGTTGAGGAACATATATATTGTTTCCATTTTTGCTGATTATAAATAAAGCTGCCATAAAGATTCACATACGTGTTTCTGAGGGTATCAAGAGCCCTGCTGAGCTGAAGAGAGAGTTGAGCTGCCAGATATCAGAGTGGTTGGTAAAAGCAAACAGCCTAAATGGAAAGTAACAGTCAAGTTTGAAATCAATTACTGCAAATAGTATAGGAAAGGCTAAAATCAGAGAAAGTGTGGACTCCTGCCTGTTCCATTTTCTACCATGAAATGACACAGCATTGAGTGTCAAGTAGAACAACACAGACACAGGGCTGTCCTTACTACCATGGGATCACCCAACAAAAATCTCTTGCAGTTGTTGAGGCAAGGGGCCATGGGAAGGAGAGAGTGGCAGGGCTAGGAATGCAAAAGTGCTGAGTACTCAATCCGAGTGGAGAAATGTGTCTTCAAGTTTTCCCAAGAAGGAGGCCTGCAAGTGGAGGCACCTGGTCTGGAATTAAGGATAAATTTGACAGCATATTTGGCCAGATGATCTGAGTCCTTTACTGTTATTTCCTTCAGAGACTATAATGCATAACAGTGTATCATTTGATATGGGAAGGGCAGCTTGCTCCTGTGAACCCTGCTAGGGAAAGCCTTTGTAATTTCCTATAGTAGAGGCTGATAAATCACACATTGTTTTTTTGAACAGTATCAAGATCAAGAGCTAGACTCCTGAGAATTAACATAATTTTTCATTTCTTTTGGATAGGAGCAGAATTGCTAGTTCATATGATATGTGTGAATTTAACTTTCTGTGAGTCTTCCAAATGGTTTCCCAAGTGGTTGTACCATTTTATATTCTCACTAGAAAAGTATGAGGCTCCCAGTAGCTCTATATCTTTGCAAACATTTGATATTGCCAGTATTTTTGTTGTGAATATTCAAATAGATATGCAGGTTTTAATTGCATTTCCCTAATAATTCATGACATAGAGCATCTTTTCATATACATATTTGCAATCTATAAATCTTCTATGGTGAAGTCTCTATGCAAATATTATGCACAGGTTTTATTGTGTTGCTCGTTTTTTTATTCTAAGGTTAGAGTATTCTTTACATATTCTAGAGACAAGTGTGCTCTCAGGAGTGTGATTTGAAAACATTTACTCCCAGTCTTTAGTTAATAATTTCATTCTTAACAGTGTTGTTTTAAGAACTTTAAAACAATGAATAAAACGAATTTCAACTTACCACACTTTCTTCTTGTGGATTATGACTTTGGTCAAGCACAAAAACTTCTTGAAAAACCAAGGTCATTCAGATTGTTTCTTATGTTTTCTTCTAGAGTTTTATAGTTTTACATTTTACCTTTGGCTCTATATTTTACTAAGGGGTCACATTTTATATAAGGCTTGGGGTAAATGTTGAGATTTATTTCTTTACATATGGAGATACAATTGTTATAGAACTATTCATTAAAAAAATCCTTCCTGATTAAACTGCCTTGGTACCTTTGTTAGACATCATTTCATGTATGTCTATTCTTTTTAAATTGATATATGCCTTTATTTTTTTTTACTAGTACTGCACTATCTTGATTATTGTAGCTTTATAGCAGATTATGAAATGTATTGTGAGTACTCATATTTTATTCTTTTTCAAAATTGTTTATTTATAATCAGGAAAAATGGAAACAATATATATGTTCCTCAACTGAGGAATGGATAAACAAACTGTGGTACATACATATATTGACATATTACTCAGCAACGACAAAAAAATGATTCATTCAACAATAATGAATTGGAAAACAGGGTTTGAGTCTGTTGCCTTTGGACATCAAATTTAGGTTTAAGCTGTTAATATCTACAAATATACTAAGATTTTGGTTGGGATTACAAGAATCTATAGATTAAGATAGGAACAATTGGCATATTAAAATTGTCTTCTATTCAGAAACATAGTATATCTATTCATTTTTCAAAGGCCATATGATTTTGTTCATCAATGGTTGTATTTTTAAGCCTATGCATGCCATACAAATTTTCTTAGATTTATACCTAAGTATTTCATTTTTGAGGACAGTAAATGGTACTGTTTATTTTGGATTTCAACTACTTATTAATACTATAAATATACACTTTTCATTTTATAAATTAACTTTCTGTCTTACAAAATTGCTAATTTCATTTATTAAGCCTAGAAAATTTTTGAAGATTCTGCCTTTCCAGCAGGTAAGTTTTGACCTTAGAAATATTCTCATTGGATTTGGACTATTAAAAAAAGGAGAAGCCAGTGTTATTTGGCAGCAATTTCTGGCAGCAAGTAAGAGTCAACAGTGAGTCAATATGCGATTCGACCAGTGGCTTCTGGGCACCCTGAAAATTGTGAGCCTCGTTGCTGAAGATACCCATGATCATTGATCTTGGGTATTTTCTGTCTTTATAACACAATCTCATTGGTACGGAGATCAGTAACATGACGTGAGAAACATGTGAAGGTAGAACAAATGAAATTTAATGAAAATTTGAGGTAAGAAGAGGAAAAGAAGCAGTAAGAGATGAACCCTGGGCTTATGGTTTGGCAAATTAGGTAACTCAGCAAATAAATGATCATATGGAAAGCAAGTTTGACAGGAGGAAAAAGACAAATCTTTCAGTTTTTGAAGCTTGATTTTTATGAGCAGTCAGATATCCACAGAGAAATGTAGCTGGGGTACAGGCAAAAAAACAAAAATAGGCAAATGGAACTTAATTCAACCAAAAAAAAAAAATTCTGCACAGCAAAGAAATAACAGAGTGAAAAGACAACCTGCAGAATGGGAGAAAATATTTGCAAACTATGCATCTGACAAAGGACAAATATCCAGATTTTATAAGAAACTCAAAACAACTCGATGATAACAACAACAATACAGGTAATTCCATTAAAAGTGGAAGAGGACATGAGTAGGCGTTTTTCAAAAGAAGCCATACGAATGCCCAAGGGGTATATGAAAAAATGCTTAACGTTACTAATCATCAGAGAAATGTGAATTAAAACTACAATGAGATATCATCTTATACCAGTCAGAATGGCTATTACTAAGATGATAAAAAATAACATATGTTGGCAAGGATGTGGAGAAAAGGGAACTCTTACAAAGATTGATGGGAATGTAAATTAGTACAGCCTCTATGGAAAATCCTGTGAAGGGTTCTCAAAGAACAAAAATAAACTACCCTTTGATCCAGCAATACCCTACTAGTGAAGAGGAAAGAAAGAAAAGAAATCATTGAAAAGGAAAGAAGGAAAAGAGGTCACTAATAATTTAATCATTAAAATCGTTAATAATTAAATCATTAATGATTTAAATTATTTAAATCAATGATTTAATTAAATAATTTAAATAAATAATTAAATAAAAAGATATGTACCTGTACTCATAAGCTCATCACAGTGCTATTCACAAAAGCAGAAGTATAAAATTAAACATGATGGATGGAACTGGAGGCCATTATCTTAAGTGGAACAAGTCAGACAGAAAAAGACAAGTACTGCATGTTCTCACTTATAAGTAGGAACCAAATAATGTGCATACATGGATGTAGAGTGTGGAATAATAGACAATGGTGACTTGGAAGGCTGATGAGGTGGGAGGAGTGGATGATGAGAAGTCACTTAATGGGCACAATGTATGTTATTTGGGTGATACCCTAAGAGCCCTGACTTCACCACTACACAATCTACACATGTTACAAAATTATACTTATACCCTATAAACTTATACAAATAAAAGAAGAAGAAAATAAAATAAAAGTCCATGGAATATTTGCTTTGGCAGTTCTAGATATGCCATAATATCATTTATGGAGATTGCCCTATAAGCTGTAGAAAGGACAGCTTGTCGGGCAATATCCATAAATGATATTATGACTAAGATAATGTTATTTTATGTGATATTGTTTAGCAAGGATGGGTTTTTTGTTGTTGTTGTTTTAGAGAGTAGGCTTATTTGAGGTTATTTTGGGGTTAAGATCCAAAAGAAAAAAAAAATACTTTGGTTATGATACCCACTACCCAAGCCACCTCTTCATGGTGAAAATTAGAAAATCAGATAGTTAGGCCTTGGGCACATGATAAAAGTAGGTTAGACATAAATTTAAAAGCCGTTGTCTCAGAATATAGTATTAAACTCTGAGATACAATTTTAAAAGGCAGGGTGTATACAGAATGACAGCATAAAAATATTGTCAATGGCTTAGTTACAGAAGAAAAATATGTAATGGGTAAACTTGGGAAAGCATGTCCTAAACAAAAGGAGAAGACGTGCAGTGTTTTAAATCCAGGGTGGAAGAGTGCAAAAAAAACGGGAGATTATATAATAAAATAACAACAAATATCTATTGAGTTCCTGAAACAAACAGTTTAAATGACTTAATTTACTCTCAATGAATTTTAAAAATTCTATGAGTTATGGAGTATTAACCCGATTTGACAGTTAATAAAGCCAAGTAACTGAGAGGTTAAACTTGCTGCACATCAGTTAAGGAGAGTTAGCTACTTCATTAATACAAAATAAAATCTCTCAAATCAGAATTTAGCAGTATTAAAGTACAATCCAGTAAGAAAAACATTTGGTTTGGGTTGTGTGGACTTATCGCAGGTGCTTTCGTGGAAAGGAATGATTTGTCATGTATTTTCACATCTAGTTAAAAAAAGTAAACAAACACAATGAAAAATGAACGATGATAATTGTTTCCTACATCATCCTACTGTCCAAAGAATCTCAGCTGCTCTAGTATGCAGATGCCAAGAATGTGGCTTCCTACATAGGGAACATGAAAATTCCAGCAACTAGTAACCATTTTTAAGTTATAATGTTTAGTTATGTATAAAGCATAATGGAAATAAACATTATGCTTTATATATTTAACTCTCTTTTGACTATAATTGGTAGGAATCCAAGATAAAATATGACACTTGGACAAGGCATAAGGTCAATCCTTTACTATCACAAATTTACTCAGGAGATGCCAGTTTTTGAAGAGTTTTGAATGCATTATCATTTGCCCTTTACCTTGTGTCTGTATCTGCAGATAGCCATACTTTCCACACAGCCAGATTGGCCAAATAGATTTGACTGATTTAGGTTTGAATGGCATTTTCTTTACTCAAGAATTATTTTGCGTTTACTTTCAAGCAGGAATAGCTACCAGCCCCCAACTGCACCTCTCAAAGAACAATGTGACCCAGGTAGGCCATGTAAATAACATTAACTACAATAACAATGACAATAATAATATAGTTAACATTACTAAGCACTTTAAGGATGGCAAAGTCTCAAGCTTGCAAACCACAGAGTCAGACTTACAAACGCAAACAGCCTAACTCTACCATGCATAAACTAACCAGCACACTTCGGCTGAGAATCATGTAACTGATCCTCTTGGATCAAAGAAATGTCAATTACTAACACCTACTCAAAGATAGGTCAATCAACTCTTCTCAACTGACACTTCTTTTGGAGTTGGTCCCAGCGAGTCTGTTTTCATTGTTTCATGAATTGAAAAGAATAAATGGGAGAGTGCAAAGTCTATTTATAATTCGACAAAAGAGTATCTGTAGTAAGGAAGAAGAAAATAAACTTAAACAGTAAAGATATGACATATAAAAACAGGAAGAGACAGAGGTCTCACAAAAGTGAGACTGAGCAAGATTGTGTCATGGCACATATGAATCCTTTTTTCTGACTCCTGAGCTAAACAGAGTAATTCAGAACTTTCAAGTCTTCCTAAGATTATCAATCCAATAAATCTTTTTTTTTTGGCTTAAACATGTTTTATTTTGATATTTATTTGGCAACTAATATAATCACACATAATACAGTGGGCAAATTTTATCAAAACTAGTCTGAAACAACTGATGAAAGACAGAAAACAATACCATAAGCTACTATATTGCATGGTTATTGAGTCGTAAATCACAATCTTGGATAAAAGTCCTCAGAGAGCATTATTCCCAAGCCAGATGTTGCTAGTTCTCTGTAGAAATGTTTTACAGAAATGTGGCTAAATGCTATCACCCTTTTCTTAAGTAATAACTATAATTAGAAAATTTCTACACTCAGGAAATTATTCTTAATGACACAGTTTGTTATATTAATTGATTTTGTTATTTAAGCATTCACAATAAATTGATCTAAAAACAAAAGAAAAACTAATACAGGTTATTCTAATTCATAATTTGCTGTCATAATGACAAACATGTAATTTAATTTTTTTCTATTTTATATAGGATATAAGTTAAGCATAAATTAAATGTTATCACTATAAAAATTAATTCTATTTAAATTATTAAATTCTTAGAGTTTGTTCATATACCAGTTATTACTATATCCCATAGTTTCCTTTAAGTTTCATTTTAAAGAAAAAAAACTGAAAGAGTGAAAATATATATTCACTCTTCATATAGTCACATATATGAATATACACACATATATTATGTGTATTATAAATAAATCTATTTATATGTAATATATAAATATATTTATAATATATAAAGATTATACATAAATATAATAGCTTTAGAATATATGTATATATGTGTGCATATTCATATATGTGAATGTATGAACATACAATGTGTACATATGTGTGTATATTCATATATGCAAATATATGAATATATGAATATACACATGTATATATACACAAACATTGACACACACAGAAACAAACACACACATATATTTGACTACATACATGTGCATGTGCACTCATATATTCACCTATGTGATTTAACATAGATGGTACATTATCACATTCTGTTGAAATAAGTTTGGCGGTGATAATATAATTACAATTATATTATTTTAAGTATATAGATTAATATAGGAAATGACTTTAGTTCCTTCTTTGAATTGTACCAAGGAATGTGCATCAGATCATTTAATAATGACTTTTCTCTATAAATTCATATAAGGACTTGTAAGAACATTAAATACATTAGTATTTAATTTAACATTAAATAAAATAGTAGAAACAGTTGTGTTCCTGAGAAGACATACAAATAAGAAGATAGAAAGGAACTAAAGCTGAAATCTTTATTGGTTCTTCGGTAAAAAATGTGTGTGTGTTTCATTTATAAATTGCATTCAAATCAATGTTTTTTTTTTGCGGAAAATCTTTCTCAGAACATCCTTAAATGCTTGCTTCACCTGCTGATTTCTTAGAGTGTAAATAAATGGATTCAGCATAGAAGCGACAGAGGTATTGAATATAGCTACTCTTTTTGTCAAAGCAACTCCTTTCTTTGCTGATGTTTTCACATACATGAAGATGCAGCTTCCATAAGAGATAGAGACAACAATTATATGTGAGGAGCAGGTTGAAAAGGCTTTTTTTCTTTGCTGTGCTGAGGGGATTCTCAGAATAGTTCTGATGATGTAAGTATAGGAGAGAATTACTAATGTCAAAGTGGATATAAGAGTAAACAGAGCTAAAATAAAGCTCATGAGCTCTAGAGTACTTGTGTCTGTGCAAGAGATTTGCAGTAAAGGAGCAGAGTCACAGGTAAAGTGGTCAATGACATTGGAGTCACAGAAATCCAGCTGTAAGCCCATGGCCAGTGGTGGAAAAATTACCAAGAAACCAGCCAGCCAAGAGCTGATGATAAGCTGATAACAGATACTGTCACTCACGATGGTTGTATAATGCAGAGGCTTACATATAGCCACATAGTGATCATAGGACATAGAGGCCAGGAGGAAAAACTCCGTTGAGCCAAGGAAGATAAAGAAAAATAGCTGAGCTGCACAAGCATTTTAAGATATGGATTTGTCCCTTGTTAGAATGCTGATCAGAAATCTAGGATTACAGACAGAAGTAAATGAAATTTCCAAGAAGGAGAAATTCCTGAGGAAGAAATACATGGGGGTCTTCAGGTGGGAATCCAGCAGGGTAAGGGAGATGATAGTTAGATTTCCAGTAACACTCAGTACATACGTAAGAAATAGAAAGGAGAAAATCACAACCTGCAGTTGCGGATTATCTGTCAGACCCAGAAGGATGAAATTTGTCACTGATGTTCTATTTTTCATTTCTGATGATTGATTCCTGTCAGAGATTACTGATAAAATCAACATCAAAAGCAAAAAAACAATGAGTCCAAAGACACGTATAAATATTTGCACATTTTTTTTTTTCAAATACTATTGAATTGTGACAAGAAGCACTTGGGACTTTTAAAATAGTGTGTGTATATACATTTATATTTCTCATTTTCCATAATTCTGCTTTTAAAGATATATCTTCTATATTTAATATCAGTCTCTGCTACATGTTTAGTCTGTCTCCATAGTTTACATTTATTTTGGGGAAATTTATTAATAGAACATAAACTTTTCTAATGCTTTACTATTTAGCTAAAATGTAGGGGGCATTATGCTTTGCTTACTGTATCTTTTATAGGAATAAAAATTCTGACTGATGATGTAAATCAGTGATCAACCCAATTTTTTGGTGAAAATTCTAAATATCTTTTTTAGGATGTAGACACTACTACCTCTGTTAATTTATCTTTTACCCCTTTCTTTGTAAAACAAAATAATAATTCAGTGGGTAAGTCATTCTAATGTGTTTTGAACATTTAAACAATGGCTTTAAATAGATAGTATCCAATATTTTTTTCAATCCACCACACATCCTATTTTCAGGTAATACAGGAGCCTCCAAAACCCCTATCTTTATTCTTGATTTTTTTTTAAAGAGAGCCTTTTCATTAAAATCCAGTTAATGTAGTGTTTTTCAGTTGAATATTTTAAAATTTCTAGTAAAATGTTTTAAATGTAGTCAGGCACCCAAAAGCATGTTCAGAAAATATTTTAATGAAGTACACAACTACTGCATATATGTAAATCAGATATAAAATGCACAAATACTTCATATATGTTGTCTACTAACTATCTTGGACACCCACATCCATAATATGCACCAGCTCTTTCTAAGTGTAAATGTATAAATATTAAGAAAAATATGCTGTGTTCCACCTATTTAATTGCTAGAAATTACCATTTAAAAGATTTTTAAATCTCCATTAATTTCTGAACTATTAAATATGCATATACATAAGAGACAGAGAGGGAAATAAATATCATATGAGATTAATCAATGCTACAGAATAGAATGAATAGAAGCTAAATCACAAAAAATAAATTTAAAGTACCTATTATGAAAATTTGGATGGTTAGAGTTAAATATTGAACAGAAAATAATGTGCTCAATTCTCTTAAATCAAAAGTCATGTAGTGGGTCAATTCTACATGAAGAAATAACTGTTTTTTTCTCCCCTCCTACAAAGTTACAGATTTTGTTATAAAGATCTTGATGTTTCATCTTAAAACATCCAGTGAAATAGTGTCTTCATGTTTCCACCCAACATTGCCCAAAATCTGGAAGCCTGAAATATTCTACCAACCATCTTAACAATAAATCCTTAGTTAAAAGTTTTGCTGACATAAATGAAAAAAATTCTAGAATTATTTATGATAGGCTATTCTGATACTTCACAGAGGGCCATTTCTATTAATTTTCCCTAGGAAAAGAGTAAATAATACCTTTAATATGTTTTCCTTTACATAATTTCAGAAATATGCTTTAAGGAAACAAATGCTTAATGACATTTGGGATGAACAATAATAGGGCACTAGTGAATACATGTACAAGTTTGACTCCAGTAATCATATTTCAATTGGTTGATTTTGGGACCTGTGTCCCAGGAGAAGACTGAGAAAATTATCCAGCAGGATGTTAGCTGGGTATCTGGGGAGGAGTGAGGTCTAGCAAGAATAAACCAACAACCTGCAATGTTCATTGTCATGTATCATCCTTAAGACTACGGGAAAAAGCAATTTAAAATATGACAAGCAAAATAAGCCACGGGTCTATAAAAGAAAAAGTATCTGGTATTATAATATTTGAAACAATGTTGAAATCACTGAAGACTATCACACATTATCACTGGTGAAACTTATATAGGGAGTGTAACTCCCTTCATCAGTTGAGCTGACTAGTATTTATCTAAAATTAGAAGCAACTCAAATTTCATCTGTACATTTCTGTATTATTTTCCACATATATATAAAACAACAAATACTTTTAATACTTTATGCAAAATATATTTTTACATAAGAGCACAATAAATTGAGATCATTCTCAATGCAGTGATTAAATACAGTGCGAAATATACGATTAAAAATGGTATCTTCTTCTTTTTTTTTTAAAAAATAATTACATGTTTTTTAAGAGAGGAGGTCTCACTATGTTGCCCAAGCTGAAGTGCAGTAGCTATTCATAGGCAGGATTGCAGCCTTGAACTCCTGGCCTCAAATGAACTTCCTGCATCAAGCTCCTGAGTAGCTGGAGCTGCAGGTGTGCACCATTGTTCCTGGCTTAAAAAATAGTATCTTCTTGTTGAACGTGTTATATAAGTGGAAACCAGGATATTTAAATTATATTCGCATAAACAGTAATGGTACTTCAGTAATAAAAACTCAGTCATTGATTTATTATAGACTTTATCACAACTGTAGAGACAAATATAATTTAAGAAAACTAAATCACAACATGAATCTTTTTATTTGAAGAAGATGCCTTCATGTGATGTTAACATATATTCAAATGTTTATGTGCAGAGATAACCACTGTTACCAATTTGATGTATACTACTTCACATACATTTTAATTGTGGACACCTGCTCTATCAGTCCATTTTCATACTGCTATGAAGAAATACCTGAGACTGGGTAATTTATAAAGAAAAAGAGGTTGAATAGACTCACAGTTCCACATGGCTGGGGAGGCCTCACAATCATGGCAGAAGGCAAAGGAGGAGCAAAGGCATATCTTACATGGTGGCAGGCAAGAGATTGCATGCAGGAGAACTGCCCTTTATAAAATCATCAGATCTGATGAGATTCATTCCCCATCATGAGAACAGCATGGGAAAAACCTGCCCCCATGATTCAGTTACCTCCCACCAGGTCCCTCCCATGACCCATGGGGATTATGGGAACTACAATTCAAGATGAGATTTGGGTGGGGACACAGCCAAATGATATCACCTGTCTTTGACACTTAGTAATATATTTTTAAGCATTGATACCTAAATAGAAAATCTTCCATTTGTCTCTAAGCAATAGTTAACCATTTAATATTAGCTTAGACAATTACAACATCCATTTTAATGACTAAATATGGTTTCATTGTATGGATATGTCATAATGAATAAAATTATTCTTTGCTGAATGTACCAATCTTTGAAAATATCCTTTATTATAAATAATATTAGAATGCATAGACACACAAATGCATCTTGGCATTATTGTTCTATTATCTCTTGATTGTAAGTTTTCTCAAATGAGTTACTGAGCCACAACTTTGCACAATTAAAATGTTCATAAATATTTCCATGTTTTCCTAGAGAACTGTTTGTTTGCCTTACCTATTTCTATAAAAATGATTATTTTAATATAAATTCAGCATATAAAAGATTAAAACCTTTAATCCTTCCTAGTGTAATAGAGAATAAAACAGGGATTATGTGCCTGCTTCTGGGATATTGATTCTATTTTGATAATGTCTTACTGATTTCAGAATATTTATTGTGGTTTTTTATCCTTCAATTTGATACCTGGTAGTATAATTATTTCTCTTTTTCCCTATTATTTATTGATATCTTGGTAAATTTTCCATTTTTTATAAATTGTTAAATATGTTTCTAAGAAGGAAGTATGATGGTTTTTATTTGTGTTATGCAAATAGACACATATAAAAAAGATGGGCCGAGCGCAGCAGCTCACACCTGTAATCTCAGTACTTTGGGAGGCTGAGGCAGGTGGATTACCTGAGGTCAGGAGTTCAGGACCAGCCTGGCCAACATGGTGAAACCCCATCTCTACTAAAAATTACAAATATTAGCCGGGCATGGTGGTGGATGCTTGTAGTCCCGGCTGCTTGGGAGGCTGAGACAGGAGAATTTCTTGAACCCGGGAGGCAGAGGTTGCAGTGAGTCAAGATCGTGCCATTGCACTCCAGCCTCAGTGACAAGAGTGAAACTCCATCTCAAAAAAGAAAAAAAAAGCTATCCATCTTAAATATTTGATCAAAATATATTCTGTTTTTAATTTTACAATAGAGCATAATATCTTCTAGAAGATTTGAATGAATGTCCTGTTTCTTGATTCTAGAGAAATTTTACACATAAGTATAAAACATTAAGGCACTATTTTTTGAGAAATTCAACACTGATTTAAAAGTATGAAATACTTGCATAATTTTCATATTATTAAGAAAATATTGAATGATTTCAGTTTGTTAGACATGGTCAAGTTTAAGACATTTCTTGACTGGGAAGCCTGTGCTCAAAAGAAGGCCATTATGTTAGGAAATAAAATAGAGAGAATTTATAAGGAAAAGTACACAGGGAAAGAAAGAAATTGGTATAGAGGTAAATCTACTACACAGTAAAGTAGACGTAAGTTTGCTGTGAATTTCACTGGAATTACTGTTTTATATTTGGTGGTGGCCTTGCTGTAGTGCAAACTTTTAAAAAGATCTATAGTTTACTGTGATATGCATTTTTGCCTTTGTACCAGAGTAAACTGTGATTATAATTCTTTCTTTCTACTTTGTTTATAATAAGTACATCTGTTTAATGCTCAGTGATAAAAATTTGGAATATAAAAGTCAAGTCCTTAATATCCCATTTGGTATCTTTTTGTAGTCCACATCAAGAACACAACAAATTCCTCATTCACATAAGTGATAATGTGTAAGTAAATGCAGAACTCAGCCAAGCTTCACATGTTACATTCAAATTCCAAGAGTTATTGGTTATTTCCTTATCTAAATAAGTAATAATTTACTTGAAATAATAGGTAAAAACTCATTATGTTATCTCATAGTATTAAATATATGTATTTTTTATCATCCTCAATTGTCAATCCCTTAATAAGAACCTAAAATAGCCCATGTTCATGAATGTCGTGGGATCTAAGTCTTTACTTAGTATGAGTTAATGTGTTCAATATAAATATGTGTGTCTGCACCTATTAGGAAAAAAGAGACATTAGAGAAAAGACAGTTGTATTAGTCAGGCTTCTCTAGAGAAACAAACAATAGGATGGATGGATGAGTAGATAGGTAGATAGATAGATGACAGATAGATAGATAAATAGATTTATTTATTTATTATAAGAAATTTGTTCACACAATTGTGGATGCCAAAAAGTTCTAAGAGCTGCAGTTGACAAGCTGGAGACCCAGCAGAGCTAATGGTATACTTCCATTGAGTTCACACAGAAGCAGGGCCTCTGGGCTGGAAGCTCTAGTAGATGTTGCCAACCTGCCCACCAGTAGTAGTGGCAGATGGGGTCACATGCTCTGCCATCTGACTGTTTCCCAGGACAACAGGAAGATGTGCTCTGTAGTTGAGTTCACACAGAGGCAGGACCACTGGGCCAGAAACTAGCAGGCACTGCCCACCTGGTTACTGGTGGTAGGATTACCTGGTTACCACTCATCCATCTGGCTGTTTCCCCAGGCAATAGGAAGCTATGCCCTCCAACTGAGTTCACACAGAAATGGACCCACTGGCCCAGAAACTCTTGCTAACATTGTCTGCCTAGCTACCAGTGGCAGGGGCAGGTGAAGTCATGTGCTATGGTGTTTGGGTGTTTCCCAGGACAACAGGAGGTTGTGCCCTCCAGCTGAGTTTACACAAACATGGGATCGCTGGGCTGGAAGCTCCAGCAAGTATTGCTTGCCTGGCTACCAGTGGTGGGGGTGGGTGGAATGGCTAGCCCAGTTCAGGACAAAGCAAGACCACTGGGCTGGAAGCTGGCAGCAAGCCCCATCTCACAATGAAAGTCTGGCAATCTTACTGCTCCCAAGTACCACAAGTGTGGCTTCTATTTGGCCTATGGTGGGGAGCTAGAGCTACCAGCCCAGCAGTCCTACTTCTGCCTGAATTTGCAGAAGGGCGTAGCCTACTCTTGCTGTGCAAACACTCAAGTATCAGGGTGGGCAACTCCACCCTCCTCTGCCTCTTCTAGCCAGATAGACCACACCCACTAGAACTTCCAACCCAGTGGTCCCATTTCCCCCAAACTCTGCAGGCAGGCCCAGCACCATGTTTCCCTGGGAAATACATGGACAGCAGATTAGGGCCACACTGGCAAGGACATGGCTTGTGTTTTCATATGGTTAGGCCTTATGTTCCCACCCAAATCTCATCTTAAATTATAATCCCCATAGTTCCCATAACCCCCACATGTCAAGGGAGAAAACAGGTGGAGGTAATTGGATCATTAGGGTGGTTTCCCCTATGATGTTCTCATGATAGCCAGTGAGTTCTCATGAGATCTGATGGTTTTATAAGGCAGTTTTCCCTGCTTTTGTTTGCAACTCTCTCATTTTCCACCATGTAAGACATGCTTCTCTCTCACATTCCACTATGATTGTAAGTGTCCTGAGGCTTCTCCAGCCATGTGGAAATGTGACTTAATTAAACCTCTTTCCTTTATAAATTACCCAGTCTCAGGTATGTCTTCATAGCAGTGTGAGAATGGACTAATACATATGCCAACTGCAGGTGCTGCCTGAGTGAGTCCCATTGACTAGAACACCCAACAAAACGAATGTGAGCACAGAGACAGTAATCAGAGGGGGCTCTTCCACAACCCAGGAGCAGACTAGAATCAAAGCCAGTCAACCGAGTTCACCTTATACCATAATCAAACTCCCAAGGGCATCAAACGTGAAAAAAGCAAAGCAAACCATCCAAAGAATACTAACTTCAAAGATTAAAGAAACATCAGCCCACACAAATGAGAAAGAACCAGCACAAAAACTGTGGCAACTCAAAAAGCCAGAGTATCATCTTAACTCCAAACAACCATAATAATATTTCCAGTAGTGATTCTTAACCAGGATGAAATGGCTGAAATGTCAGAAATAAAATTCAGACTGTGGAAAGGAATGAAGATCATTAAAATACAGGAGATACTTGAGACTCAATCCAAGATATCTAAGGATTACAGGAAAACAATACAAAAGGTGATAGCCAAATGGACATTATAAGAAAGAATCAAACTTATCTGATAGAGCTGAAAAACACACTAGAAGAATTTCATAATGCAATTGCAAGTATTAACATGAAAATTGAACAAACTGAGTAAAGAATATCAGAGCTTGAAGACTGGCTTTCCAAAATGACTAAGTCAGAGAGAAATTAAGGAAAAACAATAAAGAAGAATAAACAAAACCTATGAGAAATATGGGATTACGTAAAGAGACCAAATCTATGACTCATTGGCATCCATGAAAGAGAGGGAGAGAAACCTAGCAACTTGGAAAACATATTTCAGAATATTATCCATGAAAATTTTCCCAACCTCACTACAGAGACCAACATTCAAATTCAGGAAATGCAGAGAACCTCTGTGAAATACTACACGAGAAGATAACCCCAAGACACATAGTTATTAGATTCTTCAAGGTCAAACTGAGAGAAAAATGTTAAAGGCAGCTAGGAAGAGGCAGGTAATATACAAAGGGAATTATATCAGGCTAACAGCAGACCTGTCAGCAGAAACTCTACAAGCCAGAAGAGATTAGAGGCCTATATTCAGAACTCTTAAAGAAAAGGATTTACAAACAAGAATTTCATATCCAGCCAAACTAACCTTAATAAGTGAAAGAGAAATAAGGCTCTTTCAGACAAGCAAATGCAGAGGGAATTCATCAACATCAGACCTGCCTTGGAAGAAGTCCTGAAGGGAGTGCTAACTATAGAAAAGACCATTACTGGCAACTACAGAAGAAAGACCATCACTGGCATCACACTTAAGTACCTGGACCAGTGACAACATAATGCAACCATACAAACAACTCTGCATGATAACCAGCTAACAACATGATGATGGGATCAAATCTGCATGTATCAATACTAACCTTGAATGTAAATGGGCTAAATGCCTCAATGAAAACCCAATGGTTTACTATCTTCAAGATACCCATCTCACATGCAATGACACCCATAGACTCAAAATAAAGGGATGAAGAAAAATCTAACAAGCAAATGGAAAACATAAAAAGGCAAAGGTTGCTATTCTAATTTCAGACAAAACAGACTCTAAATCAAGATAAAAAAATTAAAAGAAGGGCATTACACAATAGTAAAGGGCTCAATTCAACAAGACGACCTAACTATCATGAATATATATATATATATATATATATATAGATATATATATATATACACCCAACACAGGAGCACCCAGATTCATAAAGCAAGTTGTTAGAGACTCATGAAGAGACTTAGATAACCAACCAATAATGGTGGGAGACTTTAACACCCCACTGATAGTATTAAACTCAGCATTTGACCAAATGGACCTGATAAACATCTACAGAACTCACTATCCCAAAAGAACAGAATATACATTCTTCTCACCTGCACATGGCACATACTCCAAAAATGACCACACATCAGGTCTAAAACAATCCTCAATAAATTAAAAAAAATCATACCAAACATGCTTTCAGACCACAGTGCAGTAAAATAGAAATAAATACTAAGAAAACCACTCAAAACCATAAAATTACATGGAAATTAAACAAACTGCTCCTAAGTGACTTCTGGGTAAATAACGAAATTAAGGCAGAAATAAAGAAATTCTCAGAAAATAATAAGAAAAAAGACACAACATACCAGAATCTCTGGGACACAGTCAATGCAGTGTTAATAGGGAAGTTTATAGCACTAAACGACCATATCAAAAAGTTAGAAAGATTTCAAATTAACAACCTAAGCATCACAAATAGAGAAACTAGAGAAAGAACAAACCAACCCTAATCCCAAGGCTAGCAGAAAAAAAATAACTAAAACCATTGCTAAGCTGAAGGAAATTGAGACATGAAAATCCATACAAAAGATCAATGACTCCAGGAGCTGGTTTTTTGAACAAATTAATAAGATAGACCACTAGCTACACTAATGTAAAAGAGAGAGAAGATCCAAAGAAACACAATCAGAAATGACAAAAGGGACACTACTACTGACCCTACAGAAATACAAAAACCCATCAGAGACTATTATGAACATCTCTATGTGCACAAGCTTGAAAAACTAGAAGAACTGGATAAATTCCTGGACACATACAACCTCCAAAGAATGAACCAGGAAGAAATTGAATCCCTGAAGAGAAAAACATTGAGCTCTGAAATTGAATCAGTAATAAAAAGACTACCAACCAGGAACAGAGAGATTCACAGCTGAATTTTACCAAATGTGTAAGAAAGAGCTGTTAGTATTCCTGCTGAAACTATTCCAAATAATTGAGTAGGAAGGACTCCTCTCTAACTTATTCTATGAGGCCAGCATCATCCTGATACCAAAACCTACCAGAGATAACAAAAAAAAAAAAAAAAAGAAAACTTCAGGTCAATATCCTTGATTAACATAGATGGATAAACACAAAACAAAATACTAGTAAACCAAATCCAGCAGCATATCGAAAAGCTAATCCACTACGATCAAGTAGGCTTTACTCCTGGGATGCAAAATTGGTTTGACATACACAAATCAATTAATGTGATTCACCACAATTAATGTGATTTAGTTTGAGCAGAACTAAAAACAAAAACCACATGATCATCTCAATAGATGCAGAAAAGGCTTTTGATAAAAATCAACTTCTCTATACTTTACAATCCCACAACAAACTAAGTAATGAACACACATACTTCAAAATAACAACAGCTCTCTGTGAAAAACCAACAGCCAATATTATGCTAAATGGGCAAAAGCTGGAAGCATTCCCTTGAAAATAGGAACAAGATAAGGATGCCTTCTTTCATCGCTTCTATTCCACATAGTACTGGAAGACCTAGCCAGAGCAATCAGGCAAGAGAAAGAAATAAAAGACATCCAAATAGGAAGAGAGGAAGTCGAACTATCTCTGTTTGTAAATGATATGATTCCATACATAGGAAATGCCATAATCTCTTCCCAAAAGTTCCTTCAGCTGATAAACAACCTGAGCAAAGTTTCAGGATACAAATGCAATATACAAAAATCAGTAACCTTTCTATAAACCAATAATATTCAAGCAGAAAGCAAAACTAAAAACACAATCCCATGCAAAATAGCCACAAAAAGAATAAAGTACCTAGGAATATAGCCCACCAAGGAGGTGAAAGACCTCTACAATGAGAATTACAAACCACTGCTCAAAGAAATCAGATGACACAAATAAATGGAAAACCATTCCATATTAATGGATAGAAAGAATCAATATTTTTAAATGACCATACTTCTGAAAGCAATTTATAGATTCAATGCTATTACTATCAAACTATCAATGACATTCTTCATAGAATTACAACAAACCTATTTTAAAATTCACATGGAACTAAAAAAGAGTCTGAATAGCCCAGGCAATCCTAAGCAAAAAGAATAAAGCTGGAGGCATCACATTACCTGGCTTCAAACTATACTCCAAGGCTACAGTAACCAAAATAGCATGGTACTGGTACAAAAACAGATACATAGACCAATGAAACAAAATAGACAGCACAGAAATGAGGCTGCATACCTGCAACCATCTGACCTTCAACATAATTGACAAAAATATGCAATGGGGAGAGAACTCAATATTTAATAAATGGTGCTGGGATAACTGGCTAGCCATATGTGGAAGATTGAAACTAGCTCCCTTCCTTACACCATATACAAAAATCAACTCAAGATAGATTAAAGACTTAAATATAATACCTAAAACTATAAAAACCCTGGAAAATCTAGGAAATATCATTCTGGATACAGGACTTAGCAAAGATTTCATGACAAAGATGCCAAAAGAAATTGCAACAAAAGTAAAAATTGACAAATGGGACCTAATTAAACCAAAGAGCTTCTGCATAGCAAAAGAAACTATCAGTAGAGTTAACAGACAGCCTGTAGAGTGGGAGAAAATTCTCACAAACTAAGCAGGTCTAATATCCAGCATCTGTAAGAAACTTAAACAAACTTACTACAAAAAACAAACAAACCCATTAAAAAGTGGGCAAAGGACATGAACAGATACTTTTCAAAAGAAGACATACATGTGGCCAACAAGCATATGAAAAAATGCTCAGCATCACTGGAGAAATGCAATTCCAAACCACGGTGAGATATCATCTCACACCAGTCAGAATGACTCCTATTAAAATATTAGAAAATAACTGATGCTGGTGAGGTTGTGGAGAAAAGGAAACACTTATACATGGTTGGTGGGAATGTTAATTAGTTCAAGCATTGTGGAAAGCAGTGTGGCAATTTCTAAAAGAACTTAGAATTACCATTTGACCCAGCAATCCCATTATTGGATATATACTCAAAGGAATATAAATCATTCTACCATAAAGACACATGCATGCATATGTTCACTGAAGCGCTATTCATAGTAGCATAGACCTCTACAATGCTTATGTTGCAGAAAACCAAATAGTATGTGATCTCACTTATAAGTGGGAGCTAAATTTTGAACATATATGGACACAAAGAAGAAAACAACAGCCACCAGGCCTACTTGAGGGTGGAAGGTTGAAGGAGAATGAGGATCAAAAAACTACTTATCAGGTACTATGCTTATTACCTGGGTAATGAAATAATCTGTACACCAAGCCCCCATAACATTCAATTTACCTGTATAATAAACCTGTACGTGTACCCCTGAACCTAAAAGTTAAAAGTCCTATATTTATCTAAATGAAATAATAAAGCCAGGGGACTAAATAAATATATGTCTTTATCTTACAAAAAAGAAGAAAAACAATACAAAATAAGATTATAAGGGGATCAGAACATGCTATCCCCAAATATGACACTTTAGCATATTGATTATTTTGAGTTAAAGGCAATTGAGAAAACAGTAGATGCAGGAAGAGCTCTTTGGCCTTCCACTTTCTACCTAAAAGCAGGGTATGAATTTCCTCTGAGAAAGATGCTCTTCCTGTAACAGGAGAGGAGAACACTCTTATCACCAGAGATGGGGAGGTAACACTGAGAGAATGTGTAAGATCAAATTTTACTAAATTGACCCCTTCTTTTCATTAGTTTCCCCTATACATTTCCTAATCACATTCCTACAATTTACTGCCCCCAGGCCATACTCTTTTTTCTATTTTTTGTTACAACTCCACAATTTATCTATTTTTATTATAATGGTATATAGGCTTTTGGGTCTAGCCTTTCTTCAAGTATTATTTTTTTCTATGAAGACCTTTATGCACCTTTATGCACACATAAAAATTAAAATTTTAACACCAAATAAAATTTGCATACTTTTCTTATGTTAAAAATAAATTAATTAGTCAACTCCCTTGAAGATGTTCCAAAAACTGAAGACAGACACGGACAAAGACAAGAAAACAATACATGAACAAAATAAAATACATAACCAAAGAAACTGAAATAGTAAAAGAAGCCAAATCAAAATTCTGGAGCCATAAATTACAACAGAAATACAAACAACTTAGAAGGATTCAAAAGCAAATTTGTGCAAGCAGACAAATGAATCAGAGAACCTAAAAATAGAGCAATTGAAATTATGAAGTACGAGGAAAACAATGAAGTCAGTGAACAGATACTAAAGAATCTGTGAAGCACTATCAAGCAGGCCAACAAGAGCATTGTGTTTATCCCACATGGAGAGCTGGGAAAAAAATAGGGAAGAAATAATATTAAAAAAAAATGGATAGAAATTTCCCAAGTTTAAGTCATGAAACTACAAATCCAAGAAGCTATATAAACTCTAAGTTGGATAATCTCTAAGAGACCCACATCAAGACATATTTTTAATCAAACAATTGAAAGCCAAAAATGAGAAAATCTTGAGAGCAGCAAGAGATAAATGACTCATCACATACAAGTTATACTCAATTAGACTATCACTCCATTTCTTATTAGAACCCATGAAAGCAATAGGGAGTAGGTTGATGTACAGTCATACACCATATGATAACATTTTGATAAATGGCAGACTGCACAAATGATGACTGTCCCATAAGATTAAAATGGAGCTGAGACATTCCTATTGCCTAGTGAACATTGTAGCAACATTGTAGCACAATGCTCTACCTTTTATATGTTTAAGTATGCAAACCCTTACCATTGTGTTATGACTGCCCACGCTACAGTAACATACTGTTCAGCACAGTAACAGTACAGGTTTGTAGCCTAGGAACAATAGACTATATCATATAGATAGCCTAGGTATGTAGTAGGCTATATCATCTAAGTTTGTGTAAATATACTTGATAATGTTTGCACAATGACAAAATTACCTAATGTCATATTTCCTAGAATGTATCCTCATCTTTAAGTCACACATGACTATATTCAAAGTGTTAAAAGGAAAAAAAGTATTGGCAATTATAAATCCTATATCTGGCTCAACTGTTCTTCAAAAATTAGGGAGAAATTAAGATTTTTCCCAGATAAAAGCTAGGGAAGTTCGTTACTACTAGAACTGCCCTTTAAGAAATATTACAGTAAGTTCTTCAGGTAGAAATGAAAGGACACTGGACAGTAACAGCACTCCATATGAAGAAATAAAAGTCTTTGATAAAGGTAAATACATGGACAACTATAAAAGTTACTATTATTTTAATTTTGTTTTATAATTCCAATTTTAATTATAAAAGAATTAATATAAAATGCATAAAACTATTGTTCTATGATATTTGGCACACAGTGCACAGCAATGAAATCTGTGATATCAATTACCAAAAGGGGAAAGGGAGATTTATAGGAACAGACTCTTTTATAGTATTAAAGTTAAATGTGAATAAATTTAAATTCGATTCTAGTAATTTTAGGGTGTTAAATATAATTCCCATGATGAACACCAAGAAAATGTCTATATAATATACACAGACATGAATAAAATGTGAAAATATGTCATTACAAAAAATCAACTAAACACAAAAAAAGACAATGATGGTGGAAATGAAGGGCCAACTATAGGCGATGTAAACACCAAATAGCAAAACAGCAAGAAGCAGAAGCACATCTCTTATAATAATTACTTTAAATTCAAAACAGATTAAGCTCTCCAATCAAAAGAGATAATTGCAGAAAGGATTTTAAAAGATCCAACTATGTGCTGTCTTCCTGAGACTCTCCTTAGATTCAAATATATAAATATGTTGAAAGTGAATGTATGGAAAAGATGTTCCATTCAAATAGTAACCAAATGGGACTGGATTACCTGTAATATTAGATGAAATACTATTTAAATGTAACAATATTATGAGATAAAGTGCATTATATATTAATAAAAGTTTTCATCTCGAAGAAGATAGAAAAATTACAAACATTTACTCACTTAACAATGTATTCAATATATATGAAGCAAAGATTTACAAAATTGGGAGGGGGATCACATAGTTCAAAAATAATAGTTGTAGAAATCAATTCTCCACTTTCAGTAATGGATATAACAACTAGAGAGAAGATAAGGAAAGAGAGGACTTTACCAATAAAATAATGGGCTAGAATGAACAGAGATATACAGAATATTTGACCCAACAACATCAGAATATATGTTCTTCTCAAGTTCACAGGATATTCTACAGGATAGAACACATGTAAGGCCACAAAATAGTCTCGGTAGTGTGTTTTTTTTTTTTAAGAAGTATACATATATAATGTAGTTTTCCTATAATGATGTAAAATTAAAGATCAGTAACAGAGTGATGACTAAAAAATTTTCTGCACAAATATACAGAAAGTAAGCAACACATTTTTAAATGACCAAGAGGCCAAAAAAAGAACCACAGGGAAATTAGAAAATATTTTGAGAAAAATGAGTATAAAAACATACCACTTTGGGAGGCTGAGGTGGGCAACTCACCTGAGGTCAGGAGTTTGTGACAAGCCTGGCCAAAATGGCAAAACCGTGTCTCTACTAAAAATACAAAAATTCACCAGGCATGGTAATGCACACCTGTAGCCCCAGCTACTGAGGAGGCTGAGGCAGGAGAATTGCTTGAACCTGGGAGGCAGAGGTTGCAGTGAGCCGAGATTGTGCCACTGCACTTCAGCCTGGGTGACAGAGTGAGACTCCATCTCAAAAAAACAAACAACGAAAAACAACAACAAAATCCAATAACATATCAAATCTTATGAATATAGTGTAAGCAATGCTAAGATATAAATTTATAGGTGTAAACAAATTAAATAACCTAGATGAATGGACAAGTTCCTAGAAAGATACAACCCACCAAGACTAAATCATGAAGAAATAGAAAATCTGAACAGACCCGTAACTAGTCAGGAGCTTGACTCTGTAATCAAAAACCTCCCTGCAAAGAAGAATCAGAGATCTGCTAGCTTCACCTGTGAATTCTGCTAACATTTAAAGAATTAAAACCAATCCTTCTCATACTTTTCCAAAAAAAAAGAAGGAAAATCTCCTAATCCATTTATGACATCAGCATTAGTAAGTTTGAAAATATTGAACTTGTGCAAAGCATCTTTTCTAATCACTATGGAATAATACTTGAAACCCATATGAGGAAAAAAATTGAAAAATTTGCAAATATATAGAAATTAAACAGCATACTCTTAAACCACCAACGGGTCAAAGGAGAAATCACAAATAAAAATGAAAACACATCATTTCATAACCTATCGAATTCAGACAAAGCATTGCTAACATAATTTCATCCATGCTTTCACAAATGGCAGGGATTTCTTCTTTATGACTGAATAATATCCCTTTATGCGTCTGTGTGTTGTGTGTGTAAACATATATGTATATGCATACATATTACATTTTCTTTATTCATCTGTCACTTATCACTTAGATTATCTTCATATCTTGCCTTGGTGAACAATGCTGCAATGGACGTGGGCGTGTAGATATCTCTTCAATGCTGATTTCATTTCCTATGAATATATACTCATAAATATATAAATATATACTCACAGATGAACTGTGTGGTAATTCTATTTTTAATATTTTGAGAAACCTACAAACTGTTTTCCATGTGACTGTACCAATTTACATATGGCTGTTCCCTTTTCTCCACTCCCTCATCAACACTTAATCTCTTATCTTTTTGAGGCTACCCACTCTAACAGGTGTGAGGTGCTATCTTATTGTGATTTTTATTTGCATTTCCCTGATGATTAGTGATGTTGAGAATGTTTTCATATGCTTTTTGCCCATTTGTATGTCTTCTCTGGAAAAAAAATATTTATTCAGGTTTTTTGCTCATTTTTAAAATTGGATTTTTTTTCTATTGAGTTATATTTGTTACTTATATATTTTGGATTGTTAACCTTTTAACAGAATTATTTTTTTTTTCCCAGCCCATAGGAGGTTTTCTTTTTATTTTGTTGATTGTTTCATTCCACTACAGAAACTTTCAGTTTGGTGTAGTCCCACTTGTTTAATTTTGCCTTTGTTGCCTGAGCTTTTGGTGTCATATCCAAAAAATCATTGCAAAGACTAATGTCAAGAAACTTTCTCCCTATGATTTCTTCTAGGCGTTTTATGGTTTTAGGTACTGCATTTAAGTCTTTAAGCCATTTTGGATTAAGTTTTGTATACAGTGTGAGGTAAGGGTTCAATTTCACTCTTTTGCACATGGATATTCAGTTTCTCCAATACCATTTATCGAAGAGACTATCATTTCCTCATTTCTATTCTTGGAATCTGATCAAATGTGATTTTTTTTCTAAAAAAAAATTTGCTTTCTAATTTGTCACATTGTTCTATGTGTCTGTTTTATATTCCAGTGCCATACTGTTTTGATTGTTATGACTGTGTGATATAGTTTGAAATCATAAAAGTGTGGTGCCTCCAGCTTTGTTTTTTCTTTCTCATGGTTGGTTTGGCTATTTGGGATTTTGTGGTTCTTTACCAATTATAGCATTGATTTTTTTTCTATTTCTATGGAAATGCCATTAGAATTTTGATAGGGATTACATTGAATCTGTAGTTCAATTGGATAGTATAGACATTTTAACAATATTAATTTTTTGAATCCATGAACACGTGATATCTTTCCATTTATTTTTTACTTCTTCAATTTTTTATGATCAGTTTCCAGTAATTTAAAAACTTTTCTGGGGAATATTTGTAAAAACTATCTGAAAAAATATTATATCTGTCTTCTCATTTTGAATATTATGAATTTTGCTTCTGCTTTGTATGTTTTAGCATTGGTTAAATGCATCTAGGACAAACGTCTCTATAATACAAAGTGGGGGCTGTGCATTATTATTTTGTTGTCATGAATACAAATTATATTAGTTTCACGTTTGAGTAATAGTTTAATTGCTCATTTACTATGTGTTTTCCTTATGGCTTTAACATAATTATTTTCATATCTGTATCAACTAAGAGATTTTAAAATTTTTTGTTGATGATTTGTGGGTAAATAGTAGTATAATTTAAGATCTGATAAATTTTTTTCATTGGGTCTATTTAAAAGATAAAGTGATACATTATATCTCAAATTTTCCTAATCAAATTTCCTTATGTTTCCTATCTTATACTAGTATCTTTTTTATAGTATTGCTCCATTATAGTAGGATTTTATACACGGAACATGCATATATGTCATGGATGTTTTGTATATTACTAAGTGAATCTTTTTTTCAACCATTTTATAGTCTACCACTATTTACAAGAATATATACTTTAAATGAATGTTTTATACTTCTAAAATTTAGAATAAAATAATATTAAAATCTTGGAAATGTTTCAGAGGCGTAGCTCTTAGAACGTTGTATCTTTTAGTAATTTCTTTCATAGTTAAAATGTATATTCAGTTTATTTGCTGCTTTATAAATATTTTCTAGTTAATACTTTTCCTTAAAAGTAATGTTTTTATGTAAATGCACATAGTACCATTATTACCTTAGTATCACATAATTACACACTTTTATGGTTTTATTAGTATTAAAAATATTATAACCTTATAAATTTAAGGTCATCTCATATCTTATATAAGATGAGAATTTATAAGTAATTAGTTTATGTATCAATTTTGCTATTTTATATTAATTTATAAAATTAAATATATATATATTTGGTTTTCCTCAAACTAAATTTTTAATTTTCAAGGCTCTGAATTTCATATTTATTTAACATATTTTTATTCCTACTAATTAAATTGTGTGCACTATTTATGCTGACTATTTGGAAACTGCATAGGTGTATGATTTGTCTTTGAACTATTCTTATTTATTTGGGCATCAATAAAATTATGTTCTCTGATCATTATGTGCATGCTAAAGCGGTGTGTATCAAACCTGCATTAATTTTCAGTAACTTCATGGATTGTATTTTTATGACCTCCTACCTTCATCTATTTGATGGTGAATTGTTATGATAATATATCACAAAATGTAAAGTCACTGCCTTTAGTGTAAAAGCAATCATTTCTAATATCTCCGCTTGCAGCACTTTATTGGAGATTGTTCTCACCAACAGCTCCAGTCTCTCACACTTTCATTTTCGCTTAACAGAACATGTGAAATCTGGAAAGACACAAATAAATCTTTCTGATGAAGCAGAGTTGGCAAAACTTGGATGGCTTGAAATAGCCCATTTTCACAGAAGATTATTGTTTCTCAGCTGTTTTTCCATGTACAGATTCTGAATATCAGGTTCAACAGAATATGGGACTACAAAGCACAGTTTTCTCAACATTGAAATTAGGTGCTAATCCATTCATTAATTGTGGGTTGCTGTTAATTTTTTATAAAATGATTTATTTTCAGGTAGGATTGGAATAGGCTATTTAGAGCTTGCTATATGTCTTTTTAAAGCAAAGACCAAATTTATTTAATAGTCACACCTCACAATCTTGATATGCTTGATAAATATAAAATAGATATGATAAGATGGAAAAATTACAGAAAAAAAGGAAAAGATTAAGAACAAACCTGCACATTGTGCACATGTACCCTAGAACTTAAAGTATAATAAAAAAAATATATAAAGAATACAGAAAAATGTGCTTGAATATAGAAAAAAATAAAAGAAGCTTTAAGATGACCATGAAATCTTTGACCAAGCTATTTAATTTGAATTCTACCCGCTATATTACTTTCTATACCATATTTCTTCTATTTTTTTAAATAGCATTTGTCCCTTACTAAAGTACTAGGTAATTTTCTATTATATTGATTGTTTCATATGTGTGTTTTATCACTAGAGGTAAGCTCTACAATGGTGTGAATCTTTGCATGTGTGTTCCTTTGTGTATAACTATTACATAGAAAGATGATTTGTGTTTTTATTGGTTTATCTGTGGTTCAGCCACAGATTTAGTTATCATTATTGCTTGTTCAATGATAATTTTTTTTGGTGAATTCCCTAAGGGCCTGTTTTACCTGCTGGTTTCTTTTTTTTTTTCTTTTTATTATTATTATTATTATTATTATACTTTAGGCTCTATGGTACATGTGCGCAACATGCAGGTAAGTTACATATGTATACATGTGCCATGCTGGTGCACTGTACCCACCAACTCGTCATCTAGCATTAGGTATATCTCCCAATGCTATCCCTCCCCCCTCCCCCCACCCCACAACAGTCCCCGAAGTGTGATGTTCCCCTTCCTGTGTCCATGTGTTCTCAATGTTCAATTCCCACCTATGAGTGAGAATATGTGGTGTTTGGTTTTTTGTTCTTGCGATAGTTTACTGAGAATGATGATTTCCAATTTCATCCATGTCCCTACAAAGGACGTGAACTCATCATTTTTTATGGCTGCATAGTATTCCATGGTGTATATGTGCCACATTTTCTTAATCCAGTCTATCATTGTTGGACATTTGGGTTGGTTCCAAGTCTTTGCTATTGTGAATAATGCCGCAATAAACATACGTGTGCATGTGTCTTTATAGCAGCATGATTTATAGTCCTTTGGGTATATACCCAGTAATGGGATGGCTGGGTCAAATGGAATTTCTACTTCTAGATCCCTGAGGAAACACCACACTGACTTCCACAAGGGTTGAACTAGTTTACAGTCCCACGAACAGTGTAAAAGTGTTCCTATTTCTCCACATCCTCTCCAGCACCTGTTGTTTCCTGACTTTTTAATGATTGCCATTCTAACTGGTGTGAGATGGTATCTAAATGTGGTTTTGATTTGCATTTCTCTGATGGCCAGTGATGGTGAGCATTTTCTCATGTGTTTTTTGGCTGCATAAATGTCTTCTTTTGAGAAGTGTCTGTTCATGTCCTTCACCCACTTTTTGATGGGGTTGTTTGTTTTTTTCTTGTAAATTTGTTTTAGTTCATTGTAGATTCTGGATATTAGCCCTTTGTCAGATGAGTAGGTTGTGAAAATTTTCTCCCATTTTGTAGGTTGCCTGTTCACTCTGATGGTAGTTTCCTTTGCTGTGCAGAAGCTCTTTAGTTTAATTAGATCCCATTTGTCAATTTTGGCTTTTGTTGCCATTGCTTTTGGTGTTTTAGACATGAAGTCCTTGCCCATGCCTATGTCCTGAATGGTAATGCCTAGGTTTTCTTCTAGGGTTTTTATGGTTTTAGGTCTAACATTTAAGTCTTTAATCCATCTTGAATTGATTTTTGTATAAGGTGTAAGGAAGGGATCCAGTTTCAGCTTTCTACATATGGCTAGCCAGTTTTCCCAGCACCATTTATTAAATAGGGAACCCTTTCCCCATTTCTTGTTTTTGTCAGGTTTGTCAAAGATCAGATAGTTGTAGATATGTGGCATTATTTCTGACGGCTCTGTTCTGTTCCATTGATCCATATCTCTGTTTTGGTACCAGTACCATGCTGTTTTGGTTACTGTAGCCTTGTAGTAAAGTTTGAAGTCAGGTAGCGTGATGCCTCCAGCTTTATTCTTTTGGCTTAGGATTGACTTGGCAATGCGGGCTCTTTTTTGGTTCCATATGAACTTTAAAGCAGTTTTTTCCAATTCTGTGAAGAAAGTCATTGGTAACTGGATGGGGATGGCATTGAATCTGTAAATTACCTTGGGAAGGATGGCCATTTTCATGATATTGATTCTTCCTACCCATGAGCATGGACTGTTCTTCCATTTGTTTGTATCCTCTTTTATTTCCTTGAGCAGTGGTTTGTAGTTCTCCTTGAAGAGGTCCTTCACATCCCTTGTAAGTTGGATTCCTAGGTATTTTATTCTCTTTGAAGCAATTGTGAATGGGAGTTCACTCATCATTTGGCTCTCTGTTTGTCTGTTATTGATGTATAAGAATGTTTGTGATGTTTGTACATTGATTTTGTATCCTGAGACTTTGCTGAAGTTGCTTATCAGCTTAAGGAGATTTTGGGCTGAGACGATGGGGTTTTCTAGATCTACTATCATGTCATCTGCAAACAGGGACAATTTGACTTCCTCTTTTCCTAATTGAATACCCTTGATTTCCTTCTCTTGCCTAATTGCCCTGGCCAGAACTTCCAACACTATGTTGAATAGAAGTGGTGAGAGAGGGCATCCCTGTCTTGTGCCAGTTTTCAAAGGGAATGCTTCCAGTTTTTGCCCATTCAGTATGATATTGGCTGTGGGTTTGTCATAAATAGCTCTTATTATTTTGAGATATGACCCATCAATAGCTAATTTATTGAGAGTTTTTAGCATGAAGGGTTGTTGAATTTTGTCAAAGGCCTTTTCTGCATCTATTGAGATAATCATGTGGTTTTTGACTTTGGTTCTGTTTATATGCTGGATTATATTTATTGATTTGCATATATTGAACCAGCCTTGCATCCCGGGGATGAAGCCCACTTGATCATGGTGGATAAGCTTTTTGATGTGCTGCTGGATTCTGTTTGCCAGTATTTTATTGAGGATTTTTGCATCAATGTTCATCAAGGATGTTGGTCTAAAATTCTCTTTTTTTGTTGTGTCTCTGCCAGGCTTTGGTATCAGGATGATGCTGGCCTCATAAAATGAGTTAGGGAAGATTCCCTCTTTTTCTATTGATTGGAATAGTTTCAGAAGGAATGGTACCAGCTCCTCCTTGTACCTCTGGTAGAATTCGGCTGTGAACCCATCTGGTCCTGGACTCTTTTTGGTTGGTAAGCTATTGATTATTGCCACAATTTCAGCTCCTGTTATTGGTCTATTCAGAGATTCAACTTCTTCCTGGTTTAGTCTTGGGAGGGTGTATGTGTTGAGGAATTTATCCATTTCTTGTAGATTTTCTAGTTTATTTGTGTAGAGGTGTTTGTAATATTCTCTGATGGTAGTTTGTATTTCTGTGGGATCGGTGGTGATATCCCCTTTATCATTTTTTATTGCATCTATTTGATTATTCTCTCTTTTTTTCTTTATTAGTCTTGTTAGCGGTCTATCAATTTTGTTGATCCTTTCAAAAAACCAGCTCCTGGATTCATTGATATTTTGAAGGGTTTTTTGTGTCTCTATTTCCTTCAGTTCTGCTCTGATTTTAGTTATTTCTTGCCTTCTGCTAGCTTTTGAATGTGTTTGCTCTTGCTTTTCTAGTTCTTTTAATTGTGATGGTAGGGTGTCAATTTTGGATCTTTCTTGCTTTCTCTTGTGAGCATTTAGTGCTATAAATTTCCCTCTACACACTGCTTTGAATGCATCCCAGAGATTCTGGCATGTTGTGTCTTGGTTCTCGTTGGTTTCAAAGAACATCTTTATTTCTGCCTTCATTTTGTTATGTACCCAGCAGTCATTCAGGAGCAGGTTGTTCAGTTCCCATGTAGTTGAACGGTTTTGAGTGAGATTCTTAATCCTGAGTTGTAGCTTGATTGCCCTGTGATGTGAGAGATAGTTTGTTATAATTTCTATTCTTTTACATTTATTGAGGAGAGCTTTACTTCCAAGTATATGGTCAATTTTGGTATAGGTGTGGTGTGGTGCTGAAAAAAATGTATATTCTGTTGATTTGGGGTGGAGAGTTCTGTAGATGTCTATTAGGTCCGCTTGATGCAGAGCTGAGTTCAATTCCTGGGTATCCTTGTTGACTTTCTGTCTCATTGATCTGTCTAATGTTGACAGTGGGGTGTTAAAGTCTCCCATTATTAATGTGTGGGAGTCTAAGTCTCTTTGTAGGTCACTCAGGACTTGCTTTATGAATCTGGATGCTCCTGTATTGGGTGCATATATATTTAGGATAGTTAGCTCTTCTTGTTGAATTAATCCCTTTACCATTATGTAATGGCCTTCTTTGTCTCTTTTGATCTTTGTTGGTTTAAAGTCTGTTTTATCAGAGACTAGGATTGCAACCCCTGCCTTTTTTTGTTTTCCATTTGCTTGGTAGATCTTCCTCCATCCTTTTATTTTGAGCCTATGTGTGTCTCTGCACGTGAGATGGGTTTCCTGAATACAGCACACTGATGGGTCTTGAGTCTTTATCCAATTTGCCAGTCTGTGTCTTTTAATTGGAGCATTTAGTCCATTTACATTTAAAGTTAATATTGTTATGTGTGAATCTGATCCTGTCATTATGATGTTAGCTGGATATTTTGCTCGTTAGTTGATGCAGTCTCTTCCTAGTCTCGATGGTCTTTACATTTCGGTATGCTTTTGCAGTGGCTGGTACCGGTTGTGCCTTTCCATGTTTAGCACTTCCTTCAGGAGCTCTTTTAGGGCAGGCCTGGTGGTGACAAAATCTCTCAGCATTTGCTTGTCTGTAAAGTATTTTATTTCTCCTTCACTTATGAAGCTTAGTTTGGCAGGATATGAAATTCTGGGTTGAAAATTCTTTTCTTTAAGAATGTTGAATATTGGCCCCCACTCTCTTCTGGCTTGTAGGGTTTCTGCCAAGAGATCCGCTGTTAGTCTGACGGGCTTCCGTTTGATGGTGACCCGACCTTTCTCTCTGGCTGCCCTTAACATTTTTTCCTTCATTTCAACTTTGGTGAATCTGACAATTATGTGTCTTGGAGTTGCTCTTCTCGAGGAGTATCTTTGTGGCATTCTCTGTATTTCCTGAATCTGAATATTGGCTTGCCTTGCTAGATTGGGGAAGTTCTCCTGGATAATATCCTGCAGAGTGTTTTCCAACTTGGTTCCATTCTCCCCGTCACTTTCAGGTACACCAATCAGACGTAGATTTGGTCTTTTCACATAGTCCCACATTTCTTGGAGGCTTTGCTCATTTCTTTTTATTCTTTTTTCTCTAAACTTCCCTTCTTGCTTCATTTCATTCATTTCATCTTCCAGGGCTGATACCCTTTCTTCCATTTGATTGCATCAGCTCCTGAGGCTTCTGCATTCTTCACGTAGTTCTCAAGCCTTGGTTTTCAGCTCCACCAGCTCCTTTAAGCACTTCTCTGTATTGGTTATTCTAATTATACATTCTTCTAAATTTTTTTCAAAGTTTTCAACTTCTTTGCCTTTGGTTTGAATATCCTCCCGTAGCTCGGAGTAATTTGATCGTCTGAAGCCTTCTTCTCTCAGCTCGTCAAAGTCATTCTCCGTCCAGCTTTGTTCCATTGCTGGTGAGGAACTGCATTCCTTTGGAGGAGGAGAGGTACTCTGCTTTTTAGAGTTTCCAGTTTTTCTGTTCTGTTTTTTCCCCATCTTTGTGGTTTTATCTACTTTTGGTCTTTGATGATGGTGATGTACAGATGGGTTTTTTGTTTGGATGTCCTTTCTGTTAGTTTTCCTTCTAACAGACAGGACCCTCAGCTGCAGGTCTGTTGGAGTACCTGGCCGGCCGTGTGAGGTGTCAGTCTGCCCCTGCTGGGGGGTGCCTCCCAGTGAGGCTGCTCGGGGGTCAGGCGTCAGGGACCCACTTGAGGAGGCAGTCAGCCCGTTCTCAGATCTCCAGCTGCGTGCTGGGAGAACCACTGCTCTCCTCAAAGCTGTCAGACAGGGACATTTAAGTCTGTAGAGGTTACTGCTGTCTTTTTGTTTGTCTGTGCCCTGCCCCCAGAGTTGGAGCCTACAGAGGCAGGCAGGCCTCCTTGAGCTGTGGTGGGCTCCACCCAGTTCAAGCTTCCAGGCTGTTTTGTTTACCTAAGCGAGCCTGGGCAATGGCAGGCGCCCCTCCCCCAGCCTCGCTGCCGACTTGCTGCTTGATCTCAGACTGCTGTGCTAGCAATCAGCGAGACTCCGTGGGCGTAGGACCCTCTGAGCCAGGTGCGGGCTATACCCTCCTGGGGCCCCGTTTCCTAAGCCCGTCAGAAAAGCACAGTATTCGGGTGGGAGTGGCCCGATTTTCCAGGTGCCGTCTGTCACCCCTGGAAAGGGAACTCCCTGACCCCTTGTGCTTCCTGAGTGAGGCAATGCCTCGCTCCTGCTTCGGCTGGTGCACGGTGCACTCACCCACTGACCTGCGCCCACTGTCTGGCACTCCCTAGGGAGATGAACACGGTACCTCAGATGGAAATGCAGAAATCACCTGTCTTCTGCGTCGCTCGTGCTGGGAGCTGTAGACCGGAGCTGTTCCTATCCGGCCATCTTGGCTCCTCCCCCCTACCTGCTGGTTTCTTAAGGTATAAATAAAGGGATTCAACATAGGAGCAACAGAGGTATTAAGTACTGTTACACCTTTTCTCAAAGCCACACCTCTTTTGCAGATGTTTTTACATACATAAAAATGCAACTCCCATAAGAAATAGAAACCACAATCATATGGGAGGAACAAGTTGAAAAAGCCTTTTTCCTTTGCTGGACAGAGGGAATCTTCAGAATTGTTTTAAGGATGAGTGTGTAGGAGAGAACCACCAAGGCCAAAATTACCATGAGTGTGAATACTGCTAGCAAAAATGCCATAAGCTCTAGAAACTGTGTGTCTGTGCAAGCAATCAGCAGCATAGGGGAAGAGTCACTGATGAAATGGTCAATAGTGTTGGAGTCACAAAAATCCAGTTGGAGGCCCACAATCACGGGGGGAAATATAATGAGAAAACCAGCCAGCCAGCAGCTGATTACAAGCCAATTACAGACTTTGTTACTCATGATGGTTGTGTAACGTAGAGGTTTGCAGATAGCCACATAGCGATCATAAGACATGACAGCCAGAAGAAAAAATTCTGTTGATCCCAGAAGAATTAAAAAAAATACTTGGGCCATGCAAGCATTATAGGAAATGGTTGTGTCTCCTGTAGCAATGTTGATCAGAAATCTAGGAATGCAGACTGTTGTAAATGAAATTTCTAAGAAAGAGAAATTCCTGAGGAAGGAGTACATAGGAGTTTTCAAATGAATATTTGACAGTGTTAACATAATGATGGCCATGTTTCCACTTACACTCAATAAGTATGTGATCAACATAAAGAAGAATATCACAACTTGTAACTCTGGGTCATCCGTAAATCCCAGAAGAATGAATTCTCTAATTGATGTCATATTTGGCATGGCTTAGTTCTGAATTCTGATAGGTCTGTAGATAAAAAGAAGAGTGAAAGTCAATACATGATTTGATTTCAAATACACTAGGATTGCTCTTATTCTGCATCAAAAACTTCAATAGACCCATTCAACAAGAAGTGGCAGAATATCCATTAGAATTGCAAGTTCATGACAGAATTTATTTAGTAGTGAAAAGATTAATTTGTGTTTTATTACTTTAAAAAACATTTAAATTTTATATTTGATAATTGTCTGCTGTATAGTTTTGATTACTTAATGTACAGAAAGGTTTTTTATAGTTAAATAATAATAAATATTTTGCTTGCTTTGTTCTGTTTGTGGAATATTGAATAAGTTATCAGAATTCATAGTAATTTTGAAAACTTAAAGGCCATAAAATACAAATGCTAATATTGTCATTAGAAAACAGACTTTTGGCCAGACACAGTGGCTCATGCCTGTAATCCCAGCACTTTGTGGGGCCGAGGCAGGCTGATCGTGAGGTCAGGAGTTCGAGACCAGCCTGACCAACATAGTGAAACCCCGTCTCTACTAAAAAAAATAGAAAAATTAGCCGGGCGTGGTGGTGTGTGCCTGTAATCCCAGCTACTCGGGAGGCTGAGGCAGGAGAATGGCGTGAACCCAGGAGGTGGAGTTTACAGTGAGCCCAGATCACGCCATTGCACTCCAGCCTGGGCAGTAGAGCGAGACTCCATCTCAAAAAAAAAAAAAAAAAAAAAAAGAAAAGATTTTGAGTTATTTCAATTTAAAAAATGAGCCTTGATTTCTTTTCATAGCAAAAACAAACAAAAACACAGAAAATACTATATTTACGGGAAATTAATTGAACTCCATCTCCTCTTGCTGTAGGCAAAACTGAGCCTCTTAGCTCCTTTGTGATTGAAGTTGACATAAACACAATGCCGACCTTTATTAATGAACAAGATCACAGTATAAAATTCCAATTGGACTTTTTAAATATAGTCAATCAATCCAGTGTTTGTTTTAGTTCTATGGGCCAAACTCTGCATGCATGCATCAATTATTCTGAATTAGTCCATTTTGATTGATACAGGTACCTGTAGTGGTCTATGCCAACAAAATAGGAATTTTAGTGAAGTACATAATCAACATCCCGAATATGAATTGCTAAGCATGATCTGTTGCTACCAGTACTAGGAACAGAGAAACCATCTTGACAAATTTTGAGTGAACCATGAGAGCAATCTGATTTAATGAACAGAGTCAAAGTGCGAGGTATCAGGAAGGGTAAAGATGACATTGAAATGGGGTCATGCATCCTGGGTCTGGCATCCCTGCAATAAGTCATACCAGCTGAGGTTTATCTAAGAAAATGCTGTCTAACTCCTTCCTGAAGCAGGTATTTTTATGCTTCTGAACTAAGCTGTGACAAATTTAAAAAGACTCAGAGATCTATGTTGAAGTTTAAACTGCATCCATGAGGTTTTGTTCTCTTGTGACATCTCTCTCATTTTTATAGATAATTTGATGTAAAATCTGGTGTCAAAGGTTCCTGGCTAGGTACTTGGCTATTGAATATTGTGAGGTACTTTTCTGTCATACAACCCAAAGTTATTTTCATGGTCTTGACGGGATCGTCTTTAAATTTCAAATTCACATGGGCATATTTGATGCTTCAAGGATATCTGGCGACCAATTGAAAATCATGCTGTGGGGACCCTGTGATTCCCTGCACAAAATATAAGGAGTTCCTTCAAACAGAGGGGCTAGGATGCTAGTGATGCTCTTGATTAAGCAGCTAGCTACCTGGCTGGCCACATGTTAATGTAACAAAATATGATCAGACAATTTCTCAATTTATCTGCTAAGATTGTTCTAGGACATTTTTTTCATCATCTTTGATTAGAGCAGGTATACCAGGTAACATGCAAAAGATACAGGGTGAGACTTCTCAGGATTAAGAAAACATCCATGCTAAATAACTGTGCTCTCAGAAAAGGAAGTAATGATGATGGTGTTAATTTCAGTAAGTTTAGATAAATGTAATGCATACCAAAAAACAAAAAGACTCGGAGAGAGAAAACAATACAAGCATTGATAATAAAAACAAACAAACAAAAAAAAAGAATTGACAAAATGCCTTCATGTTACATTTTAAAAAGAGTAGCTGTCAAGAGTGCTATGATTTAGGAAGATAAATTAACAACATGAAGAAAAGAAGAAATATACTCACTTATGTTAGTCCTTGATAGATTCAAGTAATAGTTTAAATCTAATTAGTTTTCTCATTATCTATAAGAGAAATGTAATGTTTTAGCTAGAAAAGGGTCAGTTTTACACCTTTTATCAAACTAATTCATTTTTGTACAGCTGCTCAATTATTAAAATTTTGAAGATTTTTTTCCAGATTCCCCCTTGTTATAAACCATCTATTTCTCAATCCAAAAGCCACTCTCGGTGAGTATGAGAAAATGCAGTTGGCATATTTTGAAATTTTTTTTTGCATTTAAATGTCAACTGTTTCATATTTTCTCTGACATTGCTCAGTGATACAGGCTTTCCAAACAGCTTTTTCTCCAAAAGAAATAGAAAGGCACATTTTGTGTGTTTTAAGATATAATGTTAGAGCGGAGGTTGTTTTTGAGGGAAATATAATAAGACCCTCCCTGGAGACAGAAAAACTAGTGTATTCACAACTCTATTAATTTTGGCAACATTGTAATTGGGTTCTCTTGGGAGACATTAAATATTGGAAGAATATAGAATTTTGCATATAATGTTAAACTTTGCAAGACACAAAGGGAAAGATGAAATAATAATCTCGACTAATTTTTAAAATTATCCTTCTGATTATTATTTCAACTAAAAAGAGATTCACATTGGCTCTCTAGTAGATTTCTATAAGAAAGCATGAATTAAGAGGTTGGAATGTACAGTAATTGGGGCTTAAACGAAATCCCAATCTGAAGATTCTATAGCACAAGCAAAGGTAAAGAAATAATTTTCTCTGTGGAGAAAACCAAGCATTTTTAGTTGAATGACTTAGTAAAATATTACAGATGTCTCAAATGCCTAGCATTTGTGGATTTAGAGAGAACAGATAAAATGTATGACCCAAGATTTAGCATTTTATGGTGTAATTTTAGTTAGTTCATTAGCATAATGCATTCCAAGCTTCATTTAATGGTGGTGTGGGAATGCCAGATCGTAAGGTCCATGCTTTACCATGATGTCAAAGCTAAAACAGTACATGTTACCTTGAATAACAGGAAATATGTGTGGGGATGGAAGTCATAATTATGGTAAGCAACACTCTCAGATTATCAGACAGTGGTTAAGACTAGATGAAACCTAATAGCCTGAGTCTACCTGGAGAAGCTGTCTAATTCTTATAACAATATCAGCCACATAATACCTGACCTTTGAGCAGTGTATATACTCAGTAATATTCAACTAAATTTTATGTTTTGCTTTCTTCTCGTTTATTTTCTTGTTTTTTAAAAAGCTCACTTTAAAGAAAACATACAGAACAAATCTGTGTAAAACATCCACTTGGAAAGAGTATTTTTGTCCATTATTTAAAGGTCACTGCTTCACGAACAATTAAAAAAAAAAGGCTGAATTGGCCATCATGAAAATTAAAAAGTTCTGCTTTGGGTGACAGAAAATAACAGATTGGGAAGTTAAATAATCAGTCAGTCTCTCCGCTGAAGAAGACATTAAGCTGGCAAAACTGAGAGAAGTTAATTTTTTGGAACTCTGGAATCTAATAAAAAACAAAGCAACAAGAGGAGCGCTTAATGAAGAAAAAGGTAGCTACATTTTGGTAAGAAAACATTGTAGTATTGCATTTACCTACCTAATATCCCCCATTTCCCAGCAAAATGGCAGCCATGGGACAAAAACCTGCTTTCCTGGTGTGGCTTGCTGATGTAAGGGGGCTAACACAAAACTTGTTCTTAAAATACTGCATTGTAATGAGAACACATGGACATAGGGAGGGGAACATCACACACTGGGGCTAGGGGAGGGATAGCATTAGAAGTACCTAATGTAGATGATGGGTTGATGGGTGCAGCAAACCACCATGGCACGTGTATACCTATATAACAAACCTGCACGTTCAGCACATGCATCCCAGAACTTAAAGTATAATAAAAAAATACTGCATTGTGCATTTTTGGTTATGCATTTTCACCAGTTTGGGCTTCCCTGACGGACTGGTGAATAGGCTAACCTCTGCTTCATCCTCCTCAAGTAGGAATGGCTATCTCATAGGGCCTGAAGCTCGCACCTCTGGCTGATCCGTGAGCTTCATGCAAGTAGGAGGTGAAGGTTAAAGCAGGGTTTTAGGCAGCCTTACTTAACATTGAAGGAGTGACCCGTCCCAGAGACAAGTTGCAAAGATCAGAGAGTTCTCTCTCTCTCATTCTTTGGCTCCTGGCATTTAAAGAAATCCCTGCACCGTCACTGGCTTGCTATTAAGATAACAAACTAGGAAATAATACAGTCTTAGCGAAAATAGTTTAGTAAGGGCAGTAAACAAATGGATTAATCCAGCCCTCAACAAGCAATAATAGCAAAACTTAGCAAGAGGGAAGAATCTGATTTCCCTTGTGATCACATTGTAATATTCAAAATATTCAATTTAAAAAGTGACAAGGCTTACAAGAAATAGGAAAGAATGACACATTTACTTTAGTGGGGGTGCCGTGAGGGACATTAGGTAAAAGAAAGAAATTGATAGAAACTGACTCTGAGAATTTGTAGACATTGGACATACTAAGCGAAGACTTCACCTCACCTGTCTTGAATATATTCAAAGACCTCAAGCAGACCATGGACAAAGAACTTAAAGAAAACAGGAGAATGATGAATGAAGAGCATATCAGTAAAGTAATAAAAATTATAAAAATGAGCCAAATAAAAATAACGATGCTGAAAAATGCAATAGCTGACATGAGAAATCCACAGAAGGCTTCAATAGCAGATTTTAGCAAGCAGAAAAAGAATCAGCAATCTTAAAGATACGACAATTGAAGTTATCTAGTCAGAGGAACAGAATAAAAAAAGAATAATGAAAAATGAATAGAGCCAGTGAGACTTCTGGAACACCATCAAGTATACTAAAATTTGCATTATGGAAGACCCAGAAGCAAAAGAGAAAGAGAGAAAGGGTCAAAAAGAGTATTTGAAGAAATAATTTTTAAACTTTCCAAATTTGAGGAAAGATGTGAATCTACATACCCGAGAAGCTTAATGAATTCCAGGTAGACTAAATTCAGGGAAATATACCATGAAACACATTAAAATAAAATGTCTAAAGCCAGCGGATTTCTAGTACTTTGCTTTACTAGCACTTGGAAGTGAATACATTTTCTAAAAATTTTGCTCTGGAAAGATTTATACTGATTTTCATTTAATTCCACTTATTAACTATTATAATCAACTTCATCAGATAAATTTTGACCAAGAGGATAGAATTTTCCTCTGTTATTTGCCTGATATCTATTAGTATCTATATCTATCTATAGATATCTATAACTATTAATTATACATGATATACACATTATATATACATATATACACATGTGTATATATACATATATAATGATGTATACATATACATATATAGAATGTATATATCATATGTAAGACATATATACATATGTGTATATATAAGGCATATGTCATATATAATATGTTTGTATTATAGTTTTACAAAAAGACTTGCATTGTTTCATTTTCTTTGTAAATTGTGTGTTATAATAAGGAATTTGTAAACAAAATAATCATAATTTTGGTTTTCTGTTGGTATTATATTAGAATTTGAAAAAACATGTAAGTCATTCCATGAAAGCACAATGGTAAGAAGTATGTGATTGTTAAAGACAGCCTCTTCTTTGAACAATAATGAAAACTATTTGCCAGGGAATTAGATTTTCTACAGTCATTTACATTAATCAAGATAATCAGACCAGGCTGAAAATCAAGGTGCCAATATCAAATCCACGTACCTTATACCTAGTCAGACTCACAGCTACTGAGTCCCGATAATTAATTTTATTAACGACACATTGATTTTGAGGGACTCAATAACTAGAGGTAATAAGCCTGAACTCTTTTTTTTGCAGTTCCCAAAGCCTCCAAAAGTCATTTGCTTGGATGGGGGAAGATGTTGAAACTGTGAAAGAGACAATGAAAAGATGAAGGCAGTATCACAGGTTTGGCAATAAAGGAAAACTAACATATAAATAATTTATCTCTTCATTTATAGAAAACTTTTTAGAAGTCATGTAGCAGTCAAAGAACATGGCAGCCAGAAGGTAAAATGCAGTCAAAGAACATGGCAGCCAGAAGGTAAAATTCAGTCATCCCCAAGAAGATGAAAAAAATGGCTGAGACACACAACCATTATAGAAATTGTTATGTCTCCAGTCATGACGGTGACAAGGAATCTGGGAATGCAGACAGACATGAATGATATTTCCAGGAATGAGAAGTTCTGAAGGAAGAAATACATGGGAGTCTGCAGATGGGGATCTGAAATGGGGAGAGAGTGATAAAGATCAGATTCCCAGTCCCACTTAGCACATAGGTAGCAAGCAATATGAAAAGCACAACCTGCCACTGTGGGTCACTTGTCAATCTAAGAAGAATAAATTCTATTACTGCCTTGCAATTTCTTATTACTTATTACTTTCTCTCTTTATTATGTTACTCTTTATTTTAGCTATAAAATAAATGAAGAAATAAGAAAGCTATAACACCAGTAAAGAAACTTACACACACACGCACACAAACACACATTTTAAGAACATCATTGTTATCTTTTCTTTTACAATAAAATGATTTTGTGGTACATAGACCCACAATATTTTTAAACAATTTTGTTATTTATTATCTCACATATTAATTCATTATTTGTATATTTCTTTCATTAGATTCTCATATATTACAATACAAATATCTCTCTTCTGAATGTTCAACATACTTCCTGAAAATAAAATTAAACCTCTTAGATTGAATCTTTTCAAGTAACATTCTGAGAGTTCATTTACCAGCATTTTTCAATACTTCGATACTCATTTCAATACTTTTTGATATTTTATTTCGCTTTCCTTTGATATTTTTAATTTTTAAAAACTTTTAAATAAGCTTGTATTTCACCTTCCCTATTTAAAATTTTAGAATTAAAAAAGTCAGCACACTCATTAATCTGGTAGAGTAGTCTGTCCCTAATAATGGTTTGCAGAGATATTTAATGTCTGGAAGTGGTTTTTACTCTAATTGTAATGTTGTAATGAAAGACATTCTAGTTTAGTTAATTATCTATGATAATCTCCTATAAGATTGTAAAATGTACTCTTCTTGAACATGTTTTTATTTACCAGCCACCTATCATAAAGCTACTGTTCATTATGCAAAGTAGTACTTTTATTTAATTCTAACTGTATTTTACTAAGCTGCAAGTGTTTTATTAATCCCATTTCTAGACCAATATAGCATGTCTTCACATTACCGTGTATTCTTTTCTCCAGTGGTGATAAATTAGTTCAATACTCAAGATACATTTTAGATGAGGCAAGATTGTTTTTCCTTCATTTTTTTTCTTCTGATATCATCCTTGATGTTATGATGCTTTACTTCTTTGTTCAAGTTTAGTTATTTTCCACAAAAGCTTAAATGTGCTGCCACTTAGCATAATTTTTTAAAGTACCTAAAGGTCCAGACAGCTTTTCTGAGTTTGTAAAGTCTCATCTGGTTCCGGTATTCATCAGAGACTTTATCACTTTCAAATGGAATATTTTCTCAGGATTAGATAATTTATTATGTGAATATATTTTTCACCAATTTTTACCTACAAGATTCCTAAGAGGGAGATATTTGCCCTTCCTATTATCCATGTTCTTTGTGAACCCACAGTTGCAGTTTCTTTTGGTCTTTTGCCTTTATATTATGGATACTGACCTTCACCACATGTAAAATTCACATTGTGTAAAACTAAATACATAAGGTATATCTACTGTGTTAAAATGCATCAAATTGTTTTGAATCTTGTGCAAAAATACATGTTTTTCTGATATTGATTATATTGCAAACAACTGTATAGGACATCTCCACAAGAACACAAAATGTCATTCAGTACCATGAGTCGCAACCCATGCAGTAAAGAAGAAACTTGAAACTTATTGCTTCAAACTACAGGAATGTAATGGTTTTTAAATTTTCCTGCTATGTATATATTTTGATATTATGAAATGTCATAATTGTGTGGTTTAAATGTGCTAATACTTAATATTGTACATAATTGAGATTACTTGTATAAAGCATAAGCATATACTATTAAGCAGAAAAATTATATTCCTGAAATAACCATTAAGAATGTACATACTTTTAAGGTAAACATGACTGGATTAGTCAAAATGTCATTTCTAGTTGCTTTTTAAATTTACTTAAATTAAAGCATCAAGATTTTTCAAAAAACCTCTGCATATTGTTCTGCTTCTTTTTCCTTGTATTTATAACCAAATATTCAATATATGGTTAGAAGATAAAAATCCCAGGAATACCTCTACCATGTTCACAAAAAGGGTATATATTTACCCATTTCTGCACATCCAGTCAAATTTATCTAAGGGTCTGAAGTCATTGGATACTCTACCTATTTCTACTTAAGGAAGTATTATCCTGACATTTAAAATGAAATAAATTATAGTTGAAGTAGAGGTGAAGGTAACACAACTCCCCAAGCCTGATACTCAAGATCATACTTTGGGGGTGGTAATATTATTATTCAAGCTAGCCATTATTCTGTTTCCTCTAGATGGAGGATAGCCTGCAAAGCTTATTATTTAAGCTCTGTTTCCTCTAAATGGAGGAAACAGAATAATGGCTTGCTTATTCTATTAATATTCCTATTAATATTCCTCTAAATGGAGGAAACAATAATGGCTAGCTTCTTCTATTAATGTTCCTATTAAAATTCCTCTGAATGGAGGAAACAGACTAATGGCTGGCTTGAATAATAATATTACTACCTCGGGATTTATTGAATGAATAAACAAAAGGAGATTAGTGTTCTCAAGACACTGGGAGCTAAGTAATAGTCTGAATTAGCACAGATTTTATAATAGAATATTTAGGAAATAGTGGCCTAAAAACACAGCAGAAGATATAGGAAGATTTACAGATATATAAATATCTTATAACTTTACAATGAGAAGAAACTTAATAGTGGAGTACTAGATATTGGCAGTATCTAAATGACAGACTATGCTGTGAACAAGTAGGTTTATCTTTAAACTTAAGGAAAATGTCAAAAATTCATTGTGATGTTCCAGACTTAGGCCAAGGTTCTCATTACACTAAATCAAATGTCAAGATTGTCTTTAAGATTTTTTATTTTTCCACTGATTGAAAATGTAGAAAATATGAGTATAATAAAAATCATTACTGCTTATTAGATAACTTTTAAAATATTTATTATGTATTGAGCTCACTCTTGGATTATAGGAACACCATCATGATAAAGCTAGCTGCTTGCAGTTTTTACATCTTCTGGAATACTGTTAGAAGGCTACATTATTTGTTAAATTTCACAATCCCTTCTTCGTATCTCCAGCTAACAATTTTCCCACAAATGTCAATTTATTATCCTCTGCTTCGATATAAAAAGACATCTATAATATCCCTTTTACACTAGTTATTGTGAGACATATTTAGTCGATATTTAATCCAAGAACTCCATCAAACATATAAGTATTTTAAATTAAATTAGAACTAAGATTATTTAATGGTCATAGGATGCTAGACACTTCTTAAAGATTTTAAGATGTTTAATGTTTCTTTGGGAGACAAAGTTGTAAAATAAAGTTACAACAAAATTATTAAAGGTATATAATTAAACAATACAGATGTCATATGAAGAAAAAATTGTTAAAGTATAACAGCTACTTTAAGTTCAAAGTATATAATATTTAATTAGCCACGATTAAAGCCAAGAACTTGAGTAAACATTGTAAGTATGCTTTAATAAAGAGGTTGTTATAAAAGTATTTATTACAGGAAGATGGTTACTTGCAGATCAAAATACTACTTTAAAGTGTACATTTAGTAGTAGCATGATATAAAGAAAGATGGAAAATTGGTTTGATGTGTATAGTGAACAAAAAATAAATTGAGGTGTAGAATGGGTACACTTTTTAGTCAATGATCTAATATAGCCCTTTTTATTCTGAATTTTGAGTGTACAGGATAATGCCACAGTGTTTATGATGGCAGCAGCTGCTGTCCTCAAGCCGGCTACAGCAGAGAGGTGCCACAGCGGGCTGCACGCTCAGTGGAGCCGGCGGGAGTCCGGGACAAGTGACAGTCCCGTCCATTCTGAGTTGGGGAAGGAGCTTCCCGGGTGCCCGCCTAAACCCGGGCTGTAGACCTGGAACTCTGGCTCCATGGAGCAGGCAGGAGCACGGTCCCTCAGAACGGCTGTAGCCGCCCAAACTCGGGCTGCAGGTCCAGCAATCACTGCATTCTTGGGCGGCCTGGGAAGGCTCCCTTTGCCTTTGCAGGCTCGGAGGTGCCTGCTCCTGCTGCCTCTCCTCTCCCCACTCCCGATGCCTGCTCAGATCTCGGAGTGGTGTTGGGGCCGACCCAGGCACTGTCACAGTCTGGCTGGGTGTGCTCACGCTTGGGGCACTGCTGACATGCCAGTCCCCAGTGGACTGGGCCCCCTCTGGACTTTGGGTGCAGACGAGCACAAGAGGAGAAGCTGAGAGGGTGGTGAGGGTGGCTGGGTGCTGGCTTGCAGGTGCCCCTTGGTGCCAGTAGCCTGGGTGACATGGATAGCTACTGTAGGCAGACAGGTTCCTGGGAGGAAGGGGGTGGTGCCCCTGTAAGGCCCCACCTTCGGTCCAGGGATGGCCTGAAGGCTGGGCACCGGGCTGCCAGTCCTGTAGACCGTAGACTGGAGTGGGAACTTGTGGTGCCTTTTCTGCTGCTGATGGCTGCCCATGGACCAATCTGCATGTACTTCCTCTCCTCTGGGTTCCATAAAAGCCCTGGGCTCAGCCAGAACGAGGCAGAGGATGGAGAGGATGGCCAGAGGACTGGTTGAAGTGAGAAACTACCCTCTCTGCTGATAGCTGGAGATGACTAGAGGACCAGCTGAAGAGAGGAGCTACCCACTCTGCTGAGAGCTGCAGAGACCACTAGACGACCTGAGGGCAGAGAGGAACCACCCAATTCAGGGCCTCCTCTCTGCTGAGAGCTGAACTGTGGATGAGACAACCTGCCTACAGAGAGGAGCTGCCCCCTGCTGGTCTCCTCTGAGCTGTTCTATCACTAAGTAAAGCTCTTCATCTTGTTCACCCTTCACTTGTATGCGTAGCTCATTCTTCCTGGACGTGGGGCAAGAACTCAGGCAAAAGTGCCACCAGCCACAGAGGTTTCCAGCCAGAAAAGTGACACTCTAAAGATCCCGTAACATTTAGTTTTTAGGACTCTTGGCAGGCAGTTATTTTAAAAGGTCATACATAATTCTAATATAAATTATAAAAACTTGTAATTAAATAAATTATATTTAAAATTAATATAATAATTCAAAACTCACTAATTCTCAGATTAAATGACAGTAAACTTATAGAAAAAGAGTTCACAGATTGAAATACAATTCCATTTGTCAAACTGTGGTTGAGTTGCAAAAATAAATTGCTTATGAACATAAGTTTGGTAAAAGTCAATGAAATATTGCATGAAAATCAACTGGGTATATAGAATTGACACTAAAATTTATAATTACAGCAGGTTTTTATTTTTTGGAGGACTGGTTGTTATTACGCAGCATATCCTTTCTCTCTGCCCACATGCACTGAAGGATCTGGCCTTTATTGAGCATCACATTGCTTGAGCCATATCTGCATCAATAGATGCAACACAAATTCAGATTTGCATAGAATCTGCTAAGCAGCTACCAGAAAAATAAAAAGCTTTGTAAAGCAAAGAGAAATAAAAACATAATTTTTGATTAGCTGGAATATTTAGCTCTATGATGCCTAAAGGAGTCCAGTATTCTTACCAATTCTAACAAAACTTATTATGAATTTAACAAAACACTTCCTATAAGCAGATGATGTAAATCATTTTGCTCAGATTCACAGATGCAAATATCATATGGCTATTTTAGACATTTAGACATTCATACTCTTTCTCAGATTGAATGTGTTAGTTTTCATTCACCTGCTTTTGATTATGTGTAACCTTTTTTCTACAAATACTTGTTTGAATAACTCATTTTTTAAATGGGGGAGAAAAGAGAACCCAAAAACTAGGAATTTAAATACATATTAAGGAAAAGTGATCCGATAGTAACTTAAATGATTTCATGTGTTCATGCATTGCTTGTGGAAGAAGACAGGAAAAAAGCAAATTGATAAATACTAAACAAATTTTTATTCTTACAAGTGTATAACTATAATTAAGAACCTCTTATAGGAAAAGTTTATATCAAGGTTCAGGCAGTGTAAACATACTTAATCCCATACTCTCCATTGTCCATAAAAATATCAAAACTTTTTTAAAAGAATGTAACCATATAAATACAATCGAGGGTATCATTAGTATACTAGAAGTTTTAAGAACCACTTGGGAGATAGAAAGCACAGGGGTTTAAAGGGCTAGTAAAATCAAAAGAGAGAAAGGCAAGCCAGAATCTTTTCAAAGGAGCTGCAGGTAAACTCCAGGCCCAGCATCAGCAAATTAACAGAAAGAAATGGGCTATCATCAGTGTAGTTCATTAAGGGTGATTTGTGGTGAGAGTATTGGGGCCTAACAGAAACATCAGAATCGGACTTGAGGTAATTTTGGAATTTGAGCCAAGAAAAGACATTGAGCAAGATATTTTATAATATTAAATAATGGAATTCACATTGAAGATATAGAATGCCAATGTACCAAATAGCATATGTAAACATTTATAATGCAAAAACCAAAGGAGATAAAAGGAGAAATATAAATATACTAGAGGTAGGAGACTTTATCTCACAGAAGAATTTATTTTAGTACATTGTGCTAATGCAATGAGATAAATAATTTTTCAGAATTGCTTGATGGTAAGTTTTTTTTTTTTAGGTTACTGATTATTATTATTATTTTTTTAAATTTTATTTTATTATTATTATACTTTAAGTTTTAGGGTACATGTGCACAATGTGCAGGTTAGTTACAGATGTATACATGTGCCATGCTGGTGTGCTGCACCCATTAACTCGTCATTTAGCATTAGGTATATCTCCTAAAGCTATCCCTCCCCCCTCCCCCCACCCCACAACAGTCCCCAGAGTGTGATGTTCCCCTTCCTGTGTCCATGTGTTCTCATTGTTCAATTCCCACCTATGAGTGAGAATATGATGGTAACTTTTTAAAAAAATTTTTTTCTTGGGATCAAAGGGAAAGTCTTTCAACGATTGTTTAAAGCTAAATTCTGCAGCCTGGCCAACATAGTGAAACCCTGTCTCCACTAAAAATACAAAAAATTAGCTGGGCGTGGTGGCAGGAGCCTGTAGTCCCAGCTCCTCAGGAGGCTGAGGCAAGAGAATCACTTGAATCCAAGACGCAGAGGTTGCAGTGAGCCGAGATGGCACCATTGCACTCCAGCCCGAGCAACAGTGTGAACCTCCATCTCAAAAAACAAACAACAAACAACAAAAAACAAACAAACAAAAAAGCAAATAAAACAGTACCTAAATGTTCACAGCATGTAAATATAAATGGGTTATCAAGCCAAGTGAGGTCAAAATGGGATAGAAGAATAAATCCTGAAGGAAAAATAGTTGAATATATTAATGGTATTGGATGGAGATATAGAACAATGTCAGTATTATGTTACAGATAAGTTTTCATTTCAAGTTCAGGCTATACATTTCTTTGTGACTAAAATTTATTTGAAAAACATTTTTTTGATCAAGTTCTGAAAGGAGTGTTTTACCTGCTTGTTCCTTAGGGAGTAAATAAAAGGATTTAACACTGGGGCAACAGAGGTATTGAGCACTGCTATACCCTTGGTCAAAGCCACTCCTTCTTTTGCTGATGTTTTGACATACATGAAAATGCAGCTTCCATAAGAAATGGAGACAACAATCATGTGTGAAGAACAAGTGGAAAAGGCCTTTTTCCTTTGTTCAGCAGAAGGAATTCTCAGAATTGTCTTAAGGATGAATACATAGGAAAGAATCACTAATGTTAAGGTTACCATGAGAGTGAATATGGCCAGGAAAAATCCCATGAACTCTAGAAACACTGTGTCTGTGCAGGAGATCAGTAGCATAGGAGAGGAATCACAGGTAAAGTGATCAATGATGTTGGAGTCACAGAAATCCAGTTGAAGCCCCATGATTACAGGTGGAAAGATAATGAGAAATCCAGCTAGCCAAGAGCTAATTACAAGCTGGATGCAGACTCTGCTGTTCATTATTGTTGTGTAGTGCAGTGGCTTACAGATAGCAACATAACGGTCATAGGACATAGCAGTCAAAAGGAAAAATTCTGTTGAACCAAGGAGTATAAAGAAAAACACCTGGGCCATGCAAGAATTATAAGAAATGGTCATATCCCCTGTTATGATGCTGACCAGAAACCTAGGAATACAAACTGTTGTGAATGAGATTTCTAGAAAAGAGAAATTCCTAAGGAAAAAGTACATGGGTATTTTGAGGTGCACGTCTATCAGAGTAAGAGTAATAATTGTCAGGTTCCCAGTTATACTCAGTATATATGTAAAAAATAGAAATATAAAAATCAAAACATTTAGCTTTGGGTCATCTGTTAATCCCAGAAGAATGAACTGTTTCACAGAAGTATAATTTTTCATTTCTTATTGTTGACTGCTACCAAGTCTAAAGGAAAACAAGAAACAATGATTTAGTGAGTTCAGGGTTACATTTTATCACATCTGCTGGGTTAGGAAACATATAAGGCCTATAATAAACCAAAAGAAAAATCAGCCAACCAAGTTATACTGAATTATAAACATATGTATTAACCATGACAAAAAAATCTATGTCTGGTACTTGCCTTGTTGGTCACCGGCTATTTAATATTGAGTGTGTTACCTGATAGGTTTAATAAATACATCTGTATAAGAAAAATATGCTTACCAAATGTGTTTTACTTTCTCTTAAAAAATTGATTGGCCATGTACGGTGGCTCACACCTGTAATCTCAGCACTATGGAAGGCTGAGGCAGGCAGATCACTTGCAGCCAGGAGTTCGAGACAAGCCTGGTCAACATGGTGAAGCCCTGTTTCTAGTAAAAATATAAAAATTAGCTGGTCGTGGTGGTAGGTGCCTGTAATCCCAGCTACTCGAGAGGCTGAGGCAGGAAAATTGCTTGAACCCAGGAGACGGAGGTTGCAGTGAACCAAGATTGCACCACTGCACTTCAGCCTGGGTGACACAGCAAGACTCTATCTCAAAAAGAAAAAAAAAATTTGATTGTATGTACATGAAAACTAGAAACATAAAAAACATTAAAATGTAAAATATTCTTTTATGGTTATTAAGATACTATACCAAAGATCACATGCCCTGATTGTCTGAAAATAAAACATTTTGAAGTATTTTTAGAAGTTATTTTCCATAATATTTCAAGATATTTGATTTCAGTCTTGTCTATATAGAGAATCGATAATTTATAAATAAATCAGGACCATCAAACTAATATTTCTATAATCCTAAAATACAAGCAGAATTTTTCAAAGTTTTGAAAACTTTCCGAAGTTTTTTCTTTCTGAATTAAATGATATTCTATAGAAGATATTCTAACAGCCAAAGTTAAGTCATCTAAGTTGTAAATTAATCAGAAAAATGCAAAAAATGAGGCAAGTAATTGAAAATACACTTACAATAATATAATTCCATGTGGTAGCAGTTTAACTGCTAAAACCCAAATGCTATGTGGCTTTACTTTAACTGGCATCAGTGGTTGATGCTTTACTTTGGGAACATTTCATAAGCTTCTCAACTCGTTTTTGTCTTGAATTTTCTTACATAATAACATACTTATATAATGAGGAGATGGAATTTGGAAAGATGAACCAGGTTATGCACAGTGGGATGGAACATAATGTAGGAACAAGTCCAGCTGAAAATTCTGCTTTCTCTTCCAGAAGTGGGAGAGGACCCGATAGGTGACATAGCCCAGTTGCTGTTAAGAGGTGCTACAACCAGACTATGGTAAAGTATCCAAAAGGTCCTGCAGCTGGAGATCCAGGAAAAGGCTGACAATACGGTGAAAAATCTGGGTGTCTCAATCAGTGGCAAAAGTCTGAAAGTCTGAAACTCACTGAGTAACAGTGTCTCTGGTACTAGTTTGTTGTTAGTAGTAAAGCTAGAGGCTGTGGAAGTGAAAAAGGGCAGTAGCAAAATGGGCAGTTTGGGTCTGGTTACAGCAGAGGGATTCAGACCAAACCAGATGCAGACTCTGCTGACACTCCAGGAAAGATCAAGCTTTCCTGGAGTGTCAATCAATGAGACTCTCAAAAACAAAAAGAGGAAGGAAGGAAGGAAGAAAGGAAGGAAGGAGGGAGGGAGGGAGGGAAGGAGGGAAGGAAGGAAGGAAGGAAAGAAATGTGGATCCTTGTTAGAATCAGGACAATACTTACAGGGAAATTGGTAAACAGAGATGATGAAGTTGTATATTTTACTTGTTAATTAAGTGAAGTTCTTAGATCATCAGAAGGAGAGGGTTCAAATCACAAGAAAGAATCCAAAAACAGCACCAGTGGAAAAGATGAGCTGCATGGCATATGAATGAAAATGGTTGGGATGGAGCATCCTTGAAACGTAAAAGGACTCTCCAAAGGCTAGGCATTCAGTATCTCTTTTTTCTCCCCAAAATTTCCATGACAATAACAATGCCCTGACCCTGGATACTAGGAAAACTTTCTAATATAATATTTTAAGTGACTCTGAGTAACTCTTGTGAAAAAAAAGATCTGTTATTATTTTTTTTCCTTTCCTCACCTTCCCTCAGGAAAACTTGTTTTTTTAAAGTATTCTCTCCAACACAGGCTGTTTATAGCAGCTTTTTTCTTTCTTCTTCAAAATATTCACAGAAGACTGTTGCCATAAAACAGAGTTAAAATGTCTCTGGAGAGAGACGGTAGTGATGAATGCACACTGAGGTTATGTTGAATAATTTTAATTAGGCTTCCTTTGGAAATTATTATTTTTAATCATTAAATGTTAGAGAGGTCTATAATGAAAACAACAGCAGTGAGGAAATAACAGTATTAGAATTATTTTGAATTTTATATTGTCAATATTGTCTCTACTGAAAATACAAAACTTAGCTGGGCATGATGGTGCACACCTTCAATCCCACCTACTGAGGTGGCTGAGGCAAGGAAATTGCTTGAACCCAGAAGGTGGAGGCTGCAGTGAGCCAAGATCTCACCACTGCATTCTAGCCTGGACAACAGAGTGAGTTTCTGTCTCAAAAAAAAAAAAAAAAAAAAAAAGAGAAAAGAAAAGAAAAAGAAAAACATATTTTAAAAAATACAATAGCTAAGATAAGTATAACTGTGTGTGTGTGTGTGTGTGTGTGTGTGTGTGTATGTATAAAAGTCCTGCACTGCATAACTATGTCAATGATGGACTGCATATATGATGATGGTTCCAACCATATTATAATGGAGCTGAAATTTTCCTGTCACCCAGGGATGTCGCCATCATCACTGTTGAACCACATTCATTGTATGTGGTGCAACATCGCTGTAATGTTGTACCACAATGCATTACTCATGTGTTTATGGTGATGCTGGTATAAACAAATCTATTGCACTGTCAGTTGGATGAAAGTATAGCACATACAATTATGTACAGTGCATACTTGATAATGATAGTAAACAACTATGTTACTGGTTTATGTAAAAAAAATTCAATGGCTTAAAACAAAATTATTTCTCATTCCCAACACATATCAAGTGAAGGCCAGCTAAAGACTCTATTCTACATCTTGCTCCATTCAGGACCCAAGTTAATCTAATTTAAACATAATCAACAATAGTCAGGAGGAAAATAAGGTAGAAAATAAACATAGAGGCCATTATATACTGCCATTAATAAGTGACACGGGATTTCTACTTACATTTCATGGCCTGAAATAGTCAAATAGACATATCTATAATAATGATATAAAGAAATAATACTAAATGTCAGAAAATGTAATTTTTATTGATTATTTTTCAGCTCCAAACCCAACATTTATTATTTAGCTCTGTAATATCAGGGATCAGTACTGCAAACTACAGTCTCTTTCACCATCAGATTTCCTAATATGCACTGCGAATAAGAGGCACTACAGCAAAATCAGAAGTGGGAGAAAGTGAGAGAATTTATTTTTTCCCTTTTTGTGTGTGTGCGGGGAGGAGTCTGAGTATCTGTCTGATGGTCCTAACAGTGGCAGTAGACTTTATAGAGGCAATTAGCCCCAGGGATCAGCTTATTTCTTCATTCCAAGAACTGGCTACATCATGGCCTTCAGATGTGTAAGCAGTAACAGACAGCGCCCCCTTTTCAGAGACAGGAGTATGAAATATGTGGGGGCTTTGCAAGGAGTTCCTAGCAACTGAAGGAGTCCATGCAGTATTACAGCCTCATAAGAGCACCAATTCCATTTAGCGCCTACTCTAAGATCCTGAGTTCTGGAAATCCAGCTCTTTCCCCAGAACAGATAATTCAAGAGACCAAGGCAAAAGTATCAATGCCCCTTATGATCTATCCTCAGAAGTTATACATTATACTGCCTTTTTTTCAAAACTCATCCTTCATGGGATAGTTTTTATCTCTGGGTGACCTCAGTGTTCCTTCTTTTTTTTTCCCCCTTTCACATTTTCCAACCTGAATTAAATATTTCTTGTGTGAAATTTACCCTGGTGATATTTTCCCTTTCCTTTCTGAATCTTAATTGAGAAGAAAGGGATATTGATAAATAGCAGAAGTGACTACCATATGTGGTATTTATGCATCATTCTTCTATTAGTTATTATATTTCCCTTATGGCATTGGCTCAGACTTTAGCAAAAGTACATTTAGTTACTAGCTGAAGAAATACAAAAATTCATATCTAGGGTTTTGAACTCACAATGATTTTGTCTATATTGATTTTCAGTGGGTACCAATGAAGATATCACTGAATGTGATTTTTCACTTGGGGTTCACTGAGATTCTTGAATCTTTGGATTGATGTCTTTTAGCACTTTAGGACACTCTTTGCAATTATTGTTTTGAATATTGCTCCCCCCTATATTCTTTCTCCCTTTCTTCTGGGATGCCAAATTACATGTACTAGAACTTTTGATCATGGTTCCACATGTATCTTATTCTCCATGTTCTTATTTTCTCTCTTTATTTTGGATATTTATTATTCATGCCTATCTTCAAATGTATACTTTTAGCTATTAAAGTGATTTACTGCATTCTTCAATTTAGATAGTATATTGTTTAATTCTACTAAGTTTATTGATCCCTCTCTATATATTTCAAATCTATTGCAATCTCAATATTTTAATTATTTTATGAATTTTTTTATTGCCTTGAGTGTTGCAGGAAGTCAGGGACCCTGAACGGAGGGACAGGCTGAAACTATGGCAGAAAAACATAAATTGTGACGATTTCATGGACATTTATTAGTTCCCCAAATTAATACTTTCATAATTTCTTACACCTGTCTTTACTGCAGTCTCTGAACATAAACTGTGAAGATTTCATGGACACTTATCACTTCCCCAATCAATACTCTTGTGATTTCCTATGCCTGTCTTTACTTTAATCTCTTAATCCCGTCATCTTTGTAAGCTGAGGATGAAAGTCGCCTCAGGACCCTGTGATGATTGCATTAACTGCACAAATTGTTTAAACAATATGAAATCTGGGCACCTTGAAAAAAGAACAGGATCACAGTGATGTTCAGGGAACAAGGGAGATAAACTTAAAGTCTGGCTGCCTGTGGGACGGGCGGAACAGAGCCATATTTCGCTTCTTTCAAAAGCAAATAGGAGAAATATCGCTGAATTCTTTTTCTCAGCAAGGAACAGACCTAGGGGTAGGCCTCTAAAATGACTTCTCTGGAGAACAACTTAACCTGAACTGGAATTAAGCTAGATTTTGAACTGAAGCTGGACTTATATAGATAGATTCAATGTACCTTTGGCTTAATTCAGTACCTAGTGTGTGGTTCTTTCAAGATTCCAGTTATTACCTTGGGGTGGGAGGTGACATATATGTCTTCCTACCACTAAGAGTCTGGGCATTTTAGAAATGCAGAAATTATCTCTTCAAACTTCTGTTCTATTCATCCTCAAAATTTGGCAAACATCTTGAGAAGAAACCTGCTGGATCTGCTTAAGTATTTAGCTTCCAAATCTACACAGCTTTAAAATTGAGCAAGGGTCTTTAATGGTACAATTGGCCATTTGTTCCAAATCCATCAATTTTTCCATTTTTTCACTCTTACTCTGCTCTACTATCAATAATTTTCTTGATGTATCTGACCTGAGAAAGCAGCTCTCTACCAGGGTCAAGCCAAAATTCTCATTTCTGACAAAAAGTCATATATAACAAAAAAATCCCAGTGTAAAAAAATAATAAATAAAACACCTGTATGTATATTGATGTTATCTCTGAAGATTTTTTTTTTTTCTTTCTGGAATCTTAATCTCTCTAATCATCACTGTTTCTTCAGTAATCTGTTTCTTTAAAAGTAAGATGTCTCCCTGCTTCACCTCTGGCTTTCTTCTAAAGTGACTACCTTGCTTTCTGCAAAAAAACTTCAGGAGCATCACCAGAAATTAAAGCAATAATCTTTCACATATTTCTTCATCAATTACACAATCATACATGATTTAATAGATTCATATTATCTAAAAATTATTTTATTTCATATCCCTCAAAATAGATTTTCTTCCCTCATAGAACTCTAATAAGTATTCCATCTTCCTCTGCTGTTTTCAAAGTTCATGTGAAGAGAATATATTTAATACATAAAAAGTGAAGCATTTTGCTTGTTAATTTAATACTTACATTTTAGATATTTTCTAAAACATAACCAATCCTCTGCAAGGAAAATACCTTACCATTCCTATATATTTGAATCAGTTACTGATATTACCATCTATAGAAAATCTCTCTAACTTCTTGGTTACCAATTCAATTTGTTCTTTCATCAATTTTTATAATTTTAATTTGGTTTTCTTAATAAAGAATGAATATAAAAGATTTGCTCTTCTTATGTTCCTATAATTTTACATTACATCTCATGTCCTAGTAAGTCATCTCCTTGGTTTAGGGGACATGTAGGCAAAAATCTACATGCGTTTTCTTCTAAAGGGGTTTTATTAATGACTTCTTTATTATTCATTACTTTCTAATTATGCCATTGTTTTCCTAGTTGTTATATTAGTATATAATACATATTTCATGCTATGAAGTTGTATAGAGAGAATAAGAAATAAGTATATTTGACTCAAAAAAGCATATGAGTCAATTTGTGAAGATTTAGTGAATTAGAAGTTACAGACAATGTTGTCATTAGACAGATGTCATTAGATAGATTGATTCTTCTTTTGGAACAAAGAATGAAAAAGCTCCAGTCTCTTCTTTCTTTGGAGCAGTATTAGTTCAGACACTTTGAAAAGCCTAAAGTACTTTATACAATCTTTTAATCCCACTACAGGAATTAGACTTCGTTTTAACATCAACATTTCCGGTTTTTCTACAGATGCCATAACAAGACTTTTAATTAGCTTTGCGATTTTGTTTTTCTTTTTAGAGTTAAGGAAGAAAATAGCCAATTAGTATCTTCTTCAAAAGAATCCCCAGAGCTCTTTATCAGTTCTGAGTAAACATACTCATTATTAAAGAACAAAGATAAATCTATGGCACTGTGGAGACAAAACCTCTTTTATTCCAGAGAGAATGAGAAACTCTAAGTAGTGACCAGAGTTCTTAAAAGACAAACTGAAAAAAAAATACTATTTTGATTCTAATAAATAAATCAGATTTTCAGATTTTAAGTTAGACTGAATCCAGACATTATTCATTTTATTTATAGGAAAAGTCAGAAAAATGTGTTTGAAATGGCACATGTAAGCTGATTGGAGAGAGAGGAAAAGAAAAGAAAGAAGGAAGGAGGGAGGGAAGGAAGGAAGGAAAGAAGGAAGGAGGAAGGGAAGAGAGGGAGACAAAGAGAAAGATCCACAAATGTTTTTAAATATCCCTGGCTTTTAGCGTGAACAGGTCTCTCTGTTGAGAGTGAGAAAATAGAGAAAAAATATGGGTTAGGAAGAAATAAATATTTTTTTGAAAAATCATTTAATATTACATTTTTGGCTAATGACACAAAAGAAAAATTTCACAATGCCTCAGCAAACAAAAACTTTGTGAAATTTATGCAAAGTAAGTATTTTCAGTATTTTGTTGTTTTTTGTACACAATTGCTACATAAGTTATTCTGAATGTGTGTCCATAAGTTTAAACCCATTAAATTCAGAATTAGAAAAATAAGGAAAATATTTATGTAACTCTTGATTAAAGGTTCACTATATGTATTTAAAAGAGTCTTTAAGTTTGTCTATTAGAATAGCATCATGAACAATGATTTATAGTTATCTTTATTAAAAATTTGACTAGGATGTATATATCCCTTCATACTTAGTAAAGGATTGACTACTTTAACAGTATTGAATATAAAATATTTTTTACATTGATAAAGCTACTTATGAAGTTGAAGCTTACTGAACAATTGAGTAAATAAATTTCAAATTCCATGTAAAATTTTACCTTCATATTTACATGCTAACTTCAAGATTTGCATAATTTTGAGATTCATGAATGTTTTTTCCATTGAAAATGTTTTCATTGGCTGTACCAAACAACGCAGACTAGCCAGAAATATATGATCAGAAAAGAGCAATTTTAAAAAGATTAATTACAAGAATTCAGTTCTAATTAGCTCTTTAAGATGTAGAAGTGTGCAGAAAAGCTATATCTAGCTGAAAAAAACCTGAGATTATGTTAACAATCGGGGGATTAACCAATCTAATCTGAAAGATGTTTTCTTATGGATTGAGTGAAATTGTAGGAGTTACATTTTGGTATTTTAGACAAAACTTTAAACTAGAAAAATGTACATATACTTATAACAGGAAATAATAAAACCATTCTTTCTCAAAATAAAAAAGATCTGAAAAGAGATTCTGGGGTTCTGACCGCTAGGCAAAATTGTTAAAATCATAGAAGGAAAAAAAGTGTACGCTTCTCAAATGAGTTACTTGGCTCTTCATATCACTTTTAAACCTATGCTCAGTGAAGCCTTTTTAACATATATTATTTATTTTTTTCCAGGTCTGATGAAATTCAGAAGGAATTTAATCATGAGAAACCATACAATGGTGACATCCTTCATTCTTCTAGGACTGACAGATGATTTACACTGGCAAACTGTAATTTTCCTTTTTCTATTTTTAACATATTTATCGAGTGTCATTGGAAATCTAATCATTATCCTGCTCACCTTGCTGGATTCTCACCTCAAAACACCCATGTATTTCTTCCTTCAGAATTTTTCTGTTTTAGAAATCTCGTTGACATCTGTCTGCATCCCTAGATTCCTAGTCAGCATAGTGACTGTGGATAAAACTATTTCCTATGATGCTTGTGTGACACAATTATTTTTTGTCATTTTTTTTGGGTGTATCAGAGTTTTTTCTGCTGGCTGCCATGTCCTATGACCGCTATGTGGCCATCTGCAAACCCCTGCATTATGCAACCATTATGAGCAACAGAGTCTGCAACCAGATGGCTGTTGCCTCTTGGTAGGCTGGTTTGTTAACAATCTTTCCTGGATTTACCATGGGCCTGAGATTGGAATTCTGTGATGCCAATATTATTGACCACTTTTTCTGTGACTATTCTCCTGTTCTGAAACTCTCCTACACAGACACACAGGTCATAGAACTGTTAAGCTTTATTTTAGCCACTGTCACACTCCTGATTACACTGGTCCTGGTAATGTACTCCTACGCAAATATCATAAAATCTATTCTGAAGGTTTCTTCTGTCCAGCAGAGGAAGAAAGCTTTTTCTACCTGTTCCTCCCATATGATTGTTGTTTCCATCTCTTATGGCAGCTGTATTTTCATGTATATTAATCCTTCTGCAGAAGAAGGGGTAGCTTTAAACAAGGGAGTAGCAATACTCAGTACTTCAGTTGCACCTGTATTAAATCTTTTTATATATACCTTAAGAAATAAGCAAGTGAAACAAGCCCTGAAGAATATAGTAAAAAAGTGTATCCTTACTACTTTGAAATAATAGTTTTGGGTATTATAATAGAATGCCACTCAAACTTATTGAAAATTGTAGCCTGAATCAGCTGGGTTTTTGACATACCCTTTTATTTTATGTTTATATTATGACAGTAACTGAAGTCACCCATAAAGAGCCATTTTATCTATTCCTGAATTTTTTTTATCATTTCAATGGTATTTTCTGTATCCATGACATTCTCTTAAGCGTTGCTGGAATTACTTCATTCTTTTAACTTAATAATCTGACTTTGCTCACCCTAAAAATATTTCACTATGAATTCGTTTTGGAAATTTAAAAGCTCTCTGTTTTTCTAGCATAAATGTGCCCAGAATATAAATTACTTGTGAACTCTTTCAATACTGATTTATTTGATTTTATAAATCTCTAAGATAGATTTACTTCTTAAAACCAAATAATGTTATCATTTTATTAAAGTATGTGATGTTTCCAGAAACATAATACTGAACTTAAATACAAGTATTTATTAGGCCAGGTGCGGTGGTGCATGCCTGTAATCCCAGCACTTTGGGAGCCCGAGGCAGGTGGATCACCTGAGGTCAGGACCAGCCTGACTAACATGGTGAAACCCTGTCTCTGCTAAACACACATACACACACACACATACACACACAAAATTAGCCTAATGTGGTGGTGCATGCCTGTAATCCCAGCTACTTGGGAGGCTGAGGCAGGAAAATCACTTGAATCCAGGAGGCGGAGGTTGCAGTGAGCTGAGATGGTGCCATTGCACTCCAGCCTGCACAACAGGAGCAAAATTCCATCTCAAAAGAAAAAAGAGTATTTATTTTCAGGCTTAATAATATAACCCAAATGCCCATCAATGATAGACTGGATAAAGAAAATGTGGCATATAGACACCATGGAATACTATGCAGCCATAAAAAGGATGAGTTCATGTCTTTTGCAGGGACATGGATGAAGCTGGAAACCATCATTCTCAGCAAACTAACACAGGAACAGAAAACCAAACACCACATGTTCTCACTAATAAGTGGGAGTTGAACAATAAGAACACATGGACACAGAGAGGAGACCATCACACTGGGGCCTGTCGGGGGTGGGGGGCTAGGGGAGGGATAGCATTAAAAGAAATACCTAGTGTAGATGACAGGTTGATGGGTGCAGCAAACCACCATGGCACGTGTATACCTATGTAACAAACCTGTACATTCTGCACATGTATCCCCAAACTTAAAGTATAATAAAAAAGAAAAATAAAGTATATTATCTAGATGCAAAAAAGAGAAATGCAAAAAACAAAAAAAATCTCCAAATCTCTATGCTAGTGTAAGTGAAAGGAGCCTTTTTCATTTAGGAAAGAAAGCTTGTGTTGAAAACTAACTGAAAGATCCTAGGTAGACTATCTCAGTGTCACACAGCAAGTAAATGTTAGATCTTAAATTTGTATCTAGATTTAAAAATTCAAATCCTATGAAGCAATTTTCAGGGAATATTGAGTTTTTATCAATTGGCATTAATCTGAAAAAAAAAACCTCCAGAAAAAACAGCTATTTTAAAATATTTAAAAAGCCATCCTGGGAGGCAGAGAAGATTGGCTCTGTATAACTCTAGGAACACAGCTAAATTTTACGTTTGAGATTTTTAAAATATATACCTTAACTCATACAGAACTGTTTTATATCTTGTAACATGCTATGTGTTCTCTCACTAGTGTGTCTTTACACATGCCCTTTTCTTGTTTTGCAATTCTTCCTTTGTGTTCCAAATGTTCTGCTCTGAATGATTGTTAATATTCTTCTAGTCTTAAGAGCCCACTTTCTCTTAAGAGACACTTTTATTCAGTATATGTGAGTTTATGTGTTTGGACACAATAATAAAAGGGGGCATATATATATAATTAAACCATCTGACTAAACCATGGCATTTTACTTTTCAAATTTAATTTCTCATAGAGCAACCTCATTATTCTCTCATCTGTATTAATTTGTCTTTATGGCTTATATTAATAAAAATTATTTATTATTTGTTTCACATGTAGAATATAAGCTCAGTTAAAGTAGAGGCTCTATTTTGTTCAACACACTATTTTCAAGGCCTACCACACTATCTGGTACAAAGTGATGTTAAATTATATTTGTTAAATAAATAAATGCCAACTCTAGAATGATTGTATCTTTAATTTTTTAAAAATAATTGTTTTTAAAAAATTTTAATTTCTAATTTTTGTGGGTACATAGTACATGCATACATTTGTGGGATGAAATATGTTAATACAGGCATACAATGTGTAATAATAATATCAGGGTAAATGGGGTATCCATAGCCTCAAGCATTTATCCTTTGTATTATGAACAATCCAACTGTACTGTTTTAGTTATTTTAAAATGTACAATTAAATTATTACTGACTGTAGTCACCCTGTTGTACTATCAAATACTAAATCCTATTTATTCTTTCTAACAAATTTTGGTTAGAAATTTGTTAGTTCTACATTTTGGTCTCTTGTTATTTGTTTCCCACATTTCCACTAAATTATTTTTGGTCATTTAAAAATACTCTGAATTTTAATGTTTTTTGGTCTAATCACAGCTTTGATTTGCTGCAACATCAGATTTATGAATTTTTATAGATTTGACTTATCTTTCCATTATAAATTTATCAGTTTATATGTCTATAGAGCTTTGTTATTTTATCTTTCTTTTAAGCCTTTCTTATACCCTTGATTTCTTTTACTTTTACTACTATCGTCATAACTTGATTGCTTTTTTGCATGACTTTATATTTTACTTTAAAATAACAACTACATTTTTTTTTTTCTTTTTGAGACAGGGTCTCACTCTGTCCCCCAGGCTAGAGTACAGTGGCTCAATCCTGGCTCGCTGCAACCTCTGCCTCCTGGGTTCAAGTGATTCTCCTACCTCAGCCTCCCGGGTAGCTGGGATTACAGGTTTGTGCCAACTAGCCTGGCTAATTTTTTTGTATTTTTAGTAGAGATGGGCTTTCACCATGTTGGCCAACCTGTTCTCCAATTCCTGACCTCAGGTGATCTGCCCACCTCGGCCTCCCAAAGTGCTGGGATTACAAGTGTGAGCCATCGCACCCAGCCTAATGACTACATAATTTTAAAAATGGCATTGAAATTACCAAGTGATCTTTCAAACTTTCTTGTGGATTTGTGAATTTTCAGAAATAGCTTTCTCATTGTGTGAGTGTTGTGTATAAGTTTTTTGTTTAAAATTTGTTTTACTGATAAATTTGATATTTTTATGAGGGAAAACTGTTGTCAGAAATAGAGTGAAATAGCCCATGCGCGGTGGCTCATGCCTGTAATCTCAGCACTTTGGGAGGCTGAGGCAGGTAGATCACTTGAGGTCAGGAGTTCGAGACCAGCCTGGCCAAACTGGTGAATCCCCGTCTCTACTAAAAATACAAAAATTACTCAGGCATGGTGGTACATGCCTGTAATCCTAGCAACCCAGGAGGCTGAGGCAGGGGAATCACTTGCTAGGAGGTGGAGGTTGCAGTGAGCCAAATTAATGCCACTGGACTCCAGACTGGGCGAGAGAGTGAGACTTGGTCTCAAACAAACAAACAAACAAACAAAAAACCCCAAAATACAGAAATAGAATGAAAATGAAATAATAAAACGTGATACTCCAGAATTTGACTTTAATCAGGAGACAGGTAGGCTTTACATTTTGAGCTGGCCTACTGAAGATTGATCTTTCCTTCCTTCCTCCCTCCCTCCCTCCCTGCTTCCCTCCTTCCCTTCTTCCTTCCTTCCCTCCTTCCTTCCTCTTTCTTTCTTGTTTTTTGAGTGTATTGAATGACAATTGTTTTCCACATATTTTCTTTCTTCTCTTTTTTTATAGGTTTTATATTACGTTTTTCTTTTATATTTCAAACTTTGTTTTGTTACAGCCAAATCTCTAAAGGCAGAGTATTGTATATAACTCCCATTATCATTGTTTTGTGCATGCGAGATATTCCAGTATCCTCTCTGTTTATTCATTTGATCTTCTGAACTAAAAGAATCAATTAAAAAACCAGAATTATCAACAGGGTGTATGACAAATATTTTCCCCCAAAAATTTGTGTATGTGTGTATTATATCTGTGAAAATCCAATAAATCACCACCACTGCTCACCACACAACATGCATTTCTTTTATACTTTAAGAGATACATCATAATATACTCAAATATCACTTTATTTCTAGTATCAGAACCTATTGAGGGAGAAAAAACAGCTGTTAACTAAAAAACAAAACAAAACAAAACAAAACAAAATAAAACAACTTATCCCCTGAACGTGGGGACAAAGAATGAAGTTTTGTAGTATCTTTCTTTTTTTTATTATTCTTTAAATTTAGGGATACATGTGCAGAAAGTGGAGGTTTGTTACATAGGTATTCATGTGCCATGGTGATTTGCTGCACCCATCAACCCATCATCTACATTAGGTATTTCTCCTTAATGGTATCCCTCCAGTATGATTGGTATCCTTAGAAGACGACACATGGACACACAGAGAAAAGACATGTGAAGAAGGAGGCAGAAATTATAGTGATGGAGCTACAAGCCAAGGAATGCCAAGAATTGTTTTCTACTACCAAAAGCTAGAAAAGGGAATGAAGGATTTTTCCCTAGAGCCTTCAGAAGCACGACCCTGCTGTCACCTTGATTTCAGATTGCTACCCTTCAGAACTGTGAAAAAATAAGTTTCTTGCAAACCAAAACCATAATAAGACAACATCTCACACCAGTCAGAATGACTATTATTAAAAAGTCAAAAAACATAACTCTTAGATTTGGCTTCTTGATGTTATTTTCTAGATCTTGTAGACATGCTTCATTGCTTTTTATTCTCTTTTCTCTTCTAACTGTGTATTTTCAAATAGCCTGTCTTCAACCTCATTAGTTCTTTTTTAATTTTTAATTTTTGTGGGTACATAGTAGGGATATATAATTATGGAGTACATGAGATTTTTTTTTTTTTTTTTTGAGATGGAGTTTCACTCTTGTAACCCAGGCTGGAGTGCAATGGCATAATCTCGGCTCACTGCAACCTCCACCTCCTGGGTTCAAGCGATTCTCCTGCCTCAGCCTGACAAGTAGCTGGGACTGCAGGTGCCTGCCATCGCCACCATGACCAGCTAATTTTTGCAGTTTCAGTAGAGATGGTGTTTCACCATGCTGGCCAGAATGGTCTCTAGAAGGAGAGAGCAGAATGGTGGTTACCAGCATCTAGGGTAGTTGGGGTTGGGAGTAGTTGGATTGGATGGGTAGTTGTTGGTCAAAAAGAAGGAATAAGTTCAAGAAATCTGTTGTATGACATGGCAACTCCAGTTAATAACAATATGTTGTCTTCTTGAAAAGTGCTAAGAGAGTGTATGTAAAGTGTTCTCACCACAAAAAATAACTATGTGAGGTAATGAATATGTTAATTAACTAGAGTTAGACATCTCACAAGTATGTATACTTCAAAACATAATGTTATACAATAAATGTGCACAATTTTATGTCAATTTAAAAATAAATAAAAAACAAAAATAAAAATATATCTAATGCTTTTTAATAATATGTCTTATAAAAATAACACGAGGGAAATTTAAGTAATTGAATGTGCTATAAATTTATTTACCTGATTCCTAAATAATACATCATTCTTGATAGTAACCCTTTTCATGTGGAGCTTTGCCTATTAGTATTTTTGGCCATAGAAAGAGAGTAAACAGACTGCTTTGTCCAATTTTCTCTACACTATTTTAAATTGTTAATAATCTCATTTGTATATCAAACTAAAATCCTTACTGATGGCAAAATTGATAACCTTTCTGTGCTCCGAGGCAATTCCTCCCCTGTCTTTTTACCTATTTCTATCTATCTTTTTATAGAGTGATCTGTATTAATGATTTCAATTTCAGGAGGGATTGAAGGTAGAATTATTGAATGACTATTTAAAGGTTTCACTTAGCATCTTGTGAATTAGACACAAAGAAAATAACTGAATTTTTATGAAGGCATAGAGATAATATAGAAAGTAGTTTCAAACAAGTCGAAAATACCACCACCATTCCTGAGTTATAACATTGTTTTTGAACAAATGATAAATGTGGTTTGTCTTTTATAAAAATATGATTATGTGGAATATCAGAAAAATGTTAAGACATTTACTCTAGTCTTACTTAAAGAAATTTAACTAAATACAAGCATCTGTACTTGATTAAATTCAAATTAAAATCAAGACAGAAATGTCATGCAAGATAAAACATTACTGGTGTCCTGTTTTTCTATCCTAATTATCTATTAATTTAATTTACCTTTCCTTCTGAGTGTGTATATATATATATATATATACTAAAATAAAGCATTTACTAAAATTGTCTGATTGCATGATTTTACTTAGATTTTATGATCACTTTTATGGTTAATGATTATAACATTTTTATTTATCAATAATTACCTGTTATTATGATCCCAAGAGAATCAGTGGTTTATGAATGATTATTACTCTGTTGAGAGCATTTTTAATATTTAAGACTTGAGTAATATTCCAAGAGAATATGAATTAATGAAGTTCCAAATTACAGTAACATTGACATTTTCATTCTTAACAACCATTTATTTGCTAGAATCAATTTCCAAGATGATTTTTTACCAATGAAATTTAATAATTATTTATGATCTCTATAACTTCAAAAAAATAAAGTGACAATAATTGCCATGTAATTTAAAACTGGTTATGACCCAGATATATTTTCTGTGAGCATTATACAAATGTAATTTTTCACATTGTTAAAATAAAAGTATTTTTTGAAATAGTACAATATGAACATTAAATACGAGTATAAACTTTTAATCAAAAACCTCTAAATACCTGACCTATTTTATGTATAAAATAATATTTATATAAAAATAAATAATAAATAATAGTGAATAATATTTCACCTTACAGCATAATAATACTACATAAGGAAAGATTCATAGTGATTTTCACGGGTTTACATTTATTGAACATTAGAGTCAACTTCTTCAGATAAGTTTTTGTTGATTAAGAAAATCTACTTTCCCTTACTCTCTAATTTTCCAGTTTTTCTTCTTCTTTCCCTCTCTTTCCCTCTCTCTCTTTATCTATCTATCATGTAGTTATATATGTATATATACTTTATCTTCACTTAGTTAACGTTTGTATGTTGTTTCCACACTCCTGATTTTCACTTTTGCATTTCTTCTTACTTGTTGTAATCTTAATAAAAGCAAACTTACAATGTCTCACTTCTTTACAAATTGCCACAATAAAGAATTCATAATGAAATAATTATGTAATTATCATGTAATTTTCATTTTGTGATGATATTATATTAGAATCTGTTTTTTTAAAAAAAGTATGCCATTCCATAAAACACAATGGTAAGAAATAGACAAGTGCTGAAGGACGCTCACATCTATAAAAGAAAGTATTTGTCATGGACTTAAAAAACCTGTAGAGCTCTTTACATTCACCTGTATTATCAGACAAAGCTGAAAATCAAGGAATCAAACTAAAATCCATTTATCCTGTATCTAGTCAGATTCATAGCTATTGTCCCAAGACAGCCAATTTTCTCTTCTTGTTTTAGAAATTTTAAAATAACTTTTTAATTTTGTTTTATTTTATAGAGATAGAGTTTCTCTCTATCACCCAGGCTGGAGTGCAGTGGTGCAATCTTGGCTCACTGTAGCCTCCATCTCCTGTACTCAAGCGATTCTTCCACCTCAGCTTCTTAAGTAGCTGGGACTGCAGGTGCATGCCAGCAAGCCCAGCTAATTTTTGTATTTTTTGTAGAGATTGGGGTTTCACCATGTTGCTCAGACTTGTCCTGAACTCTTGTACTCAAGTAATTTGCCTGCCTTGGCCTCCCAAAGTGCTGGAATTACAGGCATCTTGTATTTTTATTTTTATTTTTAAGTAGAGATAGGGTCTTGCTATATTGTCCAGGCTGGTCTTGAACTCCTGGCCTCAAGTGATCCACCAGCCTCAGCCTCTCAAAGTGCTGGGATTACAGGCGTGAGCCACCATGTTTGGACAACTTTTATTTATTTATTTTTTTGAGACAGGGTCTCACTCTGTTGTCCAGGGTGGAGTGCAGTGACATGATGAGAGCTCACTGCAGCCTCAACCTCCAAGGTCCAAGCAATTCTCCCACCTCATCTTCTTGAGTAGCTGGGACCACAGGTGTATGCTACCATGTTTAGCTAATTTTTAAATTTTTTTGTGTAGACAGAGTCTCACCATGTTGCCAAGGCTGGTCTTAAACTTGTGGCCCAAGCAATCCTCCCCGCTTGGCCTCCCAAAGTGCTGAGATTTCAGGCATGAACCACCACACCCAGCCAAGATTGTGTTTTTTATTTGGTTCTCAGCTTGAATGTTATTGGTGTATAGAAATGCTACTGATTTTTCTATGCTGATTTTATATTCTGAAACTTTACTCAAGTAGTTTATCAGGTCTAGGAGTCTTTTGGAGGAACCTTTAAAGTTTTCTAGGTACAGGATTATATTTTCAGTAAACGGAGATAATTTGACTTCCTCTTTTCCTATTTGGATGCCTTTCATTTCTCTCTCACCTGATTGCTCTGGCTAGGGCTTCCAGTACTATGTTGAATAGGAGTGCTGAGAGGGGACATCCTTGTCTTGTTCCAGTTCTTAGGGAGAATGCGTACAACTTTTGCTAATTTATTATGATATTGGCTGTGGGTCTGTCATAGACGGCTGTTATTATTTTGGGCTATGTTCCTTCAATGCGTGGTTTGTTGAGTGTTTTTGTCATAAAGGGATGTTGGATTTATTGACTGTTTTTTCTGTGTCTATTGAGATGATCATATGGTTTTTGTTTTTAGTTCTGTTTATGTGGTGAATCACATTTATTGATTTGTGTATGTTGAACCATCCTTGCATCCAGGTTTAAAGCCCACTTGATCATGGTGAATTATCTTTTTGATGTGCTGCTGGATTCAACAACCAATTTTCTTAATGATACATGGGAGTTGAGGGACTCATTAACTATAGGAAGTGGGCTTGAACACATTTTTTACAGTTCTCAAATATCTCTAAAAGTCATTTTCTTGGATATAGGTGAGGGGAGTGAAACCTATGAAGGAGACAATGGAAAGATAAATAAAATATTATAGGTTTACTAGAAAAGGAAAAACCAAGACATTAATAATTGACGTCATCATTTGCCAAATACCTTATAAAAAGGCAGTATCACACCATTGTAGACTCTTACTTTGTCATTTTCTTCATCATATCAGTAGAAAGGCAATTTTGTATCAATATAAGGAATCTGAACACAAATATGAATTGTCTTTATAGATCATGGTTTTTCTTTTAAAATATTGGCAGAAACAGAAAAGTTCTCTGTTAAATAATCTATTTTTAAGGAAATATTATCAAAGGAAAATATAAGATAAATAATATCAACTCTTTGATTATGCTTTGCTCTTTTTTTCTAGGAAAGCTAAGACAAAAAGTAATATAGCCTTAATTCAAACAACAGAGATAATATCTCTGCACATTTGTCTTACACTTTTATTTAATGTTTACACACATTTTAACTACAGTTTATTGACAAATACAAGGAGACATTTTAATGATGCTTTTAGTTTTATAACATGTTTTTCCTGGTGACATTGAAGAAAAAATTTTAGATATATTAATTAAGATACATAGTTTAAACATTTCATATAAAATTAATTTCATAGTTGAATGTGGTTTTAGTAAGTTTTTAATTTATAGCTACCTCTATTTTATGCATGAATTAAGAATCTATTTTGCCTTTATATAATAAACAATAGTGATTATTAATTTACCTAAAATTTGGTTACATAGGTGAGAGATTGAACACTTTCTATATAGTTTAGAAGAGTTAAATCTTGGTTTTTAGGCTAATTTCATTAAGAAGTGTTGATGATATGTAACTATGTCTAACTAAAAGTGTGAAATAAGGTGTTTAGAAAGAGTTTATGTAGAGAAGGGTAGAGAGTTTTTCATTCGGCTTTGCCTTTGGGGGTACATTTTTTACATAATCACATTCATTTATTTAAAGAAAAGATCATCTTCTGGACCATGCTCTTGAAGGCTTGCTTCACTTGCTGATTTCTCAGTGTGTATATGAAGGGATTCAAGAGAGGAGCCACTGAGGTATTGAGCACAGCTACTCCTTTGCTTAAAGTCACCCTTTCTCTGGCAGAAGTCTTAATGTACACGAAGATGCAGCTACCGTAAGAGATGGAGACAACTATCATATGGGAGGAGCAAGTGGAAAAGGCTTTTTTCCTTTGACTCATAGAAGAAATTTTCAGAATCGTCCAGATGATGTTTGTGTAGGAGAGAACAACTAATGTCAAGGTGACCATCAATGTTACCACAGCTAAAAAAAATGCCATGAGTTCTAGAAAGTGAGTGTTTGTGCAAGAGAGCTGCAGCATTGGAGAAGAGTCACAGATAAAATGATCAATTACATTGGAGGCACAGAAATCCAACTGCAGCAGAAGCATTACTGGTGGAAAGATGATCAGAAACCCTGCAAGCCAGGAGCTAAAGACAAGAAGGGTACACACTCTGGTGCTCATGATGATTGTGTAATGAAGAGGTTTGCAGATGGCCACGCAGCGGTCACAGGACATGGCAGCCAGAAGGTAAAATTCTGTCACCCCCAAGAAGATGAAAAAAAATAGCTGAGCCACACACCCATTATAAGAAATGGTTCTGTCTCCTGTCACAATGGTGACAAGGAATCTGGGAATGCAGACAGACATGAATGAAATTTCCAGGAATGAGAAGTTCTGAAGGAAGAAATACATGGGAGTCTGCAGATGGGGATCTGAAAGGGTGAGAGTGATAATGATCAGGTTCCCAGTCACACTTAACACGTAGGTAACAAGAAGAAATATGAAAAGTACAACCTGCCACTGTGGGTCACTTGTCAATCTAAGAAGAATAAAGTCTGTTACTACTGTGGAATTTCTCATTATTTTTTTCTTTAGAAAAGTATTCTGTATTTTTGCTGTAAAATAGGTGAAGAAACCAGAAAGCTATGACACCAGTAAATAAAATTAGTATTTTTTTTCTGTCTGGCTCTTTCCATTGACCATAATGCCTTCCAGGTTCATCTGTGATGTCACAAATGGCAGTGTGGCAGTATCTCCTTCTTTTATGAGGCTGGATAACATTCCATTGTGTCTAGCTATCCACTGATGCATCTATCTATTTAATACATATGTATATATTCAATATCTTCAAAGGGTTTAAATTTGTAGTTATGTATGACGAATAAATCTAGAGAGCTAATGTATAGCACAAAGGCTGCAGTTAATAATGTATAAGAAGATAACTATGGGATGTGATGGATAGAATAGTTTTGCTTGGACATAGTAATCCTTTCTCTATATATACACATATAGAAAGATTATGTTATATACCTTAAATATACACAATGAAACTAACTGTAGGTTGGGTGCAGTGGCTCATGCTTGTAATCCCAGCACTTTTGGAGGCTGAGGCAGATGGATCACCTGAGATCAGGAGTTCGAGACCAGCCTGGCCAACATAGTGAAGCTGTCTCTACTAAAAATACAAAAAATTAGCAGGGTGTGGTGGCAGGGGCTTGTAATCCCAGCTACTTGGGAGGCTGAGGCAGGAGAATTGCTTGAACCTGGGAGGTGGAGGTTGCAGTGAGCTGAGATTGCATCATTGCACTCCAGCCTGGGCAACAAGAGTGAAATTCCGTCTCAAAAAAAAAAAAAAAAAAAAAGGAAAAGAAACTAAATGTAAAAAAATTAACTTTAGGCAGGATGCAATGACTCATGCCTGTAATTCCAGCACTTTGGGAGGCTGAGGCAGATGGATCACCTGAGGTCAGGAGTTCGAGAACAGCCTGGCCAATATGGTGAAACCCCGTCTCTACTAAAAATACAAAAAAATTAGCCGGATATGGTGACGCGCGCCTGTAGTCCCAGCTACTCCAGAGGCTGAGGCAGGAGAATTGCTTGAACCCAGGAGGCGGAGATTGCAGTGAGCCAAGACTGTGCCACTACACTCCAGCCTGGGCAATAGAGGGAGACTCCGTCTCGGGGGGAAAAAAAAAGGACTTAAAAAAACCTCATTGTTGCTTTTTGCTTATAGAGAAAAATGGTTTTGTAGTACATAGATACCAAATACATTTTAAAAATTCTGTTGTTACCTTATAAATAAATAATTTCTGTATTTCCTTCATTATATTTTTATATATTTCAGAATAAATCTCTGTCTTCTAAATGTTTCAGTATATTCCCTGAAAACAAGAAAAAAGAAATTAAAACTTCTGAGATTAAGGCATTTTCAAATGAAGCTCGTGAGAATTCATAGCCAGCATACTATGGTAGTCTGAAAATTTTTTGTTGTTATTTTTCTCTTCATCTGTTTTGTTCTTTTTCTTTTGAATGAAGGTGGAGAAAGAGATGCTTATTCAAAAGAAAAGAAAAAAAGAAAGCATCTCTTTCTCCACTCTCATTCAAATTTTTATAATCTTCTTTTTATAATTGACTGAATTGTAAAGACAACTCAGTCATCCAGAGACATGTCCCTGATAATGGTATATAGAAGTGTTTAGTGGACAGAAGATATCACATTCTTTACATTATCTTTTCTTTATATATTTCATTTAAATTGTGTGGTTTAATTTTACTTATATATAATGTGAATAACTGAATTTATATAAAACATATAAGCTATTAAAGCAAAAATTATATTCCCGAAAAAACATACTTTTATGGTAAATATGAATGGTTTAGTGTATCTTATTTCAAAAGGTTTATTCATTGCTTAAACATAAATGCTTTTGGATTTTTCAAGAGCTTTTGCAATCTGTTTTTCCTCTATCGTCTTGTAACAAAATATCCAAAATATTGATAATAACAATCTCAAGAGCTTCTCTATAACGTTTACAAGAAGGGCATACATAAATACATTTTTATACATCAACCCAAATTTCACCAAGGATCTGAGGTCTCAGGATATCCTACCTATCGCTGCTTTAAAAAGTATTATCTTGATATAAATTTTAGTTGAAATGAAGGCTAATGTAGTGGCTTTCCAAGCTTGACAGGTAAGAAGAAATGATCTTCTGTGCAGAAGCAATGTTATTCAGGCTAGCCATGATTTTATCTACTGTATTTACAACGGACTCAGGGGGATTAGTTAAATGAACAAATAAAAGGTACCATGAAGATTGGTGCTCTCATGACACCAACCACTAAATAATAGTCCAAATTGGTATACAATTTGGAATGAAATATTTAGGTGATACAGAAGCCTGAAATTACAGCAGAAAAATATATAGAAGAATTTACATTTTTATAATAATCTAAAACTGCAGTAATAGAAGAAAATAAATAATGAAGTAAAAAAGATTCGTAGTCTTTAAATGGTAAACTACTAAACTGTGAATGAGTTGATTCTCTATTTTAGGGAAATGTTAAGAATTCATTCTCATGTTTTAGAATTGGCCAGTGGTCTCCATTATTCCACATCATAAAAGATGTCAGACTTGTGTTTAAGGTTTTAAATTTTTCCATTGACGATAACATAGAAAACCAGATTGTGATTATAATCACTACCATTTATTCATTCAATATTTACCTTTTAAAGCTTGTAATGTGTTGGGCTCAGCCTTAGGTTGTGAAATGCAGAGATGATAAAGACAGCTCTTAGCATAATTTTTACTTCTTGTAGAAAAGTGTGAAACTTCTACATTTTTTTTGTAAGTATAAAATAAGGTTGCACCTTCATTAAAAAAATACTTAAAGACTTCAAATGTCCATGTCCCTAGATAGGAATGTACTCTCTTTTAATGTCCTTGGGTAACTTATGAATTTCCTTGAGGTGCTAACTTCATGCATCCTCACAGGTCCTTTGAGTTCTTCCTGCTGTGCTCCTTGTCCAGAGGTTATGTCCATTACTGTCCTGTCAGAGGATATCTTGAACCTGTTCTCACAGGAGCTGCTGCTTCTGGTATTACCCATTGCCTCTGTTTCAGGGGATAGGTCACTGCTGCTTCCCCTGGACTTTCATATCTCAAGAAAATTACAGCTAGGTAAGAGGAATAAGCTCTCGTGTTCTATACTATGGTAGGATGGCTATAGTTAATAATAATACACTATACAGTTTCAAATAGCTAGAAAGAGGATACTGAATGTTTCCAATGCAGTCAGGTATGGTGGTTTGCACCTGTAATCCCAGAAACTCAGCAGGCAGAGGCAGGAGGATTCCTTGAGGCCAGGAGTTTTAGACCGGTCTGAGCAATATTGTGAGACCCTGTCTCTAAAAACATTTTTTAAAAAAATTAGCCAGGTGTGGTGGTACACACCTGTAGTTCCAGCTACGCAGGCAGCTGAGGCAGAAGGACTTCCTGAGCCCAGGAGTTCAAGGTTACAGTGAGCTGTGATCACGCCACTGCCCTCCAGCCTGGGTAACAGAGTGAGACCTAGTCTCTAAAAGATGAATAAACAAGTGTTCCCAACATAAAGAAATTATAAATGCCTGAGATGACAAATTTTCTAACTACTCTGATCTTATCACTACACATTATATGTATCAAACCATCACTATGTAACCTATAAATATGTACAATTTTATTTATCAGTTAAAAAATAAAATGTTTTGTCTTTTGCCCACTTTTTTTCTGTCTTTTTTTAAAGTATACTTTAAGTTCAGGGTACATGTGCAGAACATGCAGGTTTTTTACATAGGTATACACATGCCATGGTGGTTTGCTGCACCCATCAACCTGTCATCTACATTAGGTATTTCTACTAATGCTATCCCTTCCCTAGCCCCACACCCCCTGACAGGCCCTGCTGTGTGATGTTCCTCTCCCTGTGTCCATGTGTTCTCATTGTTCAGCTCCCACTTATGAGTGAGAACATGTGGTGTTTGTTTTTCTGTTTCTGTGTTAGTTTGCTGAGAATGATAGTTTCCAGCTTCATCCACGTCCCTGCAAAGAATATGAACTCATCCTTTTTAATGGCTGCATAGTATTCCATGGTGTCTATGTACCACATTTTCTTTATCCAGTCTATCATTGATGGACATTTGGGTTGGTTCCAAGTCTTTGCTATTGTGAACAGTTCCGCAATAAACATACATGTTCATATGTCTTTATAGTAGAATGATTTATAATCCTCTGGATATATACCCAGTAATGGGATTGCTGGGTCAAATGGTATTTCTGGTTCTAGATCCTTGAGGAATCACCATACTGTCTTCCACAATGGTTGAACTAGTTTACACTCCCACCGACGGTGTAAGAGCATTCCTATTTCTCCACATCCTCTGCAGCATCTGTTGTTTCCTGACTTTTTAATGATCGCCATTCTAACTGGTGTGAGATGGTATCTCATTGTGGTTTTGACTTGCATTTCTCTAATGACCAATGATAATGAGATTTTTTGTCATATGTTTGTTGGCTGCATAAATGTCTCCTTTTGAGAAGTGTCTGTTCAGATCCTTTGCCCATCTTTTGATATGGTTGTTTGTTTATTTCTGGTAAATTTGTTTAAGTTCTTTTTAGATTCTGGATATTAGCCCTTTGTCAGATGGATAGATTGCAAAAATTTTCTCCCATTCTGTAGGTTGCCTGTTCACTCTGATGTTAGTTGTTGTTGTTGTTGTTGTTTTTTCTGTGCAGAAGCTCTTAGTTTCATTGGATTCCCCTTGTCTATTTTGGCTTTTGTTATCATTGCTTTTGGTGTTTTAAGTCATGAAGTCTATGCCCATGCCTATGTTCTGAATAGTATTGCCTAGGTTTTCTTCTAGGGTTTTTATGGTTTTAGGTCTAACATTTAAGTCTTTAATTCATCTTGAGTTAATTTTGGTATAATGTGTGAGGAAGGGATCCAGTTTCAGCATTCTGCATATTGCTAGCCAGCTTTCCCAACACCATTTATTAAATAGGGAATCCTTTTCCCATTGCTTGTTTTTGTCAGGTTTGTCAAAGATCAGATGACTGTAGATGTGTGGCATTATTTCTGAGGCCCCTGTTCTGTTCCATTGGTCTATATATCTGTTTTGGTACCAGTAACATGCTGTTTTGGTTACTGTAGCCTTGTAGTATAGTTTGAAGTCAGGTAGGGTGATGCCTCCAGCTTTGTTCTTTTTGCTTAGGATTGTCTTGTCTATGTGGACTTTTTTTTGGTTCCATATGTAATTTAAAGTAGTTTTTTCCAATTCTGTGAAGAAATTCCATGGTAGCTTGATAGGGATAGCATTGAATCTATAAATTACTTTGAGTAGCATGGCCATTTTCACGATATTGATTCTTCTTATCCGTGAGCATGGAATGTTTTCCAATTGGTTTGTGTCCTCTCTTATTTCCTTGAGAAGTGGTTTGTAGTTCTCCTTGAAGAGGTCCTTCACATCCCTTGTAAGTTGTGTTCCTAGGTATTTTATTCTCTTTTTAATAATTGTGAATGGGAATTCACTCATGATTTGTCTGTTATTGGTGTATAGGAATGTTTGTGACTTTTGCACATTGATTTTGTATCCTGAGACTTTGCTGAAGTTGCTTATCAGCTTAAGGAGATTTTGGGCTGAGACAATGGGGTTTTTCTAAATATACAATCATGTCATCTGCAAATACAGACAATTTGACTTCCTCTTTTCCTATTTGAATACACTTTATTTTTTTCTCTTGCCTGATTGCCTTTTCCAGAACTTTCAATACCATGTTGAATAGGAGTGGTGAGACAGAAACTTGTGCAGGTTTTCAAAGGGAATGCTTCCAGTTTTTGCCCATTCAGTATGATATTGGCTGTGGATTTGTCATAAATAGCTCTTATTATTTTGAGATACGTCCCATCAGTACCTAATTTATTGAGAGTTTTTAGCATGAAGGGCTATAGAATTTTGTTGAGGGCCTTTCTGCATCTATTGAGATAATCATGTGGTTTTTGTCATTGGTTCTGTTTAAGTGATGGGTTACATTGATAGATTTGTGTATGTTGAACCAGCCTTGCATCCCAGGGATGAAGCTGACTTGATCATGGTGGATAAGCTTTTTGTTGTGCTGCTGGATTCAGTTTGCCAGTATTTCACTGAGGATTTTCGCGTTGATGTTCATCAGGGATATTGACCTGAAATTTTCTTTTTTTGTTATGTGTCTGCCAGGTTTTGGTATCAGGATGATGCTGGCCTCATAAAATGAGTTAGGGAGGATTCCTTCTATTTCTATTGTTTAGAATAATTTCAGAAGGAATGGTACCAGTTCCTCTTTGTACCTCTGGTAGAATTTGGCTGTAAATCCATCTGGTCCTGGACTTTTTTTTGTTGGTAAGGTATTAATTATTGCCTCAATTTCAGAGCCTGTTATTGGTCTATTCAGGGATTCAACTTTTTCCTGGTTTAGTCTTGGGAGGGTGTATGTGTCCAGGAATTTATCCATTTCTTCTAGATTTTTAAGTTTATTTGTGTAGGGGTGTTTATAGTATTCTCTGATGGTAGTTTGTATTTCTTTGGGAACAGTGGTGATATCCCCTTTATCATTTTTTATTGCATCTATTTGATTCTTCTCTCTTTTCTTCTTTATTAGCTAGACTAGCAGTCTATCTATTTTGTCAATCTTTTCAAAAAACCAGCTCCTGGACTCACTGATTTTTTGAAAGGTTTTTCCTGTCTCTCTCTCCCTCCATTCTGCTCTGATCTTAGTTATTTCTTGTCTTCTGCTAGCTTTTGAATTTGTTTGCTCTTGCTTCTCTAGTTCTTTTAATGTTGATGTTAGGTGTCGATTTTAGATCTTCCGTGCTTTCTCTTGTGGGCATTCACTGCTATAAATTTCCCTCTAAACACTGCTTTGAATGTGTCCCATGGATTCTGGTACATTTTGTCTTTGTTCTCATTGGTTTCAAAGAACATCTTTATCACTGTCTTAATTTTGTTATTTATCCAATATTCATTTAGGAGCAGGTTGTTCAGTTTCCATGTAGTTGTGTGGTTTTCAGTGAGTTTCTTAATCCTGAGTTCTAATTTGATTGCACAGTGGTCTGGCGGACGTTTGTTATAATTTCCGTTCTTTTGCATTTGCTGAGGAGTGTTTTATTTCCAATTATGTGGTCAATTTTAGAATAAGTGTGATGTGGTACTGAGAAGAATGTATATTCTGTTGATTTGGGGTGGAGAGTTCTGTAGATGTCTATTAGGTAGGCTTGGTCCAGAGCTGAGTTCAAGTCCTGAATGTCTTCATTAATTTTCTGTCTCATTAATCTGTCTAATATTGACAGTGGGGTGTTAAAGTCTCCTACTATTATTGCTTGGGAGTCTAAGTCTTTTTGTAGGTCTCTAAGAACTTGCTTTTTGAATATGGGTGCTCCTGTATTGGATATATTTAGGATAGTTAGCTCTTCCTATTGCATTGATCCCTTTACCATTATGTAATACTCTTCTTTGTCTTTTTTTATCTTTGTTGGTTTAAAGTCTGTTTTATCAGAGACTAGGATTGTAACCCCTGCTTTTTTTTCTTTCCATTTTCTTGGTAAATATTCCTCCATCCCTTTATTTTGAGCCTATGTGTGTCTTTGCACTTGAGATGGTCTCCTGAATATAGCACACTGATGGGTCTTGACTCTATCCAATTTGCCAGTCTGTGTCTTTTAATTGGGGCATTTAGCCCATTTACATTTAAGGTTAATATTGTTATGTGTAAATTTGATTCTGTCATTATGATGCTAGCTGGTTAGTTTGCCCATTAGTTGATGCAGTTTCTTCATACTGTCGATGGTCTTTACAATTTGGTATGTTTTTGCAGTGGCTGGTACTGGTTGTTCCTTTACATATTTAGTGCTTCCTTCAGGAGCTCTTGTAAGGCAGGCCTGGTGGTGACAAAATCTCTCAGCATTTGCTTGTCTGTAAAGGATTTTACTTATCCTTTGCTTATGAAACTTAGTTTAGCTGGATATGAAATTCTGGATTGAAAATTCTTTGCTTTAATAATGCTGAATATTGGCCTCCACTCTCTTCGGGCTTGCAGGGCTTCTGCAGAGAGATCCATTGTTAGTCTGATGGGCTTCCCTTTGTGGGTAACCAGACTTTTCTCTCTGGCTGTCCTTAACATTTTTTCCTTCATTTCAACCTTGATGAATCTGATGATTATGTGTCTTGGGGTTGCTCTTCTTGAGGAGTATTTTTGTAGTGTTCTCCGTATTTTGTGAATTTGGATGTTGCCCTGTCTTGCTAGGTTGGGGAAGTTTTCCTGGATAATATCCTGAAGAGTGTTTTCTAGCTTGGTTCCACTCTCCCTGTCACTTTCATGTACACCAATCAAACATAGATTTGGTCTTTTCACACAGTCCCATATTTCTTGGAGGCTTTGTTCATTCCTTTTCATTCTTTTTTCTCTAATCTTGTCTTCTCACTTTATTTCATTAAGTTGATCTTCAATCTCTGATATCCTTTCTTTTGCTTGATTGATTCGGCTATTGATACTTGTGTATGCGTCACAAAGTTCTTGTGCTGTATTTTTCAGCTCTGTCAGGTTATTTATGTTCTTCTCTAAAATGGTTATTCTAGTTAGCAATTCATCTTACATTTTTTCAAGGTTCTGAGCTTCCTTGTGTTGGGTTAGAACATGCTCCTTTAGCTCAGAGGAGTTTGTTATTACCCACCTTCTGAAGCCTACTTTTGTCAATTCTTCAAACTCATTCTCCATCCAGTTTTCTTCCCTTGCTTGCAAGGAGTTGTGACCATTTAGAGAAGAAGAGGCATTCTGGTTTTTGGAATTTTCAGCCTTTTTGTGCTGGTTTCTTCCTATTTTTGTGGATTTAACTTTTGACCTTTCATGTTGGTGACCTTCGGATGGGGTCTCTGAGTGAACGTCCTTTTTGTTGATGTTAATGCTATTTCTTTCTGTTTGTTAGTTTTCCTTCTAACAGTCAGGCCCCTCTGCTGCAGGTCTGCTAGAGTTTGCTGGAGGTGCACTCCAGACCCTGTTTCCCTGGGTATCACCAGCGGAGGCTGGTAAACAGCAAAGATTGCTGCCTGTTCCTTCCTCTGGAAGCTTTATCCCAGAGAGGCACCTGCCAGATGCCAGCCAGAGCTCCCTGTTTGAGGTGTCTGTCGACCCCTACTGGGAGGTGTCTCCCAGTCGGGCTACACAGGGGTCAGGGACCCACTTGAGGAGGCAATCTGACCCTTAGCAGAGCTTGAGCTTTGTGCTGGGAGATCTGCTGCTCTCTTTAGAGCCATCAGGCAGGGACGTTTAAGTCTGCTGAAGCTGCCTCCATAGCCACCCCTTACCCCAGGTGCTCTGCCTCAGGGAGATCGGGTGTTTATCTATAAGCCCCTAACTGGGCTTATTATTGAGATAATTTTTTTTCAGAGATGCCCTGCCCAGAGAGGAGGAATCTAGAGAGGCAGTCTGGCCACTGTGGCCTTGCTGAGCTGCGGTGGGCTCCACCCATTTCAAACTTCCTGGTGGCTTTGTTTACACTGTGAGGGTAAAACTGCCTACTCAAGCCTCAGCAATGGTGGATTCCCCTCCCCCACCAAGCTCGAGCATCCTAGGTCAACCTCAGACTGCTGTACTGGCAGCAGGAATTTCAAGCCAGTGTATCTTAGCTTGCTGGGCTCCATGGGGGTGGGACCCGCTGAGCCAGACCACTTGGTTCCCTGGCTTCAGCCCTCTTTCCAGTTCTGTCTCACTGGTGTTCCAGGTGACACTGGGGGATGGAAAAAAAAAACAAAACAAAAAACTCCTGCTGCTATCTCAGTGTCTGCCCAAACAGCCACCCAGTTTTGTGCTTGAAACCTAGGGCTCTAGTGATCTAGGCACGAGGGGGAATCTCCTGGTCTGCAGGTTTTGAAGACCATGAGAAAAGTATCTGGGCTGGAGTGCACCATTCCTCATGGCACAGTCCCTCATAGCTTCCCTTGAGTAGAGGAGAGAATTTCCCAACCCTTTGCATTTTGCGGGTGAGGCGACATTCCCCACTGCTTCGGCTCACCCTCCATGGGCCGCTCCTACTGTCCAACCAGTCCCAATGAGATGAACCGGGTGCCTCCGTTGGAAACTCAGGAATCACCCGCCTTCTGCGTTGATCTCGCTGGGAGCTACAGACCAGAGCTGTTCCTATTTGGTTTAAAAACCCTGTAATTTGGCTATCTTGCAAGCAGATGAATTGCTGGCAAGATGGCCAAATAACAGGGTTTCTAAACAATGTATGGCCACCTTCATGAGGCAGAGAAATATGGATTCTTGTGTTGGTAAGGGAGGCTGGTGGTGCTTTCAAATTCAGGTACTCAAAATCTTCTGAAACTAGTCTTTCATTCCAATGCTCAATCCCAACTCTTTCATAGTCAACACACTAACATTTATATAGGTATAGACGTTGTAAATTAAATCAACTTTATAATTGAGGAAACTTAGGATTTATTATTGGCTATGTCATCTCTGCAATTATGAGATAATTGAAATATTAAAATTATGAGATAATTAAAACATTAAAATATGAGATAATTGAAACATTAAAGTTACATTTTCTCTCTTTAAGCTCTTTAATGCACTTAGAAGCACAGCCTAATGCATAAGCCATGAGTTTCCATGAGAATGGCTCCTCAGGAATTTAGCACTATTGCCGCAAGCTTCAGGGTCACCGGCTCTTACTATGATCTGCATCAGCAATATAGATGACCAACTGAGTTAAAAGTTCTTTTATGAATGTATCTGATTAGCAGAACCAAATCACATTGCAATGGAAAATGTGGTGCTTACAGTGTCTGCACATAGATAGGCTTATTTGAAGGTATTCAAAAGATGGAAAATGAGCAAATACATGACATTTTTAGAGTAGTAATACCCAGAAGAGAAATTTAAATAATTTATAACAATAAATTAACTAAAATTTGCTGTAATCCTCAATTTACAGATGAGAAAACTGGGATGATTTAGTTGTGATTAAGGGAGCTCCACATAATATATTAATACAAGGCAGTTGTTCTATTGACATTCTTGTGCTGCATAAAGCTGAAATATTTTTGAATAAATTGTATGTGGATGGTTGTATGTTATTAAATTAAAATTGGCATTATAATAACAGTCACACTTTATTAAGTGCTTGGAAGGTATCAGACATGTTTGTAAGCACTTTTTAAAGTGTTGTTTTAATAAATATTCACGACTACTCTGAGAAAATTACTATTATTTCTCCTAATTTTCATATAAGGAAACTGAGTCATTGAGAGTGTTCCTAATTTGCCTGAGGTCATACAATTTGACTGTGATTTCTGAGATTTTAATACAGTGAATGAGGGAGTATATAAGCTGCTACTCATACTTGAATAACTCCACCTTATAGAAGCCACTGTTTTCAAGGAGTGATACAGAACATCCCTAAGTTAATAATATTGTTGAGTGTTACTGTGCTATTTCACTGTCGTGTATATGAAAATATTTGAAGTCAATAAAACTTCAAAAATGTGATAGCCATGGAAATCTGATAATAGAAGTCTATTTAGTACCTTAATGAGTAACAGACAGCATTTTGCCTCATACACATCCACAGTGGAGATCCTGGGAAGTAGACCTGAAATCAGAGAGAGGTTCAGTTGGGTGAATAAGGAGTTTAAGAGGTAGCCAACATTGTTAATGGGATATAGAGATTTGTATCCATAGTTATGAAAAGCAAGGAGTCCCAGAAAGCCCTGATATAAAAACTTCTTCAAAAAAGATGTCAGAGCAGAGCAATGATAATTTAAAGGCAAAATATATTGATAATGTAAATAGAAAGTAGGCATTTTGAGACTTCCATCCATTTGCTGATTAACAAATATTTTATTGAATTGCTACACTACAATAAACCCTTTAGTAGGCAATAATGAACAAAATGTTTCCTTTGCTTAAAAAATGTTTATGGGTTATTAGTAGAGATAGCCAAGAAAAATAAAGTTCTAGTACACTGTAAAGATTGCTATCATGTTGATAAGCACACTTCTGCATTCCAGGATGCTTATGTGATCATATGTGACCATAAAATATAGCAATAAAAGTCCAGTTATATAAATGGGGCAAAAAAAGGTCAACTTGAGCTTGAGAAATTTAGCACAAGAGACCTAACATCAGAAAGAGATGTAGGACATAATGAACGCCCTTTAATTATTTGAGGATACAAAGGTTTCTGTGACCTAAATCAGTTGGATGGAGAATGACTAAGTAATATCTACGAGTGAGATAATAAATTATCAACCACATATTCTCTAGCTATGGTTGATGTTGGTGGTGTGGATAATTCAGTGTTCAATCAAAAAGTAACAGAGTCTTGCCTATAAAACCCTAAAGAAAAAAAGATACACAGAAAGTGCACCACAGTTATCATGCAGGTAAATATTACATGTGAAATTAGTTATAGAAGAGTTGGAGGACTCTGAGTGTCTTTAGCTAAAGTGTTTTCTTTGTTGTCTAAGAGATGTAAGTTTAATTCCAAAAGAGTAATTGTCTCCCGAATGTTTAATTTTCAGAGTATGATAATTTGGAAAGAAATCCCTATAAGCCAAGCTTGGCATTTTTGATGTGCTCACTTAATACTTTTGTGAAGGAATAAATGATATCATAGTACTTATTCTGAAATTATAAGATTGCCTTGGATACTTTTATTTTGCAAGGTTCCTCCCCTCCCCCAGGAGTTGGTACAGGGCTTATTTGTTGGGGCATAGCCCTGATTTGAATCAGTTCTGATATGTATTGGCTGTATGTGATTACTTATTTCCTATGACTCTTTATGCTTCTTCTTTAGAAGGAAGAAAAAAACAAATTGGCTTTTAAAATCTTAGAGGGATAGATAAAAAATTTAATAGAGTTTAGAACATAATATTCACATGACATAAATAAGTATTTGTTTTATAGCATTATGTTGCTTTGCATAATAAATTGAACTAATAAAATTAGCTCTTTCATGAAAAGCATAAAAAGAAATCAATTGCTATTTGTTGCTTTCTGTTTCATCATAATTCACCATACACTATTTCCTTCACTTTTACAACTCCATGTTATTTGCAATCATGATTCTTTCTGCCCAGAACATTCATATAATTGAATTTCTTGTATTTACCGGAAGTATTTCTTGGATAATGCAGGTGTTGTGAGCAACCCCGTCTTTTACATTGATACAGCAAGTGGTATACGTTTTTATGGAAAAATTATTCTATATGTAAATATCTATCTTTTTAACTGTCATCTGAAATCCCAGCAGGTGAAGATAGTATTATTCCATTAACCCAAATGGCTAGCACATACTTGCAACCTAGTTGCTTTAAAAAATACTTTTAGAATAATATATTAACGAATTTTCATAATCATATAAAAATTGGAAGAATTTACATTTGGGAGATTCTTATTCTGTTTATAGGAAACAGTGTTCACATACAGATATTGAGTTAGAAAAAATAGTGCATGCATAATCACTTTAACCATCAATTATTTACCAGATCAATTATTTACCAAATCAATTATTTACCAGATATTATCTTAGAATATTCAATATTTATTAATTGTTATGGTTTTTCTGTTTGCTTGTGCATGGATTTAAAATGAGAAATAAGACTCAGTGAAAAAAAAAAATAAGACAGTGTTTTCTGGATGCAAACTAAAAGTGCTTGAAACAGTTTGGCATCTTCTAGAAATCTAGGACATGTTTGTATATATATAACTTCTTTCAAATAGACTTGGAGCATGATAGATATGGCAGGGTACACAGGTCAAACTGAGGGGAAGAGCAATTCATGATTAATGATACCGATCAGAGCCACAGAGAGCTACTAGGGAGAGTTTTGTCACTGCTTGGAGACCATCATCATCTTATTCCCAGTAACTTTTTAAAATCAGGAAACAGTGCCATTCGTTATAGCACACAAAGTAATGAAGAAAGATAATGAGTGAAAACTAAGGTGACAGCCAAGGATTTTTTATATGCTTGTGATTTTAGAGCTAAAATGAACCCATATTTAGTAATTATTGTGAAATTGGAAATAATTCTGCTAAGAGAAAAGTCAGGAAAACTGAAATTCTATCTTTGGTAATAGTAACATTACTTGACCTATAGGCAGTTTAGATCCAAATTGTTGCATTTGTCGAATTAAATTTAATTCTGTGTTTTTTTCTCACTAGAATTTTAGAAAACTTAGGGTAAGAGTCATCTTTTTTCATCACTATATCCACAATATGTTTCATAAGATACATAAGTATAACCTGAATGAATTAATGGTACATTAGAAAGTCCTTTAACAATTTAACATGAACTATTAATTATTACAAATGAAAGTCAGTGTATAATACTGTCTATGGGGTTTTGTAAAATGCTATTTCTTATGACTTGTGTAGTGCAAAGTAGAGATGTAGAACACTATCACAGTAGATTTCATTTCGCTTCTCTACTTCCAGAAACTCTAAAGTTATTTCTGGACCCTCAGATCAAAACTCGGTTATATAGAAAGTTGAACTCTCACCAGTTTACCATAATCCATGCATTTTCCTGATATTATTTTATATTTTCTACTCTCTGGTTTTTGTTATTCACTTTTAGAGTTATTTAATGTACCTAAAAATACCTCTGAACAAGAGATAATAATAATTGTAGGTACCTCATAAAGTTGTTAGCAGGATTAAATGAGCCAATAGGTAGAAAACAATTAAAATAGGCCTGCAATATGATAATTGCTAAAAAACTTTATTTCATCTTCTGCTCTCCTCCTCTTATTACTTCTCCTCATTATTATCATACTTATCATTAATATCATAAAAATGCTGTATACAAATGAGCTTCTAATATTTTCAAATATTTACATGGATATTTATATTTTATTCTCAAACTCTTGGTAATTGTATTTGATTTGACAGAAATGCCAAGTAGGATCACATTTCCTAAGAACATTCATATCTAGTATCTGGTAAGAATGAATAGTTCCCAGGTCCACATCTATCCTGACACTTACATCATCAAACTAAATGCCTTAAGTCTCTTCCAAAGCTGACCACTCCTATTCAAAATCACAAGCATTCACCCAGATTTTCTACATCATCCAAATACACATGAATAAAATAATTTTCAGAAAACTATGAAGCAATATTCAGCTTTATCAAATTTATTGAATACAATGTGGTGGAAATTTTAATATGGAAATAAAAAATGCATGTTTAACTATAATGAAGGAAAGAGAGTGTTGACAGGACATGTATAACAGAAAGCATTTACTGTAACTTGGGTTTTTTTTAAAGCTTATTAATACTTTCATTTACCAGAGAAAAACATAACCTTTTGGATGGTGTCCTTAAAGGCTTGCTTCACTTGCTGGTTCCTCAGGGTGTATATAAATGGATTCATCATAGGAGCAATGGAGGTATTGAGAATAGCGACTCCTTTGGTTAACGACGCTCTTTCTTTTGCAGAGGGATTAGCGTACATGAATATGCAGCTTCCATAGGAAATGGAAATGACAATCATGTGGGAGGAACATGTAGAAAATGCCTTTTTTCGCTGACTAGCAGAGGGGAGTTTCAAAATTGTCCTAATGATAAACATGTAGGATAGAATGATTAATGCCAAAGTGAAAAGCAGAATTACTATTGCAGAGTAAAAACCAATCACTTTTAGGAGCCATGTGTCTGAGCAGGATAATTGCAATAGGGGGAAATAGTCACAAGCAAAATGATCAATGGCATTGGAGCCACAGTAATCTAAGTGGAGAAAAAGAATAACTGGGGGGAAGATATTTAAGAATCCTGCCAGCCAAGCACAAAAGACAAGCAATATGCAGACTCTCTTGTTCATGATGGTCATATAATGCAGGGGTTTACAGATGGCCACATAACGATCATAGGACATGGCTGTTAGAAGGTAAAATTCAGTTATACCCATAAAGATGAAGAAAAACAACTGAGCTGTACAACTGTTGTATGAAATAGTTTTGTCTCTGGTGATAATGGTGGCCAGAAATCTAGGGATACAGACAGTTGTAAAGGTTATTTCTAATACAGAAAAGTTCCTGAGGAAGAAGTACATGGGGGTCTGCAGATGGGAGTCCACCAAGGTGAGAGTGATGATGGTCAAATTTCCAGTGACACTTAATATATACATGATAATTAAAAAGAGAAAAATCACAATCTGAAACTCTGGGTCATCTGATAGCCCTAGAAGAATGAATTCTGTGAGTACTGTGTAGTTTTTCATTGCTGATCTTTATTTTCCCCTTTAGAAGAGAAAATGTATGTTCCTCCTATAGAATGTTAAAAAAAAATAAAACTGTTGACGATAGGCATAACATTTTAAAAATATACATAATTAATGAATAATCTATAAAATTTTAAGAGTTCCCCATTAGCAACCCTCTCTAGTTTCCAATATGCCTTTCATTCAAGTAACAAATATTATTAGAAGTTAAATATCAGTCTTTCTTCACTGAAAATACATTATTACAGGCCATAAATAAAAAATTACAATGCTAACATTTAAACAGAAGGAACTTCTAATATTTCTTCAAAACTAACCTTCCAGTTACTTAAATCAACCTGGAATGTAGCACAATCTAAATACAGAGTTTAAAAATTTACAGATGTTATTTAGTTCTATCTTGAAATGTCATATTTTGAGAAACTCAGTCTCACATAGGTTAGGAAACTTTCATGAGGTTAAACAACTAGTCACCATAGTAAAACATCTCACTTTAGAAAAATAATGCATGTCTATTCATGGGAATGTTTTGCTGGCATTTTCTCCTGGTATTACTTATGGGATTGGTTGATGCTATCACCTTCCCTGATCCACTTTTTTTTTCTTTTTTTTTTTTTTAGCAAAAAGATGAGAAGAACAATAAAGGAAAACTTCTGTTGCTAAAACAAATAATTGCCTAAAAACATTTTAATTCATATAATACACAATTTGGTTTTTTGTTTTGTAGTTTTTTTATTTTTTAAACAATATCACTATAGCAAAAAAACAAGTAGATGGTCAAATAACACTTAATGGGAAACAGGTATTTCAAATAGTAAATGCCTTTTTAAAATCCTATTTCTATCACAGCATAACATCTAAACTTATTTAGAAAAATAAACTTACCAGAAGTTACTGCTGTGTTTCTGCTTCGGGACTAATTTATAGTCTTCTCAGTAATAAACAACTATACAACTCTTACTATTGTAAGGGCCATAAGTCCACAATCATATGTGCAAATAATCTTTTAAAACATGTAAGTTAAGTGGAATAATATGTATTAAATTTAAAAGTAACAAACTTACTTACTCCTTAGTTTTTCTCAATAATTTTATCTCAAATTTCACCCTCTAGCTCTCTTAAATAACCGTATAATTTCAGAGCTGGAAAATTTATTTGTCAATTTATTTGGTTTCTTTTGTACTTGTAAAACAAATGTGGTTATTTTTCATGGCTTTTAGACATTACAGTTCTCCCCTAGACTAGTAATATTTGACCCACAATACCCTTAATTCCTGATATTATAAAATTGTTGGAACATTTCATTATATTATAATGAATTCCTGCTTTTCCTCTCTCTTACACAAGATCCATTTATAAACACAGTTATACCTGGATTGATTAGTAAAGTAGTCTTCCATTTTCTCCTTTCCATGTAATACACAAACACTTGTTAAAACATTCTTCTTTGAATTTATGAAAACATTTTAAATAATATTTTAAAACCTTATAATTATATATTCATAAAATCTGATTAATACTTCCCTTAGGCTTCAGACAATGTTACATTTTCCTGAAAATGCTGATTTGAGCAATAGAAAATAAGGAATAGCCCTTTCTATGTATGCTATACAAGTGGAGTTAGACTTATTTTATGTCTTTCTTGTTGGCTCATGGGAATTCATTATGTAAGCAAAGTGTGCCAAGGTGAGGCATCAGTAAAAAATACAGATGAATCACTGGTATTAGTCATTTTATAAATATTGATAAGAAAGTATAAAAAAATTATTAATGTAAATGAGGCAAATATATAAACCACATGTGATAATGAATGTATGAAACTTTGATTTAGAATTTGATTCTTCTGCAATTGTACTAATCCATACATTTCTTCCAGAAAATCTGGACCTATCTTCAGGAGAATTAGCATAATTATATAAGCATATCTCTTGAATTTTGGCAACCCAGAAAAGAGACTTTTCTATTTCACTATGAGATGGTAGAAAACACGGCTTTGGATTTCCAGTATGACTTAATTGTCTTCTGAAATGGACAATATTAAGGTCCTATGAGGAGTTTTATCCCTGTATTGGTCCTTTGAATTTTTTTTTTTTTTTGAGATGGAGTCTCGATCTGTTGCCCAGGCTGGAGTGCAGAGTGGCGCGATCTCAGCTCACTGCAAGCTCTGCCTCCCGGGTTCACACCATTCTCCTGCCTCAGCCTCCCGAGCATCTGGGACTACAGGCACCCGCCACTGCGCCTGGCTAATTTTTTTGTATTTTTAGTAGAGATGGGGTTTCACTGTGATAGCCAGGATGGTCTGGATCTCCTGACCTCGTGATCTGCCTGCCTCAGCCTCCCAAAGTGCTAGGATTACAAGCGTGAGTCACCGTCCCCGTCCGGGCCTTTGAATTTAGGGAAACCCTTCCCAAGTCCCACTACCAATGTCAGAACAATATTTGCTAAAAGTTGCATTTATTTGACTATTACTGAAAAGAAAAAAAAAAACAGATACTGGCAAGAAGAGGGAGAAAAGGGAATGCTTCTTAACTGTTGGTGGGGATGTAAATTAGTGCAACCCCTATGGAAAACAATATGGAGACTTATCAATGAACTAAAAATAGAGCTACCATTTCATCCAGCATTCCCACTTCTGAGTGCGCAAAGGAAAATAAACCATTAAATAAAAAAGATATTTGCATTCATTTGTTCATCACAACACTATTTACAACAGCAGAGTCATGGAATCAATCTAAGTGTCCATCAACAGATGGTTGATAAAGAAAATATGGTATATATGTATAAATTACATACCATGGAATACTACTTGGCCATAAAAAGAATAAAATAATGTCTTTTGCAGCAACATGGATAGAACTGGAGGCCATTATCCTAAGTAACATAACTCAGAAGTAGAAAGTCAAATGCCATATGTTCTCACTTATAAGCGGAAGTTAAACAATGGGTACACACTAACATACAGAGTGCAATAATATAATCTAGTTGAATGCAAAAAGCTTCATAAAAATCAGTTTAAACTTTTCCCAGATTTTACCTTAGAGATTATTACTTTGGAATTGTCTTATGACATTCCTATAATTAGTACAGAATTGTTTCCTTGGAGTCCTCGGGGGGAAAAATGACTTTTAATTTTTTTTCTAACAGAAATCAGTGAATTTGAATCCCAAGTCAGATCAAAGAACTGACAAGTATGAATGAGAAAAATAAGGAAAAATAGTAATCATCCAAGTTACTCTCAAAATCTGCAGGTTTTCAGATATGTTCTATTTATATTCCAAGTGTCTCTATTTGTTAACTAGCTATCTATAGTTGAAGATGATTTTTAACTTAAAAAACAGAAGTTCTCCTGAAAAGTAGGACATTAAGATGTTCTTATGAAAACCATAACAATCTTAATTTATAATTTGTGGGACTAATGGAGCAACCTATGGGTTTTGGATTATAAATGTAATTTAGCTACATACAATATTGTGACTTTGAACAAATTAATATCTCTGAATTTTAGTTTTTTTATTTTTTAAATTAAAATAATATTTCATGGAGTTATTGTGAGGAAAATTTTAAATATAAAGTAAAGATAAATTATACAGAATTTTATAGTATGGTTGATCCTTGAACAACATGTGTTTTAATTGCACAGGTCTACTTCTATATCAACTTTTTTTCAATAACTATATTGGGAAAACTTTTGGAGATTTGCAACAATTTAAAAAAACATGCAGATGAACTATGTAGCCTAGAAATATGAGACCCATGTAAAGTGTCACTAGTTACGGTGGAAGTGCCCCCAAAAGGTAGAAAAAAATCACGACATTACAAGAAAAACTTGAATTGCTTAATATGTACCAGAGATTGAAGTCTGCAGCTGTGGTGGCCCACTATTTCAAAATAAATGAATCCAATATAAGGACCATTGTAAAAAACAGAATAAGGAAATTAACCGAAGAAGCAGTTTCTGCTGATCAAGAGGCCATAGACAAATTCCCAAGCACTATTAAGAAAATCATTGAGGAGAAAGGACATTTGCCCTTACAGTTTTTTTAATGCAGACAAAAGTGCACTATTCTAGAAAAAATTTTTCATAAAGTGCACTTATTAGGAAGAGAAATGAGCACCAGGATTTAAGGCAAGAAGGGAAGGCTAACTCTAATTTTTGTGCAAATCCAGTTGGATTTATGATCAGAACCACTCTTATTTATAAGGCCTCCAATCCCTGATCCTTGAAAGAAAAAATAAACACCACCTGCCAGTTTTGGTTGTACAACCAGAAGGAGTGAACAAGAATTCTTTTTCTAGATTGGTTTCATAGTGCTTCATCTCTGAAGTCAGGAGGTACCTTGCCAGTAAGAAACTGCATTTTATAGTTCTTTTGATATTGGACAATACCCTTGGCCCCCCAAGCCCCATGAGTTCAATGCAGAAGGCACCAAAGTAACCTACTTGCCCCCAAACACAAATCTCCAATTCAGCCTTTAGATTAGGGGTCATAAGGACATTTAAGGCTTATTATTCATGGTACTCTATGGAAAGTATTGTCAATACTATAGAACTCTGAGAGAACATCATTAAATTCTGAAAAAATTATACCACTTAAGATGCCATCATTGTTACAGAAAAAGCTGTGAAAGCCATCAAGCCCAAAACAATAAATTCATGCTGGAGAAAGCTGTGTCCAGATGTTGTGCATGACTGCACAGGATTTAAGACAGAAACAATCAAGAAAATCATGGAAGAGAATGTGGATATGGCAAAAAAAAAAAAAAAAACAACAAAAAAACAAAAAAAAGGAGGCAGATGAAGGATTTCAAGATATGCATCTTGGAGAACTTCAAGAGCTAATAGACACCACTAAAGGAGAAAACAGCAGATAACTCAATGGAGATAAGTGCTCCCAAACCAGAGCCAGATGATAAGGAAGAAGATACAGAAGAAGAAGCAGTGCCAGAAAACAAATTTACACTAGACAATCTGGCAGAAAGGTTCTGATTATTCAAGAATTCTTTTGACTTCTTTTATGACATGAATCTCTCTGTGATATGAACACTGAAACTAAAGCAAATGGAAGAAGGATTAATACTGGTGCTCTAACACAGAAGCATTCAGATTCACAGAACAAGTTTTTAGAGATCTTCAAAGAGACTTAGACTCCCATGCAATAAGAGTGGGAGACTTTAACATGCCACTGACAATATTAGATAGATCATAAAGACAAAAAATTAACAAATATATTCAGAACCTGAACTCAGCAATGGATCAAATGGACCTGATATATATCTACAGTACTCTCTGCCCCAAAACAACAGAATATACACACTTCTCACTGCCACATGGCAAATACTCTAAAATAAATCACTTGTAAAATCAACTACAGACATAAAACGCTCCTCAGCAAAGGCAAAATAACTGAAATCATAACAATCTCTCAGACTACAGTGCAATCAAATTAGAAATCGGGACTAAGAAATTCACTCAAAAACATGGAAATTCAATAACCTGCTTCTGAATGACATTTGATAAAAAATGAAGTTAAGGCAGAAATCAAGAAGTTCTGTGAAACTAATGAGAACAAAAATACAACATACCACAACCTTTGGGACACAGCTACAACAGTGTTAATGGGAAAATTTATAGCACTAAATGTCCAAGTCAAAAATTAGAAGATTTCAAATTAACAACCTAACATCACAACTAAAAGAAGTAGAGAACCAAGAGCAAACAGATTCCAAAGGTGGCAGAAGACAAGAAATAACCCAAATCAGACCTGAACTGAAGGAGACTGAGACACGAAAAACCACTCAAAAGATGAACAATCCAGGATATGTTTTTATGAGAAAATTAATAAAATAGACCACTAGTTAGACTAATGAAAAGAAAGAGGATTCAAAAAACATAGTGAGAAATGACAAGGGGGATATTACCACTGACCCCACAGAAATACAGGCCATCAGAAAATATTATAAATACCTCTATGCACATAAACTATAAAATCTGGAAGAAATGGATGAATTCCTGGACACATATACCATCCCAAGACTGGATCAGGAAAAAATTGAATCCTTGAACTGACCAATAAGAAGCTCTGAAATTGAGTAAATAACAAATAGCCTACCAATGAGAAAAGCCCAGGACCAGAGAGATTCACAGCTGAATTCTCCCAGATGTACAAGGAAGAGCTGGTACCATTCCTCCTGAAATTACTCTAAAAAATTGAGGAGGAGGGGCTCCTCCCTAACTCCTTCTATGAGTCCAGCATCATCCTGATACCAAAACCTGGCAGCGACACAACTAAAAAAGAAAACTTCTGGCCAATATCCTTGAGTACATAAATGCAAAAATCATCAACAAAATACTGGCAAACCAAATCCAGCAGCACAGTAAGGCAGATGGATCCCTTGAGCCAGAGAGTTCAAAACCAGACTGGGCAACATGGTGAAACCCTGTCTCTACCCAAAATACAAAAATTAGCCGGGTGTGGTGGTTCGGGCACACCTGTATTCCCAGCTACTCAGGAGGCTGACGTGGGAGGATCGCTTGAGCCCAGGAGGTGAGGGTTGCAGTGAGCCGAAATCGTGACACTGCACTCCAGCCTGGGGGACAGAGTCAGTCCCCGCCTGAAAAAAAAAACCAAAAACCAAAACCAAAACAAAACCAATAACAACAGAAAAACCACCCTGCTTTGCATATAAGTGGGAGCTTCCTATATGTATTAGGCCATGAAACGTTCGTTAAGTTTATGTGGAAAACGAGGCACAGAAAATAACTTTCTCAAGGAGACAAGAGTTTTTCCTGATAGCCAAAGTTCTTATTACAGGAGTAACTCAGCATGTTAGAGTAAAACACCCACACGATGAGAGTGAAAGCATCATTTTCACGGTGAATCCGTCTAGTCTTGATTCCTTATTAAGTAGCAAATTACCTTTGTCTATACCCAGATAAATGGGAACGAAGACACGTTGTTTCAACATGAACTTAATTAGCACTATTCTCCTTACTGTTAATATTTATTTTATCCAAAAATTTCATAGGCAACTTGATTGATGACTGCTTGCAAGGAGTACTGTCTCTACCTGTTAGGGAGGCAGTTCCACCTTCCTGACAGCCAAACAAAGCCATGGACTTGCAACAAAATCTAAGACTTTCATCTCATAGCCTCTGCACATACTAATGTTGCATTTGAATAACATTTCTTAGTTAAAAAAGTTTCCATGTATTTTGTAATTGATCTCACAATTAGAAAATAATATCAAAACTGAAGTATTAGCTTCAAAAAGCTACCATGTCTAATTTTCTTAAGTTCTTACTGATGGCAAATTGAAGGTCAAGCATCATAACTCAAAAATTGCACAAATGGTCCTCAACTCATTTAACCAAAGAGAAACGTGTTTCTCATTGCTTATACTTTGTTGGGTAATTATAGATAAAAAGCCACGAAATTAAAATCTAATATTTTGATGGAACCAAAATATACATATATGAACACTATTTTTTCTTTTTGCTAGAGTTGCACAGACTAAATATTATATTTATAAAAATATTTTAATGTAATGAAGTTGATCCGAATTACAGCTTTTGTTTGGATCAGTCAGGAGAGTTTAAAAGAATAAAATCTATTCATATCATTTATGTGACAACATTGATCAAGTCATTTAGCAATTGAAAAAATATGACTATATATGTCATAACAGTGCAAAGAAATAATTAAGTTTATGCACTTAGTAATATGTCTGACATTGTAAGTACTAATTGTTAGATCTGAGTGGTATGTCTATTTATCAGAGGCTTTCTGATACTGTATTTTTTTCTTTACCTGTTATCTTCATCATGGCTATCCTGATAGAAGAAATAAAAATAACAATTATTCTAACTTCCTTATCAGTATATCTTTTCAAATTATTAATATTATCAATGTTGTGAGTAAGTCTACTATCATTTAGATCTCAACATATGTACATATCTATACAATATATTCTTCATAGAGATACAACACATAAAATTGCATTGTGATCATCCATTTGCTTATGTTTTTCTCTCTTACTAGATCTGTGTGAGAGCAAGAACAAATCTTTTCAATCACTGAATCATTTCCTTAGTAGATACATTTATAAATAAATAAGTGAATAAACAAATAAAAGGCACATGTGAAAGGTCCTTAAAATTATTTCAAATATGGGCACAGGTTAACTTTTAAAGTATCACAAATTCCTAAAGATTAAGTTCCTCAGAGATGTCTCCATGTTAATTGCTCATATTGAAAGACTTTGGTTTCCAAATCTTACCAGCAAATAGTTGAGACATAAAAGACTAAAAATTATTTGAAATATATTAAAATCTATAAAATTGAAGTTTGCATTATTTTACAAATATTTGAAAAATTTTTTTACATTTTACTTTGTAAGTTACAGCAGTATACAAATTTACAAATAAAGTGTGCTAGACCTAAAGTTTTTTTATCAACATCATTTGGGAGAACATGAGAGTAAAATTAACATTTGAAGATGGAATTCTCCTACAGTTCAGCCATTAATCAGTGACTTATACCTCAAGCCTAATGATTAATAATTGAATTGATATTCATATAATTTTAAAAATTACTGTGCTTTTAAAATTTATTCTTGTTTTTTAAATAAGGAACTTAATTTACAAAGAAAATAAAAATGTCGTGCACTAAATTTCATGAAATAAAGCTCTACATTTAAAGTACAATGCAATAGAGCATAGTACCTCTAGGGACTGAATTTAATGAACACGACAAAGAACATGTAGAGTCTAACAGTGTTATGACATTATCAATATTTATCTTGAAAATACAGAAGAAATTAAAGTTTGAAACTACATTTGAAGTAAAACATGATGACATATGTGCCCTTAAGGAACTGATACACAGAATTAAAATTACTATAGTAAAATTACTTTACTATAAAATCATACACAAGTTGAGTTTTAAATAAATATATATAATTCCAGATAATTTTGTAAGGAAAATAAATTTTACTTTATTTTTAAGTAGGTCAATAAACAATGCAGTGGAGAAACTTGTATAGAAGTGGAAGAAATGGACTGGGAAAATATAAAATTAACCATAATGCAGCATATAAAGGAACTAGGAGAGCAAGGATACTTACAGAGATATTGAAAAATTTCAAAATTTTGCTTAATTGTTTTTTTACAGTGCTCTTTATTTTTGTCCAAAAATTCATTTATTTGCATAAAACACAACTTTATGGACCACATTTTTGAAGGCTTGTTTTACTTGCTGGTTTCTCAGAGTGTAAATGAAGGGGTTCAGCATGGGGGCAACAGATGTATTGAGAATAGCTATTCCTTTTGTCAATGATGCCTTTTCTTTTGCAGATGGATTAGCATACATGAATATATAGCTTCCATAAGAAATGGAAATGACAATCATGTGAGAGGAACAAGTGGAGAAAGCCTTTTTTCTTTGACTGGCAGACGGGATTCTCAAAATGGTCCTGATAATGTACACGTAAGATAAAATCACTAATGCCAAAGTGAACAGCAAAGTAACCAAAGCAAAGTAAAAACCAATTACTTCTAGGAGCCATGTATCTGAACAAGATAGTTGTAAGAAGGGAAAATAGTCACATGCAAAGTGATCAATGACGTTGGAAGCACAGTAATCCAGCTGGAGGAGAAGCATAAGGGGTGGGAAAATGGTCAGAAACCCACTTAGCCAGGCACACAGCACAAGTAGAGTGCAGAGTTTCCTGTTCATGATGGATGTGTAATGAAGGGGCTTGCAGATGGCAACATAGCGGTCATAGGACACGGCAGTTAAAATGTAAAATTCAGTCACCCCCATGAAGATAAAGAAAAAGAGTTGGGCTGCACAGTTGTTATAGGAAATAGTCTTATTCCTGGTGATAATTGCCCCCAGAAATCTGGGGATGCATACAGTTGTAAATGAGATTTTTAAGAAAGAGAAGTTCCGGAGGAAGAAATACATAGGTGTCTGCAGATGGGAGTCCACAAAGGTTAGGGTGATGATAGTCAGGTTTCCAGTAACACTTAATATATACGTGATAAATAAAAAGAGAAAAATCACAATCTGAAGGTCAGGATCATCAGAAAGGCCCAGGAGGACAAACTCTGTGACCATTGTGTGGTTCATGTCTCTTCCTTTCTCTCTCTCCCTCTTCCACTCTCCTTTTTGTTCTTTTAAAGATATTTTGGTAGAATGATAATTAAGGAAAATAGATAAAAGATATAATTCATCATGATCCACATAATTATCATTAATACAATTCTAAAAATCTTCTAGACTCTATGACAGTTTTATTTTGACTATCTTGTTTGCATTATGTTTTAATATTTTTTTCTAAGTCTAGCCTATTTACTAGTTCTCTTACTTTAACAGAAATTAGGATATCTTCATACAATAAACCACATCATTGAGAAACAGCTAATAAAATGTGTAATTCCTGCTTTGTGTCCCATTAATGCAAAATATCATTATCTTTTTTGTCAAAACAATCACATGAAACATACATTTTTCTTTTTTTTCATCATGTATACATTAAAGGATATTACTACCTAAACATAAAATGGGTGCTCTTAATTTCATCAAAAGATAAAAGTGAAAATTAGAAGATTGTTAATAACCCATTATTCTTTTTATGATGTGAGAAACCAATTAAAGATTTTTAGCAAATAAAACATATATTTATATTAAAATAATTTTATTTTATTTATTCATTTTATTTTTAATATTAGTATTTTGGTCTAATTGTCAAGATAATAGAACATCCTATATATGATGTATATTTACTATAAGATAGAGTAAATAATGTAATTATTTTACTTAACAAATAGGGAACATGTTCACTTACTTATTGGTTTGTCTTATAATTCCTTCAAAATCTTTAATGTTTGATGTCTTCTATGACTCACAAGAAATGTGTATATATGTTATACATACAGACATTTTAATTTTGAGCTTAAGGGGACATGTGATATTTATCTATTTTTCATTTTGCTCTGAAGCATAAATTGGAAAAGTAACTACTTGCCTTAGATCTCAGCAGCTCTCTCACTTGGATTATAGCTTAGTGCATCTTCCATTTGAACATCTTCCTTTCAGAGCCTTATGGAAAAAAGTTTTATTTCCTAGTAAATTTTGTCCCACATAAGACCATTCATCTTTATGCAACCATTCATTCATATGGATATCCAGAATTGTATAGGAAATCCTCTCACATTCATTCTAACCTAGTCAGTTAATTTTCAGCTATTCAAGAACTGCTGGATATTCTATTCTATAGATGTGGTCTGCTAAAATCCTGATAGTTGTCTCCTCCATATTTTAGATTGTCAAATTTCTGCTGTGATGGAGAGAATGTAAAATTATTGCTTCTCTTCTGGACACTACCAAAGTTCACACTAATCAAATTTTATGTTTTTATCTATTTTATAATGGTTTAAGGGATATATTTCAGGAAATAAAAATGGAATGCCAGAAACCTTTGGAAGATGTGGAAATAATTATATTCCTCTTCAATAATGTTGAACTAGAAGTTCAAAAAAAATTTATTCCTCTTCAATAATGTTGAGCTAGAAGTTAAAAAAAAACATTTTAAAGAGAAAACAGATAAATATATGACACATTGGATATTATGAGTTAGATTCTGGTATCTGGCTTCCCCTGGTCATAGTCATATCTAAAATATTTCAAGTTTCTTTGTTTTGACCTCAAAAGATTTGATCTCCTGGGAACAAAGCAAAGTCCAGGCCACATCTCTGCTGTATTATAGACCATGAAAGATTTCTGGAAGCCGCCTTTGGATTTCTCAGTACCCTCCTAACTCTTATCTGTAGTCGATCTCCCTTGAGAACAGTTAGGTTCATCTTTTAGCCCACAGAGGACCTCAAATATTGTCTTCTGTGAAATATTTACTTCCATTAATGGCAATTAATATTTTATGCATATTTAATATTTCATGAGTAATAAAAATAGCTATGACATCTATTTTCTTACAAAACTAGAGCTCAATCTAGTTGACATTTAAGCATCTTTTTGAGATTAGAAAAGTTTTCTACACATCCCATTTTTGTTTCTTTTTTTTTTTTTTTTTCTTTTTATTATTATTATTATTATTATTATTATACTTTAGGCTCTATGGTACATGTGCGCAACGTGCAGGTAAGCTACATATGTATACATGTGCCATGCTGGTGCACTGCACCCACCAACTCGTCATCTAGCATTAGGTATATCTCCCAGTGCTATCCCTCCCCCCTCCCCCCACCCCACAACAGTCCCCGAAGTGTGATGTTCCCCTTCCTGTGTCCATGTGTTCTCATTGTTCAATTCCCACCTATGAGTGAGAATATGTGGTGTTTGGTTTTTTGTTCTTGCGATAGTTTACTGAGAATGATGATTTCCAATTTCATCCATGTCCCTACAAAGGACGTGAACTCATCATTTTTTATGGCTGCATAGTATTCCATGGTGTATATGTGCCACATTTTCTTAATCCAGTCTATCATTGTTGGACATTTGGGTTGGTTCCAAGTCTTTGCTATTGTGAATAATGCCGCAATAAACATACGTGTGCATGTGTCTTTATAGCAGCATGATTTATAGTCCTTTGGGTATATACCCAGTAATGGGATGGCTGGGTCAAATGGAATTTCTAGTTCTAGATCCCTGAGGAATCGCCACACTGACTTCCACAAGGGTTGAACTAGTTTACAGTCCCACCAACAGTGTAAAAGTGTTCCTATTTCTCCACATCCTCTCCAGCACCTGTTGTTTCCTGACTTTTTAATGATTGCCATTCTAACTGGTGTGAGATGGTATCTCGTTGTGGTTTTGATTTGCATTTCTCTGATGGCCAGTGATGGTGAGCATTTTTTCATGTGTTTTTTGGCTGCATAAATGTCTTCTTTTGAAAAGTGTCTGTTCATGTCCTTCGCCCACTTTTTGATGGGGTTGTTTGTTTTTTTCTTGTAAATTTGTTGGAGTTCATTGTAGATTCTGGATATTAGCCCTTTGTCAGATGAGTAGGTTGCGAAAATTTTCTCCCATTTTGTAGGTTGCTTGTTCACTCTGATGGTAGTTTCCTTTGCTGTGCAGAAGCTCTTTAGTTTAATTAGATCCCATTTGTCAATTTTGGCTTTTGTTGCCATTGCTTTTGGTGTTTTAGACATGAAGTCCTTGCCCATGCCTATGTCCTGAATGGTATTGCCTAGGTTTTCTTCTAGGGTTTTTATGGTTTTAGGTCTAACATTTAAGTCTTTAATCCATCTTGAATTGATTTTTGTATAAGGTGTAAGGAAGGGATCCAGTTTCAGCTTTCTACATATGACTAGCCAGTTTTCCCAGCACCATTTATTAAATAGGGAATCCTTTCCCCATTTCTTGTTTTTGTCAGGTTTGTCAAAAATCAGATAGTTGTAGATATGTGGCATTATTTCTGAGGGCTCTGTTCTGTTCCATTGATCTATATCTCTGTTTTGGTACCAGTACCATGCTGTTTTGGTTATTGTAGCCTTGTAGTATAGTTTGAAGTCAGGTAGCGTGATGCCTCCAGCTTTGTTCTTTTGGCTTAGGATTGACTTGGCGATGCGGGCTCTTTTTTGGTTCCATATGAACTTTAAAGTAGTTTTTTCCAATTCTGTGAAGAAAGTCATCGGTAACTTGATGGGGATGGCATTGAATCTGTAAATTACCTTGGGAAGGATGGCCATTTTCATGATATTGATTCTTCCTACCCATGAGCATGGAATGTTCTTCCATTTGTTTGTATCCTCTTTTATTTCCTTGAGCAGTGGTTTGTAGTTCTCCTTGAAGAGGTCCTTCACATCCCTTGTAAGTTGGATTCCTAGGTATTTTATTCTCTTTGAAGCAATTGTGAATGGGAGTTCACTCATGATTTGGCTCTCTGTTTGTCTGTTATTGATGTGTAAGAATGCTTGTGATTTTTGTACATTGATTTTGTATCCTGAGACTTTGCTGAAGTTGCTTATCAGCTTAAGGAGATTTTGGGCTGAGACAATGGGGTTTTCTAGATATACTATCATGTCATCTGCAAACAGGGACAATTTGACTTCCTCTTTTCCTAATTGAATACCCTTGATTTCCTTCTCTTGCCTAATTGCCCTGGCCAGAACTTCCAACACTATGTTGAATAGAAGTGGTGAGAGAGGGCATCCCTGTCTTGTGCCAGTTTTCAAAGGGAATGCTTCCAGTTTTTGCCCATTCAGTATGATATTGGCTGTGGGTTTGTCATAAATAGCTCTTATTATTTTGAGATACGTCCCATCAATACCTAATTTATTGAGAGTTTTTAGCATGAAGGGTTGTTGAATTTTGTCAAAGGCCTTTTCTGCATCTATTGAGATAATCATGTGGTTTTTGACTTTGGTTGTGTTTATATGCTGGATTACATTTATTGATTTGCGTATATTGAACCAGCCTTGCATCCCAGGGATGAAGCCCACTTGATCATGGTGGATAAGCTTTTTGATGTGCTGCTGGATTCTGTTTGCCAATATTTTATTGAGGATTTTTGCATCAATGCTCATCAAGGATATTGGTCTAAAATTCTCTTTTTTTGTTGTGTCTCTGCCAGGCTTTGGTATCAGGATGATGCTGGCCTCATAAAATGAGTTAGGGAGGATTCCCTCTTTTTCTATTGATTGGAATAGTTTCAGAAGGAATGGTACCAGCTCCTCCTTGTACCTCTGGTAGAATTCAGCTGTGAACCCATCTGGTCCTGGACTTTTTTTGGTTGGTAAGCTATTGATTATTGCCACAATTTCAGCTCCTGTTATTGGTCTATTCAGAGATTCAACTTCTTCCTGGTTTAGTCTTGGGAGGGTGTATGTGTTGAGGAATTTATCCATTTCTTCTAGATTTTCTAGTTTATTTGCGTAGAGGTGTTTGTAGTATTCTCTGATGGTAGTTTGTATTTCTGTGGGATAAGTGGTGATATCCCCTTTATCATTTTTTATTGCATCTGTTTGATTCTTCTCTCTTTTTTTCTTTATTAATCTTGCTAGCGGTCTATCAATTTTGTTGATCCTTTCAAAAAACCAGCTCCTGGATTCATTGATTTTTTGAAGGGTTTTTTGTGTCTCTATTTCCTTCAGTTCTGCTCTGATTTTAGTTATTTCTTGCCTTCTGCTAGCTTTTGAATGTGTTTGCTCTTGCTTTTCTCGTTCTTTTAATTGTGATGTTAGGGTGTCAATTTTGGATCTTTCCTGCTTTCTCTTGTGGGCATTTAGTGCTATAAATTTCCCTCTACACACTGCTTTGAATGCATCCCAGAGATTCTGGTATGTTGTGTCTTGGTTCTCGTTGGTTTCAAAGAACATCTTTATTTCTGCCTTCATTTTGTTATGTACCCAGTAGTCACTCAGGAGCAGGTTGTTCAGTTTCCACGTAGTTGAGCGGTTTTGAGTGAGATTCTTAATCCTGAGTTCTAGCTTGATTGCACTGTGATCTGAGAGATAGTTTGTTATAATTTCTGTTCTTTTACATTTATTGAGGAGAGCTTTACTTCCAAGTATATAGTCAATTTTGGAATAGGTGTGGTGTGGTGCTGAAAAAAATGTATATTCTGTTGATTTGGGGTGGAGAGTTCTGTAGATGTCTATTAGGTCTGCTTGGTGCAGAGCTGAGTTCAATTCCTGGGTATCCTTGTTGATTTTCTGTTTCGTTGATCTGTCTAATTTTGACAGTGGGGTGTTAAAGTCTCCCATTATTAATGTGTGGGAGTCTAAGTCTCTTTGTAGGTCACTCAGGACTTGCTTTATGAATCTGGGTGCTCCTGTATTGGGTGCATATATATTTAGGATAGTTAGCTCTTCTTGTTGAATTGGTCCCTTTACCATTATGTAATGGCCTTCTTTGTCTCTTTTGATCTTTGTTGGTTTAAAGTCTGTTTTATCAGAGACTAGGATTGCAACCCCTGCCTTTTTTTGTTTTCCATTTGCTTGGTAGATCTTCGTCCATCCTTTTATTTTGAGCCTATGTGTGTCTCTGCACATGAGATGGGTTTCCTGAATACAGCACACTGATGGGTCTTGAGTCTTTATCCAATTTGCCAGTCTGTGTCTTTTATTTGGAGCATTTAGTCCATTTACATTTAAAGTTAATATTGTTATGTGTGAATCTGATCCTGTCATTACGATGTTAGCTGGTTATTTTGCTCATTAGTTGATGCAGTCTCTTCCTAGTCTTAATGGTCTTCACATTTCGGTATGATTTTGCAGTGGCTGGTACCGGTTGTGCCTTTCCATGTTTAGCGCTTCCTTCAGGAGCTCTTTTAGGGCAGGCCTGGTGGTGACAAAATCTCTCAGCATTTGCTTGTCTGTATAGTATTTTATTTCTCCTTCACTTATGAAGCTTAGTTTGGCAGGATATGAAATTCTGGGTTGAAAATTCTTTTCTTTAAGAATGTTGAATATTGGCCCCCACTCTCTTCTGGCTTGTAGGGTTTCTGCCGAGAGATCCGCTGTTAGTCTGATGGGCTTCCCTTTGATGGTAACCCAACCTTTCTCTCTGGCTGCCCTTAACATTTTTTCCTTCATTTCAACTTTGGTGAATCTGACAATTATGTGTCTTGGAGTTGCTCTTCTTGAGGAGTATCTTTGTGGCGTTCTCTGTATTTCCTGAATCTGAATGTTGGCCTGTCTTGCTAGATTGGGGAAGTTCTCCTGGATAATATCCTGCAGAATGTTTTCCAACTTGTTTCCATTCTCCCCATCACTTTCAGGTACACCAATCAGACGTAGATTTGGTCTTTTCATATAGTCCCACATTTCTTGGAGGCTTTGCTCATTTCTTTTTATTCTTTTTTCTCTGTACTTCCCTTCTCGCTTCATTTCATTCATTTCATCTTCCAGGGCTGACACCCTTTCTTCCATTTGATCGCATCGGCTCCTGAGGCTTCTGCATTCTTCACGTAGTTCTCAAGCCTTGGTTTTCAGCTCCATCAGCTCCTTTAAGCACTTCTCCATATTGGTTATTCTAGTTATACATTCTTCTCAATTTTTTTCAAAGTTTTCAACTTCTTTGCCTTCGGTTTGAATATCCTCCCATAGCTCAGAGTAATTTGATCGTCTGAAGCCTTCTTCTCTCAGCTCGTCAAAGTCATTCTCCATCCAGCTTTGTTCCGTTGCTGGTGAGAAACTGCGTTCCTTTGGAGGAGGAGAGGTACTCTGCTTTTTAGAGTTTCCAGTTTTTCTGCTCTGTTTTTTCCCCATCTTTGTGGTTTTATCTACTTTTGGTCTTTGATGATGGTGATGTACAGATGGGTTTTTGGTGTGGATGTCCTTTCTGTTAGTTTTCCTTCTAACAGACAGGACCCTCAGCTGCAGGTCTGTTGGAGTACCTGGCCGGCCGTGTGAGGTGTCAGTCTGCCCCTGCTGGGGGGTGCCTCCCAGTTAGGCTGCTCGGGGGTCAGGGGTCAGGGACCCACTTGAGGAGGCAGTCAGCCCATTCTCAGATCTCCAGTTGCGTGCTGGGAGAACCACTGCTCTCCTCAAAGCTGTCAGACAGGGACATTTAAGTCTGCAGAGGTTACTGCTGTCTTTTTGTTTGTCTGTGCCCTGCCCCCAGAGGTGGAGCCTACAGAGGCAGGCAGGCCTCCTTGAGCTGTGGTGGGCTCCACCCAGTTCAAGCTTCCAGGCTGCTTTGTTTACCTAAGCGAGCCTGGGCAATGGCGGGCGCCCCTCCCCCAGCCTCGCTGCTGACTTGCTGTTTGATCTCGGACTGCTGTGCTAGCAATCAGTGAGACTCCGTGGGCATAGGACCCTCTGAGCCAGGTGCAGGCTATACTCTCCTGGGGCACCGTTTCCTAAGCCCGTTGGAAAAGCACAGTATTGGGGTGGGAGTGGCCCGATTTTCCAGGTGCCGTCTGTCACCCCTGGAAAGGGAACTCCCTGACCCCTTGTGCTTCCCGAGTGAGGCAATGCCTCGCCCCTGCTTCGGCTGGTGCACGGTGCACTCACCCACTGACCTGCACCCACTGTCTGGCACTCCCTAGTGAGATGAACACGGTACCTCAGATGGAAATGCAGAAATCACCCGTCTTCTGGTCGCTCGTGCTGGGAGCTGTAGACCGGAGCTGTTCCTATGCGGCCATCGTGGCTCCTCCCCTCGCCAATCCCATTTTTGTTCCTTATCTTTAGGCTTTGTTAAGTGTTAGGGCATCAAGAAGCAAAAGATTATTTCATAATGCTAAATAAAGAATAACTATCATAATGCAAGTATTGTGCTCATAAGTTTTTAAAAAATGCTATCAGGTTAACTAATTCAATTATTATAAATTACAATATTTAATTGCAGTCTCAATTTGTCCATCTTGTTTATCTTGGCCTTTACATCTGTTATCTCTTCAACATTCTAATAAAAAACCCCGCAAAATATGCTTTTATTTATGTGAAATTCTGGTTTGTGAATTATAACTAATTATTCTCTTTAGTGTTCTTTTTTTGTTTCCCAAATATTTTGTCAAAAAAAGTGTAATCAGATAAGCCATTTATTAACATATAATTTATTTAAAGTAATAATGCATATTATATAATACAGATTGACACAAAATAAGCATTATATGTTTTAATAAAATCATGAAATGTGTATTTAATATATAAAAATGCAATAATAAATTATATAATCAAATAATGCTTTATTTTTTCTTTCCCAGCTTTATTGGGGTATAATTTAGAAATCAAAAATAGTATATACTTAAGATGTATTTTACTGTTACAAAGGAGCATTTAGTAAAGGAACATTTTGGCAGATATGTTTCCATATCATAGGGAGTGTTACCCTTAATCACTTAATTTTTGTTGATCACTTATCTGGCTATAATAAAAATGATGTTATGTTTTTATTGTAACAGCTCAATTAATAAGCAGGAAATTCTATCATTATTTATGGAGGGAAAAGTACAATAATACCTCTCTTGATTGTGTCCTTGTCCTGTTGATATCCTGTTGTTGCTATTTAGATGTAAAGGCTTAATTGAGGTTTAGGTTTAGGTTTTTTTCCTTTCAAAACTAATCCAAAAAGGAATTTTATACTTTCAACAGAGATAAATGTTTAATTGATTAAAAAAATACTTAGCAGCTATTGGTGTAACTGCCCAATGGGTTCACCTTGCTGCTGCCTAGACAGAGCTGATTTATCAAGACAGGAGAACTGCAATAAAGAATGAATCCTGTAATTCACACAGAGCTGGCAGTGCAGGAGACCCAAGTTTTATTGTTACTCAAATTAGTCTCCCTGAGGATTCGGGAATCAGAGGTGTTTTGTTGTTGTTGTTGTTTGAGACAGAGTCTCACTGTCGCCCAGACTAGAGTGCAGTGGCACGATCAGCTCACTGCAACCTCCGCCTCCCAGGTTCAAGGGATTCTCCTGCTTCAGCCTCCTGAGTAGCTGGGACTACAGGCATGCACCACCATGCCTGGCTAATTTTTGCATTTGTCATAGAGACCGGGTCTCACCACGTTGCCCAGGCAGGTCTCAAACTCCTGGCCTCAGGTGATCCATGTGCCTTGGCCTCCCAAGGTGCGGGAATCAGAGTTTTTAAAGATAACTCAGTGGGTGGGGAAAAGCTAGTGAGCGGGGAGTGCTGATTGGTCAGGACATAAATGAAATCATAGGGAGTCAAAGCTGTTTTCTTGCACAGAGTCCGTTCCTGGGTGGGGGCCACAAGATCAGATGAGCCAGTTTATCGATCTGGGTTGTGCCAGCTGATCCATCAAGTGCAGGGTCTGCACAATATCTCAAGCACTATCTTAGGAGTAGTTTAGGGAGGGTCAGAACCCTGCAGCCTCCAGCTGCATGACTCCTAAACCATAATTTCCAATCTTGTAGCTAATTTGTTAGTCCTACAAAGGCAGTCTATTCCTCAGGCAAGAGGAAGGCCTGCCCTGGAAAACTAAGTTCCTCCCAAAGTCAGTTCAGCAGCTCAGAAATGAATAAGGACAGCCCAGAGGTTAGAAGCAAGATGGAATTGGCTAGATCGGATCTCCTTCACTGTCTCAGTTACAATCCTGCAGTGGTGGTTTCATTGGTGATCCATGGCTGGATTCATTTGTTCACTATGTGCTACAAAATGATTATACTCTTAACCTAACATTTACTGTTTCCTTATACATTGTTAGAATTCATACAGAAAATCTCAGATGAATGCTTACTTTGTTCTTCATTCAGTATTCCAAGTTGATTTGCTAGTATCTTTTTGTTGGTATCATTATAAACACATACATTCACAATTTTGAAATCAGCTTTAGGTCATGTTAGTGTTTGACGTAAGTATTTCAAGAAAGATTTAAATTAACATCTCTACCTCTCTGGAGTGATTTATCCAGGGAGAAAGTCTTCAAGTTGTCTTCTGACTCTCATGGGCATTATACTTTTACTCTTAGATTGCTTCCTTCTTAAGTAGTATGTCTTTCCAGGCTCATGTTACACTTTCCTGTATTACTTCTGGAAACAATCATTTCTCCAAAAAGTCTTCTTTGCATTGATTGGAAAATATTAAATCAAGATAAGAATCTGAGCACTAGTTATAATAATTGTCATGAAGTTGATCATCTTTTCTGGGTATTTTCAGTGGAAAGGACAAGCAAATTTTTTTTAATATATAATATTCTTTGGACAATAGGTTGTTGAAGAAATCTTTACAAGAGCATAGTAATGAAACAACATTATTTGTCTGGGGTAATACCCGAGATTTGTTGCCTCATATCAAGGAAATCAAGGACGTGGACACACAAAGAGTGAGGTTAAGAGTGGAGGTTTAATAGGTGAAAGAGAAAAGCTCCCTCTTCTGCAGAAACAGGGGCTACTGAGTGGGTCTTCTGGCTCTGTGGTGAAATGCACAGGGTTTTATGAGCTTGAGGAGGTGGTGTCTGATTTACATAGAGGATGAGAGATTAGTCAGACCAGATGTGTCATTTGCATAGCCCACAAAGAAGCTGGCATCCCCACCCTAATCTTTTATTATGCAGATGAGTTCTCTACCTGGCCTGTGCCATGTTGTCTGCTTCTTTACTGTACATGTGGTTGACAAACAAAAGGGAAGAGGGGGTGGCCATGTTGAATATGCCTGGCCCCTGGATAGCCTTTTCCTATTGGCACAACTGCCAGCATTCACCCGTGCAAGCATCTAGCCTGCTTTTCTATGTCTGTAGCTTGATTTATCAGGCTGCTCTTTGTGAGAAAAGAAATGATGTGGGGGCTGCTTTTTATTAAAAGGGAAACCTTGCCAAAGACTCTCTTACCCTCACTACCTAAATAATTTCTTTCTAGGTCTTGTATCACTAAAACATGTTAATATTGTTCAAATTTAGAACTACATGATTTTTACATAATCCCTTCTCTCTTTGATCCATTTGTGTCTTCTTTCTCTCATATTGAGTACCCTGGCTATCACACTAATTTTCATTTGTTTCTTTTCCTCACATTGCACATACAACAGTATTAGAATAACAATGATGCCACTGCCACCCACAATGTCATTCCTGAGAACAGTTTCAGATTTATTTTTAGCTCTTCTCTTTGTGCCCTTAGATTAAACCCCACATGGAGGTACAGACCAATTGATGTATTGAAAACCAACTGGAATAATTCTGTTCAGGTGGTTACTTCACCAACTTAATACACAGTTTATTATATTTAATTTGCTTAAGTTTTATTTTTCAGGGATTTTTTAAAGAAATTAGTGCATTTGTAATTATTAAATACTAATATTTGCCCAAAGTCAAATAATCAAACCTAATTACATTTCAAAAAGTCTATATTTAAACATTGATTCTTCCAACCTCTTTCCTTCTGTTACTGGGGCGGGGGGGGTCCTTGCTCACAGAGCTCCCAAGATGGTGGTGAACCACTTTCAAAATGGCAGCAGGCCACTTCCAAGATGGTGGCAAGCCTCGTGTTCTCTGACCTAGGGTTCTTGGCCTCACAGATTCCAAGGAATGGAATCTTGGGCCATGCGGTGAGTGTTTTAGCTCTGTTAGAAGCCATGGGTCATGGAGAAGAACCGTGGAACCCAGTGACTAGTGTTCAGCTCGATTAGGACGAACCCGGGGAACTTAGCCGTGCAGGAACAATGGCAAGCCTTTAGCCTGATAGGGAGTGGCAATGGGTGCCTCGCTGGATCAGAAGCACAGCAGACACCCTGCTGGATCCGGAGGGATGGGAGTCAGCGGCGGGTCTGTGAGGGCGGCAAACAATGGTGGTGGATGGCAAGCGAAAGCTCAGCCCGAGCCCTAACAAACACGGACCAGAAGAGTGCAGTTGCAAGATTTAATAGAGTGAAAACAGAGCTCCCATACAAAGGGAGGGGACCCAAAGAGGGTAGCCGTTGCCGGTTCCAATGCCTGGGTTTATACCCTGATCATTGTCCCTCTCGCTGTGCTCTCAGGCAATAGATGATTGGCTATTTTTTTACCTCCTGTTTTTGCCTAATTAGCATTTTAGTGAGCTCTCTTTACTATCTTATTGGTTGGGTATGAGCTAAGTTGCAAGCCCCATGTTTAAAAGTGGAAGCGGTCACCTTCTCAGCTAGGCTTGGGGATTCTTAGTCGGCCTAGGAAATCCAGGTAGTCCTTCCTCTCACTTCCTTCTCTATAGGCAGTTTTAAAAAATGTTATGGCTTATTGCTCATTTGTTCCTTTTTTTGTTTTTTGAAATGGAGTCTTGCTCTGTCACCCAGGCTGGAGTGCAGTGGTATGATCTTGGCTCACTGCGATATCTGCCTCATGGGTTCAAGCGATTCTCCTGCCTCAGCCTCCCAAGTAGAGGATTACAGGTGCACACCACTACACCTAGCTAATTTTTGTTTTAGTAGAGACCGGGTTTCACCATGTTGGCCAGGCTGGTCTTGAACTCCTGACCTCAGGTGATCTACTCGCCTCAGCCTCCCCTAGTGCTGGGGTTACAGGCATGAGCCACCACACCTGGCCTCATTTGTTACCTTTTAATCATAAATAATTTGCACATTAATATTCCCCCTTCTTAGTAAAACATGCAAATATTTTCCCTATTTTATTTAATCAATCTATGTCCTGAGGACCATGCTACAACAGTGTATATCTCTCACCCCTTCTACAGATGCAGTGTACAGCTATACTATAGTTTATTCAAATTCTTAAAGACATTTATCCAATTCTTAAGACATTGGAAATGAAAAATACAGCCCTACTGTTGCAGACTGTCTGGTTGGTAAGAGAAACTGGGATTTCAGGAATCTCAGGTCTCAAAATATGCAGAGAACAACCTATTCCTGGATACAGGCTAAGTTTTTCATTAGTAATACAGTCCACTTCCCACAACTGTATTCTTTCTAAACTGCTCTAATAATTTATGGTTAAAACCAAAGTGTCCATATGTATAGGTTCTGTCCAATTTCCTATTACAGACTTCCTTTAAATAAAGTTTGTTTGTTAAGTAAAATCAGTATAGAAGTTTAGCCTGGGAAATGACCCAAACCTAGCTATCTGAAGGTAGAGTTATCCATTCAACACCGTTGTAAAATGTCTGTATATCAGTAGATACCTATTGGGTAGAAACCTGTAATATGAATTAAATGTTGAGTGTCTATAAGCACTTCCAGAAAGTGAAAGCTTATTTGGAAGACACTAGAGGAATTACACTGTTGGTTATAACTATGTAACTTATACTTGTTTCTAAGGACAATAATATATTTGAATTGTTTTGAGCTGTTAATCTATTAGTTCAGAACTGTCAGCCTAGGATGAATGTCACCCATGCTCTGTCACCCAGGCTGGGTGGCATGTGCTTGGGTTCAGTGGTGCAATCTCAGCTTACTGCCACCTCCACCTCCCAAGGTTCAAGTGATTCTCCTGTCTCAGCCTCCTGAGTAGTTGGGATTACAGGCACATGCTGCCACACCCGGCTGATTTTTTTGTATTTTAGTAGAAATGGGGTTTCACTGTGTTGCCCAGGCTGGTCTCAAACTCCTGACCTCAGGTGATCTTCCCACCTCAGCATCCTACAGTACTAGGATTACAGGCATGAGCCACTGCGCCTGGCCTAAAAAGACTTCTTTTTGTGGGTATTTTAATGTTGTTTCTGATGGAAGTCTGGCTGCATTATCATCCAGGGCCTCTATGATAGTTACCTTTTAGATTTCTTGTATAATACTGTGAATGAACTCTAGTTATGTGAGTTATGTTTTTTTATCTCTCACTTCAAAAAGTGCCTGACAAATGAATGCTAATCTCTCTATTATAGACAAGCAAAGTTTATAGCAATAAGAATCTAACGGTGTGAGTATGTGTTGCAAATGTGGGATCACCTATCTGCATATAAAAAACACAATGGTTGAGTTATTATTCTTTAGAATCTAAGCACTTATTCCTGGTAATGATATTGATTACTTTCTAAAGAGTCTAAAATAATTCTAAATCAATTACCATAAAGAATACAAATATTTCAGACTGTTCTTCAAGCAATTCTATAATTTGTTTCTGGCTAAGTACATATACATATCCTATTTCTCAGTAATAATATAGTATGCACCAATATCAATATTCCAAGGACTCTCTCACCTCTCTCTTTTAAAAATTTCAAAATCCTGTAATTATTTTTCATATCAATCATGTTACTGCATAATGAATTTCTCAATATTTTATAAACATACAATCATCTTTATCAGGTTTCCCTAGATAACTCTGAGTAAAATTTTCTCCTCCTCATCTGTTACTGAATTTATGCATCTTTTTAAACATTGATGATAATGTCATTTAGTTTTAATTTTTATAAATGCATCTGACAGCTGTCAGCTATTATTGACCTGATATCCTAAAGAAATAAAATTTTTTAAAATTTAAATCTGAACATAATCGTAGATGTACTATATGTAAAAATAACAATAGAAGTAGTTGTTACTATGTATTGTTAGCTCATTGTGTTACATGCTTTACAGATTGATTTCCATTCTTATAGTAACTTACTTAAGATGTTATGCCTGGTTTACACATGAGAAAATATATGCTCAGAGGGCATAGAAACCACAGACTTTCAATCATTTTTCTTGTTTAACATGAAAATGTTATTTTTAATAGGAAGTAATAAAATTAAGAAACCCTTTCTATCTTCTGTTTAACATTTTGAATTCATTTCAGTTTTCTTTGACTTTTTTTCTCAGCAAATCTTGTTCTTAGTCGCCCAGTTGAATATATTGCACAAAAATCTTAAAGAATTTTGTATCACTGATTAGAATTATAATTTTTCTATTACTTAAAAATGTTGTCTATAAAATTTATAGTACTTTTTAGTGTCATTAATTCTTATTTCAGCTTTTGAAATCATGGGCGCAGACACACACACTCATCTTGCTTGTATACTTTAGACATTTATTAATATGTTAAGTACAAGGAAGCAAAATTTTAACAGATAAAAATCATAATTTTAGATATACTAAAAAACTTTTGCTTTGTTCTGAAGCTTTTATTTTCTATAAAACTAAACTTTAAATAATTTTGTTCAGGTATAAAATAATTTGGATACATATTCTGTTTTAAACTAGTCTAAAATTTAAGAAGATTTACATACTACTTTTAGATAATGATAGAAAGAAGCTTATTTTCCACTCACAGAAAATTAACATATCTTAGGAATATACTGTATATTCTCTATGTTTGACAAAACCTATATATGTATTTGTGTATGTGTCTATCCATCATCTGTCATTCTATAGAGAGAATATTATGGGACTCGCAAATATGGAGATCTACTTAGCACTTATAACAAAAAAGTATATATTGATAATAGTCTAGGCTCCTTTATTAATAGATTAATTTCACAAACATACCTAATTAAAATGAGGAATGAAATTTTATTTTGCTTTTCAGAAAAGATGAATTCACTTAAAAAAAAATTTTTTTTTAAAAATTATATTATCTTTCACATTTTTTTAATTGTATCTTTCACATATTTTCTAGAACATCAGTAGCACAGTGGAGGGAATTTCTTTAAGAATAAATTAAAGTTATAAAACTATATGTTCTGTGTATAACAAGTAGAATATCATATTGATATTTATAAAGCCATTCCAATGTATCTAAGTATAATATTATTTCTTGAAGTAAACTGAAGAATAATTTTAGTTTTCAAAATATTCTTGAAGAGCTTGTAATTTTACAGAAAATCGTTCAAAGGAGGGGGTGTCAGGAAGACACAAGAAAATTATTTTAAGTCAAATGAGAAATATATTAAATAAATATGCTTGCAAACTTTTAGGAAAAAGAAAATGATGCAGAAGACTGCAAGGAGGCCATTTTGATTGAAGAAGCTACTGAAAATTCATATTGTCCTTTCCTGTGCCTATAATTCATCACACCATACCATTTCATGTGCTTGTGAAAAATACAGTCTTCCTTGCCATGTTAATGAAAGCCTGCTTGACTTGCTGATTTCTTAGGCTGTAAATAAAGGGGTTCATCATGGGGGCTACTGAGGTGTTTAGTATTGCCACTCCCTTGCTCAAGAACACTCTATCTTTTGCTGAGGGTTTAATGTACATAAAAATGCAGCTGCCATAAGAGATGGAGATAACAACCATGTGGGAAGAACATGTGGAAAAGGCCTTTGTCCTTTGACTAGTAGAAGGAATTCTTAAAATTGTTCTGATAATGTATATGTAGGATAGAAATATTAATGCCAAAGTGAACATTAGAGTAAACACGGCAAAAGAAAATCCCATCACCTCTAAGACTTTTGTGTCTGAACAAGCAAGTTGCAGCAGGGGAAAATAATCACAGGTAAAATGGTCAATAATATTAGACCTACAGTAATCAAGCTTTAAGAGCAACATGAGTGCTGGGAATATGATTAAGAATGAAACCAGCCAAGAAGTAAAAACAAGCAGTGTGCAGACTCTTCGATTCATGATATTCAAGTAATGCAGAGGCTTGCAGATGGCCACATATCGGTCATAGGACATGGCAGCCAGAAGGTAAAACTCTGTGACTCCCAAGAGAATGAAAAAAAATAACTGAACTATGCAATTATTAAAGGAAATAGTTTTATCTCCTGAAATAATGTTACCCAGAAACTTGGGTATACTGACGGTTGTGAATGAAATTTCTAATATGGAGAAATTTCTGAGGAAGAAATACATGGGGGTCTGCAGGTGGGAATCCAGCAGGGTGAGGGTGATAATGGTCAGGTTCCCAGTGATGCTGAGCATGTAGGTGATGAGCAGGAAGACAAAGATTACAACCTGAAACTTTGGGTCATCTGTTAATCCCAGAAGAATAAACTCCGTTATTTCTGTATGGTTTCTCATTCTTCAGTTGCTTTCTTTTTTCCCCTGCTAGACCTATAAGAGAAAATACAAAGAACAAACTTGAAGAGTTATCAATTAACAAATATCCAAGTACGGAGCTGGAGTTTGGTTGACATAGTATGCCATTTCTACTTCAAGGGGAAATTTAACGCCACCCGATAATAACAGTGGTCCTTTAATTTCCACTCTTTTACAGGTGAAAACTCTTCACATAAGACAGGTTAAAAATTAAAGTTTGGTATCACAGTTGGAAGTGGTAGGGTAGGAATTTGAAACCAGACTTTTCTGACTCCACATAATACCTGTTATCTTTCAAAGATATGCCTACAAGATTCCTCCCTAATCAGAACCACCTTTGTATCCTTGCACAAATCCATATACAAGTTTCCTATTTATGTAAAAGTTTGATTACTCTGATAATTCTCAATATGGAGAAGATACTTCAGGTTTTTTTTTTTGAGATGGAGTCTCACTCTGTCACCCAGGCTGGCATGCACTGGCGCGATCTTGGCTCACTGTAACCTCTGCCTCCTGGGTTCAAGTGATTCTCCTGCCTTGGCCTCTGAGTAGCTGGGATTACAGGCATGTGCCACCACGCCTGGCTAATTTTTGTATTTTTAGTAGAGACGGGGTTTCGCTATGTTGGCCAGGTTGGTCTCGAACTCCTGACCTCCAGTGATCCACCCACCTTGGCCTCCCAAAGTGCTAGGATTATAGGCATGAGCCACTGCATCTGGCCTAGTTTTTAAAAAGTGAGTGCTTTGTCCTTAGCCATTGTGAAAGTTGATTGTATGGATTGGGTTGGGTCATTTTTGTCATACCCAACCAACACAGGGTCAAGATGCTGGGGGGAAAAAGCACACAGGACACATGGCATTGCTCTAAGAATGTAATTCTGTGTAAGCCTAACTGCTGAAATTGCCTGCTGTAACCTGAAATCTGTGTTATCTAATAGTTGCTGAAATCACCTGCTGTGATCCTATGGGTAGTTTTACTCATTGCCTTAACTTACCAATCAAAACTTGGCAGCTCCCCTAAAACTTTCCAGTGTCAATGAACTTTCTTGAAGAGCAATACATAACATTTCTCTTTTTTATACAGCTTCTAACCTTCTCTTCGTTCTTTGGACATACTGAAAAACCACCTGGTCTGTGTGTATGCCTTGAATTGAAGTTTTTGGTTACCACCTAAGATGTTTTAAATTTTAGAGATTTGTCTCTATATTTTATTTAACCTTAATGCCATCGATCAACTTTTGTGAATATTCAGATTTTCCAACTCCTATGTCCACTTTATTGAAAATCAGAAATACTTAAGCCATTACCATGAGCAACTTCAGATGTTTGGAATACAGAAGAACAAGAAGTATAGAATAATGTAAGCTGGAAGAGCCCAAAACTGAAGTTTATTGCATGTGAATCAATATTTCATGATATTTGATGATATTTCAGCCTACCTATGTGTCATTTTATGACTTTTATTCCTGTGGAAGCCATTTTGCTTTCTAATTGAAATAAATAAGTAAATAATAAAATATTATTAATTTGAGAAGGATGCCGTCAGCTAAAGAGATGATAGATAAGTATTCTCCAAGAAGATTTGCTTAATTGGGTATTCATACTTTGAAATAGCAATTTTTAATTCTTTCTTTTTAAAAATAAAGTTCAAATGATATTGTCATAAACATTTCCACAGAAACGAGTGAGGTTATCTAGTTTTGAATCCAATCTATTTACTATGTCTGTAAATCACTTAACACTTCTGTGTCTCAGTATCCTCACCTATAATTTCTTCCACTGTATACAAGTCTATCTCATAGAGTTTTTGTGAGCATTAAGTTAATATATTTAACTTAATAACTTTCATATAGCAACATATATTAGCCTACTTATAACTTTTCTAAATTCTTTATAAATATGTGTATTTGTATAATTTATATTTATATTTTTATATATTTATATAAATGAATTTATTATATATTGTATAATATATATTTATAAAGCATTTAGAAAAATGTTTAGCATTTAGCAAAAGTTGTATGAGGCTTTGTTCTATGGAGAATGTATTTCCTAACCATTGAGCTGAAAATCTCTGGAAATGGGATGGTGTCCTGTCCAAAAGGTTATGTCTTAAATAAATAGTAATAATTATATCTGGCACCAAGAGAGTCACATGAGAACAATAACAACAAAGCAATAGGAAAAAAGTCACCAGGTTTCATAGTAACTGTCAGACATTCTAGACAAGTAAAACTTTGCTCTTCCTTGTCTACATGGTGCTGACCTCTCCCACCATGGTATAGCTGCCTCTTTCACCTCATAACCACCACCACCACCACACACACACACACACACACACACACACACACACACTCCACTTCTCTTATCTTCAACCAGGATTTGATTACTGTGATGTTCATAGCTTTTCAAGATTGCTACTCACAGCCAGTTATTTTCTCTGCTCTTCATGAGTAATAACCCTTCTAAAAGTGATTGAAGCTCTCAGTAAATTATATGTGCATATATATTATATATACATATGAGAGTGTGCGTATGTATTTGTGTGTATATATGTGTATGTGTGTGTGTGTATGTGTGTGTGTGTATATATATAAGCATTGTGGGTAATACATTGTAATGACATCCCAAATTACCTTTTTTCTTATTTCTACAACACTAGGTTTAATACCCATTGTGTGCATTGCATGAGAATATTATGCTCATTCTTCCCAACTCATCACACTTACAACAGGCTGAAATCTCCTCTTAACTCCTCTGTTACTCTGTGCATTCTTGAGACTTAGAGCAGGATTTTATCTTCAAAGCTATTTCAACATAATCCAGTATTTAGTATAGTTGTGATAGGTTTAAAGGAAACACTCATCTAGTTAATTAATTAATTAATTAAAGTTTAGTTTGTTATTGAATCACACACTGCCATCAGTGCAGTTTGCTATTTTATGCTGATATTCTAGCCTGGATCTTACTTAGATTTTTATCTATGTTTTACAAGATGTATTTTCTTATATGTTTTACCTTGTGAGCTGTGTTTACATATTTGGATCAAGTTCACTGTATTGGCTAAATTTAAAACAAAAGATATGAAAAGGGAACCACATTTTATTGATACATAAGTTTAAAGAAAACTTAATGAAACATTATTTCTGAATTACTGGGTTTAAATTTTTTTTACAATTCATCCTTTCATTTCAGTTTACTCCAGCTCCAGCAATATCACTCTTATTTCATCAGGGTTTATTTTTCATTAAAAGCATGAGCTTTTCATAACACTTTGAAGTCACAAAATACATTCATACCAAATATACAAGATTTGGATTCAATCTGAAGATTCAATTTTATTCAACAACTTACTGACATGACAGACTCAAGTTTTTTAAAAATATATATTATTACTGGTCTATAGTGAATAATGTATCAATGCACTGTATTATTCACCTTATTTCAACTGTTTTTGTATATCTGTTTTCCTCTTAAATTCCCTGCTAATTTTTTTTAACGCTTCACTCAATAATAATACCATGACTCATTCTTTTGCTTCAGATGACAGCTGTGAGGGAGCATAGGAAAAACTGTGAGGGAAGATATAAGTTGTTATTTGAAGGGTTCATGAGAGACTTCACACAAAAAATAGACACTTCTATAGCTGGTCTTCAAAGACTATGGAAACAGGCTTAAAGAAACTCTAGTAGTATGTGATCCAATAACAAGAACTGGGTGTGGTATATCATGCTTTTATGTATAAATGTTTATGAAAGTTTAATGAATTGTATTCATTTGCCAATATAAAATAAGCTTGATAAAAATTATCAGCATCCATAGTCCTTTGAGAGGATTGAACCTCAATGTTCAACAAGTTGCAATGAATTCCTAGAGAATTAAAAGATCTCAGAACGTATTCATATAGATAATGAGGAAGAGCTCCAAGCATTTAATTAATTATCTTGGATTTTTATATCTGAATGCAAATCCATATTTTCTCCTGGAAGAATATGGTTTAGGTTGTTAAGTTTTCATTTCCTTCCACCATTTCAACAAAATTACTTACCTGTTTTCTAAAGATTCCTGCAACAAATTATTTGAGCCATTTAAAATGAAAATTAAGGATGATATTTAATATTTACTAAATAAAATGGTCACAAAGCATCTTTGGAGCTTTCTAGAAACAACCCTATATCTTGCTCTGCCATCAAGTAAATATTAACGGTGAGCCTTTAAATAAAGTAGGTAAAATATTGGCAATTATTTGATGTGCCTAGTAAGAAAGGGACTATTAGAGACTAAATCAGTTTGAAGAATCTAGGTATGTGCTTTTAAGAGACTGAGATAAGGGACTGACTGGCTCTATTTTATTACTCTGTGTGTGTGTGTGCGTGTGTGTGTGTGTGTGTGTGTGTGTACTTTTTAATAAGGTATTAAATTACACTGAGTTGAGACCTCCCTTAGTAATGCAAATACTTTGAAAATCTAGTTTTTAAATTTTTCTGTGATCACTCAGTTCTTTCTTTTTCACCTTAATAGAGATCACTGAAAAAATTTTGCGGAGCGTATCTTCAAAAACTATTACTTGTATCACCCTGTTTTTTTTTTTCAACTTTAGAGCTTAGGTTAATACACTAATGAAAAAGAAAATTATTTAGCTCAATGTTGTGGGCAATATATAGCTCAGTTTTATAATTATGCTGAAATACACTTTGGTACTGCTTGGTTATTCTAGGCTGTGGGCCATGACACAAGGGTTACTTCGAGAAATTCTGTAGGCCTGAATGAAACAGTGGCTCTTCAGGAAAATTCATTGAGTGCTTGAAATAAGTATTTTATTAAATTTGTTTTTTACTGTTTTTATAATAATTTTAGATGACTATTTCCCTAGAGAAATAGGAATAATTTATATTTCTTCCTTTCAATAATGATGGGCAGGTTTAATTCTCAACCTTCATACAAGTGTGTATAGAAACAAATCAAGGGAAAAGGGATGTCACCAAATCACACTTAATTTCATAAATAGTAACACTCATTTCTGTAAAGGTTTCTGGAAAATAAACACTGATAACCTCATTCCTTCAGTTCATTAACTAGCCATTTATAATTTTAACAAGATAGGAACAGGACATAAATTAACAGAAAATTGTGGAATTAACACACTGTTAATTTCTTATTTATGACCTATAAGGCCAATTTATTATCACAGAAAGTATATAGGCTTTAACGTTAGAGAGATATGAATGAGACATTTAATGGATTTGTGACTTTGGGTGAGTTATTTAATGTCTTTAAACTTCAGTTTTCTCTGTTTAAAACAGAGTTGAAATTTTAAGGATGTTTTTGGGAATTAATTGAAATACTATAAATAAGTGTTCCATAAATCATGCAGCACTTAGTAGGCTCTAGGAATAGTTATATTATTTATTTTTCCTTTACTGGAAATTAATTTGGGAAAAATATTCATTGTAGTTGTGATTTATTAAAGGCAGTATCTATTCTGAACTAGGGACTTTTTTCTTTATCTCATTTAGACTTTATAACATAACTGAAGTTTTTATCCTTATTCCCAAAAGAAGGGCTGAGGCTCAGAGAAATTATATAACTTAATTCATACAGCTAGCAAACATTAAGTATAATCTCAGACTACTTAGCCTGTTCTCTTAAGCACAGTACTATATAGCTATATTTGATTAAAAACACAGAGACAGAGATAGTAATTCCCTGCTTTTAATTATTAGAGAACGAATAAACTGGTATAATAGGACATGCTAATGCTTTTTATACATTTTAATATGTCAAGTTTCAAAGTATAATACCTATTTACTTTGATTAAAAGTTGAGCTTTTAAGTAATGATTCAATGCTATGATTTGAGAGACTTCCATTGCCTTCCATAGGTTTTACTTACCTCCGATTTTCATATAGTTTCACTAACATTCAGAATGGCTGGAATAGTAGAAATATTAGCAAATGCCATTGCTATCCAGTAAAACCAGGATTTCTGAAAACATTCACTTTCTCATTGAACAAATTTTCTTCCTATTTTCAATGTTTTGTCTTAATTTTCCCATTTTATCCAGAGGGGATATGTCTCTTTGATAGCAGAGAGTGAGAAAGGAGCAAAAATATAGGGAAAGTATCTGAAAGTGTTTTAGAACTGTCTGTCATGGTTTCTACATAGATATTAGATGCCACGAGGTACTTATTGTTTTATCTAGTCTTTCTGCCACTGGCTCAAGGGGACTAATTCAGTGAATCAAAATTGCCAGAAGAGAAATGTACACAAAACACTAAGGAATATAAAACATAATACACATTAGTATTTAAATTGGAAAAGGAAGCTTGGGGCACAGTGTCCAATGAGACAGAAAAGAAAATAACAGCAAACAAACAATACTAAGTGTGAAGATTTTTTTCCCTTGACATTATATGGCATATAGAGATAGCAATCGAATATCTTAATTCTTAATGCAGATCTCTACTCAATACTCTATGCCATTTGTAAAACTGGGAAACTACTACCCCATTATTTTTAATCTGCCTTCTAGTAACTTTTACTACTGTAATAATGCTCATGCTTTTCTCTGCTCACTGTATTGCTCAGCAGCAATGGCAGTTGAAGAGTTTCTTGTTTTGATTGATTAATGTTACAATTTATATACCAAATATGTTTTTAGGAGTTACTGTCCGTCTGGACTATAATAGTATAATTATGCCCAAATGAGATAATGTAACTGAACAAAACAATAAAATTGTGCAGCTTCTTAGTAAAAGCTATGCAAAATTTGCAAGTCCTTGCAGAGTTTCCACTATGTGTAAAAATAGAGCAAAGACTAGTTTTTGGTTTGTTTTTTAAAATAGACTATTATATTGTGTACTATAACTCAGTTACCTTAGGCAAATTACACAACTTTTCTGAGCATCAATGTACACATTTATACAAAGCAGATAACCATGTCTATTTTGCATGTAACTAAAAAGATTAAATGAGATATGAGATAGAACATACCTACCCCAGCGTATGGAACAGAATAAGTACTCTCTATAGAGGAGCTATTATTATTTAGGAAGTTTCTGTCAGACTTTCAGGGTGCCTAAGAGCAATGATGGCTGCCTAAATATTTATCTTTTTATACTTTTTCAAAAACAAAATCATGATGAATAAGAACATATAAATTAGACATAGTGTGTACCTTCAGCATAACTAGAAAATAGAGTATATTATGGACCTCAAATTACTTGTGAGTAGGAAAATAAATACTCAAGTCTATCAGATGAGTAGGAAGAATTGGATAGATACTGCATGCAAAAAAAGTTTGTTGCAGATAGTAATTTATTTCATATATCATATATATAGAACATTTGAAAAAATTGTTATATTAGTAACCAAGAAGAGAAATTTTAAGAGTAAGTTGATTAAAAGAGTGTTTACTTCTCTAAGTCACTATGGTATAAACCATTTTTATTGTTCAGAATAATCAACAAGGTGATTTATGTTTATAGTCACTGGTTTTTTAACCAAAATTGGAAATCAATGGTGTTGTGGGAAGTCAGGGACCCCAAACGGAGGAACTGGCTGAAGCCATGGCAGAAGAACATGGATTGTGAATATTTCATGGACATTTATTAGTTTCCCAAATTAATGCTTTTATAATTTCTTATGCCTGTCTTTACTGCAATCTCTAAACATAAATTGTAAAGATTTCATGGACACTTATCACTTCCCCAATCAATACCCTTGTGATTTCCTATGCCTGTCTTTAATCTCTTAATCCTGTCAGCTGAGGAAGATGTATGTCGCCTCAGGACCCTGTAATAATTGCATTAACTGCACAAATTGTACAGCATGTGTGTTTGAGCAATATGAAATCTGGGCACTGTGAAAAAAGAACAGGATAACAGCAATCGTTCAGGGAAATAAGAGAGATAACCTTAAACACTGACTGCCAGTGAGCCAGGTGGAACAAGCCATATTTCTCTTCTTTCAAAAGCAAATGGGAGAAATATCGCTGAATTCCTTTTCTCAGCAAGGAACATCCCTGAGAAAGAGAATGCACACTTGGGGGTGGGTCTCTGAACTGGCCCCCCTGGGAGTGGCCGTCTCTTATGGTGGAGGCTGTAGGGATGAAATAGACCCCAGTCTCCCATAGCGCTCTCAGGCTTATTAGGAAGAGGAAATTCCCGCCTAATAAATTTTGGTCAGACTGGTTGATCTCAAAACCCTGTCTCCTGATAAGATGCTATCAATGACAATGGTGCCCGAAACTTCATTAGCAATTTTAATTTCGCCTTGGTCCTGTGGTCCTGTGATCTCGCCCTGCCTCCATTTGCCTTGTGATATTCTATTACCTTGTAAAGTACTTGATGTCTGTGACCCACACCTATTTGCACACTCCCTCCCCTTTTGAAAATCCCTAATAAAAACTTGCTGGTTTTTGTGGCTTGTGGGGCATCACGGAACCTACTGATGTGTGATGTCTCCCCAGGAGGCCCAGCTTTAAAATTTCTCTCTTTTGTACTCTGTCCTGTTATTTCTTAAGCCAGCTGATGCTTAGGGAAAATAGAAAAGAACCTATGTGAATATCGGGGCCAATTCCCCGATACAGTGGTTACATGGAACCTATAGATAGTTTTAAAGGAAGACACAACACAGTCACTTTCAAGTTAAAAAGAAAACGGAAGCAAATGAACTCAGCATTTCTGGTGGTTGTGAGATGGGCATAGGAGGATAGTGGACAAGTTAAAACTTCATTTTTCCTCTATTGAATCTTTACGATGACATTCATTCGTGTTAGTACATACTTTCATTTGTTTCTATGAAACACTACTCTGTGAGCCAAACCTTTAAAAGCTTGTTTTACTTGCTGGTTTCTCAGGATGTAAATAGAAGGGTTCAGCATGAGGGCAATTGAAGTGTTGAGAATAGCTACACCTTTGGTCAATGATGCTCTTTCTTTTGCTGAAGCCTTGACATATATGAATATGCAGCTTCCATAAGAGATGGAGATGATGATCATATGAGAGGAGCAAGTGGAGAAAGACTTTTTTCCTCTGACTGGCAGAAGGGATTCTCATAATAGTGCAAATGATGCATATGTAGGGCAGAATTACTAATGCTAAGGTGATCAGCAGAGTAACAAAGGCAAAGTAAAAACCAGTCAACTCTAAAAGCCATGTGTCTGAGCATGAGAGTTGTAAAATGGGGAAATACTCACAGGAGAAGTGATCAATGACATTGAAAGCACAAAAATCTAATTTGAGTATAAGCGTGAGTGGTGGAAAAATGGTCAGAAATCCTCCCAGCCATGAACTAAAGACAAGCAGGGTGCAAATTTTCTTGTTCATGATGGTGGTGTAGTGGAGAGACTTGCAGATGGCCACATAACAATCATAAGACATTGCAGCTAGAAGAAAAAATTCGGATGTACCCATGAAGATGAAGAAAAATAATTGAGCTAAACAGTTGTTATAGGAAATGGTCTTGACCTTAGTAATAATTGCCCCCAAGAATCTGGGGATGGAAACACTGGTGAATGTAATTTCTAAGGAGAAATTCTGGAGGAAGTAATACATAGGAGTCTTTAGACTACAGTCTATCAAGGTAAGGATGATGATGGTTAAATTGCCAGTTATACTTAATACATAAGTTATAAATAAAAAGATAAAAATTACAATCTGAAGCTCTGGGCTGTCTGATATGCCTAAGAGTACAAACTGTAATTGTTGTGTGGTTTCTCATGCTGAGATTTTTTTCTTTCAAGAAGATCCATTAGTGAAAAATAAAACACACAAAAAGAATAAGTGAAATGTAAAGGAATTAAAATTTAAATATTGGTAATTGGCTTCAGCGACATGAAGCAATGGATGTTTTTCCTTGTAGTAATTTTTGCGATATCCACTCATTCCTATTAAAGCAGAAAAATTCTACATAGCCTCTATTAAAATGAAAACATGTATTCACATATATGAAAAGTCTTCTTATTGGTGACTTTATATAAAACCTCTTCATCTAATAAGATCTTCTCCATGTGCAGTATATCTTTGAATTACAGATCTCTACAGCAATATTTTAAAATTATATATGTCATTTTTATTTTTACATATGATTTTTCAGTTTTCAGTGTTTTTAGGACTGAAATATCTGATTTCTAGTTTGAATTCCAATGTTACTTGCAAACAGAAATTTTATTGGTATAAATTTATTACCTAATTACAATTTCTGAGCTTAATAGTAGCTATGATTATTTTTATCCTTAACTTATATTCTTTTAAATATGATCAACAAAAATAAATGTGTTTGCAGTCACAGAAATATAAGACTAGAGTTGCTGTGGTTGCAAACAAGTTTTTAACTTATGGAAAAGAAAACACAAGCCAGAGAAATTGGTTGTCACATAGGTGGAGTTCAATAATACAGTTCTACAACATACTGATGATCCATGTATATAATTTTCATGTTTGTTATTTAAATTAAAAATTGACTTTTTAAAAAAACTGTATTAACTTAATCTTTTTAATCTTAAACTTGCCTGATGACAAGAAGCAACTCACAAGGGAGTTTTTTTGATGCCATAAAATCACATGGCCTCCTTTTTCAAAGACTAAATAATTGAATAAATTTTATGTAGGATTTACTTTATAGAAACCACAAATCTCTAAAATGTAATCTATATGACTTTTATCTGTCTTGTTCTCTCCTTATCCTTAGCAAATGGCATTCTGTCTGTGATATGAGTGCTGAATATTTGTTGTATTACCTTCTTTCTGTAGCATGAACTGAGCCACTCAGGAGGTGATAAGTACCAAAGCTGTTACTGTGCATTTTTTCCTACTTTTTGTTCTATTTTTCTGTCAATTTGCATTCTTTTCTTTCAAGAAAATACACACTTGGTCATTAGCATATCATCAAAACTGGCAGATCAAAAGACAGAGATTGTTACTGTGATTTGAACAATGCTGAAACATATTAAATGTAAAATTAATAGTGGTAAAGATGTTAAAGGGATAATTTGGGAATCCCTGGTATTTATTCCAACAAAATAAACTTTTGGATAAAAAAGATAAAAATTTGGCTATTTATTGACAAGTAAGAAAAATACTTTTTTGTAGGTCTAATTATGCTGGTCATAAATGTAATTATAGATTTTTCTTGTTTTATTTGAAATATGAAATATAATGCATTTATAATACATTTCAGGAGACTTTTTTGTCATTTAGTTTACCCTTGTCTCTATTACACAAAAATCTCTCACATTGAGAAAATATAGGCTGAATTACATATAAGATTTTTAGCGCCTCTGTTATTAGTAAAAATAAATTTATCTTTTATCTTTGCATACAAATGTAAATGTTGCTCTGGCCTGAACTCCAAGAAGCTACTATTGTGATTCTGAGACTTTAAGTAAATTTTCAGGGAATATTTATTTAAGAAATTGGAAGATAAAACCGTTCAAAGGTTTCTGAATAAGATAAACATTGAATAGTAAACAAAGATATCACAATTTTACCTTCTCTGGTCACCGTATAGATCCCTGAGGGACTAGAGTGAAGAAAGGAAGGATGCATGGAGAGATACATTCAAGAGAAGTAATGAGTCATCACATACCATTCTGGAAAGCCAAGCAATGTAAGAAGATAAAAATGTACCAATCAGCTTATACAATCAACCTGCTTTCCATTCGGCTATGCTTAATTTTCCTAATAGGCACATGGCACTCAGAGTCTACACTCAGGGGATAATTTATTCTCCATTCCTTTCAGGGCTGGTTAATTCCAGAGCTGAACTACTCAACAGTGGACCACTCTTTGAGGGTAGTACCAACAATGCTTTATTCATTCATACATCTCTGTATGCATTGAGCAGAATAAATGACTAAATAAAGCATTTTAATATTATAAAAAATCATAAAACTATTTAAAACTTCAGCATTTCATTTTTAATTTTAAAACTAATTTATGATTAAGTTTATGAGAGTCAAGTGTTACAGGAGTATGTAATGATACATGGAATGGCCCTTATGTGTCCAACCAAATCTTTATTTTCAAATAAACCAGTTTTCAAATAAACCAGTATTAAACATTTATAATATGTTCTACCAGGTATTGTTCTGTATATTCATCAATAAACAGTCACAGTAACACGTTCAGAGAGAAGAGGTTTTTTTTTGTACAGTTATGCAATTTTTATTACAGATATTCTGTATTTTTTTCTTTTTTTTAGTTAACCAGAAATAATGAATATCATTCCTTCTCAAGTTATCTAAACAAAGTCATCCTTTTGTATCAATTGCATAGAATACCAGAGAAATACTTGTATGTAATTGAATAATATTATTGATTAAAATTTAGGGAATTTTATTGTTACTGTTTTCATTAGTTACAATGCTACAGGGCATTCTTTTTTTCCTGGGATACGTGTGCAGAACGTGCAGGTTTGTTACATAGGTATAGATGTTTCATGGTGGTTTGCTGCACCTATCAACCCATCGTCTATGTTTTAAGTCCTGCACGCATTAGGTATTTGTTCTAATGCTCTCCCTCCCCTTTCCCACCACCCCCTGACAGACCCAGCTCTGGTGTGTGATGTTCCCCTCACTGTGTCCATGTGTTCTCATTGTTCAACTCCCACTTATGAGTGAGGACATGCAGTGTTTGGTTTTCTGTTTCTGTGTTAGTTTGCTGAGAATGATGGCTTCCAGCTTCATCCATGTTCCTGCAAAGGACATGAACTCATCCTTTTTTATGGCTGCATAGTATTCCATGGTGTATATGTGCCACATTTTCTTTATCCAGTCTATCATTGATGGGCATTTGGGTTGGTTCCAAGTCTTTGCTATTGTAAATAGGGCTGCAATAAACATACATGCCCATGTGTCTTTATAGTAAAATGATTTATAATCCTTTGGGTATATACTCAGTAATGGGATTGCTGGGTCAAATGGTGTTTCTGGTTCTAGATCCTTGAGGAATCCCCACACTGTCTTTTACAATGGTTGAACTAATTTACACTCCCACCAACAGTGTAAAAGGGTTTCTATTTCTCCAAACCCTTGCCAGCATCTGTTGTTTGCTGACTTTTTAATAATTACCATTCTAACTGGCATGAGATGGTATCTCCTTGCAGTTTTGATTTGCATTTCTCTAATGACCAGTGATGATGAGCATTTTTTCATATATTTCTTGGATGCATAAATGTCTTCTTTTGAGAAATGTCTGTTTATGTCCTTTGCCCACTTTTTGATGGGGTTGTTTTTTTCTTATAAATTTGTTTAAGTTCCCTGTAGATTCTGCATGTTAGACCTTTGTCAGATCGGTAGACTGCAAAAATTTTCTCCCATCCTTTAGGTTGCCTGGGTTCACTCAGATAGTTTCTTTTGCTGGTCAGAGGCTTTTTAGATGATTAGATCCCATTTATCAATGTTGGCTTTTGTTGCAATTGTTTTTGGTGTTTTAGTCATGAAGTCTTTCCTGAATGGTATTGCCTAGGTTTTCTTCTAGGGTTTTTATGATTTTGGGTTTTACATTTAAGTCTTATTCCACATATGGCTAGCCAGTTTTCCCAGCACCATTTATTAAATAGCGAATCCTTTCCCCATTGCTTGTTTTTGTCATCTTTGTCAAAGATCAGATTGTTGTAGATGTGTGGTGTTATTTCTGAGGTCTCTGTTGTGCTCCATTGGTCTATAAATCTGTTTTGGTACCAGTACCATGCTGTTTTGGTTACTGTAGCCTTGCAGTATAGTTTGAAGTCAGGTAGCATGAGGCCTCCAGCTTTGTTCTTTTTGCTTAGGATTATCTTGGCTATGTGGGCTCTTTTTCGGTTCCTTATAAAATTTAAAGTATTTTCTAATTGTGCAATGAAAGTCAATAGTAGTTTCATAGGGATAGCATTGAATCTATAAATTACTTTGGACAGTATGGCCATTTTCACTATATTGATTCTTCCTATCCATGAGCATGGAACTTTTTTCCATTTGTTTGTGTCCTCTCTGGTTTCCTTGAGCAGTGGTTTGTAGTTCTCCTTGAAAAGGCCCTTCACGTACCCTGTAAGTTGTATTCCTAGGTGTTTTATTCTCTTTGTAGCAATTGTGAATGGGAGTGTATTCATGATTTGGCTCTCTGCTTGTCTATTGCTGCTGTACAGGAATCCTTGTGATTTTTGCATTGCTTTTGTATCCTGAGACTTTGCTGAAGATGCTTATCAGCTTAAGGAGTTTTGGGGCTGAGATGATGAGGTTTTCTAAATATACATTCATGTCATCTGCAAACAGAGACAATTTGAGTTCTTCTTTTCCTATTTGAATACACTTTATGTGACTTTCTCTTGCCTGATTGCCCTAGGCAGAATTTACACACTAAATAAGAGTGGTGACAGAGGGCATCCTTGTCTTGTGCCAGTTTTATAAGGGAATGCTTCCAGTTTTGCCCATTCGGTATGATACTGGCTATGGGTTTGTCATAAATAGCTCTTATTATTTTGAGATATGTTCCATCAATACCTAGTTTATTGAGAGTTTTTAGCATGAAGAGGTGTTGAACTTTATAGAGGGCCTTTTCTGCATCTATTGAGATAATCATGTGGTTTTTGTCTTTGGTTCTGTTTATATGATGGATTATATTTATTGATTTGCATATGTTGAACCAGCCTTGCATCCCAGGGATGAAGCCAACTTGATTGTGGTGGATAAGCTTTTTGATGTGCTGCTGGATTCAGTTTGCCAGTATTTTATTGAGGATTTTTGCATCGATGTTCATCAGGGATATTGACCTGAATTTTTCTCTTTTTGTTGTGTCTCTGCCAGGTTTTGGTATCAGGATGATGCTGGTCTCAAAATGAGTTAGGGAGGAGTCCCTCTTTTTCTGTTATTTGGAATAGTTTTGGAAGGAATGGTACCAGCTCCTCTTCATACCTCCAGCAAAATTCGGCTGTGAATCTGTATGGTCCTGGGCTTTTTTTTGGTTGGTAGGCTATTAATTACTGCCTCAATTTTAGAACTTGTTATTGGTCTATTCAGGGATTCAATTTCTTCCTGGTTTAGTCTTGGGAGGGTGTATTTGTCCAGGAATTTATCCATTCCTTCCAGATTTTCTAGTTTATTTTCATAGAGGTGTTTATAGTATTCTCTGATGGTTGTTTGTATTTCTGTGCTATCAGTGGTGATATCCCCTTTATGATTTTTTAATTGCATTTATTTGATTCTTCTCTCTTTTCTTCTTTATTAGTCTAGCTGAAGTCTATCTGTTTTGTTAATCTTTTCAAAGAATCAGCTTCTGGAATCATTGAGTTCTTTTAAGGGTTTTTCGTGTCTCTGTCTTCTTCAGTTCTGCTCTGATCTTAATTACTTCTTGTCTTTTGCTAGCCTTTGAATTTGTCTGCTCTTGCTTCTCTAGTTCTTTTAATTGTGATTTTACGGTATCAATTTCAGATATTTTCAGCTTTCTGATGTGGGCATTTAGTGCTATAAATTTCCCTCTTAACACTACTTTAGCTGTGTCCCAGAGATTCTGGTAGATTGTCTCTTTGTTCTCATTGGTTTCAAAGAACGTTGTTTATTTATTTCTGCCTTAATTTTGTTATTTACCCAGTAGTCACTCAGGAGCAGGTTTTTCAATTCCCATGTAGTTGTGTGGTTTTTAGTGAGATTGTTAATCTTGAGTTCTAATTTGATTGCACTCACTCTGGTCTGAGAGACTGTTTATTATGATTTCTGTTCTTTTAGATTTGCTGAGGAGTGTTTTACCTCTAATTATGTGGTTGATTTTAGAATAAGTGCTACGTGGTCCTGAGTAAAATGTATATTCTGTTGTTTTGGGGTAGAGAGTTCTGTAGATGTCTCCAGAGCTGAGTTCAAGTTCTGAATATCTTTGTTAGTTTTCTGTCTCATTGATCTGTCTAAAATTGACAGTGGGGTGTTAAAGTCTCCCACTATTATTGTGTGTGAGTCTAAGTCTCTTTGTGGGTCTCTAAGAAGGTTTTATGAATCTGGGTGCTCCTGTATTGGGTGCATATGTAGTTGGGATAGTTAGCTCTTCTTGTTGCATTGATACCTTTATCATTATGTAATGTCTTTCTTTGCCTTTTTTGATCTTTGTTGGTTTAAATACTGTTTTATCAGAGACTAGGATTGCAACCCCTGCTTTTTTTTGCTTTCCATTTGCTTGATAAATATTCCTCCATCCCTTTATTTTGAGCCTATGTGTGTCTTTGCACATGAGATGGGTCTCCTGAATACAGCACACTGATGGGTCTTCACTCCAATTTGCCATTGTGTGTCTTTTAATTGGGGCATTTAGCCCATTTACATTTAAGGTTAATATTGTTATATGTAAATTTGATCCTATCATCATGATGCTAGCTGATTATTTTGTCTATTAGCTGATGCAGTTTCTTAATAGTGTCATTGGTTTTTATATTTTGGTGTGTTTTTGTGGTGGCTGGTACTGGTCTTTCTATATTTGTTCTTCCTTTGGGAGATCTTGTAAGGCAGGCCTGGTGGTGACATAAATCCCTTTGCATTTGCTTGTCTGTAAAGGATTTTATTTCTCCTTCACTTATGAAGCTTAGTTTGACTGGATATGAAATTCTGGGTTGAAAATTATTTTCTGTAGGAATGTTGAATATTGGCCCCTACTCTTTTCTGGCTTGTAGGGTTTCTGCAGAGAGATCCACTGTTAGTCTGATGGGCTTCCCTTTGTAGGTAACCTGACCTTTCTCTCTGGCTGCCTTAACATTTTTTCCTTCATTTCAACCTTGGAGAATCTGACAATCATTTGTCTTGGTGTTGCTCTTCTCATGGAGTATCTTACTGGTGTTCTCTATATTTCCTGAGTTTGAATGTTGGCCTGTCTTGCTAGGTTGGGGAAGTTCTCCTGGATAATATCCTGAAGAGTGTTTTCCATTTTGGTTCCATTCTCCGCATCACTTTCAGATACACCAATCCATCGTAGGTTTGGTCTTCACACATAGTCTTATATTTCTGGGAGGCTTTGTTCATTCCTTTTCATTCTTTTTTCTCTAATGTTGTCTTCACACCTGACTTTAGTAAGGCCATCTTCAATCTCTGATATCCTGTCTTCTGCTTGATTGATTCAGCTATTGATACTTGTGTATGCTTCGCGAAGTTCTTGTGCTATGGTTTTCAGCTCTATCAGGTAATTCCTCTTCTTCTCTAAACTGGTTGTTCTGGTTAGCAGTTCCTGTAACTTTGTGTCAAGGTTCTTAGCTTCCTTGCATTGGGTTAGAACATGCTCCTTTAGCTCAGAGGAGGCTGTTATTACCCACCTTCTGAAGCTTGCTTCTGTCAATTCATCAACCTCATTCTCCGTCCAGTTTTGTACCCTTGCTGGAGAGGAGTTGCAATCATTTGGATGATAAGATACTTTCTGGTTTTTGGAATTTTCAGTGTTTTTGCACTGGTTTTTCCTCATCTTCATGGATTTATCTACCTTTGATCTTTGAGGCTGATGATTTTTGGATGGGGTTTCTGTGTGGGGGTCTTTTTTGTTGATGTTGATGTTGTTGCTTTCTGTTTGTTAGTTTTTCTTCTAACAGTCAGGCCCCTCTTCTGCAGGTCTGCTGCAGTTTGCTGGAGGTCCACTCCAGACCTACGGGGCATTCTTATGCATTCATTTGCATATGTACAAGTTTTGGTATAACATACAAATAAGTGCTAAATTTTGATGGATACTTCGACATTTCCCTCCTATAGACAAGAATAAATTCTTTTCAATGCATCCTAACCAACACTGGATATTATAAATCACTTGAAAGTTTTATAAGCAGAGGCATAAAAATGATATCACAATTCATTTAATGATAAAGATGGTATCATAAAGTCCAGATCATAGTGCCTGGGTTTTGAGGTTAAAAAGAACAAATTCCTTTTAAAGTTGCAAAATTTATTTAACCATTCTGAGCATCAATTTCCATGCCTATAAAAGGGGAAGACCAATACTCCAAGGTCATGGAATATTATAGAGTTTGAATGAGATAATGGATAAAAGTGCTTAGCAGAGTAGTTATGGTACAGTAAATTTTTGGTATGTAAATTTTATATTTTTTTACATTTCATATTCACCAATTAATAGAGGTTGAATATTTTTAATATTTGTATTTCTACCCCAGGAATTGCCTATTAATAACCTGTCTTCACTTTCTATTGGATTTATTGTCTTATTTATGAACAGGAGATACTTGTGTATTATGAATATAAACTATTGGTGTGTCTTATCCGTTGCAACAGGTTTTCAGAGTATGAATATTCTTTTACATTTAATACAAATGAAATATATAACTGAGAACTGGGGAAGTAGTTATTTCTCCTTTTATGACTGTTAGGGAGTTAACTATGTGCATGATATATTTTCTAGACCACAGGCTCTGTGCAGCCTTTGCTCTGACCTCATCAGATTGTTCTCCATTTCTTGTGAATATGAGGCATTCTCTTTGTTTCTCTGTCTCTCTCACATACACACCTACACACACACACACACACTCCAACCCATACTCACACACTTTTCTTTAAAGTTTCATCTAAATATCAGGTAATCTATGAAATATTCCCTGTTTGCAAAACCAGGATTAGTCGCTCTCTTTTCTGCTCTTCTAAATTCCTACTGTCACCTTACTCATTTGCAATTATTTCTACATATTTTTGTTTCTATTAAAAAGCTACCTAACTCTGACAAGGGCCTTAGTTAATTCATATTTATATATGTAGTTTCACACAGAGATGTTGCAACACAAAACTTCACTTTGATGCATTATCCTTTTTACAAATCACTATACTTGAATTATTGATCCAATTTTGTCAAGAATTTTGTCATCTATGCTCGTGAGAGATATAAGGCTGTAGTAGTTTCCTTTTCTTGTAATTTATTTTTCTACTCTCAAATTAGAGTAATGCTAGCCTCAGAATAAGTTGGTATATTTCTCTACTGTTCTGTTTTTTGGAAAATGTGTGTACATATGTTTTAATTTATTCCTTAAAAGTTTGGTAGCATTAATCAGGGAAATTATCTGAGCTTCATATTTTATTTTTGGAAGGTTTTTAACTACACATTCTAATTCTTTAATAGACTCAGGGATGCTGAAGTGACTATGCATTCTGCAGTGAGTTTTAGTCTCTATATTATTAGGAATTGGTCCATTTCACATAAATTATCAAATTCATGGGCATGCATTGTTTGTAATGCACTGGGGGATCATAGCTATGCCTTCTCCCTCCTTCCTGATATTGGTGTTTTTGTCTTTTTAAGGTTTTTCTTACCTAGTCTTGCTAGATGTTGATAGATTCCCTTAATATTTTTTAAAAGCCAGATTTTGGATTTATTATTTTCTTCATTGTTTTTCTGTTTATTTTATTAATTTCTGTTGTAATGTTTGTCATTTCTCCCCCTCTACCTGCTGTACATTTTTATTTATTTATTTTTGTTAATAATTAATTAATTTATTATTATTATACTTTAGGTTTTAGGGTACATGTGCGCAATGTGCAGGTTAGTTACATTTGTATACATGTGCCATGCTGGTGCGCTGCACCCACTAACTTGTCATCTAGCATTAGGTATATCTCCCAGTGCTATCCCTCCCCCCTCCCCCCACCCCACAGCAGTCCCCAGAGTGTGATGTTCCCCTTCCTGTGTCCATGTGTTCTCATTGTTCAATTCCCACCTATGAGTGAGAATATGCGGTGTTTGGTTTTTTGTTCTTGCGATAGTTTACTGAGAATGATGATTTCCAATTTCATCCATGTCCCTACAAAGGACATGAACTCATCATTTTTTATGGCTGCATAGTATTCCATGGTGTATATGTGCCACATTTTCTTAATCCAGTCTATCATTGTTGGACGTTTGGGTTGGTTCCAAGTATTTGCTATTGTGAATAATGCCGCAATAAACATATGTGTGCATGTGTCTTTATAGCAGCATGATTTATAGTCCTTTGGGTATATACCCAGTAATGGGATGGCTGGGTCGAATGGAATTTCTAGTTCTAGATCCCTGAGGAATCACCACACTGACTTCCACAATGGTTGAACTAGTTTACAGTCCCACCAACAGTGTAAAAGTGTTCCTATTTCTCCACATCCTCTCCAGCACCTGTTGTTTCCTGACTTTTTAATGATTGCCATTCTAACTGGTGTGAGATGGTATCTCATTGTGTTTTTGATTTGCATTTCTCTGATGGCCAGTGATGATGAGCATTTTTTCACGTGTTTTTTGGCTGCATAAATGTCTTCTTTTGAGAAGTGTCTGTTCATGTCCTTTGCCCACTTTTTGATGGGGTTGTTTGTTTTTTTATTGTGAATTTGTTTGTGTTCATTGTAGATTCTGGATATTAGCCCTTTGTCAGATGAGTAGGTTGCGAAAATTTTCTCCCATTCTGTAGGTTGCCTGTTCACTCTGATGGTAGTTTCTTTTGCTGTGCAGAAGCTCTTTAGTTTAATTAGATCCCATTTGTCAATTTTGGCTTTTGTTGCCATTGCTTTTGGTGTTTTAGACATGAAGTCCTTGCCCATGCCTATGTCCTGAATGGTAATGCCTAGGTTTTCTTCTAGGGTTTTTATGGTTTTAGGTCTAACGTTTAAGTCTTTACTCCATCTTGAATTGATTTTTGTATAAGGTGTAAGGAAGGGATCCAGTTTCAGCTTTCTACATATGGCTAGCCCATTTTCCCAGCACCATTTATTAAATAGGGAATCCTTTCCCCATTGCTTGTTTTTCTCAGGTTTGTCAAAGATCAGATAGTTGTAGATAAGCAGCATTATTTCTGAGGGCTCTGTTCTGTTCCATTGATCTATATCTCTGTTTTGGTACCAGTACCATGCTGTTTTGGTTACTGTAGCCTTGTAGTATAGTTTGAAGTCAGGTAGTGTGATGCCTCCAGCTTTGTTCTTTTGGCTCAGGATTGACTTGGCAATGCGGGCTCTTTTTTGGTTCCATATGAACTTTAAAGTAGTTTTTTCCAAATCTGTGAAGAAAGTCATTGGTAGCTTGCTGGGGATGGCATTGAATCTGTAAATTACCTTGGGCTGTATGGGCATTTTCACGATATTGATTCTTCCTACCTATGAGCATGGACTGTTCTTCCATTTGTTTCCTCTTTTATTTCCTTTAGCAGTGGTTTGTAGTTCTCCTTGAAGAGGTCCTTCATATCCCTTGTAAGCTGGATTCCGAGGTATTTTATTCTCTTTGAAGCAATTGTGAATGGGAGTTCACTCATGATTTGGCTCTCTGTTTGTCTGTTGTTGGTGTATAAGAATGCTTGTGATTTTTGTACATTGATTTTGTATCCTGAGACTTTGCTGAAGTTGCTTATCAGCTTAAGGAGATTTTGGGCTGAGACAATGGGGTTTTCTAGATATACAATCATGTCATTTGCAAACAGGGACAATTTGACTTCCTCTTTTCCTAATTGAATACCCTTTATTTCCTTGTCCTGCCTAATTGCCCTGGCCAGAACTTCCAACACTATGTTGAATAGGAGTGGTGAGAGAGAGCATCCCTGTCTTGTGCCAGTTTTCAAAGGGAATGCTTCCAGTTTTTGCCCATTCAGTATGATATTGGCTGTGGGTTTGTCATAGACAGCTTTTATTATTTTGATATACATCCCATCAATACCTAATTTATTGAGAGTTTTTAGCATGAAGGGTTGTTGAATTTTGTCAAAGGCCTTTTCTGCATCTATTGAGATAATCATGTGGTTTTTGTTTTTGGTTCTGTTTATATGCTGGATTACATTTATTGATTTGCGTATATTGAACCAGCCTTGCATCCCAGGGATGAAGCCCACTTGATCATGGTGGATAAGCTTTTTGATGTGCTGCTGGATTCTGTTAGCCAGTATTTTATTGAGGATTTTTGCATCAATGTTCATCAAGGATATTGGTTTAAAATTCTCTTTTTTGGTTGTGTCTCTGCCTGGCTTTGGTATCAGCATGATGCTGGCCTCATAAAATGAGTTAGGGAGGATTCCTTCTTTTTCTATTGATTGGAATAGTTTCAGAAGGAATGGTACCAGTTCCTCCTTGTACCTTTGGTAGAATTAGGCTTTGAATCCATCTGGTCCTGGACTCTTTTTGGTTGGTAAGCTATTGATTATTGCCACAATTTCAGCTCCTGTTATTGGTCTGTTCAGAGATTCAACTTCTTCCTGGTTTAGTCTTGGGAGAGTATATGTGTTGAGGAATTTATCCATTTCTTCTAGATTTTCTAGTTTATTTGTGTAGAGGTGTTTGTAGTATTCTCTGATGGTAGTTTGTATTTCTGTGGGATCGGTGGTGATATCCCCTTTATCATTTTTTATTGCATCTATTTGATTCTTCTCTCTTTTTTTCTTTATTACTCTTGCTAGCGGTCTGTCAATTTTGTTGATCCTTTCAAAAAACCAGCTCCCGGATTCATTAATTTTTTGAAGGGTTTTTTGTGTCTCTATTTCCTTCAGTTCTGCTCTGATCTTAGTTATTTCTTGCCTTCTGTTAGCTTTTGAATGTGTTTGCTCTTGCTTCTCTAGTTCTTTTAATTGTGATGTTAGGGTGTCAATTTTAGATCTTTCCTGCTTTCTCTTGTGGGCATTTAGTGCTATAAATTTCCCTCTACACACTGCTTGAATGCATCCCAGAGATTCTGGTATGTTGTGTCTTGGTTCTTGTTGGTTTCAAAGAACATCTTTATTTCTGCCTTCATTTTGTTATGTACCCAGTAGTCATTCAGGAGCAGGTTGTTCAGTTTCCATGTAGTTGAGCGGTTTTGAGTGAGATTCTTACTCCTGAGTTCTAGCTTGATTGCACTGTGATCTGAGAGATAGTTTGTTATAATTTCTGTTCTTTTACATTTACTGAGGAGAGCTTTACTTCCAAGTATATGGTCAATTTTGGAATAGGTGTGGTGTGGTGCTGAAAAAAATGTATATTCTGTTGATTTGGGGTGGAGAGTTCTGTAGATGTCTATTAGGTCCGCTTGGTGCAGAGCTGAGTTCAATTCCTGGATATCCTTGTTGACTTTCTTTCTCATTGATCTGTCTAATGTTGACAGTGGGGTGTTAAAATCTCCCATTATTAATGTGTGGGAGTCTAAGTCTCTTTGTAGGTCACTCAGGACTTGCTTTATGAATCTGGGTGCTCCTGTATTGGGTGCATATATATTTAGGATAGTTAGCTCTTCTTGTTGAATTGGTCCCTTTACCATTATGTAATGGTCTTCTTTGACTCTTTTGATCTTTGTTGGTTTAAAGTCTGTTTTATTAGAGACTAGGATTGCAACCCCTGCCTTTTTTTGTTTTCCATTTGCTTGGTAGATCTTCCTCCATCCTTTCATTTTGAGGCTATGTGTGTCTCTGCATGTGAGATGGGTTTCCTGAATACAGCATACTGATGGATCTTGACTCTTTATCCAATTTGCCAGTATATGTCTTTTAATTGGAGCATTTAGTCCATTTACATTTAAAGTTAATATTGTTATGTGTGAATTTGATCCTGTCTTTATGATGTTAGCTGGTTATTTTGCTTGTTAGTTGGTGCAGTCTCTTCGTAGTCTCGACGGTCTTTACATTTTGGCATGATTTTGCAGCGGCTGGTATCGGTTGTGCCTTTCCATGTTTAGTGCTTCCTTCAGGAGCTCTTTTAGGACAGGCCTGGTGGTGACAAAATCTCTCAGCATTTGCTTGTCTGTAAAGTATTTTATTTCTCCTTCACTTATGAAGCTTAGTTTGGCTGGATATGAAATTCTGGGTTGAAAAATCTTTTCTTTAAGAATGTTGAATATTGGCCCCCACTCTCTCCTGGCTTGTAGAGTTTCTGCTGAGAGATCTGCTGTTAGTCTGATGGGCCTCCCTTTGAGGGTAACCCAACCCTTCTCTCTGGCTGCCCTTAACATTTTTTCCTTCATTTCAACTTTGGTTGAATTCAACTTTGGTGAATCCAACAATTATGTGTCTTGGAGTTGCTCTTCTTGAGGAGTATCTTTGTGGTGTTCTCTGTATTTCCTGAATCTGAATGTTGGCCTGCCTTGCTAGATTGGGGAAGTTCTCCTGGATAATATCCTGCTGAGTGTTTTCCAACTTGGTTCCCTTCTCCCCATCACTTTCAGGTACACCAATCAGTTGTAGATTTGGTCTTTTAACATAGTCCCATATTTCTTGGAGGCTTTGCTCATTTCTTTTTATTCTTTTTTCTCTGTACTTCCCTTCTCGCTTCATTTCATTCATTTCATCTTCCATCACTGATACCCTTTCTTCCATTCGATCGCATCGGCTCCTGAGGCTTCTGCATTTTTCACGTAGTTCTCAAGCCTTGGTTTTCAGCTCCATCAGCTCTTTTAAGCACTTCTCTGTATTGGCTATTCTAGTTATACATTCTTCTAAATTTTTTTCAAAGTTTTCAACTTCTTTGCCTTTGGTTTGAATATCCTCCTGTAGCTCGGAGTAATTTGATTGTCTGAAGCCTTCTTCTCTCAGCTCGTCAAAGTCGTTCTCCATCCAGCTTTGTTCCATTGCTGGTGAGGAAGTGCGTTCCTTTGGAGGAGGAGAGGTGCTCTGCTTTTTAGAGTTTCCAGTTTTTCTGCTCTGTTTTTTCCCCATCTTTGTGGTTTTATCTACCTTTGGTCTTTGATGATGGTGATGTATAGATGGGTTTTTTGTGTGGATGTCCTTTCTGTTTGTTAGTTTTCCTTCTAACAGACAGGACCCTCAGCTGCAGGTCTGTTTCAGTACCTGGCCATGTGATGTGTCAGTCTGCCCCTGCTGGGGGGTGCCTCCCAGTTAGGCTGCTCGGGGGTCAGGGGTCAGGGACCCACTTGAGGAGGCAGTCTGCCCATTCTCAGATTGCCAGCTGCGTGCTGGGAGAACCACTGCTCTCTTCAAAGCTGTCAGACAGGGACATTTAAGTCTGCAGAGGTTACTGCTGTCTTTTTGTTTGTCTGTGCCCTGCCCCCAGAGGTGGACCTACAGAGGCAGGCAGGCCTCCTTGAGCTGTGGTGGGCTCCACCCCATTCGAGCTTCCTGGCTGCTTTGTTTACCTAAGCGAGCCTGGGCAATGGCGGGCGCCCCTCCCCCAGGCTTGCTGCCACCTTGCAGTTTGATCTCAGACTGCTGTGCTAGCAATCAGTGAGACTCCGTGGGCATAGGACCTTCTGAGCCAGGTGCGGGATATAATCTCCTGGTGTGCCGTTTTTTAAGTCCGTCGGAAAAGAACAGTATTCGGGTGGGAGTGACCCGATTTTCCAGGTGCCGCCTGTCACCCCTTTCTTTGACCAGGAAAGGGAACTCCCTGACCCCTTGCACTTCCTGAGTGAGGCAATGCCTCGCCCTTCTTTGGCTCGTGCAGGGTGCGTGCACCCACTGACCTGCGCCCACTGTCTGGCACTCCCTAGTGAGATGAACCCGGTACCTCAGATGGAAATGCAGAAATCACCCATCTTCTGTGTTACTCACGCTGGGAGCTGTAGACTGGAGCTGTCCTATTCAGCCATCTTGGCTCCTCCCCCCACCTGCTGTACATTTAATTTGCTCTTCCTTCTTTAATTTTCTGAGGTGGAAATAATGTTCTGATTTCAACTGTATGCATTTAATCATGTGTATACACACACATATGTGTGTGTGTATATATATGTATATGTCACTGTATAGTTTAATTTTCCCCCAAATGTGCATTTAATGCTGTAAATTTCTCTCTGTAAGCACTATTTTACTTCTATCTCCAAATTTTTGGTGTGGTATTTTTTTATTTTCATGTAGCTTAAGATAGTTTTATTTTTCCCTTGAGACTTTCTTTTTTATGCATAGGTTATTTAGAATTTTATTGTTTAATTCCAATTATTTGTGCATTTTCTAATATATTTGCATTATTGATTTGTAGCTTAATTTTATTATGGCCTGATAATGTAAATTGTCATTTTATGGTCCAGAATTTGACCTGTTTTGATGAATGCTTCATCTTCCCTTGAAAAATATTAGTTCCTTGACTACAAAAGTGAGACATGAAGATAGAGAAAGGGTTACCATCAAAAATATCAATCTTGGAGAGCCTATAATAATGTAAATATAATCAATAATCCATAGGAGCAGAGAATATGGGAGGTAATTTTGCTTACTTTATATATACTAAAATTGAATATTAGTATTTAAGTGAGTGCCATTATCCCTAGTATCAAGTAGAATCAGTATGTTAACCCAAGTTCATTGACTGAAAGTCCGGGGTTGTTTTTATTACAATCAAATATTTTGGTGAAATGGTAGGATGTACACTGCTCTTTGTATTGTTCAAAACAGGGTTATATGTTCATGATGGTATTGTGTAGAATCATATTCCTAAATTCACAGTGACTAAATTTCTAAAATTTATTAAAATACAAAAGGGCAGCTGACACATTATTCGTATCATTACAATTTCATTATAGAAGATTTCATCCTTGATTATTTATTTACTATAAAAACTCATAAAATTTTAGGATATGTAGCCTGTCTATAAAAAATAGAAAATATTTATCATCTTTTGGCCATTCCCTTATGCTGTTTTGCATAGGGATTATTGACTAAGATAATTTATTTGTTTGCCCTTATGAAGAGTTCCAACTTTACTCAAAATATAACATGTAAAATCAAAGAAACCTTGATAGTCTACAATTTCAAACTTATTTGGCCCATTCACTATATAATAAACTTAACATCACTATCTCTTATATACACATGTAAAAGCACATATACATTATTTATCATAAAGTCATATAGTGTATGAAATTAATACATAACTTTGTTACTTTCCCTTCACTCTGATTTTATTCTATGCTATTTATAATGGCTATATATATACATATATATATATATAATGAAAATCTTCTACACAGCAAAGCAAACAATCTATAAGGTGGAAAGGCAACCTATGGAATTGGAGAAAGTATTTGTAAATTGTAAAACCCCAATGAAAGATTAATCTCCAAAATATAAATGAAACTTCTACAATTGAATAACAACCCTAAATTTACATAAACAACCCTAAATAATAACTCAATAACTCAATTAGAAAACAGGCAAAGGTCTTGACTATACATTTCTCCAAAAACAAAAAAACCACACACAAATAACAAAGAGGTATTTGAAAATATCTTCAGCATAACAATCATCAGGAAATGCATATCCAAGCAACAATGAGATATCACCTCACATCTGTTAGGATGGCTATTATCAAAAAGCAAAAGATAGTTTATTTTGCTGTGCAGAAGCTGTTTAATTTAATTAGGTCCCACTTGTCAATTTTTGTTTTTGTTCCAATTGTTTTTGGTGTCTTCATCATTGAATCTTTGCCAGGGCCTATGTCCAAAGTGTTATTTCCTAGGTTATCCTCCAGGGTTTTTATAGTTTTAGGTTTTACATTTAAGTCTTTAATCCATCTTGAGTTGTTTTTAGTATATGGTGTAAGGAAGGGATGTGGTTTCAATCCGCATATGACTAGCCAGTTATCCCAGCACCGACGCAGCAATCCTACTATTGGGTAAATACCCAAAGGAATACAAATTGTTTTACCACAAAGATATATGCATGTATATGCACATTGTAGCACTATTCATGATAGCAAAGACATGGAATCAATCTAAATTCCCATCAATGATAGACTGGACGAAGAAAATGTTGTAATATACACCATGAAACACTACACAGCCATAAAAACAGAGCAAGATCATGTCCTTTGCAGCAACATGGGTGGAGCTGGAGGTCATTATCCTAAGTGAACAAATGCAGGAACAGAAAACCAAATACCTCACGTTCTCACTTATAACCGGGAGCTAAACATTGAGTACCCATGGATGCAAAGAAGGTAACAACAGACACCAATGCCTACTGGAGGGTAGAGGGTGGGAGGAGGGTGAGGATTGAAAACTACCTGTTGGGTATTATGTTTATTACCTGGATGACAAAATAATCTGTACACCAAACTCCGATGATATGCAATTTACCTATATGACAAACCTGCAGATGTAACTCTGAACCTAAAATAAATGTTTTCCTTTTAAAATAAAAGATATTGTTCATGAGAATGTGGAGAAATTAGAACTATTGTACATTGTTGTTGGGAATGGAAAACAGTGCAGTCATGGGGAAAAACATTAAAATGGAGCTATCATAAGATCCAGGAATCCCACTTCTAGGTACACATCCAAAAGAATTGAAACCAGGATCTCAAATTTATATCTGCACTCCCATGTTCAATGCATCATTGTTGATATAGCATGTATAAAATCAACTCTCTTCTCTCTCTCTCCATATATTTCTATCTATATCTATATCTATATCTATATCTAATATATATCTATCTTATGGGCCAGTGTAGACCTAAGTAGTCTTCTAAATAGCCTGTTAAAAAAAGGCAAATAATATAGAAATAATTTTAATAGTTAATGAATGAGGTTGAATTTAATGAAAAAGTTCACCTTTTGTGGGTACATCATTTGATGTGCTTTGCCAAATATATATAGTCATGCAATTCCCCCACAATCAAGATATAAAACATTTTCATTATCGTAAAAAGTTCCCTTCGGGAACTTCTGTAGCTAATCTCTACTGTAGCTAATTTTCTGCCTCTGGAACTACTGATCAAATATCTGTTCCTGTAGTTTTGATCTTTTCCAGAATCATATAAATGAAACCATATAGTACTTTTATGTGATTATAAATCATTTGTATCTGTTTCTTTTACTTAGCATACCATTTTTAAGATTCTTGTTTTTTATGTATCAGTAGTTTATTCCGATATATGTGTAAACCAGTTTGAGATGGTCCAATGTTGCCCTGGACAGTGAACTGCTGATGTTACTTTTAAATATCTCATTGATTTTTCTAAATCACTTACAATACTCCTCTGGGATACTTTTTCTTCAGCTAAAGTAGCCTAGACTGGTGTCTTTTATTGCTGATAATTAGTGCTTCTGTAACACTGACCCCTAGAGAAAAGTTTGTCTTTGTTTTATTTCAATAGATTCCCTTGAGTCTATAGTAAGTAAAAACGATAAAATTCCAGCATTTTATAAATGCACAATTGGTAATATACAATATCTCTTTCTTGCGATAATTGTTTATCTTTCATCAAATAATTTCTTGATTTTAATTTTCACTTCCCAATCTTATTTTATTTCAAAGAATATATATCTATCTTGTTTGAGGCTTTGAGTGATGGCAATCTCAATTGTAATAACAAAATTTCACAAAGTTTAAGTTACTTGGAAAGAAAGATAGATGTCCATTACAATTATTAATACCTGAGTCTCAATCTTTATAGTGAGGATGAAGTTGAGGAAATGTGGAAATTCTCTACAGAAACACAATATGTACACATTGCCTCTCCCCACAAAAATCATTGGTAATAAATATGCCTATTGGATAATAAAATGTGGTCATAAAATGAGTAGACTTGTCACTAATTATGTTAGCATGCATCTCTTCCGTGCACACAGAAAGAAATGAATAATAGATCCAAAAAAGGTCAGTCAACTATAATTTTAACTTAGTCTAAAATCAGAAATGAAGGCAAATGTACAGTAAGTGCAACTCATGGAGTTAAATTTGGCTACTGAATTTTCATGCTTTATAAATGTGTTTTAATAGTACATTAATTTTATAGTTATATACTAATCAGTGTTGTAATCTGTTTTATTCATATACCATTGCATCAATATAATGAAGTAGACTGACGCATTTAATATAACATAAAAATAGTATGAACTGAGACTAAATAGAATTCTTATATGTAGAAAGGATAGAAAGTAGTATTTCTTCAGGGTTTTTCAATGGTGTTATAAAGAATATGGAGGAAGTAAAAAATAGCCGAAATTATGTAGCCACACTAATAAAATGACATTTCAAAAAGGTTAATTGAAAAGAAGACACAATTTTTTATTAAAATATATAACTTCTTTATTTTATCATGTTTTCATTTATTTGTCCCATAAGCTCTTAAATGACTGTTGGTTTGAATATAGAAAAGTGCCAATAAAAATAATGTTAATAATATGGTGTATTCTCAATGCAAAGAAAATATCAAAACTATTGAAATGAGGATCTTTATTTATTGGATCAATACTGCCATAGTCATTGATCAGCACAGGAATTATAATTTAACCCTAAATCCTGGTTTTGAAACATCATCCTCATACTCATTATAAAAAGACAAACTAACAGTATAATTTGTACAGATATGTTAGAAATAATAGAGAAAAAAATTTTAAATATTAATATGATTTTGTTTAAATTACAAATGCAGAGTAGAGTTCATCTGACAGTGACAAGCTAAAATTCATATTTACCAAAAATATATATTATTCAAGTTCTGGAAGAAACTTTGTGAGGAATATTATAAAGAGAACTAGTAGATTAGAGCAAATTTTGAATTCACCTATGGCATGTAATTATGTGTCATCTGCAATTTCAGGCTGGAGAAACCATTTGCACATGGATAAATTTAAAAAGATATTTTTTCTGCTTTAGAAATACATATATGTATACATATGTATAAATTTTGTTTTTCCCTTTCTATGTAGATTTGATAAGGATCACAAAAGAAAAATGAAGAACCAATCAATGGAAATAGAGTTCATTCTCCTAGGATTGACAGATGACCCACAGTTGCAAATTGTGATTTTCCTGTTTCTATTTCTCAACTACACCTTGAGCCTGATGGGGAACTTCATCATCATCATCCTCACCCTGCTGGATCCCCGGCTCAAGACACCAATGTATTTCTTTCTCTGTAATTTCTCCTTTTTGGAAATAATATTCACAACAGTGTGTATTCCTAGATTCTTGATAACCATTGTGACTAGAGACAAAACCATTTCTTATAATAATTGTGCAACTCAATTATTTTTTATCCTTTTACTGGGAGTTACTGAATTTTACCTCCTGGCTGCCATGTCCTATGACCGCTACATTGCCATCTGCAAACCACTGCATTATCCAATCATTATGAGCAGCAAAGTCTGCTACCAACTTGTACTTAGCTCTTGGGTAACTGGATTCTTAATCATATTTCCCCCATTGGTCATGGGACTCAAGCTGGATTTTTGTGCTTCCAAAATTATTGACCACTTTATGTGTGAAACTTCTCCTATTCTGCAGATCTCCTGCACAGATACCCACGTCCTAGAATTGATGTCTTTTACCTTAGCTGTGGTGACACTTGTGGTCACACTGGTATTAGTGATTCTCTCTTACACTTGCATTATTAAGACCATTCTGAAATTCTCTTCTGCGCAGCAAAGGAGCAAAGCATTTTCCACCTGTACTTGCCACATGATTGTTGTCTCCATGACATATGGTAGCTGTATCTTTATGTATATTAAACCATCTGCAAAAGAAAGAGTGACTGTATCCAAAGGTGTAGCTTTGCTGTATACCTCAATTGCCCCTTTACTAAATCCCTTCATTTATACTCTCAGAAACCAGCAGGTGAAAGAAGTCTTCTGGGATGTATTACAAAAGAATTTGTGTTTTTCTAAAAGACCATTTTAAGAATCTGCTACAAATTACAACTTTACCATAAAAACTGGAAAACGTCCTGGCACGGTGGCTCATGCCTATAATCACAGCACTTTGGGAGGCTGAGGCGGGTGGTTACCTGAGGTCAGGAGTTCGAGACCAGCCTGGCCAACATGATGAAACCCCCCTGTCTTTCCTTAAAAGTACAAAAATTAGCCTGTCGTGGTGGAGAGTGCCTGTAATCCCAGCTACTCAGGAGTCTGAGGCAAGAGAATAGCTTGAACTTGGGAGGCGGAGGTTGCAGTGAGCCCAGATGGTGCCACTGCACTCCAGCTTGGGCGACAAGAGTGAGACTCTGTCTCAAAAAATAAATAAATAAATAAATAAATAAATAAATAAAAATAAATATAAAAAAAGTTGGATTAAGGAATTGAAGAAAGTTAGAGTGGAACTGAGCCATAAAGTTCTTCAAGAGACTATCCTATAACTGATAACTGATAAGGTAGAAAAACTGGGAAACATGTTTTATACATTTATTTTGATCATGTTCTCCCACCTTAAGAGTTATCTCACATAGGATAATGTCTTGAAGAATTTTATAGCTCAGTTCCACTCTTACATTATATTCTTTCTCATGAAATGTTTCACACTACTACAATCACTTTCCTCAATTCTTTAATCCAACTTTTAAATAACACCTCTTTATGGCATATCACTTTTCAGAAACCATGACTTTGAATAAAATATGCCTTGTATAAATGTAACTTGGCATATGTAATTTGATAACTAATTCACCATATATTTATCATTATCTATGTTATTGCAGACATTGTGAAGGGTTCAATGGGTACCTTTAAGAAACTTTCATTGTTTAAAGGACATAAACACATAAACAAAATAGGATCATGCATTACTTAACAATGGGGATACTTCTGAGAAATGTATCACTAGGTGATTCTGTTGTACAAACATCCAAGTGTACTTACAGGAACCTAGGTGGTATAGCTTACTACACATCTATGCCATACAGTATAGCCCTTGTTTCTAGGCTGCAAACTGGTACAGCATGTTACTGTACTAAATACTGTAGGCAATTGTAACACAATGGTAAGTATTTATACATCTAAGCATATCTAAACACAGAAAAGGTACAATAAAAATATGGTATTATAATATTATGGGGCCATCATTGTACATGCAGTCTGTCATTGACCAAAATGTTATTATGTGGGACATGACTGTATTGATATACAGCATCTAATTAGTGTTGTAATAAAGATCTACAAAAACATTCATGGGGCAGAGAGGATGGCTTCCATGGAATTTTGGAGACAAGGGAAGACTTTCAGGAGAAAGTAATAATTATGCTAAAATATGCATAAGGAAAGATGACTAAGATATAAATATATGCAAATAACACAGAGGTATTAGATAACCACATGCATTTGGAGAATTAGTATATCTCACTATTAGAAAATGGCTTCAAGATATTCAGTTAGGTTCAGTAAAATCTTTTCTACACACTCTGGAACACTGCGCAGATCATGCACACTTTTTAAGCGTTAGTTTCTCCATATGTAAAGTGGGAGAAATGTACCCCATACCTCATTGCTCAGTAAATATATGCTATTAGAACAATTTACCACTCAATAAAAGATAGCACTTAAATTTTTGAACAATTCAAGAATGTGGTACAACTAATATTTTTGTGTGCTGATGAAAGTAAATTCAACAATAAGTTTGAGGAGGTTGAAGGGTGAAAGCATAAAGGGCCCTGTTTGCCAGGATAGTATTTTGTACTTAAATCTATCATATCAGTAATTTTCAAAGGTTTGACTTTCAAGAATCACCCAGATGAGGGGTGTCCAATCTTTTGGCTTTCCTGGGCCACAGTGGAAGAAGAAGAATTGTCTTGGGCCACACATAAAACACACTAACACTAATGACAGCTGATGAAGTTTAAAATAATCACAAAAACATCTCACAATGTTCTAAGAAAGCTTACAAATTGATGATGGGCCACATTTAAAGCTGTCCTGTGCTGCATATGGCCCATGGGCCGTGAGTTGGACAAGCTTGACCTCGATATTTTGTAAATGTAATTTCGAGTTATCATTTTTACTGCTTCTGAGTCAATATTTCTGGGATAGAGTTAATGTAGCCTATGTTTAATATGCACCCCAGGAGGCTGGGCGGGGTGGCTCACACCTGTAATCCCAGTACTTTGGGAGGCTGAGGTGGGTGGATCACGCGGTCAGGAGTTCAAGACCAGCCTGGCCAAGATGGTGAAACCCTGTCTCTACTAAAAATACCAAAAAATTAGCTGGGCTTGGTGGCAGACACCTGTAATCCCAGCTACTCAGGAGGCTGAAGCAGATAATTGCTTGAACCCGGGAGGTGGAGGTTGCAGTGAGCTGAGATCACACCACTGCACTCCAACCTGGGTGACAAAGCGAGACTCCATCTCAAAAAAAAAAAAAAAAGCACCCCAGGTTATTGTAGATAACCTGCATGTTAAATGTCAAGTAAAGGCTACAATCTCATTGTCATTTCCAACTAGAGAGAAATCATTGAAAGTGTATTTAAGATGAAAAATTTAATGTTAACCTTTTGTTTTTAGGGAGATTACTCTTGGAAATGATATGGAATATGGGCTGTCTTATGATTAGGGAGCAGGTGAGGGGGCCTTTATTTTAAACTATTTATAAATTTTAAATCTTAGTGTATAAATGTGACGGAGGGACTAGAATACAGGCAAAGAGTCAAAGATATTTACAAGAAAGAAATTAGAGATTTTAATAAACTTTTGGATTGTGAGAATAATTGAAAGGGAGGGTTTGGGTTTAATTCTCCATTTTCACTCCCAACCACATATACAGTAAATGATTATAAGGAAGGTCATTTTACTCCACAGTATATAGCAATTCTGACTATTGCATTTTGGTCTTGAATTAAGATAATCCTTTCACGTCCTCCAGATAAACAACTTGCCCACAAGTTTTAATCTTATTATATTCATGCATCTGGATAAAAACAGTCTGGGGAGAGACAAGGAGAGAGAGAAAGAGGAAGAGAGTGTGAGAGAGACACAGAGGGAGAGAGAGAGAGAGATTTGATCCCAACTAAACAAGATTTATTTTTTCAGGAGTTCTGAAACAACCTAATACTTAGACATTAATTTTTCTCATTCTGTATACAAATCTCATCTCCACTTTCTGAAAATCTAGACAATATCTTCATAATATAAAATTATAGTATCATTTGATTTTCAGTATGAAAATATCCTTCCATGTATTCATTTATCTCTGAGGAAACTCAGGCCCCATGATCTCAGATAACTTTCCTCAGATAATGTAATTGGTTAATGGTGTAAGACTTTCATCCCCAGGACCATAATTGTATCTTCATTTTCATCACCATCTTCATCTTTTTTTGTCATTGTCATCAGTGTCATGATCACATATCTAAGACATTCAAATGTATGAACAGAACTAATTTATATTTCTTATTGATGTAGGAACATTATTATCATCTTTATTCATTCTCTGGTTTCCTGTATGTAGACAAAAGCAGGCAAAAGCTATTCTTGTTTACCACAGTACTATATCAAATCTTAATTTATGTTCAATTCCTTTATTTTACCCCTCAGTTTTAATAATGCATTGCCAGCAAATTATGAAGTGATAGCTATGATAACATCTTAAGCATGTAGATGACATTTAATAAAGTATTTTTATGGTTCTGTTTCAATTACAGAATCAAATAGGCACCTTGAAAATTAAGAAAAAATTATTCAGTTGTAATGTTTCTAATGATTCCAAACATAACTTTTTTCATAGAACAAATTATCAGTTTTGAAAGGGAATGGTCATTGTACAAAATCAAAATTGCTGAGAATGAAAGCATTAATAGCAGATCTGTAATTCTCTCACTCTATCCTTGATGATGCATGAGGTAGTTTTGATTTAGATTAGACCTTCCAAATGCTCAGATAGAATTTACTAGTTGAAAGACAACCAGCTGCTTGGGAGGCTGAGCCATGGGAATAACTTGAATCTGGGAGGTGGAGGCTGCAGTAAGCCAAGGTTGCACCACTACACTCCAGCCTGGGTGACAGAGCCAGACCCTCTCTCAAAAAAAAAAAACAAAAAAAAACGAAAGAAACTGTTAATATAGGTGTTAATATAGGCAATAGTATGGATGAATCTCAAAATAATTAGGCTGGGTGAAAGAAGCCTAGTCAAAAAGAATACTGCATTATTCCATTCCTATAACATTCTAGAAAATGTGATAGTAAATAGAAATGTAATCTACAGTGACATAAAGCACGTAAGTGATTCCTGAAGGATGGTGACAGAGGTATAGTAAGCAGGGATACAATGTTGCATTAGGAAACTTTGGTAGTGCTGGAATGTTCAATGTTGTACTTGCAGTGATGATTTCAGCTTTATATAATTCTTAGAAAATATAAAATAAGGCTGGGCACCGTGGCTCACACCTGTAATCCCAGCATTTTGGGAGGCCGAGGTGGGTAGATCATTTGAGGCCAGGGGTTTGAGACCAGCCTGGACAACATGGCGAACCCAGTCTCTACTAAAAATAGAAAAATTAGCCGGGTGTGGTAGTGCACATCTGTAATCCTAGCTACTTCAGGGGCTGAGGCAGGAGAATCACTTGAACCTGGGAGGCAGAGGTTGCAGTTCATGCACGTTAAGATCGTGTGACTGCACTCTAGCCTGGGCAACAGAGTGAGATTCTGTCTCAAAAAAAAAAAGAAAGAAAGAAAAAGGAAAAAGAAAATATAAAATATTTTACACATGTCAAAGCTTATATTATATACTTTAAATCTATGCAGTTTCTTCCATACCACCTCAATAAAGCTTTTAAAATGTTTATTGACTCAAAATGAATCATTATGCTGAATAAATACTGCATATAATAAATACGTGCTTTTTGTATATAAGACCCAATGGTTTTATAAAATTGTTATGAAAACAAATCTAGAGTTGTTCCTTATCAACATAATGTCATTAAAACCATTGGTTAATATAAGGTTTATCTCAAAGTCTTTTTCTCAATTCTAGTTCCTTTTCTACATAGCAAATTTATGTTAAGTAATTCTGATCATGGGAAATAATGCACAGTCTTCTCCTTGAGCAGCACTAGTGTGGGTCAGCACATTCAATCATTCAGCAAGCTTCCAGCCAGGAAAAGAACAATTTCTTTGTGTAGGTATTTCAACTTGGCTTCAGGAAGGTAATCAAACCACATTTTTTCTTTTCTCTATCCCACTCCTCTTGTTTCTGGTTTTAAGATCAATGCTTCCAGCTCTTTGTAAGCATGATATAAATGCATCTACTTCCAGTTGGTGGTGACAATCTTTAGACTGGCATACAATGCCTTATATTTTGAACCTTTATAGCAATTCATGAGCAATACAAAATTCTCATTTGATATCCAAATTTGCAAGCTACTTTTATGTATTACCAAAAGTGCGATTACTAGTATTATCACTGAATGATTCCGAGACTCTTAAATTATTAAAAATGTTTTTTTCCCATGTTCTACTCCTAGAGTCCTATTTTCCATTTCTTCTGAAAGCTTCATCTTTAGGTATTTCACACCCCACTACCCCTGAAAACAACATTATTGTTTTGATGATTAAAAGAGTAATCCTGCATTGAACCACTGTATTCATTTATAAGGGTCTCACTATTAAAATTAGTTAAAGTATAACTACAGAGAATGTTAAACAAGTCTGCCTGGCTGGGCCCCGTGGCTCACGCCTGTAATCCCAGCACTTTGGGAGTCTGAGGCAGGTGGATTGCCTGAGGTCAGGAGTTTGAGACCAGTCTGGCCAACATGGTGAAACCCCGTCTCTACTAAAAATATACACAAAAAATAGCTGGGCATGGTGGCATGCGCCTGTAATCCCAGCTACTCAAGAAGCTGAGGCAGGGGAATTGCTTGAACCAGGGAGGTGGAGGTTGCAGCTAGCCGAGATAGCACCACTACACTCCAGCCTGGGCAACAGGGTGAGACTCCATCTTAAAAAAAAACAAAAACAAAAACAAAACAAAACAAAACAAAAAACAAGAAAAAAGAAAAAAAGAAGTCTGCCCATAGTCTGTAGTCAATGAAACTAGAAACACTTAATTGGGGATAAATTGAATCCAAATTTAGATTCAACTGTGAAAATGGCAACCCATTTTGGCCTCCTTTTTACTGTGGAGAACTTTCTTTTGCTTATTAAGCTTTTGCTCCAACCTCACCCTTGTGGCCACACTTACTAATTTTCTTGGTTGTGAGACAATGAGCTCAGATAACACTTCAGGCAACGAGACCATTGACCCTAGACCACTTCAATTTCTCTTAGCATGTCTCCAACGCTGATATCACTCTTTGGGTAGAGCCAGTGATAGAAGCAATGATTTGGAATTTCTGAAACCATGGCTTTGGTTGTTTCTTTTCTTTTTTTTTTTTTTTAAGTTTTGGAGTGCTCTTTATTCGAAATTCTTCATTAGATCCATATGTACTTTTAAGGCTCTGGCAATCACATTTATAACCTTGAAAGCCATTTTTAATTGAGAACAGAAGTGTGTCACAAATAGTTTTTTTTTATTATTATTATACTTTTAAGTTTTAGGGTACATGTGCACAATGTGCAGGTTAGTTACATATGTATACATGTGCCATGCTGGTGTGCTGCACCCATTAACTCGTCATTTAGCATTAGGTATATCTCCTAATGCTATCCCTCCCCCCTCCCCCCACCCCACAACAGTCCCCAGAGTGTGATGTTCCCCTTCCTGTGTCCATGTGTTCTCATTGTTCAATTCCCACCTATGAGTGAGAATATGTGGTGTTTGGTTTTTTGTTCTTGCGATAGTTTACTGAGAATGATGATTCAAAGAAGCTACTTTGAATTCTATGTTGCCAACTGAATACCACATATGACTTTTTTTTTTCAACTTTTATTTTAGGTTTAAGGGGTATATGTGCAGGTCTGTCACATGAGTGAATTGCATGTTGCTGAGGTTTGGGGTACAAATGATCCCATCACCCAGGTAGTGAGCATATTTGATAGGTCATTTTTTAGCTATCACTTCCCTTTCCCTCTCTAGTAGTCCCCAGTAGCTATTGTTCCCATCTTTATGTCCATGTGTACCCAATGTTTACCTCCCATTTATAAGTGAGAATATGCAGTATTTGGTTTTCAGTTTCTGCATTAATTTATTTAGGATAATGGCCTGCAGCTACATCCATGTGGCTGCAAAAGACATGATTTAATTCTTTTTTTATGATTGTGCAGTATTCCTGTATTTGACCTTTCTAATTGTTCTGTAAATGCAGAGGAGATACTAGGAGGCCATTTTCCAGAATCCCCTTATCAGTATAGTTCTATCTTAGAAAGTTTTTCAGTGAGAGTACTTTGCTCAAAATTTGGAAGTTGTAAGAGAAGCAAAGGCCGTTATTTTCCAGAGGTATTTATAGTCAAACCAGAGAGCAAGGTGAGATCCATAGTAACTTCTCATTAAGTGTTTGAGAACTATATACGTTACTGCTAAGACTATTGGTTAGAACTTTCTCAGAAATTACTGAAAGTCACTGCCATTTCCTACTGAGCTTTCCTGAATCATTCTCTGTAGGGCTTTGAGCTGAAATCACTAGTTCTAGTTTCCTCAAACTTCATCTCTGGTTCTCAGACTTTTGCTTCCCTTCCACTCTTCAAAAGAAGGTTGAGTCTTGGAGCCTACTGCATACAAAACAGTATAAGTTAATTTGGGGTTGAAATGGGTCACTAAAATGAGCAACCAAATGAGGAATTGAGATCCTCCATGTATATCCTTTTTCTTTTCCTTTAGAGACAATTTTTGAAGCTCCACTGCCTTGGAGAATAGGACTGAGAAGTAGAGTCACCAAGACATAGGGCAAAAATTCCTTCCAATTAACTCCCATTTGTTGGATCAGCTTATTTCTAAAAGACATCATAGGAAGATAGAGGCCTTCAGGGATTGGCAATTCAGAATATGGAATGTAATCAGGTTTCAAAGTGATCAAACTAAATGGTTCAGTTATATGAAGCTATTCCTCAGAGAATAAAAATACCAAAGTATGGGATAAAGGAGAGAATGCTGGCTGTCACAAAAGGACACTAGATATTCTGCTAAATTCTATCAACAAAAAGGAATTAACTATGAATGCATGCAATAGCATGAGTGAAACTCAAAAAATATTATCCTAAGCAAAAGCAGCCATATATAAAGTTCACACAATATGCCCTCTTTTATAAGAAATTCCAGGCTGGGTACCATGTTTCATGCTTGTAACGCCAACACTTTGAGAGGCAGAGGTGGGAGGATTGCTTGAGCTCAGGAATTTAAGACCAACCTGGGCAACACAGCAAGACCTCATCTCTACAAAAATTAAAAAATTAGCTGGGTGTGATGGTGTGCACCTGCAGTCCCAGCTACTTGGGAGGTTGAGGTGGGAGGATTGCTTGAGCTCCGGAGTTTGAGGCTGTAGTGAGCCATAATTATGCCACTCCACTCCAGCCTCTGAGACACTGCCTTGAAATATATATTTATATTTTTATAAAGAAATTTCAGAAAAGACAAAACACATCTATAGTGACTGAAAGAACACCAGCGAATACCTCAATCCAGTGACAGATGGGGTTAGATGTGGGAGATGGAGAATGACTGGAAAGAGGCAAAGGAAACTATTTAATATGTTGTAAATGTTTTCTATATTTTTACATGAATATGAATATTTGTCCAAATGCATTGTTTTATGTATGTTATTGTATAAAAGATATACTTAATCAATTTGGTAAAAATTCACACAAGCAGAATTGATTAGAAGCTTTTAGTTTATGAATTATTTAAAATACATGAAAAGTTTCCCAAACTCAAATATAAGTAAATTATACCTTGAATTTATTTCATGGGTTACTATCACATGTAGACTTCAGAGATTATAAGACAATATAAACAATTCAAACCAGGGCCTTAAGTTAAATTATTTATTTATTTATTTATGTTTGAGATGGAGTCTCTCTCTGTCACCCAGACTGGAGTGCAATGGCACGATCTTGGCTCACTGCAACCTACGCCTTCCGCGTTCAAGCGATTCTCCTGCCTCAGCCTCCCGAGTAGCTGGGATTACAGGCGTATGCCACCACGCCTGGCTAAGTTTTGTCTTTTTTAGTAGAGATGGGGTTTCACCATATCAGGCTGGTCTCAAACTCCTGACTTCAGATGATCCACCTGCCTCAGCCTCCCAAAGTGCTGGGATTACAGGCATGAACCACTGTGCCTGGCCAAGTTAAATTATTTTTATCCCCCCAAACAACTGAAAATGTTTGCAAATATCATATTCTTAATACTCTTTTTTTTTCACATGGCACATGTACACATATGCAACAAACCTGCACGTTGTGCACATGTACCCTAGAACTTAAAGTATAACAAAATACATATATAAAAAAATTCTTAATATTCTTAATCATTGTAACTCTCCAGGTGAACCTTCTACAGTAGACTAATTTATTTGCATATTTTATACTCTGATTACAGCATCCTAGAACCTTTAATTTTTTTTCTTCATCTTTCAAGGTCCATCATAAGCAATGATCTCTTGGGGGGCTACTTTGATCTTTAAAATTAATCAGATTTTCCACCTCGTTTTTATCACAGCATCAATTACATAATATAATACTTATCAGATTCTGTGTTTTTGACTGTTTTAGGAATGCAAAATACTTAAGAGCAGATACAATACTTAGCAATTAACACACATATTGAAGTAATTGTCTCAGTATATCTAGCAATATTCACTGGTACAAAACATTCAGTATATAAAACTATTATTTATGGAAGAGCTATTTCTAGGCACAGAGGAAATTTAATATTCTGGATTGAAGAAGGTAGTTTATCACTAGACAGTAGGAAGATCTACTCAGAAAAAACAACACAGAGGGCTGCAGAGAACACAGAGATGTAGTAAACCTAATATGATATTATTCAAGCGGAGAAATGGAATGACTCTGAACGAAGGTAATTTATTGAAGACTGCATTCAATTTTCCCATCCATGTTCCAACAGTATATTATTTATATTCAAATGTTGTCTTGTTTCAAAAATAACAAAATCTTTGAAGCCTGTCCTTGAGAGCTTCTTTCACCTTCTAGTTCCTTAGAGTGTAAATGAAGGGGTTGAGTAAAGGGGCAACAGAGGTATTGAGTACAGATACTCCTTTAGTTAAAGTCACCCTTTCTTTTGCTGATGGTTTCATATACATAAAGATACAACTCCCATATGTAATAGAGACAACAATCATGTGTGAAGAACAAGTGGAAAAAGCCTTGGTTTGTTGTTGAACAGAAGGGAATTTTAGAATGGTTTTGATGATGTATGTGTAGGGGAGGATCACTAACAACAACGTGGTGATGAGTGTCAGCACAGCTAAAATAAAAGCCATTAATTCTATAAAACTTGTATCTGTGCAAGAAATCTGTAGAATAGGAGAAGTGTCACATAAGAAGTGATCAATAGTTTTGGAAGCACAGAAATCCAGCTTGAGTCCCAAGACCAAAAGGGGAAAGATGATTAGGAATCCAGTTACCCAAGAGATGATTACAAGTTGGTAGCACACTTTGCTGCTCATAATGATTGGATAATGCAGTGGTTTGCAGATGGCAATGTAGCGGTCATAGGACATGGCAGCCAGGAGGTATAAAACTCAATAACTCCTAATGAAAGAAAGAAGAATAATTGAATTGCACAAGCATTGTCGGAAATTGTCTTGTCTCCAGTCAAAATGCTTTTCAAGAATCGTGGAATGCAAACAGTTGTGAATGAAATTTCTAAGAAGGAGAAATTTTGGAGGAAGAAATACATTGGAGTCTTGAGCCGTGGATCCAGCAGGCTGAGGAGGATAATGGTTAAGTTCCCCATCAGGCTCAGGACATAATTAAAAAATAGAAACAAAAAAATCACAATCTGTAGTAGAGGGTCGTTTGTCAGCCCAAGCAGAGTGAACACTATCTCCATTGATTGGTTCTTCATTTTTCTTCTGTCCTGTGAAATCTGCAGAAAATAAAAACTAATAGCACAAGTAAGAAAATATATTACTTCATTCTCAGCCATAGAAAGTTTCGTATTTAGAAAATTACCCATGTGCAGATATTTTCACAAATCAACTTAGAGTTCATAAAAATGAACATATCCTCCAATTCATCAGTCATGTTTATAAGAATGTTGAGAGAGTCTTCTCTTGTCCAGAGTTAAATAAGTCCTACTTGCCACGTTACTGAAGCCTTTTCAGTCATTTGAAATAAGGTTCATACTTTGGTTAGTGTTAACTTTTGATTCATCTTTCAAGCACTTTATCCCAAAAGGCAGTTTAAATATTTAGTAGTTTGAAATTTCTGAATTTAGCTAACATCTCAAGTAACTTGTTACTTAAGAGATTCATTTATTCATCAAGTTCTATTTTATATTTATTCATTGATATATATTAATCCATCATCAAGTTCAATTTTACATTTTATTTACTTAGTTTTTGTGGTTACATTCCTACAGTTTTTCTAGCTCCACTTACCTGCCTATTCATACTTTATCAATTGCCTTTAGATTCACCACTTTTCCAGTAAGTCATTAACAGTGCCTCAATTCTGTATGACAGATATGTCCAACAGAAAAACTAAAACTAGTCCTTCTATATTTTATCTTCCATTTTTCTTTATTTATAATGGTTTCATATTTCTTTCTTTTGAAAATACAGTAAGAAGCTATATATTGTTTTATTTTCAATGTAAAATGATTTTAAGTACTAGTTGCAGGTCTTCTTACTGACTAGTATTGCAGTTATATTCCATAGTAACTGATTATAATTTATTTTTGGTTAATTATTTTTGCTAAAGAAAGGCTGCTTCGTCTTAGCCAATTTTCAGAATTCCCAGGCAATATTCAAAAGGGCGTTTTTTCCATTTTCTGGCTTCCTTTTATAACATACAAGCTATAATAAAAAAACAAACATCATGTAAGTTATTTTTCTTTTTGATTAAAATATTTAAGTATTTCTCTGCTTTTTTACATAGCTTAATATTCTTTTATTTACATATATTCATTTTAAAATTACTGAATCCCTATAAAACATTTGTTTTTAATTAATGAATCCCTAGAATCTTTGTTTAAAACAATGATTGCTCTCTAGTAATCTTAATTTGTGTGTCTTTCATAAATAATAAGTTAATGCATGCATAATAGTACTTGCAACATAAAAATATTTCTATTTTTGTTATCTCTTGGGTTTTTCATTAGTCACTCCTTTTCTAGTATAACAAAATTTACATGTAGTTTATGTGTATATGTATTATAACACATATTTTACATATAACTACATATTATTACATGTAATGTAATAAATATAAATTTACTTTTTTCATATATTATCTGTGAAATTTTTATGATGTGGTAAACTAAATATAATTAGTGAAGTTTTTTTAAAATTTCATCATTGTTCTGCTGATCAAAATCTGGGCTTTGTTAAACACAATAGCTATCTTTAATCTTAAGCTGGATGTAAATGTGTTTGTAGATGTTCTCAACATGTAAATAGCTGCTTTCTAATTTCCTCTATGATTCATTCAATGCAACTACAAGCTCATAGAGATAGATTAAAAAATGAATTAGAGTAACAAACCTGCACATTCTGCACATGTACCCCAAAACTTAAAATAAAAGCTGAAGAAAAAAATTAGACTCATTTGTATATTAAAAAAATGCATTCTATTACATTATATATAAGATATATATAAGAGGTAAAAATATGAAAATATAGCTGAAGAAGTAAAAATTTCTTATATATAAAATAGAAATATACATTAGGAATTTTTAATATATCTATAAATATATATAATAATATATATTTAATGTATATATTAGAAAGTTTTACTTCTTCATCAGAAGGAATAAAGCAAATAGAACAATTTAAGGGCAAATTTAATTCCCTGACTTGGATTTCCAAAGTTGTGCCCTAACTTTTGTTGCACAAAAAGATAAGTTAAAAATGATGTTACCTTACACAGGGTATATTGAATTTGTTTTTATATTATGGTACATGGTAGAATGCAAAGGCTAACTAAATTAAGGATATTTATAATCATTTCAACACAATGTCCCATTATTAAAGAGATATGAAATACCTAGTTTTCTTCAGAAGGATCCATGTAAAAATAAAATGAGATAATATTTTGTTTAAATATTTTCCACTTTCACTTAAGTTCATATTCACTACACATCTCAGGATTCAGACACACACACACAAAATTCTAATGTATCTCTATCATTCTCTACAGTCTGATTAAATTTCTAAAAGTTTTCATTAATACTTAACTAGACTTGTTACACCAAAGATGAAAGCCTAGGAAAAAGAACAGACTTTAAGTAGAGAAATGTCTCGTATCCCATTATTCTAATTAAGCTAGAGTTACAGTTTTATCTTTTTGCTCAATAAAGACACAAGGGAATCTATTGAAACTACAAAACAAAAGAAAATAGAGAAAAAATTCCTTAGAGACTGCTTTTCAAAAAATTTATTTATACATATAACAATCTATACTGTCTGTTTTTAAAATCTAGGCAATATGCAACAAAACATCAATTGTTCTCACTGTCATGAGACAACGTGAGAAAATCTACTGGGCTAGTTTTTTCAAGCAAACAAAAAAATCTTTCTGTTACTTTCACTAAAAAAAAAGAAGAAATTGAAAACAAGTGTACAGCAGGCTTGAATATTGCAAACAAATTCAAACTTAAAATGAGGTTTCAATTGTGTACTGGCAGGACACTGGATATGCAAGGGTAATGGGTTTGATTATTTTTAAAAGTATCCTTTTTATAAATTTGGAAAAAATCAATAGTATTGCATTTGGTTTGTGACATGCAGGTGCAGGATAATTTGAATATCTGAAGCCCGCGAATAGTATTAATATAAAGACTATACTCAAAATGAGTAAAAAGGATTGGTCGTGTATATTGTCTTTGTAACCAAGCTCTAAAAGGTATTAAACAAAGCCCTCTCTAAGGACCACAAAACATGACTCAAAACAAATGTCATCAAAAACAAATCCAAATGACTAGTTACTAATATTTAGATATGAAAAAAAATGCTCACTGTCATCCATTCTTAAGAAAGCATCAGCTCTACTATAGAAATTCAGAGCTGAAAAACAGTCCAGACCTACTACTCTTATACATGAAATACATCAGAACAATTCCTTGGGAAAACAAAAATAAAAACAAATTTGTTCTTTCTTAACTAGTCTTTGAACATTTGTCAAAAAATCAGTTATCTATATATAATAGGTGTGCTGTATTTCTGTACTCTATTCTGTTCCATTAATCTACTTGTTTAAATTAGGGCAATGCTACATTGTACCATTATTCCAAGTATTAAAATCAGATAGTTTTAATGTTCCAACTTTATTATTTTCTTCCAAAGATGCTTGACAATTTCAGGTCTTTTGCACATTTCCATATGAATTTAAGAATCAGTTTGTCAACTTCTACAAAAAAAAAGCTGTAGGAGTTTTGATTGATATTGCATTGAACCTATAGATCAATTTCGGAAGAATAGACAATTGAAAAATATTCAGCATTTTGACCCATTAGCACACTCTATCGCTTCATTTTTTTAAGGTCTTCTTAATTTATTTTGACAATGTTGTGTAGTTTTCAGTGTACACATCGTACACATCTTTTGTCAAATTTGTCTCTAAATATGTTGGGCTTTAAAATTTAAGACAGTATTTGACTTTTTTTAAATTTAGAGTAGGCAGGAATATGATTAATTTTTGGATTGATACTATATCCTACAAACTCTCTATACTCATTTACTAAATCTAGTACAATTTAAGTAGATTTAATTGGATTTTCTACTTTCATGATGATGCTGTCTGCAAATAAAAATAGTTTTATTTCTTATTTTTCAATCTGGCTATCTTTTATTTATTTTTCTAGACTTATTTCAGTGGCTAGAACTCCCAGTATCTTGTTGAATAGAAATGAGGAGAGTGAATATCCTTGTCTTTTTCCTGATCTTAGTGGGAAAGCTATCAGGTTTTTCATTTTGTTTTGTATTTTGAGATTCGTTCTCTCTGTCACCCACAGTGGAGTGCAGTAGTGTGATCATGGCTTGGCTCACTGCAGCCTGGACTTCCTGGACTAAAGTGATCCACCTACCTCAGCCTCCCAAGTAGCTGAGACCACAGGAGTATGCCACCATGCCAGGTTAATTTTGTTTTTATTATTTGTAGAGATGGGAGTCTCTCCATGTTCCCAGGCTGGTCTCGAACTCCTGGGCTCAAGCAGTCCTCCTGCCTCAGCTTTCCAAAGTGCTGAAATTGTAGGCGTGAGGCACCATGCCTGGCCGCATTCAGTTTTTTTGCTTCAATGTCAGCTGTAGATTATTTGGATGCCCTTCATCAAATTGAGGCAGTTCCCTTCTATGCCTAGCTTGCTTGGAGTTTTTCTTAGCAATAAATATTGAATCTTATCAAATTATTTATCTATGACTCTTTAAATAAATTTTTAGTTTTTTTAAACACGCAGTAAATTGCATTAGTTTTTTCCTAATGTTAAACTAAAGAGTGCATTCTTGAGATAAGCCTCACTTTGGTCATTATACATTATCATATTTATATATTAATATTATTAAATACAGTTTTATTGTTTTTCAGAATTTTTCTATGTATACTTATGAGGAATATTAACTGTGGTTGTATTTTTTTAATGTGTTTAATGTGTCCATTTTTGGTGTCAGAGTAATGGTGCCTGAAGATAAATTGGAAAATATTTGCTCCTCTTCAAGTTTTTAGAAGAATTTGTATATAATTGATATTTTTAAAAATTTGTTGCATAACTTACCAGGAAAACTATCCAGTTCTAGATCTTTTTTTTTCCTATGTGAAGCTTTTAAAATACAAATCAATTACTTTAACAGATATAAGACTATTCAACTTATGCATTTCTTTTTGGGTGACCTTTGGCATTTAGTGTTTTTCAATGATTTTGTCCATTTCATCTAAATTCTCTATTATTTAGCATAAAGTTGTTCATAGTATCTCAACATTCTTTTTTTTTTTTTCTCGAGATGGAATCTCGCTCTGTTGCCCAGGCCATAGTGCAGTGGCATGATCTCGGTTCACTGCAAGCTCTGCCTCTTGGGTTCACACCATTCTCCTGCCTCAGCCTCCCAAGTAGCTGGGATTACAGGCGCCCGCCACCACGCCCGGCTAATTTTTCGTATTTTTCAGTAGAGACAGGGTTTCACTGTGTTAGCCAGGACAGTCTCGATCTCCTGACCTCGTTATCCGCCTGTCTCGGCCTCCCAAAGTGCTGGGATTACAGGCATGAGCCACCATGCCAGCCTCAACATTCTTTTAATGACTGTAGGATATGTAGTAATGCCACCTTTCTCAATTCTAAAATTAGTAATTTTTCATTTTTCCCTGATCATTCTAACTAGAGCTGTATCAATTATATTTACCGCCTCAAAGAATTGCTTTTTGCCTCCATTGTTCTTTATTATTGTTGGTTTTTTTTTTAATTTGTTTTATCTGTTTGCTTTTTGTCTTATGGAATTCTATTCTGCTGATTCAGTGGATATAGGATATTATTATCTATGACTGTTTAAATAAATTTTTAGTTTTTATATCAGCTAACAGTGCTGAAATAAGTGGATAGTCATATGACCCAAAATAACCATTAAAGGATTTTGGTTTATTCTAAGAGAATTCATACTTCATTATAAAAAAAGAAAAATAATTTAAAGGAGTTGAATAATGAAATAAATAACCAATTTTATTTTCATAAAGATTGCACTAAAAATAGGTGATGTCATGAAAGAAAAGAAGATATTGAAAAAGAATGAGAAATGAAGACGAATAAAGTAAAAGTTTTTGAAATTTTTACAAATAGATGGTAGAGCTAGATTATATATGATGAATATATCAATAGATACATTGATTGTTATTCATATACCACAAAAAACTTACAAAACTAATATTTGATAAAGTTAGCATTTCAAATAGGTGAACACAGGATGCTTTTTCATAAGTTGTGAAGGTGTAATTGGCTACTTGAGAAAGAAAATAAAAATGCTATCCCTCAGATACCTAACCGGCTTTCCTGAGTGCCCTCTCCCTTCTTTCTGATTCAGATGGCACCTTTTCACATCTCCTCTGATGTGGGACAACTTAAGAATTTTTTTCCTGTGTGATAAATCTAATTATTCTGTCTGTCATGTTAGTTGCTGTGATGTAGGCCAAAGTGCTTCCACGGTGCCTCTTTGTAGTTGCCCCAGTGACTGTTTGAGCAGCAGCCTCTTTGTCTCATAAAGTCTGATGATTTTATAAGGGAGAGTTTCCCCACACAAGCTCTCTCTTTGCCTGCTGCCATCCATGTAAGACGTGACTTGCTCCTCCTTGCCTTCCACCAAGATTGTGAGGCCTCCCCAGCCATGAGGAAATGTGAGTCCATTAATCCTTTTTCCTTATAAATTATCAGTCTCATGTATGTCTTTATTAGCACTGTAAAAATGGACACACACAAGAAATTTAGGAATATAAATCAGTGTCATTCAGATTTTCAAGACGAAGATTTGAAAGAAGAAATACATTGGCATTTTGAGGCAGGGTTCAGCTGGGTGAAGAAGACAAGAAGACAATAAGTTCTGCATCATACTCAACATGCACTTGAGAAATTCAAACAGAGAAAATCACAGTATATTATCAAAGATAATTTGTCAGTCTAAGCCCAATGAACTTCATCTTCATTAATTGGTTATTATTACCCTTTAGTGAACCTTATCAAAACCACATAATTAAAGCCATCCTGTTGTGAGGTGAAATCTCATTGTGATTTTGATTTACATTTAGTGATGTTGAGCACTTTTACATTACCTTTTATTCATCTTTATGTCTTCCCTGCAGAAATATCTGTTTAAGTCCTTTGCTCTTTTTTGTTTTTTGTTTTTGGCTGTTGAGTTGTAGGAGTTTCTTATACACTTTGGAAATAAATCCCATATCAGATATAAGGTTTGAAAATATTGTATCTATTTCTGTAGATTGCCTTTCACTGTGTTGATTGTTTCCTTTTCTGTACAGATGCTTTTAATTTAATGTAGTACCATTTGCCTACTTTTGCTTTTGTTGCTTATGATTTTGATGTCATGTCTATGAAAACATTAACAAGACCAATGTCATAAAGTTTTTTCAATCATATGGTTTCTTTTGGAAGTTTTATGGTTTCAGGTCTTAGATTTACATCTTTAACCCATCTTGAGTTGACTTGAGTGTATGGTGTAAGATAGAGGTCTAATTTTATTCTTTGCATGTGACTATTCTGTTTTCCCCGTACTATTTGAGATATCACCTTACACCTCTTAGGATGGTTGTCATAAAAAATTTAAAAAGATAACATGTGTTGGCAACTTTGTGGAGAAATCAGAACCCTTACACACAGTTGGTGGGAATATAAAATGGTACAACATCTATGGTAAATAGCAATGGAGGTTCTTCAAAAAATTAAAAATAGGACTACTGCATAATCTAGCAATCCCATTTCTGGTCATATATACGTAAGAATTAAAATTAGGATCTCAAAGTGATGTCTGCACTCCCATGTTATTTGCAGCATTATTTACAATAGCCAAGATGTGAAGTTGACCCAAATGCTCACTGACAGACAAATGGGTACAGAAAAGGTGGTTTATACATACAATGTAATATTATTATTTAAAAAGAAGAAAATTCCGCCCTTTGCAACAATATGGATACACCTGGAAGATATCATGCTAAGTAAAATAATCTAGTCATGGAAAGACAATTACTACATGATTCCACATATATGAGTTATCTACAATAGCTAAACTCACTGAAATAGATAATAGAACGGTGGTTGTTAAAAATTAAGAGTAGGGGAAAATGAGGAGTTGTTCAATTTTCATAAATTAAACAGCTATGCCAGATGAATAAAGTTCTAAAGATCTTCTGTACATAGTGACTATAGTTAACATGGTATGGTGCCTTTAAAGTTCATTAAAAATGTAGAGTTTGTGTTGTGTTATTACCGCATATACACAACCACACATGAATAATGCAAAAAGACACAACAAAACTTTCGGATGTGATGATTATATTTATTACTTGATTTTGGGGATGGTATTACAGTTGTCTATGTCCAAACTCATCAAATTTTATACATTAAATGTACTTTTCATGAAGTATCTGAGGCTATTCTGTTTAATTTATGAAAACATGATTGAGATAATATCAAAATAATTATAACAAACATTTATAATTTTACTCACTTTATTCAATTTTTAGAGGAAAGTACTGAATCCTCATGATTTTAGTGGAAAGGATTACAACCAAAAGTTTATAAATGAAACTTGTAACTCTGTAAATATTTTCTACCCCCATACAAGTTCAGTCACCTAAAAAATTCAGGATGCAGGTGTTTAAAAAAATCTATTGGAAAAGTCTAACTTATGCAATAATTATTATATCTTCTAATCTTTTCTTTTGTAAAAATAAAAACCAAAAAATACAGAGAAACTCAATCTGAGATTAATATTACCTAAAACTTAGAAACTATATTATAATTTCCATGCAATTTGATATTATAGTAAAGATGTAAGAGAAGAATGTTTTGGGACATATAAAGAAATGTCATGGTGCCAATACACTTTCTCATTTTTTCACACTAAAACTTAAAGGAATCAACCAAAATACAAAGAATAAAGGAAAATAATATTTTCTTGAGACTAGCATTGAGAAAAAATAATTACCATTCTGTACACTGCTTTTAATGAAGGCTGAGAAGTCACAACTTTCTCAAAAGAGCATTGTGAATGATTAAAAATCACAAATGAGGTAACAAAAACATCAGCTGTCTGAAATTCTGGGCATTTTGTGAATTCACCAGCTGGGCTGTAGCCCAGGCAGGCAATTTTCTCTATTCACTCCTCTACCTCCCCACATTATTCAGCGTTTTAGGAAGTGATTAATAAAAATGATTTTGCAATAAATTGTCTTAAGTAAGAGTTCAATCTGTTTACTGGTAAGTGTTATTTGTGTCCTCATTTGTAATGTATTTAATTAATAATGAAATTGTGCACTTTTAAAAATATGGAGTGATCTCTGGTGTTTTTGTTATTAAAAGTATGTGCTGATGAGGGATATCTATATATTTGAGGAAATTTAATTGATAGGGGTACAAAATTATATAACTTGAAATAATTGAAAATTATTTTATTTTTATCCCTATGAAAAAACACTGCCCACTTCCACCCTTTAATTTAGGCAACCATTTAAACCCTATGCTATATTCTTTAGTCATGCCTTTTATTAAAAAGGGAAACTACTTACAAAGACCATACTTTGATGTGTTGGATACAGATCCATATAACATTTTCACTAGTGCTGAAAACAAAAGTGCACTGCTCAATGAACAACTATATAAAACTTAAAACAGGCTTATTGAGGTACTGTACATATACCATACAATCCATACATTTAAAGTGTACAATCCAAAGGCATTTAGTATGTTCACAGATATACGAACAGTCAATCTTAGAACATTTTCATCACCTCAAAAGTAACTGTATACCACTTAGCTATCATGACTCTATCTCGTCATATGACCCTGCTCTATGCAATGATCTCATAAGTCCTACAAAAAGACAGAGATGAGACAAAATATTTAAGGCAGACAAAGTAGCATAAGCAAAAGTAAAAAGAATGGCTCAATCATGATTTAGTTAGAAAAAATAGAGTTCTATTTAGTAATCTCTTATAAACCCCTAAACCAGTAAAAAGAAAAGTGGCCTCACCTCCTAGAGTTTTCTAATCTAGCACATTCAGGTAATTGTGAAGGAATAGATTATAAAATGTTTTTCATTTATACAAATCTTGCTAGTGGCAACATTAATACAATGCACACTGATATGCTACATAAACTAGAATTTTATCATATCAAACCATAGATTTGTTCCATTTCAACAATCATACATACCATCTATCCATCCAACATGCACTGTGAAAGAACACACACACAAAAATCACATTATAAAATCAAGATAACACAGACAAATAAATGCAATTATATTTACTTTTGTTAAATATTATAACATAAATATCAATAATTTTAAAACTTTCAAATCTAAGTAATTATTGTTTTTTATTTATAATCTTTCACCATTATCTACAGGTTAAATATAAAAGGAGGTAAAAAGACTAACTCCTTAACAGGTTAACTGCTTTCTTTAATAAGTTATATACACAGATTCAGGCAACTCTTCTGTACTTCAATACTTAAACTAAAAATCCTGGTGAACAAGAAAAATTGATATTTCATTCTTTCCCCAAGGACTTTATTCTACCCCAAAATATGATCAGCTTAAATGATTGTCTTAGAAATATTATTTTTAAATAATTTATTGCATGTTAGGGAAGCTTATCAAATAACATTTTATGCAATTTACTTATATTAAATATTGTATACTTTCCTAAATATGACACACACTGCAATATGGAAATTAATCATCTCTTTAAGCCATAAAAAACTTATGCCTTCTGTGCATTACAGGAAAATATGAAATACGAACAAATAATTCTCAGAATAACTGAGATCCAAGAACATCATCTCCTAGGGAATTACCAGATTGGATCTTACAAAAATGGTCTCTATAGACATACACACACACACACACATGAACACACACATAAACACACACACTTTTACTTCTTGTAACTATGCCTCCAGAGAATTCAATATACATTGATTGCCCACCACACACCCTTCTTTTGAAATCCCAGATACATAGTTAAGGAGGGATATTTTAACTGAGTATGAAAAGTGAATGTGAGATAGAAAACACAGCCTCTTGAAGACCAATTGACCTAAAGCTGAATGTGCTATATTATAAATACCTATTTCCTTTTTGTTTATTCACTTAATAATATATCCAATCAAACACTCCATATCAATTTATGGAGAGATCCCAAAATATTTTATAGCTGCATAGTCCTTCTTCATGAGAATGTACAAAGTTTCTTATGTGATTCCATAAGAATTTTAGAATAGTTTTTCTACTTCCATGAAAAATACCTTTAGAATTTTGATAAAGACATCATTGAATCTGTTTGTTGCTTTGAGTATTGTGGACATTTTTATAATATGAATTCTTTCAATCCATGAACAGGAGATATCTTTTTATTTATTTGTCTCCTCTTTAGTTTCTATTATCAACATTTTATAGTATTCAGTGTACAGATCGTTCAAAAATCTCGACCCTCATCCTGCAACACACACAAAAACCGACTCAAAATGGATAAAGACCTAAATGAAAAATCTTAAATCTTAAATTTCTAGAAGAAAACATAGGAGAAAAGCACTTTTATATTGGCCTTGGCAATAATATTTTTAGATATGACACCAAAAGCACAGCCAACAAAAGCAAAACTAGACAAGAGGGATCTAATTAAACTAAACAACTTCTGTACCACAAAAGAAACAATTTACAAAATGAAAAGACAACCTACAGAATGGGAAAAATATTTGAAACTACATATTGATAAGGGGTTAATATAAAAAATCTATAAAGAAATGTAACGATAGCAAGAAAACAAATAATTTAAAAAGGAGCAAAAGACTTGAATAGACATTTCTCATAAGACATAAACATGACCAATATGTATATGAAAAGGTATTCAGCATCACTAATCATCAGGTAAATGTAAACCAAACACCAATGATACATTACCTCACACCTGTTAAGATGCCTACTATCAAAAAGACAAGAGACATAAAGTGTCAGTGAAGGTTCGGAGAAAAGAGAACCCTTGTACATTGTTTGTGGGAATGTACTCTGGTGCAACCATTATAAAAACCTGTAGGGAGGGTATTCAACAATTTAAAAGTAGAATTACCACATGATCCAGCATTCTGTCTTCTGGGTATATAACCAAAGGAGCTAAAATAAACACCTCATATAAATATCTACACTCTCATGTTCATTGCCACACTATTCACAATAGGTAAGATATGGAAGCAGCCTAAGTGAATATGGATGGGTGAATGGATAAGGAAATTTGTTACACACACACACACACCTCTCTCTCACACAGAAATAATACTGTCATTTGTGATGACATGGAGAAACCTAGAGGACATTATGCCAAGTGAAATTAGCCAGACACAGAAAGAAAAATACTGCATGATATTATTAATACTTACTATGGAATAGAACAGTGGTTACAAAGGATGGTGAGGGTAAGGAAATGGAGAAATGTAGGTCAAAGGGTACAAACTTGCAGTTATGTAGAATGAATAAGTCTAGAGGTCTAATGGACAGCAGGACTATGGTTAATAATATTGTAATATATATTGAAAATTTGTGAAGACAGTAGATTTTAGGTGGTCTTACCACAAACAAGAGATAACTGTGAAAGGTGATGTATATTTTAATTTTCTTACCTTTAGCAATCACTTAACTATGTATATGTATAAAAACATCATGTTGTATATCTTTAATATATACAATAAAAATAAATTTTTAAAAATACTTCTTATTTAATAATACTACCTCTGATTAATTTCACTTCTCTAATAGCAGTGGCTAATTACAGCTAATTAGCCACTGTTACAATTGTTAACTAAAACTTATAGGAAATTACTTTTTTAGATTAAGCTTTGCACTAGGCCCCTCCAGACCACACTACAAATCAAACTGCAGTCATTCATGCTAAAGATCCAAATCAACAAAGGGAAACTAAGTTGTTACTTGACTTTATGAAATCAGGAGAGAGAGTAACAGCGTTTTCAAAATAGCCCAGGTTTAGTCTTCAATTGGCATGATAATTAAGTTCCCTCTGTTTTAATCTTTACAACCAAAAGTAACCTGAAGTAACCTGATGTTAGTCAGTCAGTAGTCTTTCTATTGTTCTGTCTGCCTGACCCCAACTTACAAGGAAAGGCTTTGAAATGACCAATCTGCTTTCTGTTCTTTGTTTCTGTTTTTTTTCAGCCCTTTTTCTGTTTAGAAAGCCAATCTTCTCCACTGGACTCATTGGAATATGTATTCTGTTTTATGAAATGAAGTGTTGCCAGATTCTAGAATTGCAGTAAAGCCAATTGAGATCTTTGAACTAAATTTGTTATAATTTTATCTTTTTACTCCATGATAAATAGAAGTGGATATAGAAGATATTCTTTCCTTGTTTGCCATTTTAGTGAAAATGTATCAACTATTTGCACAATCTGTAAAAATCTAGTTGTAGTATAAGGGCGTGTGTGTGTGTGTGTGTGTGTGTGTGAGTGTACACTTGTTATAAAAATATAACCAATTTACACTTTATTGTTTTCTATTCATCAGAAATAATTTTTCAAACTGTTGAGACCCTTTTAAGCCTCTGTGGGAATAATAATATGAGTTTTAGTTTATGTCTAGTAATAAGTTCTCTTTGGTTTATTTATTTTGTTTTTGAATGTTTTTACTAAAATTTTATTTAGAATTTTTACAGGCATATCTATGTTATATATTGATCTCTAGGTTTTTTTGTTGTTTTTGCACTGTCTTTGTCAGTTTACAAATAAATAATATACACAATCCATTTTTCAAAAAGCTACTTTGGGTCAGTTTTAATGTTCTTGAGCTATCATTCTTGCCTTTATTCATTTAATACTTTTATTTTGCATTGTTGTGTGTTCTAAGTATATTTCAAACTTCTCTTGAACTGTATTATTCACTTTTCTGTTGAAAATTTGGCTGTCAATCTTACTGTTCTTAATGAGAATTTTTCTGACAAAGATCTCTGTGTATGTTATGTTAAAAGCAGTTTCACTATATTCTTTTTAGGTGTAGTGTTGTATTAGTCTGTTTTCACACTGCTGATAAAGACATATGCAAGACTGGGCAATTTACAAAAGAAAAAGGTTTAATGGACTTACAGTTCCACATGACTGGGAAGGCCTCACAATCATGGTGTAAGGCAAGAAGGAGAAAGTCAAGTCTTAAATGGCAGCAGGCAGAAAGAGAGAGAGAGAGGTTGTGCAGGGAAACTCCTCCTTATAAAATCATCAGATCTCATGAGACTTATTCACTATCATGAGAACGGCATGGGAAAGACCTGCCTCCACAATTCAATTACCTCCCACTAGGTCTCTCCCACAATAAGTGGGAATTCAAGATGAGATTTGGTTGGGGACACAGCCAAACAATATCATTCTGCCCCTGGCCCCTCCCGAATCTCATGTCCTCCCATTTCAAAACAAATCATGCCTTCTCAACAGTCCCCCAAAGTCCTAACTCATTTCAGCATTAACTCAAAAGTCCACAGTCCAAAGTCTTATCTGAGACAAAGTAAGTCCCTTCAAACTATGAGCCTGTAAAACCAAAGCAAAATAGTGACTTCCTAGATACAATGGGGGTACAGGCATTGGGTAAATACAGCTGCTCCAAATGGGAGAAATTGTCCAAAACAAAGGGGATACAGCACCCATGCAAGTTTGAAATCCAGCAAGGGAGTCAAATCTTAAAGCTCCAAAATGATTTTCTTTGACTCCATATCTCAAATGTGGGTCATGCTGATGCAAGAGGTGGTTCCCATGGTCTTGGGCAGCTCCACCCCTGTGGCTTTACAGGGTACAGCCTCTCTCACAGCTAATTTCACAGGCTGGCATTGAGTGTCTGTGGTTTTTCCAGGTGAATGGTGCAAGCTGTTGGTGGATCTACCATTCTGGAGTCTGGAGGATGCTGGCCCACTTCTGACAGCTCCACTAGGCAGTGCCCCAATAAGGACGCTGTGGGGGTGCTCCCACAAAACATTTCCCTTCCACACTGCCATACAGAAGTTCTTCATGAGGGCCTCACCCCTGTAGCAAACTTCTGCCTGGACATCCAGGCATTTCCATACATCCTCTGAAATCTAGGCAGAGGTTCCCAAACCCTAATTCTTGATATTGGTGACTTGTAGGCTCAACATCACATGGAAGCTGCTAAGGCTTGGGGTTTCCACCCTCTGAAGCTACAGCCCGAGCTCTACATTTGCCCCTTTCAGCCAGGGCTGAAGCAGCTGGGACACAGGGCACCAAGTCCCTAGGCTGCACACAACATGGGGACCCTGGGCCCAGCCCACAAAACCACATTTTCCTCCTAGGCCTCCAGGCCTTTGATGTGAGGGACTGCCATGAAGACCCCCGACATGCCCTGGAAACATTTTCCCCATTGTTTTGGGGATTAAAATTCAGCTCCTCATTACTTATGCAAATTTCTGCCAGCTTGAATTTCTCCCCAGAAAATGGAATTTTCTTTTCTATTGCATTGTCAGGCTGCAAATTTTCCAAACTTTTGTGATCTCTTTCCCTTATAAAGCTGAATGTCTTTAAAAGCACCCAAGTCACATCTTGAATGCTTTGCTGCTTAGAAATTTCTTCTGCCAGATACCATAAATGATCTCTCTTTGCTAAAACATAACAAGACTCACCTTTGCTCCAGTTCCCAACAAGTTCCTCATCTCCATCTGAGACCACCTCAGCCTGGACTTTATTGTCTGTATCACTGTCAGCATTTTGGGCAAAGCTGTCGAACAAATCTCTAGGAAGTTCCAAGCTTTCCCACATTTTCCTATCTTCTTTTGAGCCCACCAAACTGTTCCAACCCCTGCCTGTTACCTAGTTCCAAAGTCTCTTCCACATTTTCAAGTATCTTTTTCAGCAGTGCCCCACTCTACTGGTACCGATTTACTGCATTAGTCTGTTTTCACGCTGCTGATAAAGACATGTCCAAGACTGGGCAATTTACAAAAGAAAGAGGTTTAACAGACTCACAGTTCTATGTGGTTGGGGAGGCCTCACAATCATGGCAGAAGGCAAGGAGGAGCAAGTCACACCTTACATGGATGGCAGCAGGCAAATAGAGAGAGGGAGAGCTTGTGCAGGGAAACTCCTTATAAAACCATCAGATCTCGTGACTTATTCACTATCATGAGAACAGCACAGAAAAGACCTGCCCCCATGATTCAATTACCTCCCACCAGGTACCTTGCTAAATACGTGGGAATTAAAGATGAGATTCCAGTGGAGACACAGCCAAACCATATCAAGTGTTGATTGATAAATTTAATATTTAGGAATTATTCAGAGGAGAATCCAGCAAAGGAAATGAGAAAGAACCACTAACAAGGTTATGTAGAAAACCAGATAATATTTCATTAAAAATAGGCAAAGAAGTTACATCAAATAGAAGGCAGTGATCAACTGAGATTCATTATCATCACTAAATAGATGATTCATGAATTTGGAAAAAGAAGGATTGGTGAATTACAGGCTAAAAATTGAGAAGAGATTGAGATTGAGATTGAGAAGAGAATGTGAATTTGAAAAGTAAGGATAACAATAATAGCCATAGGTAGCCATAGGTAGGAAATAGTGCTTTCCAAATCAATATTACAAAACAAGCAAGAAGTATCTTTTAGGAGTAGAATATTTCAAGTATTTGATTACAATAGAAACCTTGATTCAGCTTTGAGTAAATAATACCATAAATATAAAGCAAAAAAAAAAAAACAGTAAAAAAAAAGAAAAGAAAGCATCTGTAACTAAACTTTTTAAATTGTTACCAACTAATAAAAATTAGTATCTATTGTTACAAGTTACAATATCTGACTATAGGTATTCTAACATAGTTGAGGAAAAGAGACATGAAGGATAGGCAATATATTCTAAAATATAAAAAAGTACATTTTGAAATATTCAGTAACAGAGTTCAGGCTCTGCTGAGAACTTTTTATGAGAAATGTCCTAAAATGTTAAAAGATTCTAATCATAGATTACAGCTAATGTGACTTAGCCTTAAATTATTTTTAACTTACTAAGAAATTTACTCATTAAGAAATTTGCAAATAAAATTTATTCTGGAGAGGAAAGGATTTTATATTACTGTTTAATTGATCAAATTTTGAGCTATTTCTTGAGACAAAACATGAAAGTTTTGACAGTTTTCCTTTGAATAGCAAATGAATGTCTTTTAAGTATATGTATTTTAATTTGGAAATATTAACGTGATGGATCAACCAAACATGTCTGCATATATAGTTAGTTGGAGAAGCACATATCTAATATAATTTATTGTGAAACGAACTAAGTAAAGTAAGTAATTTCATGGCTAAGTCAACTGGCAGACTAGAATGGCCTTTGTAGGATAGTTGCTATTGAGTCGCTAAACAAAAATTAAATGGTACGATAAAGTTGCACAGACAATTGAATGATTAACTCTGCCTTGTAAAGACAGTTAATGTTCTTAAGAAAGGTAACACAAGGTATTAGGAAGCAAAAGAGTGTGGAAGCTTTATGTAAGGATCCTTACCAACCAGGGAAAAGTAATACCACTAATTATCCTTTTAGTCTTTATCCTGGAGTGCTCAGTATGCAAAGAAAATAAATGTCCTCTAACACATAGCTCAGAAAGAACAGAAGACAAAAGTTTAAAAGACATCAAAGTCTTCAACTGCATAATGAAAACTAAGCCTTGCTGAGCTTAAATTTTGACCATTCTTTTTAGCTCCACATCTTTCAAGGCCATCTTAACCTCACTGAGATATATTTTGATCCTATGCCTAATGCTAATAATAATTTTTAAATCACACTGTTATTTCCAGAATTGGTCAATCACATAGAATATCAAGCAGTGCCTGTCATTTAGTGAGTAGTACACAAGATAAAGGTCTTATTTTTAATACCACAGTTTGTGCATCACCTGAGAAGAAAAGCTGAAAGCATTTTAGGATAAAGCATTTCAACATTTCAGGTAGAAGCTCTCTCAAGAAATAAGAAGTACCTATATTTAAAAAGCTGTGTTACAAGCTGAAGACCAATAATTTAAAACAACATAAAACAAAAACAAAGAGACAGTATTAATAAACTACCTGGAGATTAATAATTCAGAGGCCAGTGGTAGTGATTCTAATAGGTATAATGTAAGTGATATGTCATAAACCAACTGAAGCACCAGAGATGGCAGATGATATAACTAATCCACCTGGAAAGGGAAGAAGTCAGGAAGAATGGGAAAGTTTTGCTTTAAGTGTACTAGATCTTTATTGAGAGTTATAGAGCATTCACTTTCTAAAGTAGATGACAGAAAATTTAAGATATATAAACTATTTCAGAATAACTCAGTAACAAATTAGTGATTCAACTTGGGCAAGATATTTTAAGCAAACTGATCCTCCTTGGCACATAACAATAAAAAGTAATCAGAAGATTGAGAGAGACTTAGGATTTGCTTTTATTAGATTGTGTCAAAATGTTATATGTGTATTTTTCATTTCCTGTGCTCTTAAATCAATGTACAAAAATCACAAGCATTCTTATACACCAATAACAGACAAACAGAGAGCCAAATCATGAGTGAACTCCCATTCACAATTGCTTCAAAGAGAATAAAATACTTAGGAATCCAACTTACAAGGGACATGAAGGACCTCTTCAAGGAGAACTACAAACCACTGCTCAAGGAAATAAAAGAGGATACAAACAAATGGAAGAACATTCCATGCTCATGGGTAGGAAGAATCAATATCGTGAAAATGGTCATACTGCCCATGGTAATTTATAGATTCAATGCCATCCCCATCAAGCTACCAATGACTTTCTTCACAGAATTGGAAAAAACTACTTTAAAGTTCATATGGAACCAAAAAAGTGGCCACATAGCCAAGTCAATCCTAAGCCAAAAGAACAAAGCTGGAGGCATCACACTACCTGACTTCAAACTATACTACAAGGCTACAGTAACCGAAACAGCATGGTACTGGTACCAAAACAGAGATATAGATCAATGGAACAGAACAGAGCCCTCAGAAATAACGCCGCATATCTACAACTATCTGATCTTTGACAAACCTGAGAAAAACAAGCAATGGGGAAAGGATTCCCTATTTAATAAATGGTGCTGGGAAAACTGGCTAGCCATATGTAGAAAGCTGAAACTGGATCCCTTCCTTACACCTTAGACAAAAATCAATTCAAGATGGAGTAAAGACTTAAATGTTAGACCTAAAACCATAAAAACCCTAGAAGAAAACCTAGGCAATACCATTCAGGACATAGGCATGGGCAAGGACTTCATGTCTAAAACACCAAAAGCAATGGCAACAAAAGCCAAAATTGACAAATGGGATCTAATTAAACTAAAGAGCTTCTGCACAGCAAAAGAAACTACCATCAGAGTGAACAGGCAACCTACAAAATGGGAGAAAATTTTCACAACCTACTCATCTGACAAAGGGCTAATATCCAGAATCTACAATGAACACAAACAAATTTACAAGAAAAAAACAAACAACCCCATCAAAAAGTGGGTGAAGGATATGAACAGACACTTCTCAAAAGAAGACATTTATGCAGCCAAAAAACACATGAAAAAATGCTCACCATCACTGGCCATCAGAGAAATGCAAATCAAAACCACAATGAGATACCATCTCACACCAGTTAGAATGGCGATCACTAAAAAGTCAGGAAACAACAGGTGCTGGAGAGGATGTGGAGAAATAGGAACACTTTGACACTGTTGGTGGGACTGTAAACTAGTTCAACCCTTGTGGAAGTCAGTGTGGCGATTCCTCAGGGATCTAGAACTAGAAATACCATTTGACCCAGCCATCCCATTACTGGGTATATACTCAAAGGACTATAAATCATGCTGCTATAAAGACACATGCACACGTATGTTTATTGTGGCACTATTCACAATAGCAAAGACTTGGAATGAACCCAAATGTCCAACAATGATAGACTGGATTAAGAAAGTGTGGCATATATACACCATGGAATACTATGCAGCCATGAAAAATGATGAGTTCATATCCTTTGTAGGGACATGGATGAAATTGGAAATCATCATTCTCAGCAAACTATTGCAAGGACAAAAAACCAAACACCGCATGTTCTCACTCATAGATGGGAATTGAACAATGAGAACACATGGACACAGGAAGGTGAACATCTCACTCTGGGGACTGTTGTGGGGTGGGGGGAGGGAGGAGGGATAGCATTAGGAGATATACCTAATGCTAAATAACGAGTTAATGGGTGCAGCACACCAGCATGGCACATGTATACATATGTAACTAACCTGCACATTGTGCACATGTACCCTAAAACTTAAAGTATAATAATAATAATAATAATAATAAAATTTCTAAAAGTTTGGCCGGGCATGGCAGATCACGCCTGTAATCCCAGCCCTTTGGGAGGCTGAGGTAGGCAGATCACTTGAGGTCAGGAGTTCAAGACCAGCCTGGCCAACATGGTGAAACCCCATCTCTACTAAAAATACAAACATTAGCCAGGCGTAGTGGCGCGCACCTGCAGTCCTAGCTACTAGGTAGGCTGAGGCAAGGAATAGCTTGGGCCCCAAAGGAGGATCCTGCAGGGAGATCATGCCGTTATACTCCAGCCTGGGTGATAGAGTGAGACTCCATCTTAAAAAAAAAAAAAAAAAAATCTAAAAGTTAACTAACACTATAGGAAATGGAAATGGAAAAGTAAGTATACTTAAATGACAGAAGAAAATTAATCAATGTTTAAATAACTCCTTTTCCTAAATCATGTTTATAATCCAAATATCTTTCAAAGTCTAATTCGTTTTATAAATTCTACAAACATTTGTGTAATTGTCCAGTTAATTACATACTATATGTATTTTTCTCCCTGACTATATTTTGTTCTGCCCCTTTAGATGTTATTTTTCAAACATATTTTCTTCCAATCAAGAGCCACAATTTTTAAAATATGAAATGAAAAAAATAATGTGGCCTAATATGCAAACATTTATGAAAAAATCATGAAATAGGATGTGTATCTGTGAAAATGTTTTCTATTTTTTATTTAAAAATATTCTGGTCATTACATAGAAATTAATTTCTAATCAAATCTGACCTATAGCTAGAACATCTCCTTAAGAGACAGTTTTAATTCTTCTGTTATCCTGGTCTCACTGCTTGGAACTATATCTATGTATGCATATGTCTATATCTATGTATATCATTCACATATACATATATTTGATATATATATTAGAAAACACATTCTGAAAAAATAACTACATTGAGTTCACATTGATCTTATTTAATAATCACTCACAAATCATTTGCAGTTAGCTTCAGAGCATCCCAAGTGAGGCAAAGGGAGTTTTGAGAGGTATGAAAATAGGAATTAAATATTCTATTTTAAAAATAAACCAATACTCAACCATAACTTAAACTGTTTGTAAATATAGCTTCTCATAGAAACAAAATAACTAGATTCTGTAGAATACATTTTAAAATAAAAATTATATACATTAATATACATTTTTAAATTATTCTCAACACATGATCAAATGTTATAACTGTCTTTTAATTTCCTTAAATAGAATATATACCAAAAAGTTGGTAGTATGACAAAATATAAATAAATATTAGTTTTAATTTGGTTATAATTAATCACAGGTAAAAGAAAATATAATAACCTTTGTATTGTATGATACATCAAATGAAATTTAAATAAAATAATACTTTATAGTCTTGATTAATTGGAATGCTTAAAAGTCAAATGAGATATATTGAAAAATTAGCTCAATTTCCTTTAAATGTCTAAATAAAGTTAGATAGAAATAAAAACTATCTATCATAAAAAAGTGAAAGAAAATTAGCTTCTCTAAAACAAAAAAATTTATGAAAAAGTTTGAAAAGACATAATGATAAATATCAAAGCAATAGAAGGAAAAAGGGAGAACTGTGTCACAGAAGCTACTACTGTATACAATGACATTATTTGAGACTCCTTTCTTCATTTCCTTTATATAATACAATGTAATGTTCATTTCCTTGAGAAAGAGACAATCCTGTATATCACATTCATGAAGGCTTTTTTCACTTGTTGGTTTCTTAAGGTATAGATGAAAGGGTTCAAAAGTGGAGCAACAGAGGTATTGAGCACCGAAATTCCCTTTGAAAAAGATACCTTTTGTTTGACCGATGGCTTAACATACATGAAGATGCAGCTGCCATAAGAAAGGGATATCACAATCATGTGAGAAGAACATGCGGAAAAAGCCTTTTTCTTCTCACTGGTTGAAGGGATTTTTAGAATTGTCAGGGCAATGTAAGTATATGATATTATCACCATTACCAATGTGACTAAGAGTGTCACCAACGCTGAAATGAATCCCATCCTCTCCAGGAGCTGCGTGTCTGTGCAAGAAATCTGCAGGAGTGGAGTAGTGTCACAGTAGAAATGATCAACGACGTTGGAGGCACAGAAGTCAAGATTTAGGCCTAAGAGGAGTGGTGGAAAGATGATGAGAAAACCAGCAAGCCAACACCCAAGCACAAGCTGCATGCAGATTTTGCTGCTCGTGATGGTGATGTAATGCAGGGGCTTACAGATGGCCACATAGCCATCATAGGACATGGCTGCCAGCAAGGAAAATTCTGACGCTCCAAGTAGGAAGGCAAAAAACACTTGAGTGACACAACTGTTATAGGAAATGCTTTTGTCCCCAGTTGCCATAGTAACTAGCAATTTAGGGATGCATGTAGTAGTATAGGAAATTCCTAAGAAGGAAAAATTCCGAAGGAAAAAATACATGGGAGTCTTAAGGTGAATATCCACCAGGGTGAGTGTGATGATAATCAGATTGCCAGTGATGCTTAGCACATAGGTGAGAAGCAGGAAGATAAACAACACAACTTTCAATTCTGGGTTATCAGTCAAACCTGCTAGGATGAACACCGTCACTCTGGTATGGTTTCTTATTACCATCCTCTGAATTTTATCAGCTCTGTATAGAAAAAAGTAATAATTATCTCTACAGAAAAATAACAGTGATCACAGTGTTTAAGCTAAAGTTAGCAAAGTGAGGTTTCAGATACAGCAATACAATGTTCATTAATATTTTCAAGATGCTTATGACAGGAAGAATAATAGTTTGTGTCTCCAGAGGATTTGGATAGAGAATTAAAACTTTGCTACCCAAGAATAATCTACATACTGATAGTAATTGTTCATTTATTTTATGTGAATTAATTACAGAGAAACTAAACGAACTGAAAGGATAGAAAATGCTTTTTCTTTCTTGATGATACGCAAGAATTTGGATGGCACACCACTTTTTGCTCAAAGAAGTTTAATTGAAGAAAAATTTTTAAATTTTGCATATAAAACTCCAAATAATACCTGTCATTAGAAGTACATGTGACCATATTTTGCATTTAACATGCACACACACATACACACACACACAAACACACACAAATCTAACCATCACTGATAACCAATGCTAGTACACCTTTATCATTTTACTCAACTAATCAAACTCAAATGCTTAATTCCTGTCTCATTTACTTTCATTTCTAATAAGATCCAGTTTCAGATCAGTGAAAATGAGGCACAGGGAATGATTTCATTCACTATTCTTTTTAGTGTTTCCATCACCTTAATCTCTATTGGTACCCACCCAAGCTTTCCCATACTGAACCTCAATACCAAATCAGCAGGAAGAGTAGAATAATGTTAGCAAGCCACTGCAGTTTTCCTCTGAAGTTTTGCTCTTGAGAATGGACCAGGTAAAGTGAAAAGTGGGATACAGGAAAACAGAAGCAGAGAGAAATACATAAATATGGGTTTAGGAAATTGTATGTTGTGAAAGAAGTAAAGACGAAGCTGTATGAAAACCTAGGGAGACAAGAAAGATTTTAGAGATAGGATAATCAGATAGAGGAAAGAATTAAAAGAAGATTAAAATAGGTAAGATAGTAAAAATTATAAGGGTGAAATTTTTAATAATGAAATTTCTCTGTGTTTTTATTTTACATACTCACATTTCTTCTTTGTGTAAAATAGAGATTGAAAACATGAACAATTTTGAGTTCAGCATGGCCTTAAAAATATTTGATAAATTACAAATGCATAATAAATCATTGAAGAGTGTTGACACAAAATTTTAGGAGGCATATAGTGATATTAAAATATCCAGCTAATATGGAATTAATGAGATAATAATAATAGTTAACACTTTTCTACATCCGGTATATGTGATAAGTGAGACAGTGAGATCAAGAAACAAAATCGTTCAGGTTTACACAGCTAGTAAATTTGAGATCCGGTATTAAGATTGAGTTTATTTTCCAAAATGTCTTCTGGTACACAAGCAATTGTATACCAGACTATAGTGCATTTCTTAAAACAAAGCAATTAATGATATATCTAGGGAAAATTTTCTTCCTGGGCATTTTAATCACCAAACACATGAAATAAGTCTTTGTGATGTGCATGACATTATATAGGACTACGTTTTCTGTTGTGAAAATATCAATTTAATTACTTCCAATCACAGAAACATACATTATTAAGAAGGCAGACACTTGAGTAAAAATAAACATATGAAAATTAGTCAAAGCTGTTTCCAATAATATCTAGAGAAGTTTACAGGAGGTAATTTAGATTCTAAGATAGGTCTTAGAGGGAGATAAGGAAATAAGGCGAGTTATTCCTAGGAAAGGGAAAGCCTGAACAGAAACAAAGGGAAGGGCACATGCATGACTTCATTAGAAACAATGAGTAGCATTCTGCTATTAAAACTGTGCGTGTTAATAATGCAGGCATATATGAGTGAAATGAAATGACTGTTATTTTACCCTGGACATTGCTTTCACATTCGGATAATTATGAACCAATCTGTCACAAAATTTTTCTTGTGTATACAAATCACAATAGTGGCCATCATTGTAGGAATCCACATATCTAAAACACCTAAATCAGAGTTTTATCATGTAGACCATTCCTTTGACCAACTTCAACAATCATACATATCAACTATTCCCCAGCAACACTGTAAAGATAATGAAATTCACTTTATAAAACTAAGAGAAGTCAGGCCTATGAATGCAATTTAAAGGTTAAAAAAAGGAAAGATTAAACTTTAATGGTAAAATTAGAACAAATCTTACTCACAACTTATCTGAAAGGAAATGTTTCCTTTAGCTTTTAGAAATATTAATCATTTTTATCTCTTTGAGTTTTATGTCTTCAAAATTTTAAAATAAAAACATTTATATGAAACATGCAAAAAATTATTAAAGATATAGACAGATTTATTTAGACAAAAGCATCTCTGCTTTAACATTTAACTCTTTTATCATTATGCTGAATCAAGCATATTGATACTGCATTTCTCTCTGAATGAATCTCTCTATCCCATAATCTATGATTATTATTTCTCACCTATAAAGAGCAATCTTGGAAATGGTTTGTTTAGCTATTTTATTGCAGTTAGACTAGTGCATTAAAATTCCTCTTAACTATATGTTAATTATTTATGTGTTGAATGTTTTCCTAAGCAGTATTACACACAGTGCCACATAAAATTAATCAACTCTTGATCCCTTGGAGTTTTTATGCTTTCTGTGCCCTGAAAAAAAATAAAGATTATGAAGGATTCTCAGGAAAATATCAGATCCAAGAACACCATTTCCCAAAGGATGACTACTTTATATGTTATTCAAATGTTCTCTTAAGGCACTAAATAACTTTAAAAACAAAATACCTACTTAAAAAAAACTACATCAAAAAAACTGTGTCTCCAGAGAAATCAGTGTAGATTTCCCCAATATGTGTTTGTCCTCCCATCTCTATGTTTTGAAATCCCAGATATATAGATGAGGATTTGGAAGCATTATATAGTATCATATAATGTTTTAATGTTTAATGTTTAATAATGTTCAATATTCATCAAAGTGTATTTTTAAATATGATACTCTTTCTCAAGGGAAGTGGGGATATTTTGTGCATTAACCACAAATAATACAAAATGTACTGTGCATTGTTTTTCTTGTTTAAAAGGTTGAAGCTTGAAGCTAAGTATCCTTAGTGCTTATAAACATTATTTACCTTAATTGAAATATTACATTAAACATTGACCCACATAAAAAAGAAAACTATTATTTTATGTGAGACTAAAAGGTGGGAATATAAAATGGAGAATGTAGCCTGTCATAGACAAAATTCTACCTCAAGCTAAATGCACATCATTAATTCATCAGGTACAGCTGAACATTTTATGTCCTATATAAACTTGACTTTCTTTTCTGCAAGTTATACTTTCTGCAGTCTTTGGGATTTTGTCTAGAGGTCTGAAACACATTTCATAATAGATAACAATTTTCCACTTCTTCCATATTAATAGAAGTTTACATGTCCTTGCCTTTGGTACAATTTATGGTAAACTTGTGGCTAAATTCTAGCCAAAGGATGGAAATATAGATAGTTTGTGCAATTTCCTGGAATCATCCTTCATGTTCTTGTCAGCATCTCTTTTCTCCTAAAGGTGGAGGACAATGTAGAGGAGGCCCTAATGTGCACACAATGCACCCAAATCACAAATGGGGTACCCCAAGTATATTAAATTCCCAGTCTTTTTAGAGACTACTTGCAAACCTGCCTAACTTTTTCCCACTAGAAGACAATACTCTGGTCAGTAAAAAAGAAAGACACCACTCAAAGGTCAGCACAGCAGTGTAGAAAACCAATTCGGAAAGGGTAAATTTATGTAAAATAGGTGAAGGGTGAGGATCAGTAAGAGAAAAGTGGGCCCAATGGGAAGTTAGGTTCTCAATTCAGTTCAAGGATTTAACTTGCAGCTTGGCCTTCAGGCATTAAACTGTCTTCAGCTTGGAGGTGAGGTTTCACTGGGGATGTGCCCCTATCTCCCTAGGCATTTGACTGTCTCCTGTCACTATCAAGTGACATGCAGGTGGTGTAATAGTACCTTATTGTCTCTGTTATCCTCACAGAGCCATCTCTGTCTGGTAAAGGATGGAAGATGCAGCAGTCAATCAAAATTAAGGCTCTTGGGCACTTGGGGAGACATAGAGTGGAAATTTTCTTCTGGAGGAAAGAGCCCAGGATACTTCTTAAAGGCAAAGGTGGTAGAGCCAAGATGGCCGAATAGGAACAGCTCCAGTCTACAGCTCCCAGTCTGAGCGATGCAGAAGACGGGTGATTTCTGCATTTCCAACTGAGGTACTGGGTTCGTCTCACTGGGGAGTGCCGGACAGTGGGTGCAGGACAGTGGGTGCAGTGCACCGTGCATGAGCCGAAGCAGGGCGAGGCATTGCCTCACCCAGGAAGTGCAAGGGGTCAGGGAATTCCATTTCCTAGTCAAAGAAAGGGGTGACAGATGGCACCTTGAAAATCGGGTCACTCCCACCCTAATACTGCACTTTTCCAATGGGCTTAACAAATGGCACACCAGCAAATTATATCCCGTGCCTGGCTTGGAGGGTCCTACGCCCATGGAGCCTCGCTCATTGCTAGCACAGCAGTCTGAGATCAAACTGCAAGGCGGCAGCGAGGCTGGGGTGGGGCACCTGCCAATGCCCAGGTTTGAGTAGGTAAACAAAGCAGCTGGGAAACTCGAACTGGGTGGAGCCCACCACAGCTCAAGGAGGCCTGCCTGCCTCTGTAGGCTCCACCTCTGGGGGGCAGGGCACAGACAAACAAAAGACAGCAATAACTTCTGCAGACTTAAATGTCCCTGTCTGACAGCTTTGAAGAGAGTAGTGGTTCTCCCAGCACGCAGCTTGAGATCTGAGAATGGGCAGACTTCCTCCTCAAGTGGGTCTCTGAACCCTGAGTAGCCTAACTGGGAGGCACCCCCCAGTAGGAGTAGACTGACACCTCACACAGCCGGGTACTCCTCTGAGACAAAACTTCCAGAGGAATGATCAGGCAGCAGCATTTGCTGTTCACCAATATCTGCTGTTCTGCAGCCACCACTGCTGGTACCCAGGCAAACAGGGTCTGGAGTGGACCTCCAGCAAACTCCAACAGACCTGCAGCTGAGGGTCCTGACTGTAAGAAGGAAAACTAACAAACAGAAAGGACATCCACACCAAAAAACCATCTGTACGTCACCATCATCAAAGACCAAAGGTAGATAAAACCACAAAGATGGGGAAAAAACAGAGCAGAAAAACCGGAAACTCTAAAAATCAGAGCATCTCTCCTCCTCCAAAGGAACACAGCTCCTCACCAGCAATGGAACAAAGCTGGATGGAAAATGACTTTGATGAGTTGAGAAAAGAAGGCTTCAGAAGACGAAACTACTCCAAGCTGAAGGAGGAAGTTCGAACCAATGGCAAAGAAGTTAAAAACTTTGAAAAAAAATTAGACGATTGGATAACTAGAATAACCAATGCAGAGAAGTCCTTAAAGGACCTGATGGAGCTGAAAACCATGGCATGAGAACTACCTGATGAATGCACAAGCCTCAGTAACCAATGTGATCAACTGGAAGAAAGGGGATCAGCGATGGAAGACGAAATGAATGAAATGAAGCATGAAGAGAAGTTTAGAGAAAAAAGAATAAACAGAAATGAACAAAGCCTCCAAGAAATATGGGACTATGTGAAAAGACCAAATCTACTTCTGATTGGTGTACCTGAAAGTGATGAGGAGAATGGAACCAAGTTGGAAAACACTCTGCAAGATATTATCCAGGAGAACTTCCTCAATCTAGCAAGGCAGGCCAACATTCAAATTCAGGAAATACAGAGAACACCACAAAGATACTCCTCGAAAAGAGTAACTCCAAGACACATAATTGTCAGATTCACCAAAGTCAAAATGAAGGAAAAAATGTTAAGGGCAGCCAGAGAGAAAGGTCAGGTTACCCACAAAGGGAAGCCCATCAGACTAACAGCAGATCTCTCAGCAGAAACTCTACAAGCCAGAAGAGAGTGGGGGCCAATATTCAACATTCTTAAAGGAAAGAATTTTCAACCCAGAATTTCATATCCAGCCAAACTAAGCTTCATAAGTGAAGGAGAAATAAAATCCCTTACAGACAAGCAAGTGCTGAGAGATTTTGTCACCACTAGGCCTGCCTAAAAGAGCTTCTGAAGGAAGCACTAAACATGGAAAGGAACAACCAGTACCAGCCACTGGAAAACCATGCCAAATTGTAAAGACCATCAAGGCTAGGAAGAAACTGCATCAACTAATGAGCAAAATAACCACCTAACATCATAATGATGGGATTAAATTCACACATAACAATACTAACCTTAAATGTAAATGGGCTAAATGCTCCAACTAAAAGACACAGACTGGCAAATTGGTTAAAGAGTCAAGACCCATCAGTGTGCTGTATTCAGGAAACCCATCTCACGTGCAGAGACATACATAGGCTCAAAATAATGGGATGGGGGAAGATCTACCAAGCAAATGGAAAACAGAAAAAGGCAGGGGTTGCAGTCATAGTCTCTGATAAAACAGACTTTAAACCAACAAAGATCAAAAGAGACAAAGAAGGCCATTACATAATGGTAAAGGGATCAATTCAACAAGAAGAACTAACTATCCTGAATATATATGCACCCAATACAGGAGCACCCAGATTCATAAAGCAAGCCCTTAGTGACCTACAAAGAGACTTAGACTCCCACACAATAATAATGGGAGACTTTAACACCCCACTGTCAACATTAGACAGATCAACGAGACAGAAAGTTAACAAGTATATCCAGGAATTAAACTCAGCTCTGCACCAAGCGGACCTAATAGACATCTACAGAACTCTCCACCCCAAATCAACAGAATATACATTCTTTTCAGCACCACGCCACACCTATTCCAAAATTGACCACATAGTTGGAAGTAAAGCACTCCTCAGCAAATGTAAAAGAACAAATTATCACAAACTGTCTCTCAGACCACAGTGCAATCAAACTAGAACTCAGGATTAAGAAACTCACTCAAAACTGCACAACTACATGGAAACTGAACAACCTGCTCCTGAATGACTACTGGGTACCTAAAGAAATGAAGACAGAAATAAAGATGTTCTTTGAAACCAATGAGAACAAAGACACAACATAACAGAATCTCTGGGACACATTAAAAGCAGTGTGTAGAGGGAAATTTACAGCACTAAATGCCCACAAGAGAAAGCAGGAAAGATCTAAAATTGACACCCTAACATCACAATTAAAAGAACTAGAGAAGCAAGAGCAAACACATTCAAAAGCTAACAGAAGGCAAGAAATAACTAAGATCAGAGCAGAACTGAAGGAAATAGAGACACAAAAAAACCTTCAAAAAAATCAACAAATCCAGGAGCTGTTTTTTTTTTAAAAGATCAACAAAATTGATAGACTGCTAGCAAGACTGATAAAGAAGAAAAGAGAGAAGAATCAAATAGATGCAATAAAAAATGACAAAGGTAATATCACCACCGATCCCACAGAAATACAAACTACCATCAGAGAATACTATAAACACCTCTATGCAAATAAACTAGAAAATCTAGAAGAAATGGATAAATTCCTTAACACATACTCTCCCAAGACTAAACCAGGAAGAAGTGGAATCTCTGAAGAGACCAATAACAGGCTCTGAAATTGAGGCAATAATTAATAGCTTACCAACCAAAAAAAGTCCAGGACCAGATGGATTCACAGCCGAATTCTACCAGAGGTAGAAGGAGGAACTGGTTCCATTCCTTCTGAAACTATTCCAATCAATAGAAAAAGAGGGAATCCTCCCAACACATTTTATGAGGCAGCATTATCCTGATGCCAAAGCCTGGCAGAGACAACAAAAAAAGAGAATTTTAGACCAATATCCTTGATGAACATTGATGCAAAAATCCTCAATAAAATACTGGCAAACTGAATCCAGCAGCACATGAAAAAGCATATCCACCATGATCAAGTAGACTTCATGCCTGGGATGCAAGGCTGGTTCAACATATGCAAATCAATAAACGTAATCGAGCATATAAACAGAACCAAAGACAAAAACCACATGATTATCTCAAAAGATGCAGAAAAGGCCTTTGACAAAATTCAACAACACTTCATGCTAAAAATTCTCAATAAATTAGGTATTGATGAGACATATCTCAAAATAATAAGAGCTATCAATGACATACCCACAGCCAATATCATACTGAATGGACAAAAACTGGAAGCACTACCTTTGAAAACTGGCACAAGACAGGGATGCCCTCTCTCACCATGCCTATTCAACATAGTGTTGGAAGTTCTGGCCAGGGCAATCAGGCAGGAGAAAGAAATAAAGGGCATTCAATTAGGAAAAGAGGAAATCAAATTGTCCCTGTTTGCAGATGACATGATTGTATATCTGGAAAACCCCATTGTCTCAGCCCAAAATCTCCTTAAGATGATAGGCAACTTCAGCAAAGTCTCAGGATACAAAATCAATGTGCAAAAATCACAGGCATTCTTATACACCAATAACAGACAAACAGAGAGCCAAATGATGAGTGAACTCCCATTCACAATTGCTTCAAAGAGAATAAAATACCTAGGAATCCAACTTACAAGGGATGTGAAGGACCTCTTCAAGGAGAACTACAAACCACTGCTCAATTGAATAAAAGAGGATACAAACAAATGGAAGAACATTCCATGCTCATGGGTAGGAAGAATCAATATCGTGAAAATGGCCATACTGCCCATGGTAATTTATAGATTCAATGCCATCCCCATCAAGCTACCAATGACTTTCTTCACAGAATTGGAAAAAACTACTTTAAAGTTCGTATGTAACCAAAAAAGAGCCCGCATCGCCAAGTCAATCCTAAGCCAAAAGAACAAAGCTGGAGGCATCACACTACCTGACTTCAAACTATACTACAAGGCTACAGTAACCAAAACAGCATGGTACTGGTACCAAAACAGAGATATGGACCGATGGAACAGAACAGAGCCCTCAGAAATAATGCCGCATATCTACAACCATCTGATCTTTGACAAACCTGAGAAAAACAAGCAATGGGGAAAGGATTCCCTATTTAATAAATGGTGTTGGGAAAACTGGGAAGCCATATGTAGAAAGCTGAAACTGGATCCCTTCCTTACACCTTATACAAAAATTAATTCAAGATGGATTAAAGACTTAAATGTTAGACCTAAAACCATCAAAACCTTAGAAGAAAACCTAGGCAATACCATTCAGGACATAGGCATGGGCAAGGACTTCATGTCTAAAAACACCAAAAGCAATGACAACAAAGCCAAAATTGACAAATGGGATCTAATTAAACTAAAGAGCTTCTGCACAGCAAAAGAAACTACCATCAGAGTGAACAGGCAACCTACAGAATGGGAGAAAATTTTCACAACCTACTCATCTGACAAAGGGCTAATATCCAGAATCTACAATGAACTCAAACAAATTTACAAGAAAAAAACCAAACAACCCCATCAAAAAGTGGGTGAAGGACATGGACAGACACTTCTCAAAAGAAGACATTTATGCAGCCAAAAAACACATGAAAAAATGCTCACCATCACTGGCCATCAGAGAAACGCAAATCAAAACCACAATGAGATACCATCTCACACCAGTTAGAATGGCAATCATTAAAAAGTCAGAAAACAATAGGTGCTGGAGAGGATGTGGAGGAATAGGAACACTTTTACACTGTTGGTGGGACTGTAAACTAGTTCAACCCTTGTGGAAGTCAGTGTGGTGATTCCTCAGGGATCTAGAACTAGAAATACCAATTGACCCAACCATCCCATTACTGGGTATATACCCAAAGGAGTATAAATCATGCTGCTATAAAGACACATGCACACGTATGTTTATTGCGGCACTATTCACAATAGCAAAGACTTGGAACCAACCCAAATGTCCAACAATGATAGACTGGATTAAGAAAATGTGGCACATATACACCATGGAATGCTAGGCAGCCATAAAAAAGGATGAGTTCATGTCCTTTGTAGTGACATGGATGAAGCTGGAAACCATCATTCTCAGCAAACTATCACAAGCACAAAAAACCAAATACCACATTTTCTCACTCAGAGGTGGGAATTGAACAATGAGAACACATGGACACAGGAAGGGGAACATCACACTCTGGGGACGGTTATGGGGTGGGGGGAGGGGGGAGAGATAGCATTAGGAGATATACCTAATGCTAAATGATGAGTTAATGGGTGCAGCACACCAACATGGCGCATGTATACATATGTAACAAACCTGCACGTTGTGCACATGTACCCTAAAACTTAAAGTATAATAATAATTAAATTGAATTAAATTTTTTAAAAAAGGCAAAGATTACTAATACCTCTCTCCATGGCCCCTGAGTATACAAGGTGTTTTCTCCTCATATGCCAGCTTTTTCTCTACCTATACTTCCTTCAAATCTGGGTTCTCCATTCCTGTAGCTATAGCTTCACTGTTTTTTTTGTCCCAATCATAACTGACTCATATTCAGATCTTTCATCTAGAAGAGTCAGATAAATGAAGAAAAACAAATTTTCTTAGATTTCAACAAGTATCAAACTCTAATTTCTTAGGCCCCCTTGTGTCCAAATTACCACCTGGAAGGTATGGCACCAGGCTTATCTAGATTTGATCTTAGGGAAAAGAAAGGTACATCATTCTTTGAATGACTGAGATGGAATTTTGAATTTTTGAAGTAAGTCTATATAATTCCCAACCACTTTTATCTTGATCATTACCCTGGAGGAAGATGAGTAGTCAAGTCTGGGAACAGCTGCATCCAATGACCATACAGCTTTACCTAGGTGCATGGATCAGGAAGAGATGAGGAGGTGGAGAGTATTAGTCCTTTGCTGAATAGCTTGGACAATAAAAGTTGTCAAACTGTAGATGCTCTGAGGATCTAAAGACATGACACAGATAATGTCAAAGATCACAGTTGTGTGCCATAGTCAACTTATCAGTAACCTAAAGCAGCATCTACCTGGTGAGGCACTACTAATAGACCCAAGGTAGTCAAGAGGCCAAAAGCAGGAAGAGGCAACATTCCTTGCAATATGGCCTACCCCAGCATGACAAAAGCAAGTCAACTTTTGACAGGAGTTGCAAATACGCCATGCAATGATAACATCTGCATTAGAAACATAGAGCCAAACTCAATCAGCAGCCTGATTGTACTTATTTTTCTTATGAGAAAATGGTGTTAAAAACCAAGATCTGGGCACTGGGTGTGCTTATTGCTACTGGGCTGTTTTTGCTTCTAGACCCTCTCAGGTGACAGAGCAAGGAAATATAGGTGTTTATACTAACCCACGCCTAGACACACAATGATAAATATTTTATAGTATCAATCTGTATATATATTAAACTTAGTTTATACTGTCACCATGTTTAAAATGCCATCACATGAGTCATTCCTTACCTGTAATCTCCCAATGCAACAGTGAGATACTGGCTTCCATTATCTGCCATCCACTTGCTCAATCATTCAGTTCCAGTATGTATGTGTATTGGGAGAAAATTTTATTAACTTGACTATATTGGTTATGTATAGTTCCTTTTGACTTTAATCTTACTGACTCCACTCATTTCTCTTAGGTCAGCAACTTTTTACACTATGCCCTTCAGTGAGGTTGTGTCACACATTTGCAATATAGCTAAATTCTTCCACATTTTATTGTGATATCCCAGACTTTTTTTTTTTTTTTTTTTTTTTTTTTAGTTTTCACACATTAGAAGCATTCTTTTTATTGTAAAGTTCTACTGGTTTTGACAACTGCACAGTGTTATGTTATTGCAGGATCTGGCCAACAGCCTGCAATGCAATGGGGGGCTCCTTCTTTATTACCAGGCAGATTGGCAGGCCAAGAAATAATAGACACACACAAGACAGTGAAAGCTGGGTCCAGGAGGATCACTGCCTTCAGGTCCCACGATGCCGCCAATGCACTGGATATACCAGCATTTATTATTAAGTTTAGTGAGAGTGGGGGTAGGTTAGGAAGATTATGAGGTGAGATGGTCACATGGGGATGAAGTAATTCTTTAATGTAACATCTGTATGCAGAAGTACAGTATACAGAGATAAGAATTTACAATATAGTGTGTGCATCAGTAATTTCTAACAGAGCCTTAAAACAGAAACACAGTCTTTCCATAACCTATGATTAGCAAGTTATTAATCAGCAGTAACAGTTGCAGCAAAAGCTGGTTACAAACAATCCATAGAAACAGAAGGTGAAGCTAGACAACTGGTTAGACCAGAAAATATCAGAAGGTAGTATGCCTTACTCCTAAAGAGGCCTAGAAGAGCCGTGGCAAGATGAGGGCATTTATAGCCCTATCTTATCCATATGAACAGGCGCCCCCGCAATGCGTCCATTTATAGGCTCTCCACAAGGGTCGCATTCCATTCCCAGAGCTATGAACATCTGCTTTTCTGGGACAGGAGTCTTGGTGATGTGAAACCTCCCTGACTGCACATCCGTTCATAGTCTCTCTGCAGGGGGAAGCACATCATGTGCTGTTGGCTCATTCTGGCAGTCCAACCTGGCATTGTCTTCACACAATCCTGCATGCAATTTTGTATTTATAATAATCAGGAGCATTTCATCTTTTATTCCATAGCAATAGTTTCAGGGGGTCTCCGTACATTATGTATTCATCTTTACATTACTATATAGAATAATTTTACTACCCTAACCAAAGATTTCCTATGCTTCCTCGTTTAACCCTTACTCCAACAAAGTCCTGGCAACCACTGATATGTTACTTTCTCTATAAATTTATCTCTACCAGAATATTATATAAATGAAATTAAATAATTTATAACCTTTTAAGTCTGCCTAGTTTCACTGAGAAATATGCATTTAAAATTCTTCTCTGTCATTGTTCAACTCCCACTTATGAGTGACAACATGCGGTGTTTGGTTTTCTGTTCCTGTGTTAGTTTGCTGAGAACGATAGTTTCCAGCATCATCCATGTCCCTGCAAAGGACATGAACTCATCGTTTTTTATGGATATATATTTTATAGTATTCCATGGTGTATATGTACCACATTTTCTTTATCCAACCCATCATTGATGGGCATTTGAGTTGGTTCCAAGTCTTTGCTATTGTGAATAGTGCCACAATAAACATACGTGTGCATGTGTCTTTATAGCAGAATGATTTATAATCCTTTGGGTATATACCCAGTAATGGGATTGCTGGGTCAAATGGTATTTCTAGTTCTAGATCCTTGAGGAATCACCACACTGTCTTCCACAATGGTGGAACTAATTTATACTCCCACCAACAGTGTAAAAGTGTTCCTATTTCTCCACATTCTCACCAACATCGATTGTTTCCTCGTTCCCTTGGCCTCCCAGTCCCCAGGGGAGTGCAATGCAGAGGGGGCTCCATGGGTACAGCAGACACAATCAGTCTGTAACACAACTGTGAAATCCTGAACTTAGGGAACCCCCACTATTTTAAAGAGATAGCTAGAAAACCTGCCCAACCTGGTCATCCTGGGAGACATCTATTTTATAATCCTAGTCAGGAAGCAAATCTCCCTTCTGCCCTGGAGGGAGGTATTATTTCAATCTTTCAAGGCTGAATGATATAAAAACACCTTTGTAAAAAAAAATCCAGACCAAGCATAATATTAAATGTGTAGAAATGCCATGGAGAATTGCAACCTAACAGTGATAACTGATATATTTGGTACTACAAGTGGTTGCATGAAATAGATCCTTAAGAAGGGTAATTTAGAATTAGTTAATATCATCTTGAAAGGTCTGAGAAGTGCTGCAACCATAAGAAAATGGAATATTACAAGTCTATGGCATCAAATATTATCACTTGGAAATAAGCTTATATTTAAGGCTGAGCTCTCTCAAAGTAGATGTATAAGATAAAGATCACTGTGATAAGCATGTGAAATACAAGTACTGCACATGCTATAACATGGGAAGGCTATTTCTATCCATATTGAGGATCTTAAAGGAAATTACAAGGTTGTAGCCTTTAATTATTATCTTGAATTATACAATAATCAGCAAACCATGAAGTTCCCATGACTGTCCTAAATAAATTTATTATCTCTTAAATCCTCATGTCACTTGGTGCTGAAAACAAAGGTAGGCTCTGATCTCGCAGTTTATTATACAGCAATATTGGTTAAATTTACATCCTTCCCAGATATCTTTGTGAAAGTTAATTGATTGGAAGTCTGAAAGGATCCCAGATGGGAATTACATATATGTGTGTATGTGTGTATGTATTTCATATATGTAAATATACATCTAAAATGTAGAGCAATTGCAATATGGAACGCTTTATTGTATGCAATTTACTTACATACCCCTTAGCTATGTAACTGGAGAATACCCAGAGGAAAATCTTTTGGCAAGATATTAAAATATTCACAAGGGTATTTGCTAGCAGCTTTAAAAAGTATTGTAACCACTGGTTTGAAATGAAGATAGAAGATGCTTTTGTTAAAATGATCTCCCTGATTTCAGTGGACATAATGGATCATGGGAAGTCAGAGGCTATGTAATAGCACTTAACTGATATGAGCATATTCAGTGTGGTTACTTATTGGTCAGTATGGCCAAAGTAGTTATCAAAATTGCATGATGCACTTTAGTAGTGAACAACAGATTATGAAATTCCTAGGACTAAAATAAATAGGCAGCCCATTACGTTTCTAACTGCTCCATATAATTGAAAGAACTCTAGGATAAGTGAAAGGAAGAATGAATTAGCCATCATAATGGAGTTAAAGCTCCTTATTCAATTACAGACTTCAATCATTTCATAGAACCAGAACCCATGAAGAAAGTTGTCTTTGCAAAACTGTCATGCATATTAATATCTAAATCTTCTGCTAGTGTCCTTCAATAGATATGTGGTCCTTTCCCAAGAAAACTGTACAGTGAAATCAATGAAACATGGATTTTTCAGAGGTTATTCCACCTCATTTCTGAGCTAATCTTAATTACAATGACTATAAAATGCCAGTGTGTTTACTTATAAGAGTGGAAGATATTGGAGTCAGAAGACATTTTCCTGATAAGTTATGATTATGTGCTAGTCTGTTTTACAGTGATCCTAGAGCATGTGCAAAGTTGTCCTGTGCATATAGTCAAAACACATATATTCAGGGCCAAGTGGAAAACCATAAGGTCTCCCTCACTAACAGATAATAAACAGACAGCATCATTATATCCTTGGAAAAGCTTCAAAGCTAGTGCCACCATCAAAGACTTAAAAAAGAAAGATGCAGAAGTGGTGACTTAATCCACATACCCATTGAACTCAATTGTCCGCCTCTCCTAACACAGATAAATTTTAGCAGATGATAATGAACCCATAAGTTGAATTAGGTAGTAAATTCAATTGCAACTGTCTTTTCAGTTATGGCCCATTTATTGGAATAAATCAAAAATAATTCTGGCACTAAATATCCAGTTATTGATTTTGGGAATGAATGTTTATGGATTAATAGATAATATCAGAATTTATTTGCATAACCTGCAAATAAAATGGTATACTTTTGTACTCTAGCCCTTTGCCATCATTTATTCCACAGGCCAGCAAACCATAGCCCACAGGCCAAGGACTGTTTTGGTACAGACTTCCACCTGAGATCCTGAGATGTATTTTACATTTTTAAAGGGTTGTTAGAAGAGAAAGGAGAAGGAAGGGGAGGTGGACAAGAAAAAAAAGGAAGAAAAGCAAATCAGAAATGTATGATGATATGCTAAGTAATAATTTAAAAACTTGTATCAGATACAGAATCACAATTTCTTATGTAAAGTATTTTAAAAGACACATTGAAGAGAACTATGGAATTTTATTTTATAAGTAGACATAGCCTAGTTTTCCCTTCCCTATAATAACAGGTCTCCATCAATAATATGTTTTCTTGAAGATATTACCCCCTTACTCTGTTCCAAAACAGATGGTGTTTTAAAAATATGGGAAAAAGTAACCCATTATCAAAAGAAAGTTGAATTAAAAGAGAAATTTGTAAATTGACTGTTTGAAATTCTTTCCATGATTTTTGTTACTGGAAATTATTTAAACTCATTAAATATAAAAATACTCATCTACTCATTAGAAAACTTGAAAACATAATCATTTTAATCTTTTAAAACATTTTCTTAATAAAACATTTGTGTGCTTTTAAAAAATTATATAAAAATGCAAAATCAAGACAGCTGATTAACAATAATGTAGTCAATTTCAAAAAAAAAAAAATTGAATGGGATTGAAGAACAATTGTTGTGATTTCCAGTTCATTTAAAATGGATCCACATTATTGTGAAGCATTAACTTTGCACTATGACAACCCACATAACTAAGTACTAGGTAAAATAAACTGTAATAAGACTTGCAGTTCATTTCACACAAGAATTACATAAGTATTTGCAAGTATAATAAAGTATATTTAATTAAAATGAAACTAATATTTGTACCATAAGTAAAATTAAGTTATACTGTAAAGTTATATTATTAAAATATATTGATCATTTTGTATAATTTCCTTTATTAATTCCTTTTTCTATTAAAATTTCAAAATATTTTATACTGTTGCTTATATATAAATTATAAACTGATAAATGTGCATGTACCATGAAAAATATATGTATATTTACTAATTGAATGTTTGATAAACACCAGTTGCACACCTATACTTATAAAAAGAAAAGCAAGTCCGTAATTTTTGAGAACACAGTAATCTTAATATTTGAAGGTAGCATTTATTTTTCTTATAAGCAATTTTTTCTCATGCTCCATATCATTAGTACCCTAAATCTTTTCTCATATGACATAATTTCTAAATTTATGATAATATTGATTATTCTTTTACTTCAAAAGATTTTTAAAGGATAAAACTAAAAAGAATTTTTGAGATATGTATGATACAATGGGATTTTATTGTATCATACAATTGAATTATCTCTTCAATGCTCATAAACACTCCATATTTATAGTAAACTTGTAGTTTTCTAACACCTAAATTTTTTTTCATATTGCCTGTCATCAAGTCCAATCTATTAATTATTTTATAATAGACATCCTTAATCTAGGCTTACATTTTTATATTAAGCCCTATCAAATGCCACATTTTAATCTTATTTCATAGGTGAACATATTAACTTCACTCATCTCCTGTCATTTGTTTCTGTATTTATTTCATTTATTCCTTACTAGGCACTGGGTTGGATGAAGAGAATGTAGAAAACTATGAGATTTAGAGTTCATTGCAAGAAACAAATATAGTTAATTACATGTGCTATGATAAGCACCATCTAGAGTTGACTACAAACACTACAAAATTTGAGTACAAAGTGAATAACATATACTTGTCGACCAGCCTTCCACAGAAGTCTCCATGTTAATTAACTTTAACTGATTGAAGTTTTGCAAGCTAACAGAGATTTGGGCAATGGGCAGGCATTCAATATATGTGACAGCACACAAGTTTTGCAATATACTTAGTTGTTTAGTGTGGTTACATCATAGAAGTACTAGTTGGAAGAGATAAGAAACCAAACTGGACACGCCAGGTTATGCAAATATTTGGGGAATTTTGTCATTATTTTGCAGGCAATGGAGAACCATCAATAATGTATTAGTAGAGTGGTGGCATGACTGATTTGTATTTTAGAAAGTATCCTACCAGCAATGTGGAGGATGAGTTAGAGATCAAAGGCAGGAAGGCTATGTAATAGACAATTGACATACCTTGAGTCTAGCTTGTCTTAATACTTATTCAGTATATATTAGGTTGGTGCAAAAGGAATTGTGATTTCACCATTACTTTTAGTGGTGAAATTAAATTTTAATGGTGAAATTTTAATTAGTTTTAATGGTGAAACTGCAATTCCTTTTGCATCAACCTAATACTGGTGAAAAACAGTTGGTTATTTTTTTCCTTTTCAGTTCCAGAAAAATGAATATTAGAAATGAGTTAAACAGGTGAACAAATGAGATTTTAATATTTTTTTAAATCCTAGCACAATTTAAAAATTTTAAGTGCCTATAATGGACCCTGATATCTGGTATTTACACAATAAGTCAGATTGCTAGTGATTTATTTCAAATTAAGTAAAAAATGATCTTCACTAATCTTTTCCCATCGTAACTTACACCTAGGGTTTCTTTCCTTCTGCATTTTCCATTATCTACTTACAAACAACCTAGAAATAGAAAAATAATCCATCTATTGTAAGTAGTTAAGTCTACTAAGTATATTTCTGAATTTCACAAAGTTGTCAATAATTCATTTTTGGATAAAGAAAAAGGGGAGAAGTTACAGTTTTTAATATACATTAAATGATTTATGGATTTACCTACATATTAGACTTTAAAAAGAGCTGAGCTTAGAGTTCATGTATAAAGAATAAGTTTTAAAAGTAAGCAATGTAATACTTAGAAATATAAAACAAATATGTTACATATTTGCATTTGGCAACAACTTAAATTGTGGAGAAGAGTGTTCAGAAGAAAATCTGAGATATTCCAGATCAGACTTTTTGTCAGATTCCAAACATTTTGAGTCAACTTTTCTTGAGTGTTGTTATTATCTATAAAGTATAATTATTTGTGTATAAACCATCATTCTCAGCAAACTATGGCAAGGACAAAAAAACAAACACCGCATGTTGTCACTCATAGGTGGGAAATAAACAATGACAACACTCGGACACAGGAAAGGGAACATCACACACCAGGACCTGCCCTGAGGTGGGGGTAGGAGGGAGGGATAGCATTAGGAGACATACCTAATGTAAATGATGAGTTAATGGGTGCAGCACACCAACATGGCACATGCATACATATGTAACAAACCTGCACGTTGTGCACATGTACCCTAGAACTTAAAGTATAATTTAAAAAAAACCTTAAGTTCCTGATGCAAAGAAAGCCAAATAGTGAAAGTTAAAGAATACTCCCTAGATATTTTATTTTCTATTTTCAAATAAAATGTTCTTAAAGTATTGCAGCATTATAAAAACCATTTACACATACATACCACTATTTAAAATGTCTATTTGAATCTTCTCAGCTTCTCAATGCCCCGTTAATATTTATTTAGATATATATACTTAAAGCTTCTCACTAATGCTTGTAAAATTAATATAAAATTTCTTGCTATCCTGGGGATATGACAAAGTTATATACCTTTGGAAATACATTAAGATAAAATGTATATAATAATTTTATAAGTCAAAAAAATAAATCCTACCAGTCAGAATTATTCATAAGGTTATCAGTTACCTTATGTGGAAGCTAAATCATAGACAAATATTTCTTGAGGAAACTGACATTAGTCTTTCAGAAAAAGTTTTCTTGTTTTGTTACACTGAGATATGATACTATTGAAAGGAAAAGTTTTTAAATACTCTGCACATGATCAGTCATTACATCTAATTTTAATGTTCATGTCACTTAATTTGAAAAATAAGTTACTCTGTGGAGCTGTAAGATCTTAATTTTATCTATGACATCCATAAATCTATAGAATGTTCTACAAAGTTCTTACTGTTCTTTTGCATTCTAAGTGACTTAAGAGCAGAGAGAGATTTTCACTTTGTTTTGCTAAAAATGTGTAAGCGGTGAGTGGACATGAAAGCATCATTTTTGTCATCCTTGGGTTTTTATTTTTGTTGTCATCAACAAATTCTTTAATCCTTATGACTTACATTTTTAATCCATAAGTGGAGCATATGGATTAAAGACTCTATACCTGTCTTATAGAGTTTTGAAGATAGAACTAATAAATTTAATAAAATCTGGCACATTGTAAGCAATCAATAAATGCTAGCTGTAATTTCTATATGATAGCTGCAATAGCAGTAATGCTTTAACCTCTCTGAAGTTTCTTTCATTTATTTCTGAGAATATACTATATCTCTAAGCCTGGTTAAAAAAATTGAAGCTATTAAACTGTGCAATTAAAGAAATGCCATTAAATTGATTTGCTTTGAGATTCTACTAAACACTAAGTAAGAAAGCAGATTTCACTTTTGTATCCACCAATAATACACTCGTTAAGTGATCAAACCTAGGTAGTCTACTGAACTCTATGTAGAATATATGACAAATGGGGTCCCTGAATTCCAGAAGAGTGGAAAAGAGCACGGAAAAACTGAAGTCTCACTTTGTCTTCCTCTGAGAGAATTTTGAAAGGAAATCAAAGAGGCACTAAATAACAGGCAAATGATTTTGACCAAAACCAAGAAATATCTTTTCTATGTGCTCTCAGCATGAGGGAGAAATGGCAGTGAAGGTTAGGCTTTGGAGATTAGAAAGGCCATAATGAAAATTATGTCAAAAAAGAGGTAATATTATTGAATACAAACATTGAAATACTTTGTACATACTCCATTCTTCTTGTTTTATTTTACAAATAACCTTAATAATATCATTAAAGTGATTCATTTCATTGAGAAAAGTTCAATCTTTTTGACTATGTGCTTAAAAACATCTTTTACTTGTTTGTTTCTCAGTGTATAAATAAAGGGATTCAACATGGGGGCAACAGAAGTGCTGAGCAGAGCTATCCCTTTATTTAATGACACTCTTTCTTTTGCTGAGGGTTTCACATACATGAAGATGCAGCTGCCATAAGAAATGGACACGACCACCATGTGGGAAGAACATGTAGAAAATGCTTTTCTTCTCTGTTGAGAAGAAGGTATTTTCAGAATAGTCCTGATAATATTTGTGTAGGAGAGAATCACTAATACCAGTGTAACCGTGAGCGTCAAAATGGCTGAGAGAAGCATCATTAATTCTATTATGTCAGTGTCTGTGCAAGAGAGCTGCAGTATAGGAGAAACATCACAGAAGAAATGATCTACAGTGTTGGCTGCACAGAAATCAAGCTGGAGACCCATCAGGAGTGGCGGAAAAATTATTAGGAAGCCAGCCATCCATGAAGAAAAGACCAGCAAGCTGCAAACTCTGCTGCTCATGATGGTGGTGTAATGCAGGGGTTTGCAGATGGCCACATAGCGGTCATATGACATGGCAGCCAGAAGAAAAAATTCAGTTGCCCCCAGGAGAATAGTGAAAAACAGCTGTGCTGCACAATTGTTGTAAGAAATGGTCTTATCACCTGTTGCCATACTAACAAGAAATTTGGGAATGCAGACAGTTGTGAATGAGACTTCTAAAAATGAGAAATTTCGGAGGAAGAAATACATGGGTGTCTTGAGATGCAAATCCAGTAGGGTGAGAGTGATGATGGTTAGATTCCCAGTGATGCTCAACATGTAGGTGAAAAAAAGGAGAAGAAAAAATAATCACCTGTAATTGTGGATCATCTGTCAGTCCAAGAAGAATAAAATTTGCTACTGCTGTACGGTTTCTCATAGTTGATTTCTATTTTTAAAAATAAGAAGAAAAATTAAAACAGAAGAGGAAAGGTCTGCATGAGATACCCATTTTTCTTGAAATCCACCATAAAGACATTGCTACCCACACCCAACCTCCTTTAACAGCAGCCTATAAAAATTAGCTTATGTGATTTTTACTCAAAATGTTGCTAAATACATGCAACTTTTTGAGTTTGTTCTGTTTTCTCAATGGCCATAAATTTAAGCATTCCGAAGGGATAATATGTTGCATCGATAAAAGTCATGTCAATATAAAAACAAACACAAGAACTATCATAATATTTCAACTTTTATATTCTGTATTTGAATTTTTTCTTAAGTATTTATTTTATACCATCTGGTGATTCCATTCTTTGCTCAATGAAGTTTTTTTCTGTGTTTGTTAGTCTTTTTTCTAGACTTTGCTATTCATTAATTCAGATTTCAGCTGAGAACTCTGTCTTTTAAAATCAAAGCAAAGTTGATTTAAACATCTCTTGGCTTCCACAGTGGGAATTCAATACCCTCACCAAACTTCTAAAAACTCTCCAAGGTCTCCATCCTCATGACCGTTTTTATCTCTGCTTTCCCAATTTTCCTGAAAACTTGAATTTACATTTGTCTCACTCACTCTGGTTGTTCTCTTTTCTGTATTTACCCAAGCAGATATAAACCCTATCCTCATACATGATGCTTGTGTTGTTTATGTAGTACATTTGCAGAATATTTGCAGTGACAGAGGAGGGTCCTACAAAACAAACTATTTAAAAATAAAATGTGGCTTGTGCGTGTAATCCCAGCTACTTGGAAGAATGAAGCAGGAAGATTGCTTTGAGACCAGGAATTCAAGGCTTCAGTGAACTATGATCATGCACTCCAGCCTGGATGACAGAGCAAGACCATGCCTATAAATAAATCAATGAAAATCAAATGTTAGCTGGACTTCCCTCATAATTGTCATTAGTGTCACTGCTCTGCATGTTTCCCCCTGTTGCCATGGCCATCTCTTTTCTTCTGTATCTTATTCACATCCTCTCTCTTTTTTCTAGTTCAGCACATAGCAATTCAAAATTATGTTAACTTTTTTATTTTTCTTGTTTTTCTATCTTTTTCCAGACCGTGCTTAGGTCCTCATGTTTATCACCTGAAAAGTCTATCATCACCAAGTTTTTCTTAATAATGACAACACTTTCCCTAAGAAGAATATTGTGCCATATGTTAAACTGTATGTGAACATTATTACATTGTGTATATTCCAGCTCTGGGGTGAAACACATACACAAGCATTTCCAGTGATTATAAATGATTACAAAATAACTAAAATTTTGTCCTAATCTCTCTTCATTTTCTTTTGTACTTTTCCCCTTCCTTTCCCATTATTTTTGGTTGATCATTTTTCTAAAAATGTATGGTCATTTAAATGTAGTCCATATTCATTAGGAAGTTTTTTAAAATTAAAAATCATAGTTTATATTAAAGCTCAAAAAACACAGGAAAACCTCAATCAACAAAAGATGAGTTATAAGCCAGAGAATGCAGTCAGAAAACAATTTATATGGACACTGTCCAGCCTAAATTTAAATTATAAAATATAAAAATAACGAGCCAAACAGCAATGAAAAAACTATTATAACCTACTTGACAGCATTAATTTTCTACTGAATCCCACAATAAAATGCTTGCTGGGTGATAGTAAAATAGTCATATGTTTCCAACCACCAGTATAGTCCCAAAGGCAACTGCAGCTGTTTTGGCAAGTTACAGGTAAGATAGATTCTTTGGGATATGAAAAGTAGATTTTACATGAAATGTTTAAATAACATTGAATGCAACATGACTACATACAGGGAAAAATTTTTTCAAGTTCAGGAAAAAAATTATTTTTTCAGTATTACATTTCACAGTGTTTACAAAGACTATGAATACTAGAGGCATACGCAATTATAATTATAGAAAGGAAAATGCATTCATTTAATAAAATGCATTCCTGAGATTCGATTGTATGTTGCAATGAATATTTCATCAAAACTAGGTATCTGCAAGGTGAAAGGATCAAAGCTTTCTTATAACACACTTAATTTTTTCAGTATAACTTCTCAAATGGTTAGCTTAATATTTGCTTTGTAAAAAACAAAAGCAAAAACAAACTAGTTATAATTTCATGCCGTACTGTTTCAATAGCTTTACAAAGAAATTATTTTCTTCCTCTAGCTTCATGCAACAAAGTTAGTATGATTAAAATAAAGACATAATTTTTTCCAAACTTTAATATATTTAGTAGCAATTTCATTCCCAATTGTCTTTTTTTAGGTAAGTCCCAGCACAGAGGTAATTTTTGAATATTGTGTCTTCTCATGTTTTTATGTTGCTTTCATCCATATTTCTCATCCAAAAAATACGTTAATGCCAGAAACACTCAGGATGTTTAGGCTCGAAGATTTTATTATGACATTAATCTTACCTAGGTTCTTTTCTTCTCATGATTTTTATTAATAAGTTGTTCTCTGATTTATGTTGTATTAAATTAAATTTGGAGCATATATCTCTCTCTCTATGTTTATCATCTCTCTTCTATATATACATATATGTGTATATATAATCTAGAGAGAAGAAGAACAAAGAGAAGGTTTCTAGCTTGTTGTTCAATCTGAGGTGTCTCTAGTCTATACGAGGAATACGATAGCTTATAGTTTTTAAGACTGGAAGAACTATAATCCTTTTTATACACTGTGCCATTTGTCTCAAGAGGATTAACTGATTTAGTAATTTTATAAAAGAAGGAAACATTTCCCTGAAGACTATTGGACTAGGACGCTGAAGATGTATTAAAATCATTTTATTGAGTGGCAAAAACTCTATAATTCATAAGCTGAAGTTTAAAAACCAGAAAAGAACTACATTTTGAGGTGGCTATATGTTATAAACTATAAGGCAGTTTAAAAATACTTAAGTTGGCTTACATGTTCATAAAAAACACACATTTCAAAAAAGAATAAACTCACTGATCTATAGTGTGAAACAACTTCAGAGCATTACTAAAATTTTGGATTCAGATTAATTCAATAAAGACATATATAAGACTTATAAAGACTTACATTCCTTAGGTTCACTCTCAATGCTATCTTTTCATGTGGCAGATTTAGAGACAATCAGCTTTAGAATCTAGAAAGCTAGGCTATGTCATCATTAGCAAAGAAAATAGTGTGTGAGGTGACATTAGTATGTCAGGGTCAAAAGTATAAAAAATTGGATTGAAGAGAAATAAGTCCAGTGTTGAGTTTCTCAGGACAGATACATGCAAGTCAAACGTGTTTGCACCGCTAAGTGTCCATATCCTTTCTGTAGGAAAATTTTATTGGTTCTACATAAAAATTTTATTTCAAATGCATGTACTTTTTAACATTTCCACTGCTAAGTACTTAAATACTAGCTGTCATAGCAGATAAATTTTAAAATTATTAAGGCTTGAACATCACACATTTTTAAACATTTTAATGATGTATAAAATGCAATTATCCTAATTGTACAGTTTGGTCACCTTTCATGTGAATATATCCATGTGAGCAGCATTCAGATGAAAAAACAGAAAGTTAGCAGTATTCCAGAATTCTTGCTCTTCCTGCCTTCTGGTCATTCACCCTTCAAGTCTATCACTATCTTGAATTCCAACAGAACAGATTTGTTTTGCCACTTTTAACAAAATAGAAAGCATTTCTTGAAACTTTAAGGTCAAATATGCAGCATGTAGGGCAGGGATTGTGTGCGTTTGTTAGGAGAGGTGAGATGGTGATGTTTAACCCTATGCAGTCATTCAGAGTCTACCTAATTAACACTGACATCTTGAATGTAGATCTACAGCCAGCAGGGCAGGATAAGAAAAAGACAGAGCAATAAATCACTTAGGAGGTTTTTATTGTGAGGCATGGAAGTGATTTTCATAACGTCCATTCACCTTCCATTGGCATGCAATGAATTCAGTTACGTAGCCAAACCTAAATACTAAAATGTTGGGATATCTAGTCTAGATGGGTCCAGCAAGAAAAGTTTTGTGATTAGATGAGCAGTGTCTGCTACAATTTCCATCATTCTAATCCAACCTACTATTTTTTTTATGTTTATTTTTTTTGAGACGGAGTCTTGCTCAGTCGCCCAGGCTGGAGTGCAGTGGCGCGACCTCGGCTCACTGCAAGCCCCGCCTCCCGCGTTCACTCCATTCTCCTGCCTCAGCCTCCCGAGTAGCTGGGACTACAGGCACCCGCCACCATGCCTGGCTAATTTTTTTTTGTATTTTTAGTAGAGACAGGGTTTCACCGTGTTAGCCAGGATGGTCTCTCTCCATCTCCTGACCTCGTGATCCACCCGACTCGGCCTCCCAAAGTGGTGGGATCAACCTACTATTAAAACAGAAAAAGTTCCCTCTTCCCCCTCACAGGGCATGCGATGGGGGAGTGGCTCAATTCTTGGGTGTCCCACTGCTGAAAACTCCAGGGGAAGCATGCAGACAGGCAGGTTGTGGGGCTCCAACTCCATGGCAATTTCTAGGGGTGAATGCTTACAGCTGAAGTCCCAATGGGTGAGTATTACAGAGTGCTCTTTTAGTTTAGCTGTCTGTAGGCAACCTGTGTTAGTCAGCTCAGTTACAACCTCTGCCTTATCGCAAGGACAGAGGGCATTCTGTATCCTGGGGTTTCTCGCCTTGGTGTACTGGAAGAATCAGAGGACATGTCGGCTTGGAGAATGAGTGCAAGGTTTTATTGAGTGGAAGTAGCTCTCAGCAGTGGGGAGCCAGAAGGTGATGAAGTGGGAAAGGAGTTTTCCTCTGGAGTAGGGCCGCTCATCGGCCTGGGCTTTAGCTCCAGTCACCCCGGCCAAACTCCATGTCGTTCCACTGGTAGAGGGTCTGCCGGTCTGCTGGCGTCTGTCAGTGTGCTCTTCCACCAGCGTGCTCCTCTTGATGTCCTCTCTTGATGTCTAGCCACCTGTGTCTTCTTCCACTGATGTGTTCCTCCTAACTTCTTGGATGCCCCACTACTCAAACCTCCAGGGGGAGCATGCAGACGGGCTTTCTGTATCCTGGGGTTTCTTGCCTTGGTGTACTGGAAGAATCAGAGGACATGTTGGCTTGGAGAATGAGTGCAAGGTTTTATTGATTGGAAATAGCTCTCAGCAGATGGGGGAGCCAGAGGGTGATGAAGTGGGAAAGTGGTTGTCCCTTGGAGTCGGGCTGCTCATTGGCCAGGGCTCTCCTCCAACCACCCCAGCCAAACTCCACGTCATTCCACTGGTCGATGGTCTGCTAGTCTGCGGGCCTCGGTTAGTGTGCTCTTCCACTGACATGCTCCCTTTGACATTCTCTGAATGTCCAGCTGCTGTGTCTTTTTCCACTGATGTGTTTCTCTTGATGTCCAGTCAATTGTGTGCCTGCCCCCTAGAGTCTCCGGGGTTTTATAGGCACAAGATAGGGGTGTGGTGGACCAGGGTGGTCTTGGGAAATGCACATTTGGGCAGGAAAACAGAAATGCCTGTCTTCACTTAGGTCCATGGGTACAGGCCTGGGGGTGGAGCCTTAGCCAGGGACCACGCCCTTCCCTTCCCAGCACTTTCCTGCTCCCCTTTCCTATTACTACTACCTCCCACCTGTACTTAATAACCTCTAGTAGCCTTATAAATATTTTGCTTTCTTCCATTATTGAATCGATTTTCTATGGAGAATCTAAAATTATGTTTCCTAAAATTTAATTCAGATTAAGCCACTTTTGTACTAAAATTAGGTCATGAAATATATTTGAAATGCAGATTATGACTGGCAAGCAAAACATCCCATGGCATAGCTCTTCACTACCCCATTTAACTTCATGTCCTTCCACTCTTTCCCTGTGCTATGTTATTCATTAGAACATGGACTTTCTTTCCATTCCTCAAGCTCTTTGTCACCTCTCCTTCTACCTTCACCCCTGCTCCACCTCCAAATTCTAGGCCTAAGATTAAATATCATCTCCATAAAAATATCAATTTAAGAAGAAGAGCATATGTGAGGAGAAATGTCCCATCTTTAAAATCTTCATTTCAGACTTTGGTTCTTCTGAATACAGTCAATATTTGTTTTTAAATATCATTTCTTCATAATCCTTTTATTTCCTAGCTCTACCAAATTATAAGTGCATCAGAGCTGAGAATATGTTCATTGTATTATTCATCTTTAATACTTAAGATATGGAATATCCCTGACACTAAACAAGAATTGAATAAATATGTGTTTAGAAATAAAAAGGTTGAATTATTTGGATATGAAAATAGTTGCAGGTTATTCTGAGATTCTTAACAAGAAGAAATAAGATATAAGGCACTGTCACTGACTAAGAGAGCATAGGAAGAGGAAGTCTTGGCAGTAAGCATGGAGGAAAATTGGAGGAGTCGGACAGTAATGAGAAGCTAATTTTTAAACATTCAATTCAGGAATTCATCTGTATACAAATCCTCTGATATAACTCTTCTCAAATTTCAAATAAAATAACCAACACTAAAAAAAAAGACAGTAATTCAAATTTGTGCAACTCTGAAAGCATTTGAAAATAATATTAAAATGTTTTAAAATATGAAAAATGCATCCAATTTTTATGCACTGAGCAGCAGTCACTCATGATTGAATGAAGTAATCTTCAATTTCTCTTTAGTTTCCTTTCTTGTCTTAGAAAAATTGAATACACTGCCAAGAAAACTGCTCATTATGACAAAGGAATTTTGTGTGAGCAAAGTAACTTAATAACTGTGTTATTTCTCCTCCCTAAATATTATTTCAGTAGGTTTATTATTTTGTTGTTATTAATACCGAGTTCAAAAAGTCAAACATTTCATAACTCTGTTAATGAAAATTAGTAGCCGTCTGCTCCAGCCCTCATCCTCCATAACTCCTACTCCCAGAGACTTCCACTGTTAGCTTTTATTTTCCTTTTCTGTCCAATACTATTTCTTAAATGATATTTTCAGTTGTAGTTTAGTTATTGGCTTTTTTTTTTTTTTGGTTTCTTTTTTTTTTTTAAGTATGAAAGACGAACATTTGATTTCTTACACTTAGCCCTCCTATACACATTTCTTTTCTCTCTATCTTTTCATTTTATTTTTCATAATAATTTTATTACAATTACCAGTAAAATTATATTCTAATTTGTTATTTTGACAATGTAATTTTTTTTCTAGTTGAGCCACACCTTACCCTTATTCTGCTTCTTTATTCATCAATGTTTTGTTTCCATTGGGTCTAATTAAAATAATTGCATCGTTATTTATGTGCTCTTCAGTATTCCTTTTCCAGGCTAGCCAACAGAAGAACAGATATACCCTCGATAGATTCAAATACATTAAGCAAACCCTCACTTTTTTTTTTTCCCCTCATCAGTATCAGTCCTGGAGTTCTTTCTCTGCCAACCCATTACAGCTAGTTGATTTCTGGGGCTGATGCACAACTTTTGTACTGAAATGGATGTTTCTGTAATCATGGAAACTATATTCACCTTTCTCCAGTTTCCATGTGTTGACACAAATGGAGTCTTTAAGCTTCCTCATATTAGGATTCTCTCTTTGAAGAAAGCAATTACAAATTATCAGTGATAAATTTAGAAGCACTGAATTAGGAACAAAAATAAATTTTGTTTAGAATGAGAATCATAACAAGTCACAAATTAAATTAAGCTATTAAAATAATAAAATCCAGAAAAAAATATTAAATGCCAGTTATATTTCTCTGATACCTTTTCCCTTACATTTTTGACTATATTACTTGATGATACTCCACAGTTCTGGGTTTTTGTTAACTAATTATTTTAAATGTTAAATTCAGTGACATTTAGTACATTTACGATGTTCTGCCAACACTATCTATGTTAAGTTCTAAAACATTCTGACCATCCGTAAAGAAGAAGGGTATGCATTAAGCAGCCATTCTCCATCTCTTCTCCCCTCAGCCCCTGGGTCATATCTGTCTGCTTTCTGTCACTATGTATTAACCTATTTTGGATATTTTACATATATGCAATCAGGTATCTACCTGATTTCAATTATCCAGGTATACACCTAGGAGTTAAATTGCTATATTATATGGTAATTCTAACTTTTTAAGGAATTGCACAACTGTTTTCTCCAGTGGCTATACCATTTTTCATTCCCACCAACAGTGTACAAGCATTTCAATTTCTCACATCCTCCCCAACACTTATTCCCCCCTGCCCCACCCCAGGCTTTTTTTTTTTTTTTTTTTTTTTTTTTGGTATACTCATCCTAGTGGGTTTGAAATGGTTTTGATTTGTATTGCCATAATGACTTAGACGATGAGCATCTTTGCATGTCTTTCTGGCATGGCCTGGGAAAGGTGGTAGTGGTTCTGGACTGACCTGTAGTGACCTGTGATGCCTGACCATGAGGGACATTCACGACTTCATTCCAGAGCTGCTGCCAAAATACCTGGTGCCACAGCCCATGGGGGACTGTCTTCGAGGATTGCCCCGCCTGCCTTGCGGGCAGTGTCCTCGGGACTGTGTTCGTGGTGCGTAGGTTCAATATCACGTCTTCCGTGTGCTGCTTTATTTCCTGCTTCGAAAATGTATTCACGTGGAAATCCAGTGGACCAAGATGCTGCAGGGGCCTTGCCAGATGGTTCCATAACTGTAGAGTCTAAATACTATTCATTACAGAAATTAATACTTCAGTTGAAAGAAGTACTGATGATTTTTCAAAACAAATGAACCATTGTAGTTTACACGGAACCATATTGTAGATTTGTCGTTAGCACTTATTTTTGCATGTTGACTACCTAATAAACTGTAAATGTAAAACAAAAATGTCTTTCCTGGTCATTTGGAGAAATGTCTCTACAAATTCTTTGCAGATTAAAAAAAATATGCTGTTGATTCTTTGTTGCTGAATTGTAATCGTTGTTTAAATATTCCATATACTAGAACCTATTGTTCCCATTCTGTCAGTTGCCTTTTCACTCTTCATAACTTCAAGGTCATGAAGATTTACCCTGTATTTTTTTCTAAGTGTTTTATAGTTTTGACTCTTACATTTAGGTCATTGATACATGTTGGGTTACTTTTTGTATACAGTGTGAAATAGGAATCTATCTTCATTCTTTTGCACGTAGCTTCCCAATTGTTCCAGTATTTTTTCTTGAAGAGACTATTCTCTCCTCATTCAATGGTCTTCATATTCTTGTAAACAATTAATTTTAGCCATAGATGTATGGGCTTATTTCTGGATTCCATCCCAGAAAAAGTCTATTCCATTTTTTGTTATACCTATTCTTATGCCAGTATCACATTTTTAAAGTTATTAATGAAGATTTGTAGTAAGTTTAGAAAGTGAAAAGTGTGTCCTCCCACCTGCTTCTACTTTTTAATGGTTGTTTTGACTACTCAGGATTCATTGCACTTCCACATAAATTTAAAGGTTGGCTTTTCCATTTCTGAAAACAATGCCCTTGGAATTGGATAGAGAATGCACTGAATCTGTAAATCGTTTGTACAGCATTGGCATCTTAACAACCCATAAACATGGGATGTCGGTCTACTTATTTAGACCTTTAACTTCGTTCAGCAATGCTTTTAGTTTAGAGTACACAAGTATTTCACCTTCTTGGTTAAATTTATGCCTAGGCATTTGGTTGTTTTTGATGGTACTGTTAATTTTAATTGTTTTCTTCATTTCCTTTTCATATTATTCACATTTATGTATAGAAATACACATTTTTATGGACTGATTTTGTATTCTACAATGTTGCTGGATTTTTTTCAGCTTTAATATTTTTCAGTGGATTCTTAGGATTTTCTATCTATAATATTATGTGTTCTGAGAATAGGGATAGCTTTATTTCTTTTCTAATACAAATGTCTTTTTTTTCTTTTATTTTCCCCCAATTGTGCTAGCCAGAATTTCCAGCACAATGATGAATAACAGTGGTGAAAGGGTGCATCCTTTCTTATTCCTGGTCTTTGGGGAAAGTCTCTCAGTCTTTCACAATTGAATATGATTTTTGTTGTGGGTTTGTCATGAATGCTCTTTGTCAGGTTGAGGAAATTACTTCCTATTCCTAGTTTGTCATGCTTTGTATCATGAAAGTGTTTGAATTTTGCAAATACTTTACCCACATTAATTGATATGATCACTTGTTTCACCCTTTCATTCTGCAATGTGGCGTATTATATTGATTGATTTTCTTTTTTTTTCCTTTAACTTTTATTTAAGGCTCAGTGGTACATGTGCAGGTTTGTTTCATAGGTAAGCTTGCTTCACGGGGGTTTGTTGTACAGATTATTTCATCAGCCAGGTAAATAAGCATAGTATTTAATAGGTATTTTTTTCTGATCCTCTCCCTCCTCCAGCTGTCCACCTTTAAGTAGGCCCCAGTATCTTTTCCCCTCTTTGTGTCCAAGTGTTATCATTTAGCTAAGACTTATAAGTGAGAACATGCAGTATTTGGTTTTCTGTTCCTGCATTAGTTTGCTTAGGACAATGGCCTCCAGCTTCATCGGTGTTGCTGCAAAGGACATGATCTCATTCCTTTTTATGGCTGCATAGTATTCCATGGTGTATATGTACCACATTTGCTTTATCCAGTCTACCACTGATGGGTTGATTCCATGTCTTTGCTATTGTGAATAGCTGCAGTGAACATATGCATGCATGTGTCTTTATGGTGGAATGATTTATATTCCTTTGAGTACATACCCAGTAATAGGACTGCTGGATCAAAGGATAATTCTGTTTTTAGTTCTTTCAGGAATTGCCATATTCCTTTCCACAGTGGCCAAACTAATTTACACACCCATTAACCATGAATAAGCATCCCCTTTCCCCATGTTAAGCCATCATTGCATTCTTAAGAGTCATTCCATTTTGTCATAATACATAACACTTCTAATATGCTGCTGGGTTTGTTTTGCTAGCTTTCTGTTGAGGATTTTTATATCTATATTCAGAAAAATATAGATATGAGGACTGCTTTCACTGTATTCCATAAGAGTTGATATGTGTTTGTTTTTATTTGTCCCCAAGTTCCTAATTTCCCTTGTAACTTCATCCTTAACACATTGATAGTGTGTTATTTAATTTCTACAAATTTGTTAATTTTTAAATTTTTCTCTCATTAATTTCTAGTTTCATTCCATTGTGGTTTAATAAAATATGTCATATGATTTGAATTTTTAAGTTCCTATTGAAATTTGTTTTGTGGCCTAACATATGGTCTCTTCTAGAGTACATTGTACATACACCTGAGAAAAATGTACATTCTGCTGTTTTGGGGTGGACAATTCTCTATGTTCTAGATCTAGTTAGTTTATAGTGTTTTTCAAATTCCCTATTTCCTTACTAGATCTAATTTGTTCTGACTATTCATTGAAAGTGATGTTTTGAAGTTTTCAACTATTATTGTATATCTATTTCTACCTTTAGTATTGTAAAGGTTTTATTTACATATTTGGGGCCCTTCTCTTAGGTTAGTATATGTGTATAATTGCTATATCTTCCTAATTGGTTAATACTTAGACCCTTCTAAAACATTTTTACTTAAAGTTAATTTTTATACTATTAGGATATCTATCCTAGCTCTAATTTGGTTATTATTTTCATAGAATAATTTTTTCTATCCTTTCACTTTCCATCTATCCATGACTTTGAATCTAAATTGAGCCACTCTTTGAGTATAAAATTAAATCATATTTTAAATACATTCTGCCTATCTTTGCATTTTCACTGGAAAGTTTATTCCATTTACTTTAAAAGTAAATACTAAGAAAGGGATAATCTCTGACATTTTGTTATTGTTTTTCCATGAGTTTTAATTTTTTTGTTTATTCTTTCATTACTGCTATCTTTGTGTTCAATTGATTTTCTGTAGTATATTTTTATTTCTTTCTCATTTCCTATCCTATTATTTTTTTTTATTTACTTAATGGTGACCCTGGGGATTATGATTAATATCTTAAATTTATGACAATATATTTTGCATTTATACAATGTTAGTTTCAATTGTATACAAAAATATACTTCTATACAGCTCCAATTTCTTTCTCTTATATTGTTGTTACAAATCACAACTTTATATATTGGAAACCCAATAACACAGATTTGTAACTATTGTTTTGTACATTTGTCTTTTAAGCATGTAGGAGAAAAGTAGAGTTTAAAACCAAAAATACAATAATACTGACTTTTGTATTTACCAATGTAGTTAACTTTATCAGTGTTCTTTATTTCTTCATCTGGCTTTGAGTTGCTTATGAGTATCCTTTTATTTCAGCCCAAAACACTACCTTTAGCATTTTTTGTAAGGCATGTCCACTAGCAAAAAACTCTCTCAGTTTTTGTTTATCTGGGAATATATTATTTTTCATTGATTTTTGGAAGATTTTTTGCCAGCTATAGAATTTTTGGCTGATAGATTTGCTTGTTTGTTATTTTAGCTCTTTGAATATATCATCCCACTAACTTCTGGCTTCCATGGCTTCTGATGATAAATCAGCTATTAATCTTATTGAGGATGTCTTCCGTATGTCTTACTTCTCTCTTGCTGCTTTCAAGATTCTCTTTTTGTCTTTGGCTTTTGACAGTTTGATTATCATGTGTCTCTGCGGATCTCAGATTTATCTTTGTAGTTTGTTGAGCTTTTGGAATGTGTCATTTCATGTATTTTATCAAATTAGAAAGAAAGTTTGGGGGCATTATTTTTTGAAACGTCCTTTCTGCCTCTGACTAGAATTGTATCACAATTTTAGGTAATCTTTCAAGAAAGCAGTAAAATTCTTCTTGAAAGCAGTTTCTTCACTGAGATGGCTAGAGGGACTTATAAATAAACATGATGGCAAACTGCATAAATCTATATTTTAAAAAGCAACCTATGATGGGGCAGATAAGAATGGTGCACATATGTTGCGAGGTGAGAAATAGGTTAATGAGAGCCACATCCTCAACCTCTGTAGCGTGAAGGCAAGAAATTATATCTGCACTAAAAACTTAGGAATTAGTAATACCTGAAAATTAACTAAAACTATAGAGATATATGCCAAAAGAAGCAGTCAAAATTTTAATTGGTTAAGAAAAGGTAAAAGAATCACAGCTGTTTTTCATAATAAATATTATTAAATATTTTGCATTATTTACATGGATAACTTGAATAAAATTTTTTAAAATAAAATACATAATGTAAAATAAAAACAACTCTCCCAAACTATAAGTACTCCCAATCATGATGTTCTCTGCTCACTACCAAAGGATTTTTCTATCAATTTAGTGTAATGGAATATGCAATGATGTGCCAAAATGTATTTCATCATACCGAAAATTGAGAGGAAAATGTTTATTTTTTTGTATCTATAAAGTCTTTATTTTTAGAGCTGTTTTAAGTGCACAGCAAAATTTAGAGGATGGAATAGAGCTATCTCACATATATTCTGCCCCCACACATTTATAACCTCCCTCATTATCATTATCCCCACCAAAGTGGAACATTTATTACAATCGATGAACCTTCTTGACGCATTGTTACTACCCAAAAGTCCATAGTTATACTAGGGTTCACTCTTGGTGTTGTACATTCTATTGGTCTGGACAAATGTATGACATGTATTCACATGACATGTATTCCATATAATAGTATTATATGGAGTAGTTTCACTGTTCTAAAATCCTCTGTCTTCCACCCATTCATATTTCCCTCCCTGCACCACTCTTTTTATTATGTCCACAATTTTGTCTTTTCCAGAATGTCATATCACTGGAATCATATAGGATATGGCTCTTTTGGATTGATTTCTTTCTTAGTTATATGCATTTAAGTTTTCTCTATATCTTTTCATGGCTTGATAGCTTACCTCTTTTCAGTGATGAATAGTATTTTGTGGTCTAGATGTATTACAGTTTCTTTATCCATAAACCTACTGAAAGACATCTTGGTTGTTTCAAAGTTTTGGCAATTATAAAACAATTTATATAACTATTGTGTGCAGGTTTGGTGTGGACATAAGTTCTCAACTTTTTTTGTATAAACATCAAGCAACATGATTGCTGCTGAATCATATAATAACAAGAGAATGTTTAGTTTTGTAGAAAACCACCATACTGTCTTCCAAAGTGACTATACCATTTTGCATTCCCATTGGCAATAAATGAAAGTTTCAGTTGCTTTTTATTCTTTTCAACATTTGGTGTTATCAGTATTTTGAAATTTGGTCATTCTAATATGTGTGTAGTGACATTTCATTGTTGTTTTAATTTGCGTATCCCTTATTACATACAATTTTGAGCATCTTTTCATATGCTTTTTTACCATCTGTATATCTTCTTTGGTGAGAAGTCTGTTCAGGCCTTTAGCTCATTGTGTAATTGGGTTGTTGATTTCTTTATTTCTGTTTTTAAGTGTTCTTTGCATATTTTGGATAACAGTCTTTTATTGGAAATATATTTTGGAATTATTTTCTCCCAGTCTGAAACTTCTCTTTCACTCTCTTGACCGTGTCTCTCACAGAGAAGAAACTTTAAATTTAATACAGTCCAGCTTATCACTTCTTTCTTTCATGAATGTGTCTTTGATGTCATATCTAATGATGTCTTTGATTGCCATACCCAAGGTCATCTAGATTTTCTCCTATGTTATCGTCAAAGTGTTTTGTCATTTTGCATTTACATATAGGTCTGTGATACATTTTGAGTTATTTTTTGTGAAGAATGTAATGTGCATGTGAGCCCAGTTTCTTCTTTAGAATGCTATAATCTGAACGTTTGTCTTACCCCAAATTCATATTGTAAAATGGTAATCCCTAAGGTGATGATATTGGGATGTGGGGCCTTCTGAAAGGTGACTAGGTCATGAGTAAGGGCAGCACTCTCGTTAATGAGGTTAGTGCCCTTATAAAACAGACTCCAGAGAGCTCCATGGTCTGCCTCTTCCACTGTGTAAGGTAACAGTGAGAAAGTGGCTCTTCATGAGGAAGTGAGCCCTTACCAGACATCAAATCTGCTGGCATCTTGATCTTGGACCTCCAAGATTCCAGAACTGTGAGAAATAAACTCTGTTGTTTATAAACCACCCAGTTTATGGTATTTTGTTATAATAGCCCAAAAAGACTAAGACACAGCATAATTTGTTGAAAAGGCTATTTCTTTATGTATTGCCTTTTCTCCTTTGCCAAGGATCAGTTAACTATATTTATGTGGATCTATTTCTATATCGTATCCCATTGATCTATTTGTCTGTTCCTTCACTAGTATTAAGCTGTCTTCATTACTGTAGCTTTGTAGCAAGTCTTGAAGTCAGGTGGTGTCAATCCTCAAACTTTGTACTTATCCTTCAATTTTTTTGTTGATTATTCTGGGTCTGCTGCCACTCCATATAAACTTTAAAGTTAGTTTGTCATTATCTACAAGATAACTTGCTGGAATTTTGATGGTAAATGCATTGAATCTATAGATAAAGTTGGGAAAAACTGACATCTTGACACTAGTGAGTCTTTCAATCCATTAACATGGAAGTTCTCTCGCTTTATTTAGTTCTTTGATTTCTTTCAGTGGAGTTTTATAATTTCTCTCATATACTTCTTGGGCATATTTTGTTACATTTATACTTAACTATTTCATTTTAGGGAGTACTAATGTAAGTGGGTTTTGTGTTTTTAACTTCAAATTCTACGTGTTCATTGCTGGTATATAGTAAAATGACTGACTTTTGTGTATTAACCTTGTAGCTTGTAAACTTGCTGTAATCACTTAGTTCAAAGAGATCTTTTGTTGATTCTTTTGTCTACATGGGTAATCATGTCATCAGAGAAAATATACAGTTACATAGCTTCCTTTCCAATCACTATAGTTTTATTTTATTTTCTATTATTGTATTAGCTAAAATGGGATTTCTTTTTTTTCCTTTATTTTAGATAATCCTAATTTAAATTTTCTTATATTATTTTGAGAGTGTTAACCTTCTGCTTTCTCTGTTCACAGATGCTGAAATTTTTAGTTTTCAGGTGCTGAACTCCCTGGATAACTCTATTTTTCTTCCCCTTTTTTTAGTCTTTTTTTAAAAATTTTATTTTATTATTATTATACTTTAAGTTTTAGGGTACATGTGCACAATGTGCAGGTTAGTTACATGTGTATACATGTGCCATGCTGGTGTGCTGCACCCATTAACTCGTCATTTAGCATTAGGTATATCTCCTAATGCTATCCCTCCCCCCTCCCCCCACCCCACAACAGTCCCCAGAGTGTGATGTTCCCCTTCCTGTGTCCACGTGTTCTCATTGTTCAATTCCCACCTGAGTGAGAACATGCGGTGTTTGGTTTTTTGTCCTTGCGATAGTTTACTGAGAATGATGATTTCCAATTTCATCCATGTCCCTACAAAGGACATGAACTCATCATTTTTTATGGCTGCATAGTATTCCGTGGTGTATATGTGCCACATTTTCTTAATCCAGTCTATCATTGTTGGACATTTGGGTTGGTTCCGAGTCTTTGCTACTGTGAATAGTGCCGCAATAAACATACGTGTGCATGTGTCTTTATAGCAGTATGATTTATAGTCCTTTGGGTATATACCCAGTAATGGGATGGCTGGGTCAAATGGTGTTTCTAGTTCTAGATCCCCGAGGAATCACCACACTGACTTCCACAATGGTTGAACTAGTTTACAGTCCCACCAACAGTGTAAAAGTGTTCCTATTTCTCCACATCTCTCCAGCACCTGTTGTTTCCTGACTTTTTTTTTTTTAATTTTATTTACCAACATTTCTTTTTTTTTCTTTTATTATTATTATTATTATTATTATTATTATTATTATACTTTAGGTTTTATGGTACATGTGCGCAATGTGCAGGTAAGTTACATATGTATACATGTGCCATGCTGGTGTGCTGCACCCACCAACTCGTCATCTAGCATTAGGTATATCTCCCAATGCTATCGCTCCCCCCTCACCCCACCCCACAACAGTCCCCGAAGTGTGATGTTCCCCTTCCTGTGTCCATGTGTTCTCATTGTTCAATTCCCACCTATGAGTGAGAATATGCGGTGTTTGGATTTTTGTTCTTGCGATAGTTTACTGAGAATGATGATTTCCAATTTCATCCATGTCCCTACAAAGGACATGAACTCATCATTTTTTATGGCTGCATAGTATTCCATGGTGTATATGTGCCACATTTTCTTAATCCAGTCTATCATTGTTGGACATTTGGGTTGGTTCCAAGTATTTGCTATTGTGAATAATGCCGCAATAAACATATGTGTGCATGTGTCTTTATAGCAGCATGATTTATAGTCCTTTGGGTATATACCCAGTAATGGGAGGGCTGGGTCAAATGGAATTTCTAGTTCTAGATCCCTGAGGAATCGCCACACTGACTTCCACAAGGGTTGAACTAGTTTACAGTCCCACCAACAGTGTCAAAGTGTTCCTATTTCTCCACATCCTCTCCAGCACCTGTTGTTTCCTGACTTTTTAATGATTGCCATTCTAACTGGTGTGAGATGGTATCTCATTGTGGTTTTGATTTGCATTTCTCTGATGGCCAGTGATGGTGAGCATTTTTTCATGTGTTTTTTGGCTGCATAAATGTCTTCTTTTGAGAAGTGTCTGTTCATGTCCTTCGCCCACTTTTTGATGGGGTTGTTTGTTTTTCTCTTGTAAATTTGTTGGAGTTCATTGTAGATTCTGGATATTAGCCCTTTGTCAGATGAGTAGGTTGCGAAAATTTTCTCCCATTTTGTAGGTTGCCTGTTCACTCTGATGGTAGTTTCTTTTGCTGTGCAGAAGCTCTTGAGTTTAATTAGATCCCATTTGTCAATTTTGGCTTTTGTTGCCATAGCTTTTGGTGTTTTAGACATGAAGTCTTTGCCCATGCCTATGTCCTGAATGGTAATGCCTAGGTTTTCTTCTAGGGTTTTTATGGTTTTAGGTCTAACATTTAAGTCTTTAATACATCTTGAATTGATTTTTGTATAAGGTGTAAGGAAGGGATCCAGTTTCAGCTTTCTACATATGGCTAGCCAGTTTTCCCAGCACCATTTATTAAATAGGGAATCCTTTCCCCATTTCTTGTTTTTCTCAGGTTTGTCAAAGATCAGATACTTGTAGATATGTGGCATTATTTCTGACGGCTCTGTTCTGTTCCATTGATCTATATCTCTGTTTTGGTACCAGTACCATGCTGTTTTGGTTACTGTAGCCTTGTAGTATAGTTTGAAGTCAGGTAGTGTGATGCCTCCAGCTTTGTTCTTTTGGCTTAGGATTGACTTGGCGATGCGGGCTCTTTTTTGGTTCCATATGAACTTTAAAGTAGTTTTTTCCAATTCTGTGAAGAAAGTCATTGGTAGCTTGATGGGGATGGCATTGAATCTGTAAATTACCTTGGGAAGGATGGCCATTTTCATGATATTGATCCTTCCTACCCATGAGCATGGAATGTTCTTCCATTTGTTTGTATCCTCTTTTATTTCCTTGAGCAGTGGTTTGTAGTTCTCCTTGAAGAGGTCCTTCACATCCCTTGTAAGTTGGATTCCTAGGTATTTTATTCTCTTTGAAGCAATTGTGAATGGGAGTTCACTCATGATTTGGCTCTCTGTTTGTCTGTTATTGATGTATAAGAATGCTTGTGATTTTTGCACATTGATTTTGTATCCTGAGACTTTGCTGAAGTTGCTTATCAGCTTAAGGAGATTTTGGGCTGAGACAATGGGGTTTTCTAGATATACTATCATGTCATCTGCAAACAGGGACAATTTGACTTCCTCTTTTCCTAATTGAATACCCTTGATTTCCTTCTCCTGCCTAATTGCCCTGGCCAGAACTTCCAACACTATGTTGAATAGAAGTGGTGAGAGAGGGCATCCCTGTCTTGTGCCAGTTTTCAAAGGGAATGCTTCCAGTTTTTGCCCATTCAGTATGATATTGGCTGTGGGTTTGTCATAAATAGCTCTTATTATTTTGAGATACGTCCCGTCAAATCCTAATTTATTGAGAGTTTTTTAGCATGAAGGGTTGTTGAATTTTGTCAAAGGCCTTTTCTGCATCTATTGAGATAATCATGTGGTTTTTGTCTTTGGTTCTGTTTATATGCTGGATTACATTTATTGATTTGCATATATTGAACCAGCCTTGCATCCCAGGGATGAAGCCCACTTGATCATGGTGGATAAGCTTTTTGATGTGCTGCTGGATTCTGTTAGCCAGTATTTTATTGAGGATTTTTGCATCAATGTTCATCAAGGATATTGGTCTAAAATTCTCTTTTTTTGTTGTGTCTCTGCCAGGCTTTGGTATCAGGATGATGCTGGCCTCATAAAATGAGTTAGGGAGGATTCCCTCTTTTTTTATTGATTGGAATAGTTTCAGAAGGAATGGTACCAGCTCCTCCTTGTACCTCTGGTAGAATTCGGCTGTGAACCCATCTGGTCCTGGACTTTTTTTGGTTGGTAAGCTATTGATTATTGCCTCAATTTCAGCTCCTGTTATTGGTCTATTCAGAGATTCAACTTCTTCCTGGTTTAGTCTTGGGAGGGTGTATGTGTTGAGGAATTTATCCATTTCTTCTAGATTTTGTAGTTTATTTGCATAGAGGTGTTTGTGATATTCTCTGATGGTAGTTTGTATTTCTGTGGGATCGGTGGTGATATCCCCTTTATCATTATTTATTGCATTTATTTGATTCTTCTCTCTTTTTTTCTTTATTAATCTTGCTAGCGGTCTATCAATTTTGTTGATCCTTTCAAAAAACCAGCTCCTGGATTCATTTATTTTTTGAAGGGCTTTTTGTGTCTCTATTTCCTTCAGTTCTGCTCTGATTTTAGTTATTTCTTGCCTTCTGCTAGCTTTTGAATGTGTTTGCTCTTGCTTTTCTAGTTCTTTTAATTGTGATGTTAGGGTGTCAATTTTGGATCTTTCCTGCTTTCTCTTGTGGGCATTTAGTGCTATAAATTTCCCTCTACACACTGCTTTGAATGCATCCCAGAGATTCTGGTATGTTGTGTCTTGGTTCTCGTTGGTTTCAAAGAACATCTTTATTTCTGCCTTCATTTCGTTATGTACCCAGTAGTCATTCAGGAGCAGGTTGTTCAGTTTCCATGTAGTTGAGTGGTTTTGAGTGAGATTCTTAATCCTGAGTTCTAGCTTGATTGCACTGTGATCTGAGAGACAGTTTGTTACAATTTCTGTTCTTTTACATTTATTGAGGAGAGCTTTACTTCCAAGTATATGGTCAATTTTGGAATAGGTGTCATGTGGTGCTGAAAAAAATGTATATTCTGTTGATTTGGGGTGGAGAGTTCTGTAGATGTCTATTAGGTCCGCTTGGTGCAGAGCTGAGTTCAATTCCTGGGTATCCTTGTTGACTTTCTGTCTCGTTGATCTGTCTAATGTTGACAGTGGGGTGTTAAAGTCTCCCATTATTGATGTGTGGGAGTCTAAGTCTCTTTGTAGGTCACTCAGGACTTGCTTTATGAATCTGGGTGCTCCTGTATTGGGTGCATATATATTTAGGATAGTTAGCTCTTCTTGTTGAATTAATCCCTTTACCATTATGTAATGGCCTTCTTTGTCTCTTTTGATCTTTGTTGGTTTAAAGTCTGTTTTATCAGAGACTAGGATTGCAACCCCTGCCTTTTTTTGTTTTCCATTTGCTTGGTAGATCTTCCTCCATCCTTTTATTTTGAGCCTATGTGTGTCTCTGCACGTGAGATGGGTTTCCTGAATACAGCACACTCATGGGTCTTGAGTCTTTATCCAATTTGCCAGTCTGTGTCTTTTAATTGGAGCATTTAGTCCATTTACATTTAAAGTTAATATTGTTATGTGTGAATTTGATCCTGTCATTATGAAGTTAGCTGGATATTTTGCTCGTTAGTTGATGCAGTCTCTTCCTAGTCTCGATGGTCTTTACATTTCAGTATGATTTTGCAGTGGCTGGTACCGGTTGTGCCTTTCCATGTTTAGCGCTTCCTTCAGGAGCTCTTTTAGGGCAGGCCTGGTGGTGACAAAATCTCTCAGCATTTGCTTGTCTGTAAAGTATTTTATTTCTCCTTCACTTATGAAGCTTAGTTTGGCAGGATATGAAATTTGGGTTGAAAATTCTTTTCTTTAAGAATGTTGAATATTGGCCCCCACTCTCTTCTGGCTTGTAGGGTTTCTCCCGAGACATCCGCTGTTAGTCTGATGGGCTTCCCTTTGATGGTAACCCGACCTTTCTCTCTGGCTGCCCTTAACATTTTTTCCTTCATTTCAACTTTGGTGAATCTGACAATTATGTGTCTTGGAGTTGCTCTTCTCGAGGAGTATCTTTGTGGCGTTCTCTGTATTTCCTGAATCTGAATGTTGGCCTGCCTGGCTACATTGGGGAAGTTCTCCTGGATAATATCCTGCAGAGTGTTTTCCAACTTGTTTCCATTCTCCCCGTCACTTTCAGGTACACCAATCAGACGTAGATTTGGTCTTTTCACATAGTCCCACATTTCTTGGAGGCTTTGCTCGTTTCTTTTTATTCTTTTTTCTCTAAACTTCCCTTCTTGCTTCATTTCATTCATTTCATCTTCCAGGGCTGATACCCTTTCTTCCATTTGATCGCATCGGCTCCTGAGGCTTCTGCATTCTTCACGTAGTTCTCGAGCCTTGGTTTTCAGCTCCATCAGCTTCTTTAAGCACTTCTCTGTATTGGTTATTCTAGTTATACATTCTTCTAAATTTTTTTCAAAGTTTTCAACTTCTTTGCCTTTGGTTTGAATATCCTCCCGTAGCTCGGAGTAATTTGATCGTCTGAAGCCTTCTTCTCTCAGCTCGTCAAAGTCATTCTCCGTCCAGCTTTGTTCCGTTGCTGGTGAGGAACTGCGTTCCTTTGGAGGAGGAGAGGTACTCTGCTTTTTAGAGTTTCCAGTTTTTCTGCTCTGTTTTTTCCCCATCTTTGTGGTTTTATCTACTTTTGGTCTTTGATGATGGTGATGTACAGATGGGTTTTTGGTGTGGATGTCCTTTCTGTTAGTTTTCCTTCTAACAGACAGAACCCTCAGCTGCAGGTCTGTTTGAGTACCTGGCTGGCCGTGTGAGGTGTCAGTCTGCCCCTGCTGGGGGGTGCCTCCCAGTTAGGCTGCTTGGGGGTCAGGGGTCAGGGACCCACTTGAGGAGGCAGTCAGCCCATTCCCAGATCTCCAGCTGTGTGCTGGGAGGACCACTGCTCTCCTCACAGCTGTCAGACGGGGACATTTAAGTCTGCAGAGGTTACTGCTGTCTTTTTGTTTGTCTGTGCCCTGCCCCCAGAGGTGGAGCCTACAGAGGCGGGCAGGCCTCCTTGAGCTGTGGTGGGCTCCACCCAGTTCAAGCTTCCAGGCTGCTTTGTTTACCTAAGTGAGCCTGGGCAATGGCGGGCGCCCCTCCCCCAGCCTCGCTGCCGACTTGCTGTTTGATCTCAGACTGCTGTGCTAGCAATCAGTGAGACTCTGTGGGCGTAGGACCCTCTGAGCCAGGTGTGGGCTATACTCTCCTGGAGCACCGTTTCCTAAGCCCGTCGGAAAAGCACAGTATTCGGGTGGGAGTGGCCCGATTTTCCAGGTGCCGTCTGTCACCCCTGGAAGGGGAACTCCCTGACCCCTTGCGCTTCCCGAGTGAGGCAATGCCTTGCCCCTGCTTCGGCTGGTGCACGGTGCGCTCACCCACTGACCTGCGCCCACTGTCTGGCACTCCCTAGTGAGATGAACACGGTACCTCAGATGGAAATGCAGAAATCACCCGTCTTCTGCATCGCTCGCGCTGGGAGCTGTAGACCGGAGCTGTTCCTATTCGGCCATCTTGGCTCCTCCCCCATTTCCTGACTTTTTAATGATTGCCATTCTAACTGGTGTGAGATGGTATCTCATTGTGGTTTTGATTTGCATTTCTCTGATGGCCAGTGATGGTGAGCATTTTTTCATGTGTTTTTTGGCTGCATAAATGTCTTCTTTTGAGAAGTGTCTGTTTATGTCTTTCACCCACTTTTTGATGGGGTTGTTTGGTTTTTTCTTGTAAATTTGTTGGAGTTCATTGTAGATTCTGGATATTAGCCCTTTGTCAGATGAGTAGGTTGCGAAAATTTTCTCCCATTTTGTAGGTTGCCTGTTCACTCTGATGGTAGTTTCTTTTGCTGTGCAGAAGCTCTTGAGTTTAATTAGATCCCATTTGTCAATTTTGGCTTTTGTTGCCACTGCTTTTTGTGTTTTAGACACGAAGTCCTTGCCCATGCCTATGTCCTGAATGGTAATGCCTAGGTTTTCTTCTAGGGTTTTTATGGTTTTAGGTCTAACATTTAAGTCTTTAATCCATCTTGAGTTAATTTTTGTATAAGGTGTAAGGAAGGGATCCAGTTTCAGCTTTCTACATATGGCTAGCCAGTTTTCCCAGCACCATTTATTAAATAGGGAATCCTTTCCCCATTGCTTGTTTTTCTCAGGTTTGTCAAAGATCAGATATTTGTAGATATGCGGTGTTATTTCTGAGGGCTCTGTTCTGTTCCATTGATCTATATCTCTGTTTTGGTACCAGTACCATGCTGGTACTATTACCACTCATAACTATTTAACTTTTAACTAATAAATACAGAATTTTCAAAAGTTCTCTTAATACTTCTGTATGTTATTTTTATGCCCCTTTATTCTTATTTCATGAAGGTGAGGTAGTTTCTTATATTTCTGAAACTATTACTGGTTTTTGAAGAGCCCTTCCTTCTACTCTCTGTCTTCCATTGATATTTCTTAAGTTTCCTTTTTCATTTATGTATTTTGGTATCTATTTTTGTGTTATAAATTTTCTCAAATTCTGGTTTATATTTAAGTGTGAGGGGGGAAATACTCTCTGAAGCTCTGTGTATACTGAAAATGCTCATTAGGTAGAGTGCTGTACTTCAGGGTTATCCAGCTTTTCTATAGTATTTTGTTTCAGATTGCTAAGTTTCTCCAGAAATAAATCTTCTAGATTTCAGCCTTTAAAGTAACAGCCTATTGCCTGCTAATGTTCTGGATCTGAATGGCAGAAGAATCTGGGATTCTCAGCACTCAGTACATATCCTTCCACTTAATTCTCCAGCTTTTAGTAAAGCACCTCTTCCTCCACACCGTCTCTAAACTGTGACATTTTTGTCTGATTCCAGAGTCCCTCCAGCGTTATGCTGGAATGAGGAAGGAACAGTTGCTGGCAAGAGTAAAAGTTATTTCTCAGATGGAAAAAATTCTAACTAATTCATTTATATACAAACTTTCAAGCCTTCCTTAGAAATCATTTTCCTTGTGGCCTTCTCATGTGTGTTTGACCTTGGAAATCTGCTTACTTCTAGGATTTCTCTACCAGTTTAGTTTCTCCTTTTGTTTCTCTGATAATTCCATTATCACCTACCCATCTTTCAGCTTCCAAGTTTTTATTTTGTTATCTCTTCTACCACTCTTTTTTCTTACTGATTTATAACTTTTATTGCTTTTATTTCATTTGAAGTAGCATTTTCAGAGGAGAAAAAAAATGTCTGGCTTTGACTCGCCCTAATTATTTTTCTATCAATTCCTAAGAAACTCTAAAAAAGGAAAGAAGGAAAGACAGAGTGTAAAATAAATTTCTTTACACAGTGAAGTTGTTACTGGAGCGAAGGGAGGATGAGAGACAAAAATTGTGGTAGCTATACTAACTAAAATTAATTATTATTGTTATTATCATTATGGATTGAATATCTCTTATACAAAATGCTTGGGGCCAGAAGTATTTTAAATTTTAGATTTTTTTTCAGATTTTGGAATGCTTGCGTATATATAGTGAGGTATCCTGGGGACAGGACCCAAGTCTGAACATGAAATTCATCTATGTCATATACACGTAACATAGCCTAAAGTTAATTTTATGCAATACTTCTAATAATTTTGTGCATGAAACATAGCACAAAATATCTCCTATCTTATGTTTTACAGGATAAGAATGAAATTTATTAGAGTTTATCAAGGGAATCAATCACTCTGAGCATACAAGATATTGCATAGTAATTTTTTAAAGAGAAGGAAAAAAGATACTTTCCGTAGAGAATCATAGTAACGGCAACTGGAACTTTGAGTCAATAAAAGTAACATGCCAATTCTCATTAGATACTTTAGCCTGGGGCAGTGAGGATACGTGTAAACAGAGATGTGAGATTGAAATTTAAAAAAAGAAAAAAACACTTCTATGTTCTGCTTTATCTTTACTTCTCCTTCATAAAAAATAATTTCAGTTAGGGTGACATGTGTAAGCAAAATCAATGTAAAATTCTACAGATGGATTCAATGATGTTTCATTCAATACTATTTCAAACGTCATTAGGAGCATCATCGTATATGCTGTCATTTCAACTGCTTCCCATTCTCCATACTCTCATTTCATGTATAGAAGCCTGTCGTCTATGACTGACTCCACTACTTCTCTAGCCTCTGAAATATATTTGATGTTCTTTCTCTCTTGTCTCACAAAGCCAATGAATTAGCAAATATCTCCCTTGTGGTTTCTCTTTCATTCTTCCCTACATGTTCCATCTCTCCCCTAGCACTGGAATATGGGCTTAACTCCTCACACTAGCTGTATTACACTAATATCCTAGTTGATCTCTCTGAATCAAACCTGTACTTTGTACCTCCCATCATTCTTGTTCCTCCAATTTTAATGATGTCATTACTCTGCTTGAAAATGACTTCTTTACCTACATACTATTTCAAATTCATTGACTGCCTCCAGCCCCTTCTATGTTATGGCATAAATATACCTGTCAAGTCTTTTTTGCCAACAGTTAACTTTGAACATTTTGGCATCTACATATGGTGAACCTCCAGTCCTCTGAACATAATGTATGCATTCTCAATTCAAGGTATTTTTTCAGGATACCTTCCACACCGCATTAACTGTAGCAGGACAAGAACAAAAACTATATATATGAATTATTTTTCACCGGCTAGAGTCAGGTTTCTTTTCAGCAAATGAACTAAACTTGTTTAATAAGAAAAAATATCGTGATTCTTAACAGAAGATTAAGTCCCGACAATACGGGTTTAAAAAGTGATTGACGAATGTATCTACAGTAGGAAATGAATCAGAAACTGACAATAAAACTTTAATATTCCTGTCTTCAATTTCCTCATCTGTAAAGTGTAGATCATATTAGCACTAACCTCAAAGTTTACCATGGTAAATAGCTTTAGAACAGAGATTGCCATATAGTCAGTAATGTACATATATTAATTTTTCATATTATTCTCCCCTGAGCTTGCTTTCACATGCTGGATGAATTCACTAGTGGAGGATTTATTAGCCTTTCAGCTGTGCTGGTAAGTAAGTATAAGTCAAAAGAATGGATATAAAGCCTATTTTTAGCAATTGCCAATTTCCCCAATGAAGCATTATGAGCAATAAAGACAGATATTCAGATAGTCTGTCTCCATTGCATATTTCTCACAAACAGCCAGTGTTGGGAAATTATCATTTTTTCTTTTTCTACAGTTTTAAAATATAGTACAGAGTAAATATTATTTATAGTTATTTTACTCATTTTTTAATCATAAACCTCACTAAGTAAGGAAGTGTTTTCTTTTCTAAAAGAAAATTTATAAGGACTATAAATCACTACTGAGAGTAGTGATATATAAGAGCCAATAGAGTTAGAAGTATTGCCCAGCTGAGGCAATCATTGATTTGGAGATCAATGTAGTATTTGGATCCAGAAGGTAAGTGGAAATGTCAGTTGATAAGCCATATAAAGGAGTTCAAGTAAAAGCTAGAAAAATATTGGAAAGTTGAGGACAAAGTTAATTTTCAGAGATAGACAAATTAAGGCAAGAAGATTTCACTACGGCAAGCACCCAAAATTTCAGTTAGAAAGGAGACATAAGTTCAAGAAATCTACTGCACAACACGATGACTGCTGTTAATAAAAATGTATTGTACATTTGAAAATTGCTAAGAGAGTAGATATTGTGTTCTCACAAAAAAGTATGTGAGGTAATGTATATGTTAATTAGCTTAGTCATTACACATTGTATACATATCTCAAAACACCAGAAATATATACAATGTTTATTTGTCAATTTAAAAAAATGTTAAAAAGAAAAAATTGTTCTGTGCTTTGAGAGGCTGATGAAAAATGCACAGGACTGAAAACTTAGAGATACTGCAAATTTTAGCACTTTTATTCCTTGAACTCCTCAGGAGGAACCACTTCTCTGAACCTGATGACCCTTGAAATAATTTCTTTAACTGAGACCAGTTACAGCTCTGATAAGATTTTTAATGCTCAGAATAGCTACTGAAATGTCTGGCATCCATATAGAATTGTGGCACCAGAGAGCTTATGTATTTCTAATGGAAAAGAAAATTTAAAATACTTCACTTTAAATTTAAATGGAAATCGTTTGAACTGAATTGATCATAAATTTGAACCAATAAATACAGCAAGATATTATTCATTTCATGCAGGAAAAAAAAAGAAAGGCAAGTACCAGATCTGTTATGGCTTCTCTGCACCAGACTTCATAGTGGGAACAATTTCAGTTATTGAGTCAAGGATGAGTCTGACAGATGTGATTCTTAACTTATTATTTGGAGTGCATCTTTTACCACTTAGCCATTTCTATGTAACAGATCTCCACTAAACAGTGTATTCAAGCAATAATTATTTGTAATTGTTCTTGAGTTATAGTTTGCCTAGGCAGATATGCTGGGTTCTGAACTAGGTTCCTCCACATTTTTGGGAATCAGCTAGCTGTAAGCTGATCTAGAATTGACTCTTTTAGGATAATTCAACCTTGCTTCCAAACATCTCTCTTTTTCCAGCATGCTGGCTTTGGCTTGTTCTCATGAGAATCACGTGTATGTCAGAGAGAGAGAGAGTAGTTGCATGCATGGTTTCTTGACCCTTATACTTTGAATGGTGCAGTATTCCTTCTGTCGCATTCATTTTGCAAAACAAGTCACACATCTAGACTAAATTCAAGAGATAAGGAAATTGATGCAATCCTGATGAGAGGCACTCCTGAGTCACAACATAAAGGGCATGGCTGTTTTCTGCTTTTTTAATCTATCTACCACACAGCTCATGAAAAATCACCGAATTACTAATCACCTAACTGGGTGGTTTAAAACAGCAGTAATTTATCCTCTTACAGTTCAGGAAACCAGAAGTCTGGAATTAAGATGTCAGCATGTCTGTTTCTTCTGAAGTCTCTAAGGGAAAATCTGTTCCATGCTCCTCTCCTTTGATGTGGTGGTCAACAATCCCTGGTGTTCCTTGGATTGCACAGTCATCACTCCAATTTCTACATCCATCTTCACATGACTGTCTTCCCTGTGTGTACGACTCTGTGTCTTCATCTCTCTCTCTCTCTCTCGTTATATGACGGCACTAGCCATTGGATTTAGGATCCACCCTAGTCTAGTTTAACCTCATCTTTTTTTTTTTTTTAATACTTTAAGTTTTAGGGTACATGTGCACAATGTGCAGGTTAGTTACATATGTATACATGTGCCATGCTGGTGTGCTGCACCCATTAACTCGTCATTTAGCATTAGGTATATCTCCTAATGCTATCCCGCCCCCCTCCCTCCACCCCACAACAGTCCCCAGAGTGTGATGTTCCCCTTCCTGTGTCCACGTGTTCTCATTGTTCAATTCCCACCTATGAGTGAGAATATGCAGTGTTTGGTTTTTTGTCCTTGCAATAGTTTACTGAGAATGATGATTTCCAATTTCATCCATGTCCCTACAAAGGACATGAACTCATCATTTTTTATGGCTGCATAGTATTCCATGGTGTATATGTGCCACATTTTCTTAATCCAGTCTATCATTGTTGGACATTTGGGTTGGTTCCGAGTCTTTGCTATTGTGAATAGTGCCACAAGAAACATACGTGTGCATGTGTCTTTATAGCAGCATGATTTATAGTCCTTTGGGTATATACCCAGTACTGGGATGGCTGGGTCAAATGGTATTTCTAGTTCTAGATCCCTGAGGAATCGCCACACTGACTTCCACAATGGTTGAACTAGTTTACAGTCCCACCAACAGTGTAAAAGTGTTCCTATTCCTCCACATCCTCTCCAGCACCTGTTGTTTCCTGACTTTTTAATGATTGCCATTCTAACTGGTGTGAGATGGTATCTCATTGTGGTTTTGATTTGCATTTCTCTGATGGCCAGTGATGGTGAGCATTTTTTCATGTGTTTTTTGGCTGCATAAATGTCTTCTTTTGAGAAGTGTCTGTTCATGTCCTTCACCCACTTTTTGACGGGGTTGTTTGTTTTTTTCTTGTAAATTTGTTGGAGTTCATTGTAGATTCTGGATATTAGCCCTTTGTCAGATGAGTAGGTTGTGAAAATTTTCTCCCATTCTGTAGGTTGCCTGTTCACTCTGATGGCAGTTTCTTTTGCTGTGCAGAAGCTCTTTAGTTTAATTAGATCCCATTTGTCAATTTTGGCTTTTGTTGCCATTGCTTTTGGTGTTTTAGACATGAAGTCCTTGCCCATGCCTATGTCCTGAATGGTAATGCCTAGGTTTTCTTCTAGGGTTTTTATGGTTTTAGGTCTAATGTTTAAGTCTTTAATCCATCTTGAGTTAATTTTTGTATAAGGTGTAAGGAAGGGATCCAGTTTCAGCTTTCTACATATGGCTAGCCAGTTTTCCCAGCACCATTTATTAAATAGGGAATCCTTTCCCCATTGCTTGTTTTTCTCAGGTTTGTCAAAGATCAGATAGTTGTAGATATGCGGTGTTATTTCTGAGGGCTCTGTTCTGTTCCATTGATCTATATCTCTGTTTTGGTACCAGTACCATGCTGTTTTGGTACCAGTACCATGCTGTTTTGGTACCAGTACCATGCTGTTTTGGTTACTGTAGCCTTGTAGTATAGTTTGAAGTCAGGCAGCGTGATGCCTCCAGCTTTGTTCTTTTGGCTTAGGATTGACTTGGTGATGTAGGCTCTTTTTTGGTTCCATATGAACTTTAAAGTCGTTTTTTCCAATTCTGTGAAGAAAGTCATTGGTAGCTTGATGGGGATGGCATTGAATCTATAAATTATCTTAGGCAGTAAGGCCATTTTCAAGATATTGATTCTTCCTACCCATGAGCATGGAATGTTCTTCCATTTGTTTGTATCCTCTTTTATTGAATTGAGCAGTGGTTTGTAGTTCTCCTTGAAGAGGTCCTTCACGTCCCTTGTAAGTTGGATTCCTAAGTATTTTATTCTCTTTGAAGCAATTGTGAATGGGAGTTCACTCATGATTTGGCTCTCTGTTTGTCTGTTATTGGTGTATAAGAATGCTTGTGATGTTTATACATTGATTTTGTATCCTGAGACTTTGCTGAAGTTGCTTATCAGCTTAAGGAGATTTTGGGCTGAGACAATGGGGTTTTCTAGATATACAATCATGTCGTCTGCAAACAAGGACAATTTGATTTCCTCTTTTCCTAATTGAATACCCTTTATTTCCTTCTCCTGCCTAATTGCCCTGGCCAGAACTTCCAACACTATGTTGAATAGGAGTGGTGAGAGAGGGCATCCCTGTCTTGTGTGTAACCTCATCTTAAATTGATTACATTGCAAGGCCTTGTTTCTAAGTAAGGTGACATTCACAGGTATCAAGGATGAGAACATCAACATTTTTTTTGGGGAAAACAAACCAGTCCACTACAGTGACTACGTATATTTTGTAAAAAATGCTTAAGAGAAACAAAATACCATAAATAACACAGGCTACAAACATAGCCTGTAAATTTATGAAAGATGTAAAAGCTGAATCTGTAAGAAAGCGGGTAAGAAAAAAAGGAAATACCAATTAACTTGCAAAGTGACTAAGTTCTACTAGACCTCCTCTATGAGTGTTCCCATGTCAATCACAAAGCATTCCTTATTATTTATTGTTGTCAAATTTTAGTTTCTTACAGTTCTAGAACCTTCTTTACAGTTTATTAGAGTGATTTTCAAATAGTTTCTGTTTCAACCAAGAACGATAAGATACTGAATGAAAGAACTGGAAATAGCCTGTAGGTTTTCTCACCACAAAAAGTTGGTAAGTATGTGAAGTAATGCATATGTTAAAATAGCTTGATTTAGCCATTACACAATGTGTGTATGTGTATATACATATGCATATATATCTTAAATATATTTTTTGTTCTCATAATTGTTATATATAACATCATGTTGTACACTGTAAAGATATACAAGTTTTAATTGTCAAGAATATACTTCTTTTTACTGTGCTAGTTTGTTGGATGCATTAATATGCACTACTAAATTTATTTTGTAACCTCACAGTCTACTTGTAAGTCACATGCAGCTGGTAGAAAACCATCATAATGGAGTCTTATGAGATGGTTATTGAACTTAGTTACATTAATTCAAGAATATCTGAGTTAGGCTTAAAAATTAAGAGATTATTGAATGAGAAAGATTTAAAGGAATAGTTTTTTTTCTACCTCAAACTCCCATTACATGCAATAAATATGTACTGCAGCAAATCAAAATTAAACTAAAATAGTCAACACAAGTTGCAAATCTGTGGTGGCTTTTAAATTTTTCTGAAAATTGACAAAGAAACATGGAGGTGAGTTACTGCTTGAAGAAGAAACTGTACAATTAAAAGAAACTTTGGCTAAGGAAGATTTACAGGAACATATATTATTGTTCAAGTTGCATATTCAAAGCTAATATGTACTTATTCTACTGGAAATATAAATTTTGCATAATTAAATTTGACAATCTTGTCTTCTCCATTGTTTTGAAAACCAAATTCCCATGTAGGTGGCAACTTTACCTTCATAAATATGTGACTAGATATTTTTAAGAGGTTAATATATTGAATTTCAAATTCACAAGGGTCTGATTCAAACTATTGTGGCCACATCTCAATAGCTTTTGCCTTACCAAGTTACTTACATTTTCTGATTGTAATTTATCTTTTATGAAAAATATAGATATAATAATTATCTCGAGTTGTTGCAAGGGAATGTGTCAAAGACAGTGCCTCAATAAACCATGTTTGCTATTACTATTACTCTTTTGCTTTACTCCGGCATCAAGCAAATATTTGTTGTTTAAACTCTAAGAAGAGCTTACTGTTAAATAATTAATGGATAATTTAGCCAATGACTAAAAAAGTCCAAAATCATGTCACCAAATACTAATACTAAGGTAATTTTATTAAATAACTTTATTTAAACATACAACCCATACAAAGAATGCATATTATGGACTCTTGGCATCTGCAAAACTTTACCTTTTATAATTTTTGTAAGGTTAGATGCCATGATTCGTTGTTACATTGCAATAGCTGCAGAATATACAGTGGTTTGTGGTGGCTGTTCTTACTTGTCTTTCATAACTTTTCTTACCCTTTTTCATCCTGCTCTGTGCCCCAGGAGGCTGGCATTTATACATTGCATCAACAAACATTCTTGTCCCCATGTTGTATTTGGTTTGGCTTAGAACAGAAGCCAGCAATAGATTTGAGAGAGTCAGATCAAAATAAGGTTGGGATGGCTGCCTTGCTGTACTAAAGAACAGAGATCCTATCAGGTGACTTTTTTTTTTTTTTTTAAATAGTTGTAGCATTCTGTTGGTTTCAGTTAATACTCCTTCTACTTGCCCCTTCAGGCCAAGAAGTGTAAAAGTTCTGTTGTATGATCTGTGTGGCTATTACCTAACATTGTTCACAATTTCTAAATAGCCCTCTCATAAAGCTTTTTCTCACTTATCCCAATTCAGGAGTACCATCTCTTTCCTGCTAGGACCCTGAATGATACACAGAAATGCACCTACCAGTTAGTGATGAAATAAGAGCAACTCTTCCACTCTGTTTTAAGCTTTAGTTAGTAGGTTCTGCTGTCCCTACTTTGGAAGCATTCTTACACAATAGAAGTCAAAACACATCTAACTTCTGTAAGACTTTTTGAGTGATTGTCCTCTTGACAGCCCCTTTCACTTCATTGTTCCTCAGGCTGTAGATGATGGGGTTTAGCATAGGTGTGATGACAGTGTAGGACAATGACACTAGCTTCTTGCTCTCAGGGGACTGGTTTGATTTGGGCCACAGGTAGGTCAGACTGGCTGTTCCATAGAAGAGGGACACCACAATGAGGTGTGAGGAACAAGTAGAAAATGCTTTCTGGCGGCCAGTGGCAGAGGACATCCTCAGAAATGTTATGATAATGCGGGTGTAGGAAACCAAAATGAGAGAAAAGGGAAACATGATAAACAGGAGTGTGGAGGCAAGTGCTTGCATTTCATACATGGTTGTATCCACTGTGACTAGTTTTAACACTGGGGGACCATCACAGAAAAAGTGGTCCACAGCATTTGGTCCACAGAAAGGAAGGGCCATCATCCAAGCTGTCTGTAGCATAGACACAGGAACACTGGACATCCAAGAGCCTATGGCCAACCACAAGCATAGGGACCTGTTCATTATGACTGAATAATGGAGAGGGTTATAGATGGCCACAAAGCGATCATAAGCCATCATGGAGAGAAGGAAACATTCAGAACTGCCAAATAAGAAGAAGTACATTTGGGTACCACAGCCCACAAAAGAGATGATTTTCCTTGGGGACACTAGATCTACAAGCATTTTTTGCACCATAACCAAGGTGAAACATACTTCAAGAAGTGATAGATTTCGAAGAAAGAAGTACATGGGTGTTTGAAGTGCGGGATCCACACTGGTAACTGTGACAATAAGAAAGTTGCCCAACAAAGTGACTGTATAAATGGCCAGGAACAAAATAAAGAGGGAAACTTGCATCTCGGGGTTGTTTGTAAAACCAAGAAGAATAAATTCAGTGACTCTGGTGTGATTTTCACAGATCATATCTTAGATGAGTTTCTCTCTAAAAATCAAAGTATGTGCATCAAAGGGTATTAAATCAATATAGAGGTAATCTCAAAAATAATAATAACATCCATAAAACATCTTTATTCTCAGTTGTCTTACCATTCTGTTTCTCTGAAGCAGAAATGATGCTTATGATAAGATAAAATTAAGGAAAAATCAACATTTTGTATAAATCTCACTCATTGTTTACCACCTAGATGTAATTTTTCTCTCATGAGTAGTCATAGTCTGTGCTCATATTCTTCAACATAGGCATGCTATTTTGTAGGATAAAGTGGAAAGAGTGTAGATAGATAGTTAAAATAGAATAGTGTACTAATTTTTAAATGATTTCAGGATGCAATAAAAATAAATAATGGGCTAGTTTGACATTCTGATATTTAATTATATTAATCATATTTCTACTGAATATAGTGCATTTTATACCATTCATCCACTATAAATATATACATATACCAACATGCCCAGTACACACACACACACACAAGAAACTTAATAAACATAATATATGCTTATGATTTTGTTGCTTCTCTGTAGTCTCCATGAGCCTAATAGTTTATGACATTTTTATATTGTCTTTTGAACCATAATTCAACTTCACTGGGCCCCCACTTCTTATTATACATAGAGTTATAGTTATTTTGTTTAAGCTATATTTTTTAAAAACTTCCAAACAAATATGACTTACAATAGAGAAATATCCTGTCAACACTCATCTTAACTTTTCTCCACCAAAATAGTTCCTCTCATGACTGTCCATCTTCTTCAAAACTTCATGATCAGAAGTAGGGTACATATACTTACTTTTGTATGTCAGCTTATCCAGTCCCAAAAGCACTAATTCAACTATTACAAACTCAATTACTGTATCTTACTTAGAGCAAAATATTTTGGCCAACATTAAATTGTGCAATTTTTTTCTTTACAGCAGGTCATTCTTAGTACCAAAATTTAGCAATTACAGGAGGATGTGTTAGAAAAATATTTTTTTCCAAATATTAGAACTGGGTAAATATTGTATCAATTATTTTACATACTTTTTAAATTTAATTCAGAAAAACATGCATATTTCATTTTATAGTCAAAATAATTTAAAATAGATATCTGCTCCTGAAGTGAGTAGGTAAAAATTTACAGTGTATGGAATCATTCTGAAACTGTGGCTCATTTAAATAATTCTATGTTTTCATTCTACTCTTAAGACATGTAACATCTTACCTGTGTATTTTCCATATTGTAAGTTCTCAAAGGAATGTCCTCAGTAGCAAAAGGAAAGGAACAACTCTGGTGATTTCAGGTTTCCCATGCCCTTGTAAGTCCCAAAATAATAGGCAACGTGTGACAGTGATTACAACCATTACTCTCTCACTACTATTGCAAAACCAGCTTCACTATCATCCTTGTCATCAGGAATAGAAACAACAACATCATGTGCCTGGTATATTCATAAAAACTTATGAAAAACTTCATATGCATTATCATGCTTACCTACATTTTGGAGCAATTCTAAACTTGTTATGGGTCTAAAATTATGCCATCTTTTGTTTTGAAAAAATATGGGAGTTGATGAAGGCATCAAGATTTTATAGTAGTTACAATATTTAGTGCATCCTAAAATGCCTCACCCAACTGCCTCTCAGAATTCTGATATTAACAGCGGCAGAAAGCAACACTAGGACGAACGGCTTTTCATTGAGTAATAAGTTCTATAGTGTACAATCCATGTGAAATATGAATAAGGATATCCAAAAAGGTCAGTTTCTTGAATTTTTAATAATTACCATTGCACTTTTTTCACCTTTTCTGAAGACATTTAAATTTTAATAAAAGTTTAGACAATTAGAGGTTTGTAATGTCACAGGGTGTACCTCTAAATACTCCTCTCAGTCTTTCTATATCCTAAAAAGCCTAAAGATTACTTTCAATATATTCACTAAACAAAGAGATTAATCAGAGTGATGTTGCACTCACTACCACAAATTTATACTGATTTTTTTAAAAAACCTTGTAAACTGTTGTTGAGTTGCCATGATTACTACATTGCTCTAGAGAATGTACTGTTTTACTTGTTGCATGGCATTTTGATAACTTGATGTCATTTAATTAAGTTCACTAATTTAGGTGGTAATATCTTAATGAGGCCAAATAGTTTTTTTCATGTCCCATTAAGCAGCCAACTTTTACCTTTGTTTTAGAAAATAGACTTTACCTCTTATTTTAGCTAACTTTTTTATAAGTATATGTTTTCTCATAAAATTATTATGGATGAATGCAATTGTATCTTCAGTATTTGGAATACAACATGAATCTGAGATTGTTATTAAATTTATCTAAATGGAGCAGCACTTCTAACAACCCTACATGTAAATGAATAAATTGCCACAGTATCTGAATTAAAAGTACTTTGTGTAGTTATAATCCACAGCATTTCTTTATTACATAGCTACTGTTTTATTAATACTCTCTTCTTTAGCATTTTGTTGCTTTCCAGACAGAATGAAGGCCTCATTATTTTTTGTTTTCTTTTATTTTAGAGAAGTATAAAGTTATTCCTTTTCTGATAATTAATATTTCATTATTTATTTTTCTTAGAATGCTTTTGTAATACACAGATGTACAGATACATTTAGATGTTTAACAAAATTGAGAAATATAACAAATCATAAAGAAATATCTGGATGTATCTTACCAAATAAAACCTCATATTTCTTCTGTAATTAGAAATTTAATGATTTTTTTAAAGATATGCAATATTTTCAGAGAAATGTTAACTGATCTTGAAATCTATTGATAGCTCAAATCTTCATAATGAAGTTAATACCTTAGACAGTCTAACATGCCTTGCACTGGCACTACATGGTTGCTATATTTTAGTAATAGCATTTAAAAGTGTGACTGGCCTTGGGGAAATGATCCCTGGATCACTAGAAAGGACTATGTTTAATTAAACAACTGCTCTTATCTCACAGGGGGAAATACAGAATGTTCATACAATTATCTATATTTCCTGTAAGTCATATTTGCAATTGAATATGCATTTCTCAATAATAGATATTTTGTGGTGTGGCTACTGGACACACTGGTCAAGTCTCTTGGAATTGCAACTTTTAACATGCCAGGCTATGTGAAGAACACAGATTTTAATTTTCCCTATAAGATTTTTGTATTTTGTGGGATAGATTTTGGTTCAGTATTGGTGAGAGAAATTTACCATGCTCATGAAACTTACATGATTTTTAAATTTTATTTTTAACTGATTTTTAAAATGTTAATATTTTAAACTTATTTCCATCTTTTTTTTTTTTTTTTTTTTTTGAGACAGAGTCTAGCTCTGTCGCCCCAGGCTGGAGTGCAGTGGCGCGATCTCGGTTCACTGCAAGCTCCGCCTGCCAGGTTCGTGCCATTGTCTGGCCTCAGCCTCCCGAGTAGCTGAGACTACAGGCGTCCGCCAGCGCGCCCAGATAATTTTTTTTGTATTTTTAGTAGAGACGGGGTTTCTCCGTGGTGTCGATCTCCTGACCTCGTGATCCACCCGCCTCGGCCTCTCAAAGTGCTGGGATTACAGACATGAGCCACCGCGCCCGGCCTATTTTTTAAATAATTAAATACATCAAATTCAGCTGATAATTGGCTTGTATTTTATTGTTGTCTTATACCCTAAGTCGTTTGGCTATTAGTTCGTTTTACTATGAGAACATTGTAAGCAATGCCATGATTCATGTATTATTTCAGTCAGTGGTATCTTATAATGTCTAACATGGTTACTGTCAGGAAGAAGTAAGCAATTTTTTTAGTCCTTGGAATTGTTTATTCTTGGAATTTTTGAGGTAATTTTAATATCAATAAATAACATTATACTTTGAAGTGTTTTGTAATGAGCAAACAGAACTGTGTAAATAACTCCCTTTATTTCCTTACACTGTATTTGTTGCAGGAGCAACTTTTATAAATAAATATAAACTTTAAAACAATTACAAATTAGCACAGAGGGAGTAATTCAAAAAATTCTAATAAGTCTTTGGGGGGAAAAAAAACCTTGAAAAGGCCCTTGGAGTTTCAGGTCAACCTATGCATGCACGGGAGCCTTAACAAATAGCTAGATAGGAAGGTTCATCATTTCCTAATTTTACTTCTTTCTAGAAAAGAAAAAGAAAAGCTTCCTATATTTGTAGAAGTTGAAGGAAAATTCCTTAATCCTTATTTTCCCAGGAAACTAAATAATAGTATAATAGGTTAAAATCTAATTTTTGTTTGTTTGTTTTTGCTTTGTTTTGTTTTGAGATGGAGTCTCCCTCTGTTGCCCAGGCTGGAGTGCAGTGGAACAATCTCGGCTCACTGCACCCTCCACCTCCTGAGTTCAAGCAATTCTCCTGTCTCAAACTCCCGAGTAGCTGGGATTACAGGCACCCGCCACTAAGGCTAATTTTTGTATTTTTAGTAGAGACGGGGTTTCACCATATTGGTCAGCCTGGTCTCGAACTCCTGGCCTCAGGTGATCCACCTGCCTCGGCCTCCCAAACTGCTGGGATTACAGGTGTGAACCACCGCACCAGGCCAAAATCTATTCTTTAAAAAAATCTTCCATAGGGTACACCTACATTTAAAACAAGTAAAATAAATCTCTAATCATTTCCAATAAAAAACTATGTTATAAAATATATTTGGCCTATCTTCATTCATACTTATACCAAATAATTAACTATGCACCAAACTGAAGAAAACATTTGTAATATTAGGCAAAAACAATCAAGTGAAAAATGGTGCATTACTGAATTACACATCGAGCTTTTGTTTCGTTTTTAAAAATTTTTAATGAAAGATTTATAAGTTTGGTCATACAATATATCCATGTAACAAACCTGTACATGTACCCATATATCTAAAATAAAAGTTGAAATTATATTTTTAAAAAAGATTTATAAGACCTTAGAGGACCATGGAAATCCCATTATCCGAAGATAAGGTGAAATTTCAATGGAGTTATTTCTGCATTATCTGTTCCTAAATGACTATTACCCTAATCCCACCATGCAAAAACATGTTTTAAAAATGTAAAATGCAACCTACTATATATGTGCCCAATTGCCACTCTAGAGTATTCCAATTCCTTATCATGCAATTCCTAAAATTGAACTGTACAATTCATTGACTGACTATATATCACTGCCATCCTGTAGGTAGTTCATCATAATTACTTTAGCTGAAAAACTTTTCATGTTGTTATAATTTTGGATTTACCTCATTAAAAAAGGTCAATAATTATTTTTCTATAGTTTTTTTGGTTCACCAACAAAGTGGTAGACACTATGTGAGGTGGTGGATTTGATGAGTAAAATAGACATAAACCCCCATCTATAAAAAAGATTATATTGTTCATAAGTCTCATTTGATGAAGCTCATTTTAAGGAAATAAAGAATAAAGAAATGTCAGTAAGAGAGGCCATTTAGTGGCTCATGAACAAAGTCACATGTGATCTCACATTGGTCTAGGGCTTGGTTCACAGATTTCAGTTTCAGAACTTAAGTATGAATTAATCCAGTGGACATCAACCCTTCAGGAATGGCAAAAACAAATTAAATCTATCCAAAGGTGGTGTGTATGCACTAAAGGTATGTAGACACTAAAGGTGTGTAAAATAGCATTTGTATGCTTTAAAGCAGGTTATATATCTTTTTAGCAACCAGACTATGCTTTTCAACTAATCTGGAAGTTACTGTTTATAAGTCAAATCACTTGAGTAATTAAAATAGTAGCTAAAATATTACTTTAAAAACAATATTTTAAATGCCTGAACTTTTGAGATGTTTTCATATAGGCTTTGAAAATCTATGTTGAACAGTGATTTTATGAGAATTGTGTACATGCCTTTTAAAATATCAGAATATTCTTAGCTTCTTGCTATAGTATTTCTGTCTCTCAGACAGCATTAAATAAGTAATTCAACACATAATTACAGTATAATTTCTCTTTTAATAATTTATTATAAGCAATACATTAAAATCATGAACAATGGATATAGGAGAAACTGCCAATAAAATGCCTTGAATGTCCATTGATTCATTCTCTAGATATATGGTCTTAAGCAAGATAATTACCATATCATTTCCTTTTAGCAAAATGGTGAATATTCTTATCTCACAAGAAAAACTTGAGGATAAAAATAATTATTGTAAAGCATCAACTATACTGTTCAAGCATACTGCAGATATTAAACATTAGTTTTATTATCCCCTAGTAATCCAGTTCTGGCCTCATGGAAAAGAACACTATACCTTCTAAAATAGATGAATAGGGGGAGGAGCCAAGATGGCCGCATAGGAACAGCTCCAGTCTACAGCTCCCAGCGCGAGCGACGCAGAAGACGGGTGATTTCTGCATTTCCATCTGAGGTACCATGTTCATCTCACTAGGGAGTGCCAGACAGTGGGCGCAGGTCAGTGGGTGAGCGCACCGTGCGCCAGCCGAAGCAGGGGCGAGGCATTGCCTCACTCGGGAAGCGCAAGGGGTCAGGGAGTTCCCCTTCCAGGGGTGATGGACGGCACCTGGAAAATCGGGCCACTCCCACCCGAATACTGTGCTTTTCCGACGGGCTTAGGAAACGGTGCCCCAGGAGAGTATAGCCCGCACCTGGCTCAGAGGGTCCTACGCCCACGGAGTCTCACTGATTGCTAGCACAGCAGTCTGAGATCAAACAGCAAGTCGGCAGCGAGGCTGGGGGAGGGGCGCCCGCCATTGCCCAGGCTCGCTTAGGTAAACAAAGCAGCCTGGAAGCTTGAACTGGGTGGAGCCCACCACAGCTCAAGGAGGCCTGCCTGCCTCTGTAGGCTCCACCTCTGGGGGCAGGACACAGACAAACAAAAAGACAGCAGTAACCTCTGCAGACTTAAATGTCCCTGTCTGACAGATGTGAGGAGAGCAGTGGTTCTCCCAGCACGCAGCTGGAGATCTGAGAACGGGCTGACTGCCTCCTCAAGTGGGTCCCTGACCCCTGAACCCCGAGCAGCCTAACTGGGAGGCACCCCCCAGCAGGGGCAGACTGACACCTCACACGGCCGGCCAGGTACTCCAACAGACCTGCAGCTGAGGGTCCTGTCTGTTAGAAGGAAAACTAACAGAAAGGACATCCACACCAAAAACCCATCTGTACATCACCATCATCAAAGACCAAAAGTAGATAAAACCACAAAGATGGGGAAAAAACAGAGCAGAAAAACTGGAAACTCTAAAAAGCAGAGTACCTCTCCTCCTCCAAAGGAACGCAGTTCCTCACCAGCAACGGAACAAAGCTGGACGGAGAATGACTTTGACGAGCTGAGAGAAGATGGTTTCAGACGATCAAATTACTCCGAGCTATGGGAGGATATTCAAACCAAAGGCAAGGAAGTTGAAAACTTTGAAAAAAATTTAGAAGAATGTATAACTAGAATAACCAATACAGAGAAGTGCTTAAAGAAGCTGATGGAGCTGAAAACCAAGGCTCGAGAACTACGTGAAGAATGCAGAAGCCTCAGGAGCCGATGCGATCAAATGGAAGAAAGGGTATCAGCCCTGGAAGATGAAATGAATGAAATGAAGCGAGAAGGGAAGTTTAGAGAAAAAAGAATAAAAAGAAACGAGCAAAGCCTCCAAGAAATGTGGGACTATGTGAAAAGACCAAATCTACGTCTGATTGGTGTACCTGAAAGTGACGGGGAGAATGGAAACAAGTTGGAAAACACTCTGCAGGATATTATCCAGGAGAACTTCCCCAATCTAGCAAGGCAGGCCAACATTCAGATTGAGGAAATACAGAGAACACCACAAAGATACTCCTCGAGAAGAGCAACTCCAAGACACATAATTGTCAGATTCACCAAAGTTGAAATGAAGGAAAAAATGTTAAGGGCAGCCAGAGAGAAAGGTCGGGTTACCATCAAAGGGAAGCCCATCAGACTAACAGCGGATGTCTCGGGAGAAACCCTACAAGCCAGAAGAGAGTGGGGGCCAATATTCAACATTCTTAAAGAAAAGAATTTTCAACCCAGAATTTCATATCCTGCCAAACTAAGCTTCATAAGTGAAGGAGAAATAAAATACTTTACAGACAAGCAAATGCTGAGAGATTTTGTCACCACCAGGCCTGCCCTAAAAGAGCTCCTGAAGGAAGCTCTAAACATGGATAGGCACAACCGATACCAGCCACTGCAAAATCATACCGAAATGTAAAGAACATCGAGACTAGGAAGAGACTGCATCAACTAACGAGCAAAATATCCAGCTAACATCATAATGACAGGATCAAATTCACACATAACAATATTAACTTTAAATGTAAATGTACTAAATGCTCCAATTAAAAGACACAGACTGGCAAACTGGATAAAGACTCAAGACCCATCAGTGTGCTGTATTCAGGAAACCCATCTCACGTGCAGAGACACACATAGGCTCAAAATAAAAGGATGGAGGAAGATCTACCAAGCAAATGGAAAACAAAAAAAGGCAGGGGTTGCAATCCTACTCTCTGATAAAACAGACTTTAAACCAACAAAGATCAAAAGAGACAAAGAAGACCATTACATAATGGTAAAGGGATTAATTCAACAAGAAGAGCTAACTATCCTAAATATATATACACCCAATACAGGAGCACCCAGATTCATAAAGCAAGTCCTGAGTGACCTACAAAGAGACTTAGACTCCCACACATTAATAATGGGAGACTTTAACACCCCACTATCAACATTAGACAGATCAACGAGACAGAAAGTCAACAAGGATACCCAGGAATTGAACTCAGCTCTGCACCAAGCGGACCTAATAGACATCTACAGAACTCTCCACCCCAAATCAACAGAATATACATTTTTTTCAGCACCACACCACACCTATTCCAAAATTGACCATATACTTGGAAGTAAAGCTCTCCTCAAGAAATGTAAAAGAACAGAAATTGTAACAAACTGTCTCTCAGATCACAGTGCAATCAAGCTAGAACTCAGGATTAAGAATCTCACTCAAAACCGCTCAACTACGTGGAAACTGAACAATCTGCTCCTGAATGACTACTGGGTACATAACGAAATGAAGGCAGAAATAAAGATGTTCTTTGAAACCAACGAGAACCAAGACACAACATACCAGAATCTCTGGGATGCATTCAAAGCAGTGTGTAGAGGGAAATTTATAGCACTAAATGCCCACAAGAGAAAGCAGGAAAGATCCAAAATTGACACCCTAACATCACAATTAAAAGAACTAGAAAAGCAAGAGCAAACACATTCAAAAGCTAGCAGAAGGCAAGAAATAACTAAAATCAGAGCAGAACTGAAGGAAATAGAGACACAAAAAACCCTTCAAAAAATAAATGAATCCAGGAGCTGGTTTTTTGAAAGGATCAACAAAATTGATAGACCACTAGCAAGACTAATAAAGAAAAAAAGAGAGAAGAATCAAATAGATGCAATAAAAAATGATAAAGGGGATATCACCACCGATCCCACAGAAATACAAACCACCATCAGAGAATATTACAAACACCTCTATGCAAATAAACTAGAAAATCTAGAAGAAATGGATAAATTCCTCAACACATACACCCTCCCAAGACTAAACCAGGAAGAAGTTGAATCTCTGAATAGACCAATAACAGGAGCTGAAATTGTGGCAATAATCAATAGCTTACCAACCAAAAAAAGTCCAGGTCCAGATGGATTCACAGCCGAATTCTACCAGAGGTACAAGGAGGAGCTGGTACCATTCCTTCTGAAACTATTCCAATCAATAGAAAAAGAGGGAATCCTCCCTAACTCATTTTATGAGGCCAGCATCATCCTGATACCAAAGCCTGGCAGAGACACAACAAAAAAAGAGAATTTTAGACCAATATCCTTGATGAACATTGATGCAAAAATCCTCAATAAAATACTGGCAAACAGAATCCAGCAGCACATCAAAAAGCTTATCCACCATGATCAAGTGGGCTTCATCCCTGGGATGCAAGGCTGGTTCAATATATGCAAATCAATAAATGTAATCCAGCATATAAACAGAACGAAAGACAAAAACCACATGATTATCTCAATAGATGCAGAAAAGGCCTTTGACAAAATTCAACAACCCTTCATGCTAAAAACTCTCAATAAATTAGGAATTGATGGGACGTATCTCAAAATAATAAGAGCTATTTATGACAAACCCACAGCCAATATCATACTGAATGGGCAAAAACTGGAAGCATTCCCTTTGAAAACTGGCACAAGACAGGGATGCCCTCTCTCACCACTTCTATTCAACATAGTGTTGGAAGTTCTGGCCAGGGCAATTAGGCAGGAGAAGGAAATCAAGGGTATTCAATTAGGAAAAGAGGAAGTCAAATTGTCTCTGTTTGCAGATGACATGATACTATATCTAGAAAACCCCATTGTCTCAGCCCAAAATCTCCTTAAGCTGATAAGCAACTTCAGCAAAGTCTCAGGATACAAAATCAATGTGCAAAAATCACAAGCATTCTTATACATCAATAACAGACAAACAGAGAGCCAAATCATGAGTGAACTCCCATTCACAATTGCTTCAAAGAGAATAAAATACCTAGGAATCCAACTTACAAGGGATGTGAAAGACCTCTTCAAGGAGAACTACAAACCACTGCTCAAGGAAATAAAAAAGGATACAAACAAATGGAAGAACATTCCATGCTCATGGGTAGGAAGAATCAATATCATGAAAATGGCCATCCTTCCCAAGGTAATTTACAGATTCAATGCCATCCCCATCAAGCTACCAATGACTTTCTTCACAGAATTGGAAAAAACTACTTTAAAGTTCATATGTAACCAAAAAAGAGCCCGCATCGCCAAGTCAATCCTAAGCCAAAAGAACAAAGCTGGAGGCATCACACTACCTGACTTCAAACTATACTACAAGGCTACAGTAACCAAAACAGCATGGTACTGGTACCAAAACAGAGATATAGATCAATGGAACAGAACAGAGCCGTCAGAAATAATGCCACATATCTACAAGTATCTGATCTTTGACAAACCTGACAAAAACAAGAAATGGGGAAAGGATTCCCTATGTAATAAATGGTGCTGGGAAAACTGGCTAGCCATATGTAGAAAGCTGAAACTGGATCCCTTCCTTACACCTTATACAAAAATCAATTCAAGATGGATTAAAGACTTAAATGTTAGACCTAAAACCATAAAAACCCTAGAAGAAAACCTAGGCATTACCATTCAGGACATAGGCATGGGCAAGGACTTCATGTCTAAAACACCAAAAGCAATGGCAACAAAAGCCAAAATTGACAAATGGGATCTAATTAAACTCAAGAGCTTCTGCACAGCAAAAGAAACTACTATCAGAGTGAACAGGCAACCTACAAAATGGGAGAAAATTTTTGCAACCTACTCATCTGACAAAGGGCTAATATCCAGAATCTACAATGAACTCCAACAAATTTACAAGAAAAAAACAAACAACCCCATCAAAAAGTGGGCAAAGGACATGAACAGACACTTCTCAAAAGAAGACATTTATGCAGCCAAAAAACACATGAAAAAATGCTCACCATCACTGGCCATCAGAGAAATGCAAATCAAACCACAATGAGATACCATCTCACACCAGTTAGGATGGCAATCATTAAAAAGTCAGGAAACAACAGGTGCTGGAGAGGATGTGGAGAAATAGGAACACTTTTACACTGTTGGTGGGACTGTAAACTAGTTCAACCCTTGTGGAAATCAGTGTGGCGATTCCTCAGGGATCTAGAACTAGAAATTCCATTCGACCCAGCCATCCCAGTACTGGGTATATACCCAAAGGACTATAAATCATGCTGCTATAAAGACACATGCACACGTATGTTTATTGCGGCATTATTCACAATAGCAAAGACTTGGAACCAACCCAAATGTCCAACAATGATAGACTGGATTAAGAAAATGTGGCACATATACACCATGGAATACTATGCAGCCATAAAAAATGATGAGTTCACGTCCTTTGTAGGGACATGGATGAAATTGGAAATCATCATTCTCAGTAAACTATCGCAAGAACAAAAAACCAAACACCGCATATTCTCACTCATAGGTGGGAATTGAACAATGAGAACACATGGACACAGGAAGGGGAACATCACACTCTGGGGACTGTTGTGGGGTGGGGGGAGGGGGGAGGGATAGCATTGGGAGATATACGTAATGCTAGATGACGAGTTGGTGGGTGCAGCGCACCAGCATGGCACATGTATACATATGTAACTTACCTGCACATTGCGCACATGTACCATAAAACCTAAAGTATAATAATAATAATAATAATAATAATAATAATAAAAGAAAAAAAAAAATAAAATAGATGAATATAGCAGAGAAGCACCAGTTCTTGAAAACTCTTGATAATAAAGACATTCTTGATAATATTTATTTGATAATAAACATTAAATGTATAGATTCAAGTAGCATTCTAAATATTTTTATTTGTTTACTCTTTTTTTATTTGACAGAAAGCAATTATATTTAATGGGTGCATGTGACACTATGATACATGGATACAATGTATAATAATCAAATCAGAGTAAATGGCATATGTATCCCCTCAAACATTTATTATTTCTTTGTGTTGAGAAAATTTAAAATCCTCTTATCTAGCTGTTTTGAAATATACAATAAATTCTTGAAAACTACAGTCACCTGCTGTGCTATAGAATACTAGAACTTACTTCTTCTAACTAGCTAATTCTGTGCTTGTTAACCAACCTCTCCCTATTCCCCTCTACCCCTACCCTTCCAAGGCTTTGGTAAGAACTTTTCTATTTTCTGCTTCTATGAGATCAACTGTTTTAGCTCTCACATATGAATGAGAGGATGCAGTATTTGTCTTTCCATGCCTGGCTTATTTCACTTAAAATAATGTCCTGCAGGGTTGGAGTGAGCCGAGATTGCGTCATTGCATTCCAGTCTGGGCAACAGGGCGAGACTCCATCTCAAAAATAATAATAATAATAATAATAATAATAATAATAATAATAATAATAATGTCCTCCAGGCTCATCCACATTGCCACAAATGACAGAATTTTATTATTTTATGGCTAAATATTTCGTTGTGTATATATACCACATTTTATCCATTTATCTGCTCATGGACAGGTTTGATTCCACATTAGGGCTATTATAATAGTACTGTGATAAACTTGGGAGTGCAAATATTTCATTGACATACTGATCTTTCCTTAGGATACATACCCAGTAGTAGGATTGCTGGACCATGTGGTATTTATATTTTTAGTTACTTGAGAAACCTCCATATTATTTCCCATAATGTCTGTACTAATATACATTTTTACCAACAGTATGTAAGAGTTCCTCTTTCTCTGCATCCTCATCAGCATGTTTTATCTTTTGGTTTTTTTGTTTATAACCAATTTAACTGGGGTGAGATGATATCTTATGGTTTTGATTTATGTTCCCCTAATGATTAGTGATACTGATTATTTTTTCATATACTTGCTGGCTATTTGGATGTCTCCTTTTGAGATGTGTCTATTCAGAATTCTTGCACATTTTTAATCATATTATTTTTTTCTATTGAGTTGAGTTCCTTACATATCCTGGATATTAATCCCTTGTTGGATATATAATTTGCAAATATTGTCTCATTCTGTAGGTTGTTGCTTCATTCCATTGATTGTTTCCTTTGCTATGCAGAAAATATTTAGTTTGATATAATCCAGTTTTTGCTTTTGTTGCCTATGTTTTGCTTTTATTGCCTGTGCCTTTTGTAGTTTTATCTAGAAAATCTTTGCCTAGATTAATGTTCATAAACATTTCCCCTATGTGTTTTCCTAGTAGTTTTGTAGTTTCAGGTTTTTCATTTAACTCTTAAATCTGTCTAGAGTTGATGTTTGTATATATTGAGAGATAAGGGTCTAGTTTTATTCTTCTACATATGGTTTTCCCAGCACCACTTATTGAAGAGACTATCCTTTCTCCAATGTATGTTCTAAGTGGCTTTGCTGAATGTTGGTTGCCTGTAAATATGTGGATTTATTTCTCAGTTCTCTATTCTGTTCTATTGGTCTGTGTGTCTGTTGGTACAATACTGTTTTGGTTACTACAGCTTTGTGGTATATTTTAAAATCAGGTGGCATGTTGCTTCCAGTTGGCTGTGTTCATTTTGCTCAGAATCACTTTAGCTCTTCAGGATCTTTGCCATACAAATTTTAGCATTGTTTTTTCTATTTCTGTGTAGAATGCCATTGATATTTCTATAAGGGTTTTATTGAATCTGTAGGTCATTTTGGATAGTGTGAACATTTTAACAATATTAATTTTTCCAATCCATGTACATGAGATATCTTTCTAATTTTTGTGTCCTCTTCAATTTTTTCATCTGCGTTTTATCGTTTTTATTGTAGATATCTTTTACCTCTTTGGTTGAATTTATTTCTAGGTATTTTATTTTATCTGAGCTCTTATAAATTAAATTGCTTTCTTGATTTTTTTTTCAGAATGCTCACCATTTGTATATATGTGCTACTGATTTTTGAACATTGATTTTGTATTCTGCAACTTTACCAAATTCATTTGTCAGTTCAAACAGTTATTTTTTTTTAGTACAGTCCTTAGGTTTTTCTAACTACATGGTCATGTCATGTGCAAATGGGAACAATTTGACTTATTCTTTTCCAATTTAGATTCTTTTATTTCTTTCTCTTGCCTAATTATTCTGGCTAGTTCCCATGCTATGCTAAATAAAAGTGGCAAAAGTGGGCATCCTTCCCTTTTTCCAGATCTTAGAAAAAAACTTTCAACATTTTCAGTATGATGGTAGCTATGGGTTTGATGTATATAGCCTTTATTGTATTGAGGTGAATTTCTTTTTACTTAATTTACTGAGAGTTTTTATCATAAAGGGATGTTGACTTTATCAAATGCTTTTTGTATTTATTGAGACGATCTTATGGTTTTTGACTTTCATTCTGTTGATGCGATGTATCACATTTATTGATCTACATATATTGAACCATCTTTGCATGCCTGCGATAAATTCCACTTGATCATGGTGTATAATCTCTATGATGTGCTGCTGAATTTTTCTTACTAGTATTTTATTCAGGATTTTTGCATCTATATTCATCAGGGATATTGTCCTACAGTTTTCTTTTTGTGTTGTGTCCTTATCTGTTTTTGGTATCAAGGTAATGATGGCCTTGTAGAATTGAAAGAATTCACTCCCCTTCCATTTTTTGAATATTTGGAAAATAATGGGTATTAGTTCTTCATAAAAATTTGATACATTTCAGCAGTGAGACCATCTGGCCCTGGACTTTTCTTTGTTAGGAGAGGTTTTATTACTGATTCAATATCATTGCTTCTTATTTTTCTTTTGAGGATTTCTATTTATTTATAGTTCAATTTTGGTGGATTGTGTATGTCCGAGATTAACCTATTTCTTCTAAGATTTTGAATTTATTGACATATGGTTGTTCACAGTAATCTCTAATGATACTTTATAATTCTGTGATATCAGTTGTAATCTCTCCTGTTTGAATATATTTAATTGGATCATCTCTCTTTTTCTTTGTTACTGTGGGTAAAGGTTTGTCAATTTCGTTTATCTTTTCCAAAAAACAAATTTTTGTTTTGTCGATCTCTTGAATTCTGTTTTTAGTTTCAATTTTATTTATTTCTATGCTGATTTTTTTTATTTCTTTTCTTATAATAAATTTGGGAATTTTTTTTTCTTGCTTTTCTTATACTAAATTTGGAATTGGTTTGTTCTTGCTTTTCTTAATCCTTGAGGTGCATCATTAGGTTTATTATTTGTAATCATTTTACTTTTTTGATGTAGGCATTTATTAATGTAAACTCCTCTCTTAGTACTGCTTTTGCTGTATGTCATAGGTTTTAGTTTTGTTGTGTTTCCATTTTTATTTGTTTCAACACATTTTTAAACTTTCTGTTAAATTTCTTCATTGTCCTTTGGTTGTTAGGGGGCAGGTTGTTTAATTTTCATGTAAGTTTCCAAAGTTTCTCTTGTTATTGAATTCTAGTTCTATTCCATCGTGGTCATAAAATATACTTCATATGACTGAGTTTTTGTGTTTTTTTTTTTGAGATGGAGTCTCTCTCTGTAGCCCAGGCTGGAGTGCACTGGCGCCATCTCAGCTGACTGCAACCTCCGCCTCCCAGGTTCAAGCAATTCTCTGCCTCAGCCTCCTGAGTAGCTGGAATTACAGGCACCTGCCACCATGCCTGGCTAATTTTTTGTATTTTCAGTAGAGATGGGGTTTCACCATCTTGGCCAGGCTGGTCTTGAACTCCTGACCTTGTGATCCACTTGCCTTGGCCTCCCAAAGTGCTGGGATTACAGGCATGAGCCACCGTGCCCGGCCATGATTGAGATTTTTAAAAATTTGTTCCAAACTTTCCTGTGGTCTATGCTGGAGAATGTTTCATGTGCTGATGAGAAGAATATTTATTGTGTGGCTGTTGGATGTAATGCTCTGTAAGTGTCAGTTAGGGCCATTTGTTCTAGGGTGTAGTTTAACTCCATGATTCTTTTTGATTTTATGTCTAGGTGGTCTCTCCATTATTGAAAGTGAGGTGCTGAATTACCTTACTATTTTTTCTCCATTTTTAATTTTTGTGGGTAAGTATTAGGTATATATATTTATGGAATATATGAGATATTTTGATACAGGCATGCAATGTGTAATAATCATGCCAGGGTAAATGGAGTAACCATCATCTCCAACATTTATTCTTTGTATTACAGACAATCCAATTATACTCCTTTAGTTATTTTTAAACATAAAATTAAATTATTTCTTAGTTTAGTCACCCTGCTGTGCTAGCAAATACTAGTTCTCACTCCTTATTTTAAACTATTTTTTGAACTCATAAACCATCTCCACTTCTCTTCCAGTCCACTATGCTTCCCAGCCCCTGGTAGCCATCCTTCTACTCTCTATCTCTACGAGTTCGGTTGTATTCATTTTTAGCTCCCACAAATAAGTGGGAACATGCAAGGTTTGTCTTCTTGTGAATGGCTTATTTCATTTAACCAACTGACCTCCAGTTCCATCCATGTTGTTGCAAATGACAGGATCTCATTCTTTTCTATGACTGACTAGTACTCCACTGTGTGTATGTACCACATTTTCTTTATTCATTTATCTATTGATGGACACTTAGGTGGCTTCAAAATCTTTGCTACTGTGTATAGTGCTGCAATAAACGTGGAAGTGCAAATATCTTTTTGATATACTGATTTCCTTTCTTTTGGGTATATACCTAGGAGAAAAATTGTTGAATCATATGGTAGATCTATTTTTAGTAGTTTGAGGGACCCCCAAAATGTTCTCCATAGCGATTGTACTAATTTATATTCCCACCAACAGTGTAGGAGGGTCACCTTTTCTCCATATCCTCATCAGCATTTGTTATTGCCTATCTTTTGAATGTGAACCACTTTAAGTGGAGTGAGATTAAATATCTCATTGCAGATTTAATTTGCATTTTTCTGGTGATCAGAGATGTTGAGTACCTTTTCACGTACCTGTTGGTCATTTGTATGTTTTCTTTTCAGAAATATCTATTCAGATCTTCTGCTTCTTTTTTAATCAAATTATTAGATTTTTCTTTCTATAGAGTTGTTTGAGCCCCTTATATATTCTGGTTATTAACCTCTTGTCAGATGGACGGTTTGCAAATATTTCCCCATTCTGTGGGTTGTATCTTCAATTTTTTGATTGCATCCTTTGCTGGCATAAACTATTTAATGTGATTGACCCCGTTTGTCCTTTTTTGTTTTGGTTGCCCACTCCAATGTCCTGGAGAGTTTCCCTAATGTTTTCTTGTAGTAGTTTCATAGTTTGAGGTCTTAGATTAAAGCTTTTCTTCCATTTTGATTTGATTTTTGTATGTGATGTGAGATAGGGGTCTATTTCATTCTTCTACATGTGGATATCTAGTTTTCCCAGCATCATTTATTGAAGAGGCTGTCCTTTTCCCAATGTATGCTCTTGGTATCTTTGTTTAAAGTGAGTTCACTGAGATGTATAGATTTATTTCTGGGTGCTCTATTCTGTTCCATTGGTCTATGTGTCTGTTATTATGCCAGAACCATGCTCTTTTGGTTACTATAGCTTTGTAGTATAAATTAAGGTCGGGTAATGTGATTCCTTCAGTTTTGTTCTTTTTGATTAGGATAGGTTTGTCCACACTGAGCCTTTTGTGATTCCATAAAAATTTTAGGATTTTTAAAATTTTTTTCAAGAATGTCATTGGAATTATAGGGATTGCATCCAATCTGTAGATTGCTTTGGGTAGTATGGAAATTTTAACAATATTAAATCTTTCAATTTCTGAATGTAGAATATCTTTCCATTTTTTTGTGTCCTCTTCAGTTTCTTGCATCAATGTTTCATTATTTCATTGTAGAGATCTTTCACCTATTGGTTAATTCTTAGGTATTATATTTTAATTGTAGCTACTATAAGTGGGATTACTTTCTTGATTTCTTTTTCAGACTATTTGTTGTTGGTATATTAAAATGCTAACTGATTTTTATATGTTGATTTTTGTATCTTGTAACTTCACCAAACTTTATTGTTTGTAATATTTTTTGAAAGTCTTCAAGTTTTTTCAAATGTAAGATCACATCATCTGTAAACAATGATAATTTGACTTTTTCCTTTTCAATTTGGATGCTGTTTATATCTTTTCTTGACTGATTGCTCTAGCTAGGACTTCTAGTGCTGTGTCAAATAATGGTGGACACAGTGGGCATCCTTGTCATGCTCCAGATCTTGGAGGAAAGACTTTCAGCTTTTCTCCATTCAGTATGATACTAATTATGGGTCTGTCGTATATGGCTTTTATTATATCGAGGGACATTCCTTCTATACCCATTTTTTAGGGTTTTTGTCATGCAGAGATGTTAAATTTTATCATATGCTTATTCAGCATCAATTGAAATGATCATATGCTTTTTGTTCTTCATTCTGTTGATATAATGTATAACATTGACTGATTTGCATATGTTGAATCATCCTTGCATCCCTGGGATAAATCCCACTTGTTTATAATGAATAATATTTTTAATGTATAGTTGAATTTGGTTTGCTAGTATTTTGTTGAGGATATTTGCATCAATTTTTGTCAGAGATATTGGCCTGTAGTTTTATTTTTTGCTGTGTCTTTGTCTGGTTTTGGCAGTTGAAAGGTTTTAATCCATTCAGCCATCTGGCTTTGTCTGGATCGTACTGGTTTCGTAGAAAGAGTTTGGAAGTATTCCCTCCTCCTCTATTTTTCAGAATAGTTTGAATAGGGTTGGTAATAGTGCTTCTTTAAATGTTTGGCAGAATTCAGCAGTGAAGTCATCAGGCATCAGGCTTTTCTTTGCTGGGAGACTTTTTGTTACAGCTTCAATCCTGTTACTTGTTATTGATCTGTTTAGGTTTTGGATTTCTTCATGGCTCAGTATTGGTAGGTTGTATGTATCTAGGGCTTTATCCATTTCTACTAGATGTTCCAACATATTGGCATATAGTTCCTCAGAGTAGCCACTAATGAGCCCTTGAATTTCTGTGCTTTCAGTTGTAATCGCTACTTTTTCATCTCTGTTTATATTTATTTGTGTCTTCTCTCTTTTTTTCTTAGTCTGCCTAAAGGTTTGTCAAGTTTGTTTAACTTTTCAAAAAACGTTTTGTTTTGTTGACATTTAGTATTATTTTCTGTTTCAATTTTATTTATTTATGATCTGATCTTTATTATTTCTTTTCTTTGCCTTATTTTTAGTTTGGTTTGCTCTTGCTTTTCTAGTTCTTTGTATTTGTTTTTGTTTCTGGATATATTTGTTTTGTTACTTGTACTTTTGTCTGGAATATAATCCCCTTTTTCTTTATTTTCCTTGATTCCCTCTATTGGTTTCTGCAAATTAGATAAGATTACCTCTCTTCATCTTGTTAGACTGGTCTTGTGTATGAGAAGGTTTTGATCAATTCAACTGGCCAAAGATTTTAAGGTACTTCCAAAATCTGTGTGTTTGTCTAGATTGCTATCTCTGTTTTTGGTGGCCCTCTGGAGCTTAGGGCATGTCACATTTTGTCAGTACTCTGTTATCAGTATAAGAGCTAAGCTCTTAGGATGAAGCTGAAAAGGTTGAGGTTTTGGATATGTGTTCTAGTTCTTTCTATTTTCATTATTTTCATGGTGAAGATGATGGTAGGCATTTATTTTGTAGTCTCTCTGCACTAAACTAGGAAGGGGATCTGCAGCAAATGCCTGTTCTCACATGCAGGCTACATCTTCTTATCCTAGACAGATAGCTTCTGGAAATGGTCCTACTATATGGCTACATGTTTGTTTTCTGTGGTCTTGGGTCATTCAGATTCACAAAGCCCCCTTGATTTCAAAGCTAGGTCTCTAAGGAGATAGTTTCTTAGGTGGGAGCTATGGAAGTTGTGGCACTTGATACATAGCTAAATTTCTTCCAGAAAGAATGAATAGGCCTGGATTTCTATCTGGAGTAAGCTGAGAAGAGGTCTCAGAAAGTACCTCGCTCTTGCTTTGGCAACTGAAAGCTTATTGTTTCTTTGTCCTGTTAGCTTCTCAATACAAGCTCATTAGAAACCAGGCCATCAGGTAGCCACTGGGAGTGTGTGTTATACGTTCCTTATTGAAAGAATGTGAGAGTGGCACATTCCTGCCCCCTTTCTGCACTGCATCGAGGGAATGGAGCATCTGGAGGTGTTTGGACACCCATTTAGTATCAGCTCTCTGTTCTGTGATCAAGGGAGACTTGTGTATGTCTAATCTCTTCTGCTTCCAGAGCTACTAGGTTTAGGGTGGAGTTCTTGGGAGTTAGCTTTAGAACTTGTTGTTCTGTATGTATGACCTGTATTTCTTCTGGGAAAACACAAGAGAGGGCATCTTTTAAAGCCCCTTCTCTGTATTGCTCCAGTGAGACAAACTTCCTGGAGGTGCTTGAATGCCTGTCTGAAATGCCACTTTTTTTTTCAGTGTAGACAGACATATGTTTGCCAGTCCTTTCTGCTCCCAGAGCCAGGTGATTTAGATTCTCTGCATTGCTCCAGGGGGATAAAATCCCTGAAGTTGCTTGCATAAACCTCAGGGGATTTTATCTGGAGCAATACAGAGAATCTAAATCTGGTATGTATCTGAAATACCACTTTTTTCTGCATTGTAAAGAGACATGTGTATGCCAGTCCTTTCTGTTCTCAGAACCAGGAGATTTAGGATGCAGTCCCTAAGTGAAGTGATAGTTTGACATTTCAGTATGTATTAGTCCATTCTTGCATTGCTATCAAGAACTACCTGACTGGGTAATTTATAAAGAAAAGAGGTTTAATTCGCCCACAGTTCCACAGGCTGTACAGAAAGCATGGCTGGGGAGGCCTCAGGAAACTTACAATCATGGTGGAAGGGAAAGGGGAAACAGACACATCTTCCATGGCTGAAGAGGGAGGAAGCAAGAAGTGGGAGGTGCTACAGACTTTTAAACAACCAGATCTCATGAGAACGCACTCACTATCATGAGAACAGCAAGGGGAAAATCTGCTCCCATGATCCAGTCACCTCCCACCAGGTCCCTTCTCCAACACTGGGGATTACAATTCAACACGAGATTTGGGTGGGGACACAAAGACAAACCATATCAAGTGTTAGTGCAAATTTCTCCAGGGTTGGAAAATGGGCTAAGAATTGACTATCCCTTTAATTCCCCAATGCAAGTTAGTCAGAAATCCAACAGCCAGGCAGCCTTTGGAGATGTTTCCAGGGATAAACAAAGGACTGTTTTTTTAAGGTTATTTCCTGCAATGCTCCCAGGTAGATGCAGTATCTAGAAGTGCCTGTGCACCCACATAAAACTGCCACTTTATTCCTTAGTGTTTAGAGAGACACATTTGTGTCTGATATCCTCCATTCCCATAGTTGATGAGTTAAAGTTAAACCAAGGGGAAACTTAGGATTAAGACCCTCTGCTGGGGTCCAGACCCTCTTCTCCACAGGGAGAAGCTGAATGTTGGGTATTTCATTCCCAGTTTTATGGTGCAGTGCTTAGAGCTGGGTCTGTATCCATGTATGCCTTGGTTTTTCCTACCTCTTCAATGTAAATGTTTTCTGTTTCCCAGTGGATAGGAGTCTCTCAACTGGTCTCAGACTTTCACTCAAAGGGAACTGATGTGTGAACAGATGTTTACTTGGTGCATCCATGGGTGGAGGGGGAGTTAGGAGCTTCGTATTCCATGTTCCTGATATCACTATGCTTTTAATTTTTACAAAAATTTAATTAAGCATAAAATATTTATATTGCCACATTGTAAGTCAATACATGAACACACAAAGATTTTTTTATTGTCCTAAATCACAGTTATAAGGTTGAGAATGAAGGTAAATATTTAAGCATTCTGACCCCAAAGGCCATTCCCTTAACTGCTAAATTACATTGACTCTAATTTGATAACACTATAAACATTTTTCAAAATCAACTCCTGATTCTTTTTTGTTTAACATGTCTTACCTCAACTTACCCTTTCTCCTCTCACATTTAGTATAAATAGAAAGAGATTTCAAAACTTGGAAACTTCCTCAGTTAAATACACAAGTCCATCATTTTTAAGGATTCCTTTCCACACAACTGCAGGATACAATTCTGGTAAACTTTCTGCCACTATAGAACAAGGATGCTTTTTCCTTCACATTCTAATAACACACCATTTATTTCCTTCTAAACTCTTACCAGAAGTGCCTTTAACATATATATCTCTATTAGTAATCTGATCACAGAGATTTAGTTATTCTCACAGTGCTTCATAAAACAATTTTTATCATTCATTATACTTAAATTAATCTAGAAGAAAGAGCAGAGGACAATAAAATAAAAGGAAGAATATATATGCTGGTATTAACTGAGATAGCTTGACTTCAGAATCCAACTCTACTCTTTTGTACCTATAATACTTTGGGAAATTACATAATGACTATATTTAAGTTTCCTGGTCTTTATAATGGGGATAACAATAACTCTTTCAGAAAATTGTTATAAAAATTAAATGAGGACATACATATACATATATCTATATAGTGAAACATGTATCTAACAGATGGTCAACACTAAAAAACTATTAGCTGCTATGTTGATCATATTATTACTATTGACAAAGATGACCTTCATACTGTTACAAGTGATGGATAAATTAACTCTCATAAAAAGTGTTTTGGAATGACATTACAATGAATCCTTATCTCACATCAAATGGTGTAAGCCCAAGGACTTAATATTATAAACATGTTTATTTGTAATTGTTCTACCATGAGATGCTCATAGTTTTAAATTACGCTTTTAATTCAAAAATCAAAAATTGAGATTAAAGTTGTACTGTTTTATTTTCAAAATGTGGGAAAGAAAAGCTGTGTGTTAGATGGCTCCTTCACACCAGCTATTAAGGCCAGGTGTGGTGGCTCACACTTGTAATCCCAGCACTTTGAGAGGCCGAGGTGGGCGGATCACCTGAGGTCAGGAGTTGAAACCTAGCCTGGCCAACATGGCAAAACCCCGTCTCTACTAAAAATACAAAAATTAGCCAGGCGCGGTGGTGGGCACCTGTAATCCCAGGTACTCGGGAGGCTGAGGCGAGAGAATCGTTTGAACCCTGGAGGTGGAGTTTATAGTGAGTCAAGATCATGCCATTGTACTCCAGCCTGGGCGTCAGAGCGAGACTCTGTCTCAAAAAAATAAATAAATAAAAATAAAAATAAAAAAGCTCACGGTTCTCCCATCTTAAAAACATAGTGAATCACAGTAATAAGTCATTGTGTCCTGTCCTTTCATTTTCTCCAGTTATTACCCTGTCTTCCTCCTGCCCTTCATGGGCAAATTTCTAGAGTGTGTTGCTCCTACTGTTTTTTTCATTTTTAAAATTCTATTTCCCCAAAAACAACTTCACTCTGGTTCATGTTCTTACTTCTCTTTCCAAATTATTCTTTTCTGAAGTCATCAATAGCCTATGTGGAGCTAAAAGTCAATAGATAATTAAAAGCTATTTTTTCACACCATCTCAGAAATATTTGGTGCAGTTGATCACTCTCTTCCTAAATACTCTCTTTTCTTACCCTCAAAAATACCACATAAATAAGATCCACCCTATCATCTCAAGTACTTTTTCCAGGATCATTGAAAAACTCCTGGACTCTAGGAGGATGTGCGATAGATAGCATGATGGAATCTGGAGTCTATATGTTGTTGTTATTATCAGTAGTGCATATACTAATCTGGCCATTATCTCACCAAACATTGTTTCCTCTTACCCACTTAACTCAGGACAAAAGCAGATCTGAGGCAGCAGGAGAGGACTTCTTACTTTTCTCACTTAAATACCCCACATCCAATCATGTATCCATATTTAAAAAAAATTCCTCTAATTTCAGAATCAGATTGAGAAATAAACACAACACAGAGTCCAGGTGGGAATTAATGTGGAGAAATTAGCAGCTGTTTTTGTTTTGTAAGTATTTTGTGGCAAAAGCATATCAAAGAAATACAGCTATGTACTTACTCCTACTCCCAGACCCTGGTGGGGAGATTTGGCAAAATATCACTGATTATGCGTGATGTGATCTTTTGCTGCAGTATTGCAGGGATGCTATACCATCAGATAGAATGTGTTTTCTTAGTTATTAGGTTGGTGCAAAGTAATGGCAAAAACCCGCAATTAATTTTGCACCAACCTAAACATTCTCAATGTGGTACATTCATTGTGGCAGTACCTCCACACTGATGGAAGAGCACTCCACAAAACACATGGCTTTCATCTCTAAGGCAGCATGAGTGGCACAAAAAAAGCACACATATTTTGTTAGGAGGGAGAGACAATGTCTAAAACTCCCGTCTTTTGGTTTGGCATGGGAATCGTGGGAGGCGAGAATAGCAGTCCCATCTAACGCATTAGTTTCAAAACTGATCTTGTAACCTCTACTTTTACTTGCCTTACTGTCTGTCCCAATGAATTTACCATATTGACCTGACAGTGAAAAGAAAATGTGTTCGGAATGAAGCAATGGGGATCATTCAGAATAAACAATATTTTCATTTCTTGAAGACAGTAGAAGAAAAATACATTTTTTAATGTTTTTGACAAATTATTTTAATTAATTCTATTGGAAATTTGGGCTTTTCTTCCCATGCCTATTTTTTTAATGCTGCTAGCAATTGAATCATAAATAATGAATAAAGTGAATGCTATTTTGGGGGTTTGTGGAGGCTACTATGTTCCCTGCACTGTGCCTACCAATATTACAAAGACCTAATTAGTCACTGTCCGTTTGAGGAGCTTAAAAAAGATTACTATGGCAAACATCCATAGAGTTTAATAATAATTTCAATTGTATGATGGGTTCCAATTAGAAGCTTAGTTTTATGCATTGGAACAGGTGATATAACTGACAGCAATAGATATCTCTGGAAATGTCTTTAACAACTGAAAACCAACTTGCACATTAAACACTCATTGTTTTTAATATACTCCTCTTGAGACAAATATAATTAAGCTGCACAGTGGATGTATTCCCTGTGGTCTCTAGTAGAAATTAAAATACTGCCTATTCTATCACCATGCTATAATTTAGAGCCATAGGAAGTCTGAAGTCTAGGAGCCCAAAAAGGAAAAGAAAGTTTACCTTGTGGTCCTAGGTATGTTCTCCTATTTGTAATTTCTTGCAAATTTACATTGAGGTTATAGAAAGGAGATTCTGTTGATTTTGGCTTTCTTGGATCTTAGCTTTGTAATTATTTGCTTATTCTGTTCAGATCAAGTAAAATATGTATATAAATATGTAGATAAACAGCTGGAAATATATCCCCTTTTAAGCCCTTAAGTGTAGCTTTAAGGAAGGTTATAGAATTTGGAAGACCAGAGTATAACACCTTTACATCTGAATCTATTAATTTTTATGTGACTCCTTTAAAATTATAATGTCTTCATATATTGCTTGCATAATAGCTTCTGTATATAATTAGTGACAAGATGAAAACAAAAAATTCAGAATATGCAGCTTAAAAACTATTGTTTTCTCTAAATGTTTGTGAAAATAGCATATAATCCATAACTCAAAATCAGGAAGAAATATGTATTCAATGTAATTGTGTAGTTATTCAGAAAAATTTAACAGAAGAAATCCAGGTGTCTAGATTCTCATCTCAGACTACTGATTCTAGGAAAGCTCCTTTGCTGTGGTTCAGTAGAGAGATTTGTTAGGTGACTGCATTCCCATTAATCTGCCTTCTTTGTTGTCTTCACAGATGTTTAGCTCTGAGCCCACCATAGATGGAAATCAGTCCCTGTGTGCCAAATTCACATTTGTGGCTTTTTCTTCTCTAGAAGAAGTACAGGTTGTACTCTTCATTGTGTTCTTAATCATCTACTTATGCACTATAGGAGGAAATCTCATCATCATCTCCCTGATCTGGATCACCCCTGCCCTGCACACTCCAATGTATTTCTTCCTGGTGAATCTCTCATTTCTGGAGATGTGCTATATCACCAGTGTGGTGCCTCAGATGCTGGTGCACCTGCTGATGGAGACCAAAACCATAAGTGTGGGTGGCTGTGCAACCCAGATGTAAATATTTGCCATCTTGGGACTGACAGAATGCTGCTCGCTAGCAGCCATGGCTTACGATCACTTTGTAGCTATTTGTTACCCACTGCATTACACTCTCTTCATGGCCCCTCGTATTTGTTTGAAATTGGCTGCAGCATCTTGGTTCACCGGAGTGGTGGTGTAGTCAGCCCAGATCACCCTGATCTTCCCTTTGCCCTTCTGTGGAACAGGAAAGATTCAACATTTTTTTTGTGATATAATGCCCGTACTGAAACTGGCTTGTATTGATACCTCCCAAATTGAAATTGTAATGTTTGCTGTCTCAGTACTACTTATTGTAAGTCCTTGTTTCCTCATTCTGTGCTCCCACATGCGCATCCTTGCAACCATCTTGAGAATCCCTTCAGCAACTGGAAGACACAAAGTTTTCTCAACTTGTTCTTCTCATATCCTGGTTGTTTCTCTGTTCTATGGCACTGCCTTGTTCACTTATCTGCAACCTAAGACTGCACACACTCCAGAAACAGACAAAGCAACTGCACTCATGTGCACAATGGTCACACCTGCTTTGAATCCTGTTATCTCTACCTTGAGGAACAAGGAAGTAAAGGAAGCCTTTCAAAGGTTAACCCACAGGAACTCTCTTAGACAAATGGCCTAAGCCAGTCAAAGTAGCTGAAACCTATGCTATTGTATAGAGCGGTTACCCAATTTTATGATTCTTCTACCAACATATTCTTTTATTAAAGCATTTATAGCCTAGCTACCAAAAAACATTTCGATTTGTTGCACATTTTTCAATGTCTGTAAGTAAAAGGAAACTACACAGTAGATTCATTCAATTGTTTAATCATTCATTCATTCAACAGTATTTACTGGGCATCTTGTGTGTCAAGCTACCATTTTCTCCTTCTCCAGTGGTAATAGCATTAAGGTCAGTATGTTTCACACCATTTTCCTGAGGAAAATGAAATATGCTTTATGAGTATAAAACAAAAAATGAAATAAACAGGAAGTAATACTATTTCAGTATCAAATATAGTCTATTAGAATTTAAGTTCTTAAGTGGAGTATGCTCCTTTAATTACTGTGCTCGCTATACATCTTAAGGTCATATATATTAAATAACCAACTGTTAAGAAATATTAATGAGTGGTGTACACTATGAAAGAACTTTAAATATTTAGTTTGTAAATCTAGTGAGAGACCTTAATTCTTTATCTGAAACCAGAGTTTTTCTTTGCTCTTATCCACCTGCTTTTTGTTGGTTTGTTTATTTGTTTCTCATGTGAGTAAAGACTTAGGGAAATGTCTCCCTTTGTGACATACAATCTTATTACACCTATTGTAAACCTTGTTTAAATGTATTGATTTAAATATAATTTTATTTTGTCACTGTCTATATATTCTAGCTAATATATATTGTTTTTGTCTCTTTGAATAATAAAAACAAGTCTTCTATAAGACACTAAAATAAAGAACTTTAAAAAACTGTTGGTTTCTTATGGCAACTTTAGAGAAGTTGACAAAAACGTAAATGTTCAGGGACATTTTGTCAACCTGAAAGTTAAGTTTGATTTTATCTTAGTATTGATACTCTAGAGTCAAACTCTAATACAAGTGCAATTAATTTATTTGAAAGAAGCTCAGAAGTGGGAAAATGATACACATGAGTTAAGAAAACAGTAAGTTGTCCATTATTATGTCAGGTTCCATAAATAACCACTAAAATTTAATCTTGTGAAGGAAATAGTATAAAACATGATCCTCCAAGAAAATTAGAAAGAATGAATAAGACCTACTATTTGATAGCACAACAGGAGAACTATAGTCCATAATAACTCAGTAATTAATAAGTTAATAATAACTTAACTTATGTTTTAAAATGACTAAAAGAGTATAATTGGATTGTTTGTAACACAAAGGAAGAATGCTTGAGGGGATGAATGCCACATTCTCCATGATGTGATTACTACACATTGCATACCTGTATCAAAACATTTCATGTACCATACACCTTCTATGTACCTACAAAAATTAAAAATAAAAAAGAAATTAAAAACACAGTCTGAGATCTTATTGTCCTCTAGGTCTAGAAGTTGGAGAATATAGGCATCTGTTTTCATGAAGCATTACTCAAAGGTTGATACTACAGCATGTTAACATGGACGTTACAGCTCTGCTGCTGATTGTAGCTGACTTCTAGAAGTGCCCTTAGGTACAGTGGTACAGTGTTTCAGATATCTGGCAGCTGGAAAGCATCCAGCATTAAATCTTGAAGTGGTAAGTTAGGTTAGAGGGATATAGGAGGTGACATTGTCAATAAATGCTACAAGTTTACTCTAGAGAAGTATTTGGTGTACTTGTATTTGTGATATTAAAAGAGAGTGAAGTGTATGTACATATGATAAAGAATTGGTTTGAATATAGGATAGGGATTTATATCTTCACAATTTTTTTTCTCTTTCATTTTCTAACTCTGGTTTAGGAGCAGAAGTTTAATTTCCAAATGCCAGGGCTGGAGCTGTGTATCATGCAGACAGACATTTTATAGGTGAACAGTATAAATCATTTCATATCTATTCCTTTCATGATAGCTGGACTTTTCCTTAAATCACTGATTTATTTTCAGGTAGCTAAAAATATTTTTAGAATAGCTTTTACAAATAAAACTTTAACATTTTAAATTAGTCAGTGGATGGAAGAATATAGGTACAAGTCCCAAGAATGTATTCACATACAACATGTTTAAATATGATTATTTTTCAGAACTATGAGTGAAGAATTTTTCATGAACCACTACTTAAACTGAACATAATTTGTCAATTTTGTTTAGTGTTATGACTGAAAAATGAAGTATGCACTCAACTTTTTATGAATTCATTCATCAGAAAATCATAAGAATTATAAATATTTTTATGTTTTATACAAGATAGTGTGACACCATTTGGTTTTAGGATTAAAAGCCTGAATTGTGTTAAAAAATGTATACTTTTTTGCACAATAAACAATATTTCTAGGCTCCTTTTGTTTGTTTTTTACTGCTGCAATTGTTTTAACTGTATAATTTCATTTGCTAGAAAAACTTAGAAAAGTCTTTTATGTGCTTTCCAATGTGAAACACTCACATTATAATAAACATTAATGAGATTTTTAGGTTTTATCTATGGAATTCTGTTCAAAATACACTTCATCTTTTAATGTTTTGACATTACCCTATAACAGAAGAACCAATTTTTTTTATGGTAATGCTTATACATTGTGGCGATCAGATATTTCAAGCATTGTTAAAAATATCCTAGTACATGCCTTGAGACTGAGTAGACACATAATAACAGTGAGTTGTTATTAAAATTATTAATATTAATAAGCATTTATAAAAGTCGGTGTGTTTTAAATTATTTTGAGACATTCATCTATATTCAAATACTGATTTTTTTCTGCAAAGGAGTTCGTCGTATTTCTAGCAATCATAAGTCTACTTCCAGCCACAGTCCAGTGTTTCACATGCTCTGACTTTGTATTCTCAAGTAAAATCAATTAATCAAAATATTATTGAGAAGGACAGGCACAGTGCCTCATACCTGTAACCCCAACACCTTCAGAGGCCAAGGGGGGCGGATCACCTGAGGTCGGAAGTTCAAGACCACCCTGGCGAATGTGGTGAAACACCGTCTCTACTAAAAATACAAAATGTAGCCAGGCCATGGTGGTGTGCCCCTGTAATCCCAGCTACTAGGGAGGCTGAGGTGGGATAATCGCTTGAACCTGGGAGGCAGAGGTTGCAGTGAGCCAAGATCGTACCACTGCACTCCAGCCTGGGCAACTGAGCGAGACCCTGTCTCAAACATAATAATAATAATAATAATAATAATATTGAGAAGTTAAGACCTGTGGACATAAATATAATACATTGTTTTGGCTTTCAAGTCCTGAGAAATACTTTGATGTTGTTTTTAATGATTATTTAATTATACTGTTCTCCAGTGGGAAATCTTCAATGTTCTTATTATAAATGTCCAAAAATAGCCAAGAATGAAATACTTCAAGTGGACAGAAAGTGAAATTTGATAACCAGATATTGACTCTACATTCCAGGATATGATCAAACCAATATCCATATCATCAATCATTGGTTCTCTCAGTTACCTTATATTCACTATTTTTGGGAAAAAATTACATAATTTTGTTTGTGTGTGTGTGTGTGTGTGTAGACACATACACAAATATTTGCTAGGCCTATAATAAAAATATGACAGTGTTACACAGGTCTTTTCCTGTTTATCTAATTGTGGTAGTTTTTTCCCAGTATTTCTGTATTCTTCCACATTGAATGCATACTATATTGCTCTGTTAAAATTATCATTTCAATCAAAATATCACCCAGGTCCTAAGTTTCAGGATAGTGAAAATCACAACGTGGAGTGTTTGTCAATACAATTACAACTAGAAAGGATACACCAAGCATCACTGCAAGTGGAAGCTAAACGAATACACTATTTCCTGTGACTGAACAACATGAATGTATGCTCTCTCCTGGTGGATCAAAGTGAGTATTTGCAATTACATTTGGGAGTGTATTGTGCCTTGGATGAGGGAAACTTCAGAACAGTGGAATGACTGAAGTCTCCACATGCACTGCCTGTGTAATAGCAAACCTCATTCCTCCACAGTGGTCTCTTGATTGCCTCTGAGATACATAAAAAGTACCTTACATGTATAGACAAACACACACACACACACATGCACACACACACGAGTCCAAGAGCTGCCATTCATCATGGACTGCCTGATCTCTTACATAATTTTGCTATCACTTTTAAACCCTGGCTGCTTTGCAAAGCCACTTAGAAAAGCTCTGCTGTTTCTGTTTACTTAGTAGACTATTACAAAATCAATGCTTTGGCCAGAAGTAATGTTTCAGAATATTCTCAAACTTCAATCACCTGAGATTCCAGAATGGTACTGAATTCCCAGGGGAAAAAATGAAAAAAAAAATCTCTTTACCAAACTTGTGTTATATTATATTGCTTGTACTTAAAGCAGTTTCTCCCTAAGTTAAAAGTTTAAGGAATAATTGCTACACATATAATGAGAGGCTGTTGATTTAGAATAATGTGGAGAGGTTCCAAAAAGCAACTTCAAAAAATATCCTGTTGTAAAATGTATAAAAGGAAACAGATAACGCGTAGATTTGGAATTTAAATAATAAAAAATTATGGACACCAAAGAGATGTTTTCCTAATAAATATGTACTTCTCAGAATTGCCTAGCATTCAACTCGTTCATGTTAAGAATATTTGACATAACCATTTCCACAACCAAACTTACTTTAGGTACTAGAAATTTCCAGTAGTCAGGACTTCCATAAACCTCCAAAATGATAAAACCTGTTATTACAATTTTTATTCCATGTTTTTAAATGTTAAAGCATTTAAAATTATCTAATAAAGTCAATGTTATATTCACTGGGCTATTGTTTTAAATATGTGACAGGTGTGGAGTGAATATTTTTCACTTGTTTAGTAATTTCAGATAACAACAAAGCAAAAGGAAATAGACATTTTAAATTCTAAAGAAAACTACAAATGAGCCACTAATAATTGGGTTTACTAAAAAGGTAGAAAAATCACCCCGGACACTGATATGTACCCATTTGTACATGAGGAAGACTAGGGAGAATATGATGCAATTAGAACTGTTATAGAATTGCAAGATTCCCAAGGAGATGAGAAGAGAGCACGTAAGTACACCAAATTATATAGGGGGGGTGCATCAAAGAGAATCATTTCTTAAAAATATGGATTTCTGTAAAGAGGTAAAACTCAACTACAGTTCTCCAGCTGATGCTGAGATGTAGTCCCTGTGACCAACTTAGGTACTTCCACCTGAGTGAAGCTTCAAATGACCAAACATTTAAGGCAGAGCTTGACTTGAATAACCTGAAGTTTGGGAAGATTTGCCAACATAAAGTCTAGAGCCATTTCACATCCAATTAGTACTGTAAGTTTGAGGTTCACAGGATGAGTCTCTGAAAGCAGGATTTGAAAGCAATATAGAGAGTACTTCAAGCTCTGATGAACAAAATCCAAGAAAAACTTAATAAATGAAGAGACATTCCATGTTCATGGATAGGAAAACTCAATATTTGTTGAGATATTAGTTCTTCTCAAATATACCTATGGATTCTACACAATCCCAAACAAAATCAAATCAAGTTATTTTCTTGATATTAATAAATTTATTCTAAAGTGTGTGTAAAGACACAAAAGACCCAGAATAGGCAGCACAATATTGAAGGAGAACAACAAAGTTAGAGGACTCACGTCACCCTACATCAATACTTATTACAAAGTTATAGTTCAAGACAGTGTGGTATTGAAGAAAAAACAGACTAATACATCAATAGAACAGAATAGAGAGTTCCAAAAGAGACTCACATAAATATGGAGGTAATGCAATGGAGAAAAGTTAGCCTTTTTAACAAATGATGCTGGAACAACAAGATATACCCAGTCCCCACCACCACCCCCATAAAAAAAGTAAAAGAGAAATTTGGACAGAACATTACACTTTTTGCAAAAAGCAAAATAAATAAATAACTCAAAATGGATCATGGACCTAAATGTAAAATGCAAAACTATAGAAATCTTGAAAAATAACATAGATAAAAACTCATATGACCTTAAACTCATATGACCTTGGGTATGGTGATGACTTTTTAGACATAACACCAAAGTCACGATCCATGAAAAAGATAATTGATAAGCTGGAGTTTGTTAAAATTAATAAGTCTGCCCAGTAAAAGAGAGTGTTAAGGGAACAAGGAAACAAGCAACAGACTGGAAGAAAATATTTGCAGAAGACACAACTTACAAGAGACTTTTATCCAAAATAGGCAAAGAACTCTTAAAACTCAACAATAAGAAACAAACAACCCTGCTGAAAAATGAACCAAAGATCTTAACAGATACCTCACTAAAGAAGATATCCAAATAGCAAATAGATATATGAAAAGATGTCCCACATCACATGTCATTAGGGAAATTCACGTAAATCAACAATGAAATAACACTACACACCTATTAGAATGACCAAAATTTAGAATGGTGACAATACCAAATGCTGACAAGGATGTGGAGCAACAGCAACTCTCATTCTTTGCTGATAAGAATACAAAAGGGTGCAGCCACTTTGGAAGGCCATTTAGCAGTGTCTTACAAAACTAAAAATACCCTTACTGTATGAACCAGCAATCATTCTCCTTGTTATTTACCCAGGGGAATTGAAACTTTTGTTTATACAAAAGACTGCACACAGGTGTCTTTAGCAGCTTTATTTATAATTGCCCAAACTTGGGCACAACCAAGCTGCCTTTCAGTGGGTGAATGGATAAATTAACTGTAATACATACAGGCAAAGGGATATTATTTAATGATAAAAAGGAAATGAGGTGTCAAGCCGTGAAAATACGTGGAGAAAACATAAATCTATATTATTAAGTGAAGGAAGCCAACCTAAAAAGGCTACGTACTCTATGATTACAACTACTTGACATTCTGGAAAAGGACAAACTATAGATAATAAAAAGAGCAGAGGTTACCAGATGTTTAGGGGATAAACAGAGAGTTTTTCTGGAAGTGAAACTACTCTGTATGATACTATATGTTTTTCAAAACTCGTATAATGTACAATACCAAGAGTAAACCCTAATGTAAACCATTGGCTTTGGATAATCATGATTTGTTAGTGTGGGTTCATCAACTATAACACATGTACCACCCTGATGGGGGGGTGTTGATAAGGAGGGAGGCTATGCCTATGTGAGGGCAAGGGGTATATGGGTGTCTCTGTACCTTCCTCTCAATTTTGCTGTGAACCTAAAACTTCAGTCAAATGATAACATTTTAACAAAAGATGACCAAAACTGCTAAAAACTTAACAGCTTTCTGCAATGTCTGAAAGATATAGAACAGCACCCTTTTACTTCTTATATCTGTATCTGAAAGAGTATGAAGTTAGCAACAAGAGATAAGAAAGTCAACAGGGAGAAGAGGTTTTGGGTATAGACTACCAGGGGAACAATGGCAATATAGCTGGCCCCTTTCTGAAGAGGTTCTCAACACTGAAGTAAGGTAGACTTAACAGTGCTGCAAGAAAATGATGCATATTATCATTGGGAAACCTAATAGCTTTTTTGGAATAACATGCAATCATATTGACAGAACTGCATTGTTAACTACATATTATCACTGCCTGGGACTCACTCAGTAAAGAAATGTGCCCTTTTCTCTCCCTCATTCATGACATATCAATTCACAGGAGAATATAAGATCTAAAAACATTTGGCATTGCCTGAGTTTTGAATTAAATAAGATTGAAAATTTTTAAATTCTCTCAATTTTAATAACTAATAGATATCTGAAGGTTACAAAATTGACAGAGACAAAGCATAAAAAGGGGGAATTAAAAGAGCAATATTACACCTACAATCATCTGATCTTTCACAAAATGAACAAAAAGAAACAATGGGGAAAAGATTCCCTATTCAATAAATGGTGCAGGGATAACTGGCTAGCCATATGCAGAAGATTGAAACTGGACCCCCTCCTTATGCCATATACAAAAATTAACTCAAGATGGATTAAAGACTTAAATGTAAAACCCAAAACTATAAAGACCTTGGAAGACAACCTAGGCAATACCATTCAGGACTTAAGCATGGGCAAACATTTCATGACAAAGATGACAAAAGCAATTGCAACAAAAGAAAAAATTGACAAATGGGATCTAAATAAACTAAAGAGCTTTTGCACAGTAAAAGAAACTCAACAGAGTAAACAGACAACCTACAGAATTGGAGAAAACTTTGCAAAATATGTATCTGAAAAAGGTCTAATATCCAGCATCTGTGAGAACTTAAACAAATTTATAAGAAAAAAAAACGAACAACCCTATTAAAAAGTGGGCAAAGGACATGAACAGACACTTCTCAAAAGAAGACGTACATGCAGCCAATAATCATAGAAGAAAAGCTAAACAACATTGCTCACTAGAGAAATGCAAATCAAAACCACAATGAAATATCATCTCATACCACTCAGAATGGCGATTATTAAAGAGTTAAAAAATAACAGTTGCTGGGGAGGTTGTGGAGAAAAAGGAATGCTTTTACACTCCCAATGTTGGTGAGAGTGCAAATTAGTTCAACCATTGTGGAAGACACTGTGGTGATTCCTCAAAGACCTAAAGACAGAAATACCACTCAATCCCGCAATTCCATTACTGGGTATATACCCAAAGGAATATAAATCATTCTATTATAAAGACACATGCACGTGTATGTTCATTGCAGCACTATTCACAATAGCAAAGACATGGAATCGACCTAAATACCCATCAGTGATAGACTGGATAAAGAAAATATGGTACATATATGCCTTGGAATACTATACAACCATAAAAAAGAACAACATCATGTCCTCTGCAGTGACATGGATGGAGCTGGATGCCATTATCCTTAGCAAACTAATGCAGAAACAGAAAACCAAAAACCACATCTTCTCACTTATATGTGGGAGCTAAATAATGAGAACAAATGGACACATAGAGGGGAAAAACATACACTAGGATCTATCTGAGGGTGGAGGGTAGGAGGAGGGAGAGGATCAGACAATATAACTAATGGATACTAGGCTTAATACCTGGGCAATAAAAAGTCTGTACAACAAACCCCCATGACACTCGTTTACTTATGTAACAAACCTGCACATGTACCCCTGAACTTAAAATAAATGTATTTTAAAAAACACAGACATGGAATATTAATTCAGTCACATGGTATTATTGTACCTAACCCCACCCCAATCCTAAAATCAACTAATCGATATGCATTTTGAGTTTCAGAAATTTGATAGAAAATTAGAAATATATAAAATACTAAATCAGTACATCTGCTTGACACCCATCTAACCTGATTTATAATAAAGAAATTTATTCACCCAGTCATGGTGGCTCATGCTTGTAATTCCAGCACTTTGGGAGCCTGAGGTTGGAGGATTGCTTGACTTGAGCCCAGGAGGTTCCAGGTTGCAGTGAGCTATGGTCACGCTACTGTACCTTAGCCTGGGTAACAGAGTGAGACTCTGTCTTGAAAAGAAGAAGGAGAAGGAGAAGGAGAAGGAAGAAATGTATTCTATTTATGTTTTACTCTGCTTTTGTTTCTACATTCTTATTACTCCTAATGTGAGAGGCACTTTTTAAATCTTTGACTCCTTAGCAGTCATTCTTGCCTTTGTTTCTCACTAAAGAAACACACCTTGCCAATTCTCCAACTACATGTTAGCAGCAGAGAACATGGGGGTAGACATGTGACCAAGGCCTCACAGAAGAGATTGGCTCAAAGTCTGATACGTGACTCAGGTCCGCTTAAACGAAGTTGAATTTTCATTTAAGAAAATAGAAGTGCTGTCTTTTCCATTAGATTTGAACCTGAGAGGATATAACTTTGGATCTTCTGAGGCTGTAGCACAACCAAAGAGAGTAACTCTGCAGTAATATCAACAGGAAGAAAATACTACCTAGAACTGTGTAAGTTTTGAGTCATGATGTCATAGAAGCCTGTGAACCCAGCTTTAGTTATGCACTGGAATTTTCTGTGATGTGAGATAATAACTTCCTCCTTCTGTTTTATCATTTGCTTACATCACTCTGAGTTAAGGATTTTTTAATCAGTAACTAAAAAATGGCTATATAATAATTCAAAAGCCATTTTAACTGAAGTTTGAGAGAATTAGTTTTTTTACTCCATCTATTATTCTAGAAAATATTAATTATTACTATAGATTATTCTTCTAGTTTGATGTATATTCATATGATTATATTGTTCTGTGGTTTCCCCTACAAATTTCATGAATAAAATAAATTTTATTGATTTCATTATTTAATCAAACATATCTAATATATTAATACATACATCCTTTAAGAATAATTCAAAAATAATGCAAATTAGTTCAACAAATAGTATTCATATATTACAAGATAAACAAGTCATTCATTTGGCAGAATTCCTACTGATTTTATCTTTATTTTATGAGGTTTTTCTATTTTCCACAGAAGGAAAGGGCTGGAAAAATAATATAATGCAAAAGTTATCTTTGTGATATGATTCCCTGAACTGAAGAAAAATTTTCCAAATACACAAATCAAATCATATGATCAGCATCCATACCATTTTTAGGGTGGTAATACACGCAGTGTAATTATGTTTCAATTTTTGAAAATTTAAAATACTGCTTTAAAAAGATTCAAAAAATAATGTCTTCTCAGTTTCTGCATACAGTTTTCATAGCCTAAAAGTAGGTGTCAAATATCTGTTATTATTTATTGATTGATCTGGCAATATTGATTAGTAACAATAATGATTACCCAAAATAGAATTTTGTACACTCACAAATTTTCACCAAATTATACGTTTTCAATTTTTAAAATACAATCAATTTAAGTTACTAATTGCCAAATAAATGCCTTATAAGAAGGAAATTGCTATATAATGATACACCCTACTCTTCAAAGAAATTCAGAGGCAGCTTATATCCCCACAGGTGTAGCATAGTGACATGCCCATGAAAAGCTACCTAACAGTGCCATCTGCTGGATAGAACGTATAGTGATTGTATATGAATATATGTCATGTCTGAACTTATTTTTTTGGTATCAACTTTTATTTTAAGTCCCAGGGTACATGTGCAGGATATGCAGGTTTGTTAGCTTTTAATAAGTAACTAAAAATGGCTATATAATAATTCAAAGGACATTTTAACTAAAGTTCTAGAGACAGTTTTTTTACTCCATCTTTCTATTATTCTAGAAAAGATTAATTATTACTATAGATTATTCTTCTAGTTTGACATATCTTCATATGACTACATTGTTCTGTGATTTCCCCTACAAATTTCATGAATGAAAATAAATTTTATTAATTTTATTATTTAATCAAACATATCTAATACATTAATACATACATCTTTTAAGAATAATTTAAAAATAATACAAATTAATTCAAAAAATAGTATTCATATATTACAAGATAAACAAGTCACCCATTTGTTTGGCAGAATTTTTAGTTACTGATTAAAAACAGGTAAATGTGTGCCATGGTGGTTTGCTGCACAGGTCAACCCATCACCTAGGTATTAAGCCCAGCATCCATTAGCTATTCTTCCTGACGCTCTCCCTCCTCACGCCCTCCCAACAGACCCCAGTGTGTGTTGTTCCCCACCATGTATCCATATGATCTCATGTCTGAACATTTTTAAACTTTAAAAAAAACCTGACCCTTCATGACATTTTAACTTTCAGTATAATATGACAAATGCAATTTTATTAACAGTATTACATTTGTTTAAGCAATTTAAAATTTACACAAAGAAATAGAATTATTCCCTCCTTTGCTCAGTTGTGTGTGTATACCAGATGAAGAACATGTCAAATATGACTCATTTTTTGTCGTCTAACTCTATTATTGTCCATAGAATTTATAACTCCTTGGCATCTCTCTCCCCAATAACACAAACTGCTTGAGAGGAGAATCAGTTTTCATCCTGTCCATCAGTGATTTCCGCAGTGTTCAGTCCAAGAGGTCTACTGGTTATATATCCATCCTTAAAGAAGGACCTAAACCATACTAAATAAGTACTTGTAAAATAAATGAATAAATGAATATTGTGTTAAATTCTAGGTATTGCTTCATTTGAAAGGCCCAGATAATATGGTAGAGTACATTCACAGGGGTGGCCAGTATTGTCATATTCAGCCATGACAGATAAGATGTAACTGAAGTCATTATGAAAGTTGAATGTTATACAAGAAGACTGAAGTCATTGCCATTACACGGTTAACAGATGTATCAAGAGGTTTGATTTATTCTCAAGGATACATAGACTATAGTTAAAAACAATGGGAGGAAGCAACATGAAAGTACCTTGCTGCTCAATGTGAGGAAAATTTTCTAAGAAGCAGAGTTTTTTGAAAATGAAATAAACTGCCTTCAAAAATATAAGACTCTCTACTGATGAAGCTATTCAAGTGAATTCTAATTGGTTATTGATTTAGAATGCATACAGATAGTATTCATTTTGAATTATTTGTTAGATTATTTAAGACACATCTATGACATAACACAGAATCTTTTGCATTTGAAGGTATTAAGCACTTAAGGTACTTAAGAGAGCACCTAAAATTTAAATCTCAGGGTTTTTTATTCTCACCTGGTTGTCATTTCCTATCTTTAGGTAGAATATGGTTTCCAGTCTTTTGGGGTATTATTTATATGCATGAATTCTATAATTCGGACAATTATAATTAAACACTTCTTTAAGAATAATTAATTTCTGTCCCATAATCATCTGATACTTATTATCAAGACTAAAATTATTTTATTTAACTAAAAATGACACCAAGAATATCTACCCACTTTAAGAGATACCTTTAAAATTTAAAACACTATTTCTCACTTAATAAAACTACCCCCACCTCTGTGAGATACGAGATTCTGGGAAATGTAAAAGAAATAATTTGAATCATGACTTAATTATTGGGTGTCTAAAATTAGCCTCAATTAGGAAGTATAAAATATTTTATTTTTAAATCAACAGTTAGCTACTGTCTTGTTTTCCTTCTAATTATTCTGAATAGATAAGTAGAAAGACAATATTGCACTGTTTTCGGTAGGTTGCAGGTTCAGCATTCTCACCATTTTAATCTTTTTTTCATATTTACCAATTTTATTCATCATAGTCAGGGAATTCCTTCCCATAATTATTTTCCTAGAGTTATCCCTAGCATGACAAGAGGAAAACTTTTTTAGAAGATGCTGAGTATAATAGATGTCTTTGGGAAAACTTGGACAAGGATATTTTTTGGCAGCTATTCCTCAAATCCTGTGTATACTCAATTACTATGATAAGTTGCTTGTGATGTAATTTGATATTTATTTCATATAAAATTCAATGGGCATTAATGGTAACATTATTTCATTATTCTGTTGTGTGGCTGCTCTGGTTAAATAATAATGCATTATACCACATAGTGTCTAATATAATTCAAACCAGAACTATTCAGTCTGATCAACTAAACAATAGCCATGAGGCAATAAATGCATACAATATCTATACATCTGATGTGAGCTGAAGGAAATAAAAATAAGAGTATTTGAAACGGGCGAAGTGAAGATTGTAACATGTTTATTTGCCTAATATCTTCTTTGAATTCTTCAATAAAATCTTGGTAGTATCCTAAGAGAAATTGTTTAAATTGTATTCTGCAATTCAAACTGAGTTAAAAAAATATTTAAAATGCCAAGGAATTGGGTAAATTATCATTTACATTTTATAATTAATTTTTCTAGAAGTAAGAGAACCTGTAAGACAAATTTGTCCATAGAGAAGGGGAACAGTTTTAGGAAGATATTTTTCCCCATTTATTCTATGTTATGTCTATTAAACCTAACAAATAATTAAAGAACAGCACTTTCACTGAAGGAATAATAAATGTAAATCAATTTAAAACTAACTTCTAGGTATTCAAGAATATCAAATGTGGTAAACTAGAAGCTATAAATTACACCTTCAAAAAGATTTAGAAAAAAAGAGAGAGAGAGACTTGTGGTTAAGGGCAGATGTAATTCTCTATAGAAGGAATAAGAAAATTGTGTTTGCAGATATATTAGTTATTTTAACATATGGACTCTTTGGGAATTAACCTAATAATGTTGACATCCACCCAACAGATTCTTATGGGGTGTGTGTGTGTATGTGTGTGTGTGTGTCAAGTATGAAAATATAAAGGAAATGCTAGTATCTTACCCTATATTTTTTAACATTTAATGTATCACTTAAAGCTGTTTCAAGCTTGAGCTGCACTGTAATCATTTATCTAAGGAATTTCTTAAGGTTATTTTTAATTTTGTTCCTTACTATATTCACTTTTTAATAAGGCCCAATGAGACTGATTAAAATTATGAGTTAATTTATGCGGGCTTTATTTTAGGTAATTCATAGCAGGATACAAAAGTTTCATTCCACCAGTGAGAATCATCTGATTACTCTGGAGCAACCTATAGCTAATTATGGCAAAGCCAGATTAATTTGTATACTTGAGAAATTAGCTTCCCTATACCCAATTATACTTGAGACCAGCGGGTCTCATCTTCACATTAACCTTCTCAGAGGCACAAATCTCTCTTAGGTCTCCCCCAACTGACACACTAAACTGTGAAAATAAAGTATCTGTTTACACACCCAGAGGGACTCACACTATGTGGAAACCATCAGAGTAGAGCTGGTTCCAAACATGCTACTCTAAGAATGACTTCATCTTTAATTTAACATATTTGTATAAATATTCTCCCAGGACAAAGATGATTAATGACAACAATAAAGGAGTTCTATGTAAGTTTCTGATTAGTCTCCAGGGTTTGTTACAATCAAGATGTAAATTTCTGTTAACGGTAGATTCCAGAAGGCACCCTAGATAATTTACATGAAAAACATATATTAGAAAGATTTTCTTCTCTTCCATAATTAAGATGAGACTTTTAAAAAAATATTAATCAGAAAGTTTCCTCATCAATTTCATAAATTCTCAGGATTGGAGGGCAAAAAACTAGTTATTAAGAAATATTTTTCTCTTATCTAATCTAAACATGGGCAAAGTGTTATTGAAAAAAACGCATGGAATTTGGAATACAGAGAGTTGGGATTATACTGGCGAATTTATACAAATAAGAAGTAGTGACATGGACTAATCATTTTACATTTTGTGGAGATCTTGTTTTAAAAGTCTTAAACATTCCAGCCTTATATTGCAGAATCTTTTAAAAACTAAGTTAAAGAATTCTGACTAATGCAACTTCATTTCCTATTCCATTCCCCAGGTTGCACCATAATCAACTCAAATGACCATGTACCTATCTTATTTTATTTATTCATTCATTTTTTTGAAGCAAGCAAGTCGCATTTTATTAGCCTATAACATTGTTCAGTAATAAAAATTTGATAGAACTAGACATTTTAGTAGAAATAAAACTATCGGCCAGGTGCAGTGGCTCACACCTGTAATCCCAGCACTTTGGGAGGCCAAGGTCGGCTGATCACCTGAGGTCAGGAGTTCAAGACCAGCCTGGCCAACATGGTGAAACCCCGTCTCCGGGCATGATTGCGAGTGCCTGTAATCCCAGCTACTCAGGAGGCTGAGCCGGCAGAATCGCTTGAATCCAGGAGACTAAGGTTGCAGTGAGCCGAAATCGCGCCACTGCACTCCAGCCTGGGCGGCTGAGCGAGACTCCATCTCAAACAAACAAACAAAACTATCATAAATTGAGGGGTACACGTGAAGGTTTGTTATATAGGTAAATTGTGTCAGAGGAGTTTGGTATACAGATTATTTTGTCACCTAGATGATAAGAGTAGTCCTTGCTAGGTAGTTTTTAATTTTATTTATCTATTTTTAAATTTTTTATTTCCGTATGTTTTTGGGGAACAGGTAGTATTTGGTTACATGAGTAAATTCTTCAGTGGTGATTTGTGAGATTTTGGTGCACCCATTTACTAAGCAGTATACATTGAGCCCAATTTGTAGTCTTTTATCCCTCACCCCCTTCCCACCCTCTTCCCCAAGTCCCCAAAGTCCATTATATCATTCTTGTGCCTTTGCATCCTCATAGTTTAAGACCCACTTATGAGTGAGAACATTCTATCTTATTTTAGAGTGGGAAAAAAAATCCAAAACAAAAGATTTGTCAATTCCTTTAAATTTCTCATTCTAGTCTCACAATCCTGGCTGTCAAAATAAATGATCATTGTTAAATAAGTCTTCAAAAATAGCCGTATTTTTCTTCTTCTTGGTGCAATATACAATTAAAAAAATAGTAATGAAAATGTATCATTATAAACAGCATGGCAAAATATGTGTTAACTTTATTAAATAAAAGGAGAAATTAACTATAATAAAAATCATATTAGAAAATATCTACATATGCTTCTCATTGGCAACAGAACAAGTGGAAAAAATTAATAAGGAAATATAGAAAATAGGAAAATTCAAAAAGTTTTTGTTACTTGAATATTAAACAATTTACCATACAAAAAAACTTCCCCCAAATCTCAATTTAAATTATTAATTTAGTCACATTATTAAAAAGTAACACTGATGAGATAAAACTATGTGGTAAAGATTGAATTTTCTGAAAAAATTTTAATAAAACAAAAATAATTACAAAAGGAGAAAAAGGAAAAGGGAACTAACAAATTTAAAAACAAAAACAAACAAAACCTTATAAAAAGCTCTTGAATCCAATAGCAAATAAAATCTGCAATTTTGTATAATTATGAAGTAATGTTATATAGTAACATATAAAATTATGAAAAGAAGATATGCCAATATTGAAAATATTATACATTTTAAATGCTTTTATTTTACAAAATTAAAATAAGCTAAATATTGAATTCAGGAAAAAAATAATAAAAGCAAGAATAGGGAATAGCGTTGCTTTCCCTATTAATGAACCATTTATTTCTTATAATTATATATACCCTCATATTGTCCCGAGTCCAATTATCTTATGCTGCAGATGGAAGGCAAAGTACCAAAGTTGAAAGGTATAGTGAACAAGACAGTATACGTCCTAGTGGTATGGTATAACAACAATATTGCAGAAGCTGAAATAAGATTTATATATATACTTTTTTAATGTTTATTTTTATTTTATGTTCCGGGGTATATGTGCAGGATGTGCAGGTTTGTTATACAGGTAAACACGTGCCATAGTGATTTGCTGTACCTATCAACCCATCACCTAGGTATTAAGCCCAGCATGCATTAGCTATTTTTCCTAATACTCTCCCTCCCCCAACCCTGCCCCAGGACACTGGCAGGCCCTAGCATGTGTTGTTCCCCTCCCTGTGCCCATGTGTTCTCATTTTTCAGCTCCCACTTATAGGTGAGAACATGGGGTGCTTGGTTTTCTGTTTCTGCATTAGTTTGCTGAGGATGACAGCTTCCAGCTCCACCCACGTTCCTGCAAAGAACATGATCTCATTCCTTTTTATGGTTGCATAGTATTACATGGTATGTATGGACCACATTTTCTTTGTCTGGTCTATCATTGATGGGCATTTGGGTTGATTCCATGTCTTTGCTATTGTGAATAGTGCAGCAGTGAACATACATGCGCATGTATCTTTGTAATAGAATGATTTCTATTCCTTTGGGTATAAACCCAGTAATGGGATTGCTAGGTCAAATGGTATTTCTGCTTCTAGATCTTTGAGGAATCACCACACCATCTTCCACAATAGTGAACTAATTTACATTCCCACCAACAGTGTAAAAATGTTCCTATTTCTCTGCAACCTCACCAGCATCTGTTGTTTCTTGACTTTTTAATAATTGCTATTCTGACTGGTGTGAGATGGTATCTCATCGTGGTTTTGATTTGCATTTCTCTAATGGTCAGTGATGTTGAGCTTTATTTCATGTTTGTTGGCTGAATGAATGTCTTCTTTTGAGAAGAGTCTGTTTATGTCATTTGCCCATTTTTTGATTGGGTTGTTTTTATTTTTCTTATAAATTTGTTTAAGTTCCTTGTAGATTCTGAATATGAGACCTTTGTCAGATGGACAAATCACAAAAATTTTCTCCTACTCTGTAGGTTGCCCATTTGCTCTGATGATAGTCTCTTTTGGTGTGCAGAAGCTCTTAGTAGTCAAATCATGAATGAACTCCCATTCACAATTGCTACAAAGGGAATAAAATACCTAGGAATACAGCTAACAAGGGAAGTGAAGAACCTCTTCAAGGAGAACTACAAACCAGTGCTCAAGGAAATCAGAGAGGACACAAACATATGGAAAAACATTCCATGCTCATGGATAGGAAGAATCAATATCGTGAATATGGCCATACTGCCCAAAGAAATTTACACATTCAATGCTCTTCCCATTAAACCACCATTGACATTCTTCACAGAATTAGAAGAAGCTATTTTAAAATTCATTTGGAACCAAAAAAGAGCTTGTATAGCCACAACAATCCTAAACAGAAAGAACAAAGCTAGAGACATCATGCTACCAGACTTCAAACTATACTACAAGCCTATGGTAACCAAAACAGCATGGTACTGGTACGAAAACAGACACATAGAACAATGCAACAGAATAGACAACTCAGAAATAAGAACACATGTCTACAACCATCTGGTCTTTGAGAAACCTGACAAAAACAAGCAATAGGGAAAGGGTCCCCTATTTAATAAATGTTGCTGGGAGCACTGGCTAGTCATATGCAGAAAATTGAAATTGGACCCCTGCCTCACACCTTATGCAAAATTTAACTCAAGACACATTAAGACTTAAATATAAATCCCAAAACTATTCAAATCCTAGAAGAAAATCTAGGCAATACCATTCAGGACATAGGCACAGACAAAAATTTTATGACAAAATCACCAGTAGTAATTGCAACAAAAGCAAGGATTTTAATATTTTTTATTGTTGTTTTTAAATAATAATTTCATACAGTTAACAAAGATTGTATTTTACATCTTGAAAATACCTAATTCCTCATAAAAATTTTCTATTTATTTATAAATGTATGAATGCATTTCTTTATTCAATTATTTATTTCATTATGCACTTGTCACTTATACATAGAAACCAGCTAGAGGGGATCCCACAGGCCAAACTTAGGAAAATTTGAGCATCAAGATTGACAGTAAAATAGTGTAACCACTTGAATAATACAGGATGTCATTTTACACTGATCTACTTTATTACTTCATCTGTATTTGTTTATTTAATTTCAAAATAAATAATGTTTCACTTTGTATATGACAATTCTAGCAGAAACATCTGCATAAAGGAGTTAAATGAGAATTTTCAAGGACATGACAAAATGAATTCATGTGCCACCTACAGTGAGAAGACAGTATCGCTTCTGTGATATTCCTGCAAAAGATGTGTAAAGTGAATCTAATCATAAGGGCACTGCAGACAAATCCAAATTAATGAATATTTTATAAAGTACCTGATCAATGATCTTAAAAATTTTCAATGTCATAAAAGTTAGAAAGACAAACAGACTGTTCCATACTGAAAGAGAATAAAGAGAAATGACAAGTGGATGCAGTATCTGCTTCTAATACAGATCCTTTTGATATAAAAATGTATTACTGGGAAACTTGAGGCAACTTGAATAGAGTCCAAGGTTTAGATGATAATAATGTAATAACATTGGTCTCCTGATTTTGATGGTTGTATTAAGGATTATGTATGAGAATATATTCTAAAAATAATCATTGAAATTTTGGGGGATGATGATGCAGTGAATTATTATAATTTTATTTTATCTCAGCATCCATTTTGAATATGTTTAACTTTTATACCAGAAGCAGAGCTCAGCCACCCTTGCCACTGTATCCAGTTCTACAGCTCCTCCCAATTTCTCAATGTGATTAATCCAGATATCTGCCTGTAATTAGAACAACACAGTAAAGGTTGCTGCCTGGGCATTAGAAGTAGAACATTATACCCAAATGACTCAAGCTGGTGTCCAGACTCAAGAATTTAGGGGCATCTATCCCACCTAGCATTGGGTCAATTGTGCAGTAAAATTCAACAGCTGTAAATATAAATGTCTCTAGTAACTGAACATAAAATGTGTGAAGCAAAACCTGACAGGTGAAAAGAGGAAAATAATTAAAATCACAGTAATAGATAGGGACTATAACATGCCTTTCTTAGTAAAATATAAAACAAATAGAAAAAAAATCAGTACTAATATAGAAGAGCCAAATGATAGTATCAACTACTTTAGTCTAACTGATATTTGTAGAATACTGCATTCAACAACTGAATTCTTTCAACAGCAGCACTATTTTAAATTACACATAGAATGCTGAATAAAACAGACAATATCCTAAGCCATATACAAATTTTAATACATTTTAAAATAATTAAATCTTTCAGGGTATGTTTTTCTATCACACAACATTTAATTAGAAACTTTTTTAAAAGGATAGGTCAAAACAAGAACTTTAAAAAGTAATTAAAATAAATTAAATAATATTGAAAAAATTACATCAGCATTACTTAGATGAAGCTAAAGCAGGGCTTAAAAAGAAATTTATAGCAATTACTGAATAAATAAAATAAAAAGACAAATCGAGTATAATTGAGCTTCTATATTAAGAAACTAGAAAAAATAAGAAAAAGAAAACTCAAAATAAGCAGAAGGAAGAGAGCAAAATAAGAGCAGATGAAAGTAAGAGTAGATATCACTGAAATTTTTAAAAAGTAGAGAAAATTATTACATACAAAAAGCTATATGAAAACATCAGTAAAAATTGACAAAAATCTAAACCAATTGAAGATGAAATAAAGAGACCACAAATTAACCAGTATCAAGAACAAGATGGCATCACTACAGATCCACAGATATTAAGAGGTTATTAGGGACTACTAAAAATAGTGCCAAAAAAGTTCAGTGACATAAATGAAGTAAAATAAAATAATCCTTTAGAAGATAAAATCCTCCCAATTTACTCAAAAAGGAATAAATTCTAGGAAGATAGTGGATCAGGAAGCATCCAAAATCGATCTGTCTTCCTACCTAGACAATCATTGCATTGTCACACTCTATCTGATTTTAAGCATTTTGAAACACTGGAGTCTATTAAAGCCTTGCAACTTCCAGGGATAAGGCTTGGATGGTGAATTACGGTTATTTCTGGTCACTTTCAGCTCTTAGCACAGTAGTAGCTAGCTACCTATCTCCTATTCCCTCAGTCCCAGGGCAGGCAGCCATGCATGTGTTCCTGGAGCAACATACACACAGTTTGCAGGAGCCAGAGTAGGCAAAAAGAACTCTGCTCCAAATAGCCAAGATCTGTGCCCTAATTACTAAAAGCTGCTTCTGATCACAGGCACAGACAAAGAAACATGGCCATTGTTTTTGCACTTCCCTTACTTGTGGCAAGCTCCTCCTTTCTGCATAAAGTGACTCCCAGAAGAGTTGAAGAACCAGCATCCTTTCTCTTTTCATTCTGTAGTTGATTTTCTGTTTTTTCTCTTTTGGGGGGCCAGATCAGGATGACTATGACATTCAAAGCAAAAGTATACATGAGGGAAATTAAAAAGTCACCACAGATGTTCAGGGTGAGGTGCAGGCTCAATGAAAACCTGAGAAAACCTTAATTTTACACCTCAGGCTAATCCTTGGCACCAAGACCACATAAAACAATCAAAAAAGCAAAAACAAAATAAAACATATACAACAACAACAAAATCTGGGTAAAGGGGAGAATCTGATTTCTAGACTTAGAACATTAGATTCAAATGTTTAGTTTTCAACACTAAAAAAAATTGCAAGGCATAAAAGAGACAGGAAAGTATGGTGTATTCAAAGGGGAAAAAAAATAAAGCAACAGAAACCTTCTTGAAAACAGCATGATAGCAGATCTAATAGATAAAGACTGTAAAACAACTGTCTTAAAGATATTCATCAAGCTAAAGAAGAAATGGAGAAAGTCAAGAAAATAATAGATGAACAAAATTCAAATGTCAATAAAGAAATGGAAAACCAAAAGAGATCAAAAAGAAATTCTGGGGCTAAAAAGTAAAATTAAAATGAAAAATTCACTAGAGGGATTCAAAGGTATATTTGAGCAGGCAGAAGAAAGAATCAACAAATTTAAAGATAGAGCCATAAAAATTATTCAATCTGAGAAAGAGGAAAATAGACTGAAGGAAAGTGAAAAAATCCTAAACAATCTGTGGGACACTAGTAAGCAGACAAACATATGCATTATGGGAGTTCCAGAAGGTGAAGATAGAAAGAGGCACAGAGAATATGCAAACAAATAATGGCCAAAAACCCCAACTTTGGTGAAGAACATGAATATAAACATGCAAGACGCTCAACAAACTCCAAGAAGAATGAACTCAGAGACTCAGCTGAGGAATGTTATAATCAAACCATTGAAAGACAAAGCCAAAGAAGAATTTTGAAATCAACGAGAGAGAAGGGGCCAGTCACTTAAAAGTTATACTTAATAAGATTATAAGACTTTTTATCAGAATCTTTGGAAGTCAGAAAATGGTGGGTTGATATATTCAAAGTGCTAAAAGGTTTTTTTAAAACTATTGTCAATCAAGAATCGTATATCTGGTAAAATTATCTTTCAAAAATGAGAGTGAAATAAATATATTTCCAGACAATAAAAATCAATGAAGTTTGTAACCACTAGACCTGCCTCTGCAAGAAATGCTAAAGTGCTGAAATAAAAGGACACTTGAGAGTAATTCAGAGCCATATGAAAAGGTAAAAATCTCAGTAAAAGTAAATACATAGGAAATTATAAAAGCTAGTATTATTGTAACAATGATGTGTAACTCTACTTTTTGTTTTCTACATGATTCAAGAGAATAATATATTAAAAAGTATTTAAGAGGTCAATGCATTAGAAAATCATTAGTTTATTTTTTGGAAACACAATGTATAAAAATGTAATTTTATGATGTCAGCAGCTGAAAGGTGTGGAGATGGATCTGTTAAACAAGCTGAGCTTTTGTATGTTATTGAATTTGTGTGTTATTGAAGCTAGTATAAATTTAAATTAGCTGGTATAAATATTAAAAGTTTAGAATATTAGAGGTAATTCCCATGGTAACCACAAAGAATATAGCTAAAGAATATACATGAAAAAGTTAAACAGGAAAAGATTGTAAATGTTTCAGTAGAAAAAAAAAAACTAAACACCAAAAAGAAGTACTGCAGGAAATAACAGGATTTTTAAAAACTATAAGGCATATAGAAATAATAAAGTAACAGAAATAAGTCCATTCTTATTGGTAAATACTTTAAATGTAAATGATTAAACTCTCCAATCAAAAAAATAGATACTGATGGAATGGAAAAAAAAAAACAAAAAAAGATTCCATTTTTATGAAACAAAAATGGTTTGCTGCTTGATGCACTAAAAGCCAATACTATGACACCAGGTTTTTGAGAAAAGTAAAGCTTTTTATTGCCAAGTTGACTCATAAGGAGATAGGAGTTGAGCTCAAGTCTTCCTCCCTGTGCTGGCTTTAAGGCAGTAATCTCATTAGAAAAGGTTTAGGGTGTTAATTCCGAAATTAGCAGGTGATTGATGAAAGGAAAGAGGAGGTCTGGAAAGTCCTTTGGTATGTGCAGTTATCTCTTCATACTACCTCATGCATTGCATATGCAAATTCAGGGGGAGTTAGTATAAAACATGCAGTGGAAATTAAGGCTGTGGTGACATCAGCAAGCTCATTATGTGCAAACTCTAGTTGGCCACTGATATGGTTTGGCTGTGTCCCTACCCAAATCTCATCTCGAATTGTAGCTCCCATAATTCCCACATGTTGTGGGAGGGACCCGGTGGGAGATAATTGAATTGTGGGGGCGGTTCCCCCATAGTATTCTTGTGGTAGTGAATAAGTCTCATGAGATCTGATGGTTTTATAATGGAGAAACTACTTTTGCTTGCTTGTGCCTTTCACCTTCCACCATGATTGCGATGCCACCCCAGCCATGTGGAACTGTGAGACTAAGAATGTGAGTCCATCAAACCTCTTTTTCTTTATAAATTACCCCATCTCAAGTATGTTTTTATGAGCAGCATGAAAATGGACTAATACAGCCATCTTGGTTCCAACTGACTTCAGCAAGTTTTTTCTTTATCTTACAGCACAGAGAGTTTCAGCATTTCATCAAGTTGTTTATTTTCTTATCTGCTATCCTGAAAACTCAATAATTTCTATCAATTACTAGTTTCTTACTTTCAGGGCACAGTTTTAGTAAGTTGTTTCTTTTCTTATCTGCTCTGCGGTAAGCCCAAGAATTTATTAATTTTTTTAACCCCTTGAGGCATGGTTCACAACTATATACTTTCCTACAAGGAACTCATTTTAGATCTAAAGAGAGAATTAGATTAAAAGTGAAATGATAGAAAAGTAATTAAAAGAAGGCAGGAGTGGCTCCACTAACATCAGAAAAATAGACTTTAAATTTTTAAAAATAACAAGAAAAAAGGAGGACATATCAATAAAAGTTTTAATACCACAAGAAGATAAAACAATTACAAACATTCACACATTTAATCACAGACCATTAAAATGTGTGAAGCAAAAATTGACAAATGAGGGAGGAGTCCTGGGACATTTCACATATGTTCAGAATATGGAATTTAATCACATAGTTTTGGTATAAAATCACTCATCTTCTGTACATTATGTCTCCAAGTCTAGAAACCCTCTGCTTTACACTTTCTGGGAAGTAAACCTCAAATCTTCTGCGGTATGGGAGAAGTATCCAGTATCAAGGAGTGGAGGAAGGATCCACACAGAAACAGCATATTTATAAGGATTTTTCTTGAAAATTATGAGGATCATAAATCACAAAATAAATGCAACCTGAATAAGCTGTAAGTTTATTTCTCTTTCAAAAAATTGAAGTATTAAGGAAAAGGGGTGGAGATTATGCAATAGCTCTGTATTCATCAACCTGCCCCTTCTAGTGTGTTACTTCACATCTTTCAACAGGGGGATATTATCTTGTGATTAATTGCAAATTTCACTCTGATATTTGCCAGCTCATCCTTACAAAGAGGTAGAATTTACATATACTTCTCCATATTTTGAATCTAGTATAACCTTGTGAATTACATTGATTTCTTATAATGTGGTAACATTAATGTTTCCTCTTTTTATATTTGCAGATTTGATTTTCTGAAATTTTATTAAGAATTGTTGTGTCTATATTCATGAGAGATGGATATGTTTTCAAAGTAATGTTGGCCTCATGATGAGTTTAGATATATTACTTCTAATATATCTCTGGGAGTGTTATATATTATTTCTAATATAACTCTGGGAGAGTTAGAGTATAACTGGGTTCTTCTAAAAATACACCACTTAATAGATTCAAAACATTAAAAATTTAGTAATAAATCTGACTAATGTGTAAGCTTTATACAGTTAAAAAAAAAAAAAGTCAGCAAAATAAAAAGACAAGCCACAGGCTGAAAGGAAATTTTTGCAAAGTCATATCTGATAAACGACTGTTACCAAAATATACAAACAACTCTTAAAACTCAACAATATGAAAGCAAATAACTCAGTATTAAAAATAGGCCACATAGCTTAACAGACACACAAAAAATAGCCAAATGTCAAATAAGCATATGAAAAGATGCTCTGCATCAAATGTCATCAGGGCAATGCAAACTAAAATAACACGATACTACTACACATCTATTAGAATGGCCAAAATCCAGAGCATTGGCAATGCAAAATACTGGTGAGGATATAGGGCAACAAGCATGTTCATTTATTTTTTATGGAAACACAAAATGGCACGGCCACTTTGAAAGACAGGTTAGCCTTGTCTTACAAAACTAAATTCACTATTACAATATGACCCAGCCATCACACTGTGTGGTATTCACCCAAAAGAGTTGAAAACTTATAACCACACAAAAACCTACGCCCTGATATCTGTAACACCTTTTTCATAATTACCAAAACAGAAGCAATCAAGATGCTCTTCAGTAGGTGAATGGATAAAGAAAGCGTAGCACATTTAGACAACAGAATATTATTCAACACTATACCCCAGATTGAGTTTTCTTTCCTAGGGCTTCGACTCAAAGCTTGGAATTGAGTTTGGGACAAAACAACTGCTTCGGCAGGTTGTGTGGACACTTTACAAGCCAAATGCTAAGGTGAAGCTGTGGAACTGAGTCCTCCTCCAACAAGGGAGAGAAAAGGGTGTCTTGTGAACTGGGTCCTGGCCTAGTATAATGTCTTCTCCCTCTGGCATAGAGAAGCCCCTTCTGCTTGCAGGAGCATGTTATTAGGTTGGTGCAAATGCATTCATGGTCCCCATCATGCTAAGTAATGTCAAATAACACAACTACTTTTGCACCAACCCACCAACTCCTGACCTGGTGGAGAAAAGAAAAAATACAGCTTAAAGTGCAGGGATGTGTTAAGTGCTGATGGGGTGAAGAAAAGAAAATGAGACATCTTAAGTACAGAGCTGGAAAGATGCCTGGGGGAAGAATCTCCTATTCTTATGCAAATGTGTTCCTCCAACAGGGAGAGAAATTTTACTTGCTGTTGGACTGGACAGAAACTTTTCAATGCTGCTGGGAATGCTGGCCAGCCTGCTGTGTGGAGCCCTTGGGCCAGGTGCCCCAGCCCCAGCTGTGTGGGGAGGGGGGCAGGAAGTCACCACTCACCTGTCTTGCATGCATGCCTGTGACCATTGGGGTGGTGGTGGAACACCCCCAATATTGTAAAAGAAAAGATAGGTGCCATTACAATCCTCCCCAAAAGAAGGAAAATGCCATAGAAAAGACTGGGTTGGACTGAGGTTGACATTCCCAATCCCCAAGGCAACGGAAGTGGAGGGTCACAGTTTTCTCTACCTTCAGAAGATGTCTGAGGGCAAGAAAAAGCTGAGAAACAAAAGGGAAAGAGGTTTCATGGGGGATTCTGCATTTGATTCACTCTTCCTCCTGTCCCCATACAAGCCACCAAAATGATGTAGGATATTTTGCTCCTTAGTTTAGCTAAAATCCACGTTCTTGCCTCACAACCAGGAAAAATTAGGCACATGGACACTTTGAAGGGTGAGGAGGGCAGATTTATTAGGCAAAAAGAAAACTCTCAGCCAAGAAAAAGGGGGTCCTGCCAACAGGCTCACACCTCATTGAATACCAGGCCACCACACTCAAGCTGAAGAGGCCAGCCTCCTCCTCACTACATAAGGCACGAATTCCCAGTGGCTCCACCCATTCTCCCAGTGCCCAGGCAGGCCCTCAGTTTATGGCAGGCATGCCCAGACAAGACCCTGGGCAGGTTCCCTCATCTGCACAAAAGCATCTGATATAAACACTTATGGGGTGTGTCGGAGATTCAAGGAAGATAAGGGGACCCTCTTTTTGGTAGATCTTTTTGGTAGAAATTTAAAAATTTATCCAAAATATTATATACATATGCAAACAACCAAGATAGCCAAAATGATTTCAAAAAGAACAAAATTGAAGGCATCAAACCTCTTGATTTTAAGAGAACTTAAATAGCTACAATAATGAAGATAGTGTGAAATTTACATCAAGAGACACAAATAGACCAAAGGAAAAGACAGTCCACTAAAAAAGCAATTTACTAAAAAAAAAAAAAAAAAAAAAAAAAGATAACCTTTCAACCAATAGTGCTGAACCAATTGAATATCCATTTGCAAAAAAACAGAAATGTATTCATACTTTCACTATATAAAACATAGCAAGAGTAGCAAGAGTAGCCTTTACTCCAGTTCCCAACAAGTTCCTCCTCTCCATCTGAGACCACCTCAGCCTAGATTTCATCATCCATATCATTATCAGCATTTTGGTAAAAGCCATTCAACAAATCTCTAGGAAGTTCCAACTTTTCCACATTTTCCTATCTTCTTCTGAGCCCTCCAAATTGTTCCAAACTCTGCCTGTTACACAGTTCCAAAGTCACTTTCACATTTTTGGATGTCTTTATAGCAGTGCCCTACTTCTGGTACCAACTTACAGTATTAGTCTGTGCTCACACTGTTAATAAAGACATACCTGAGGCTGGGTAATTTATAAAGGATAGAGGTTTAATGGACTCACAGTTCCACATGGCTGGGGAGGCCTCACAATCATGGTGGAAGGCAAAGAGGAGCAAGTCATGTCTGACATGGATGGTGGCAGGCACAGAGACAGAGCTTGTACAGGGGAACTCTTCTTTGTAAAACCATCAGATCTCATGAGACTTATTCACTATCAGGAGAACAGCACAGGAAAGACCCGCCCCCATGATTCAATTACCTTCCATTGGGTCCCTACCACGACACGTGGAAATTGTGGGAGCTACAATTCAAGATGAGATTTGGGTGGGGACACACCCACACCATATCAGAAACAAAAGAAAATGTTTACGACCTTGAGTTAGACAAGGATTTCTTAGATAACTCACCACAGAACAATCAATAAATAAAAACATGATAAATTGAACTTCATTAAAATTAAGAACTTATCTTTGAAATACTTTGCTATGATAAGCAAAAAACAACATATTCAGATAAAATACTTGCAAATCACATACCTTATTAAAAACATCATTTAGAATTTTTAAATCTCAACAAATAAAAATGAACAAGACAATGAAATTTGACATAAACAATTTGAACATACATGTCATCAAAGTGAATATATAATTTTCAATATACACATATATTCAATATCAAAGTTAAGGAAATGCAAATTAATTAGAATTGCATTGCTTTATTCTCAAATGTTAATGAAGTACTAACTGAAGAAACATCTATCAAAAAATCCACAAACCAAAAGAAAAAATAAAAAACCTCTGGAAGAAACTAATATTAGCAAAAATGAGCCAAGCAGGAAGAAAAATAACTAAACAAATATCAAAAGTAAAAATGGTTACAAGAGCTAAAAGGAAAACCAAATTCAAACAAAAAAGTAGAAGCAAAAATATTAATAATATATTAGGTGAGATTCTGGGAAAATAATAAGGCATACACAGAAGGATACTACATTACAGTTTTAATATATTTGGCTTTCTAATGTGTAGAAAAAATAATAATTATTCTTGTTTCATGTTACACTATCATCTTTGGACCACATATGAACATTAACCATAACTGATATCTAACCCTGTGGTTCCCTCTCTTTCCATACACCTATATCCTCCCAACCAAGATAACATTCTGATTCCCACGTGAATCATTCAGTTGTTATAATTTAATATAGTTTGCATATGTATACATTGCTAATTCTTTTTATTTTAGATATGTTTATCTTATTTGTATCACATACAGAATTTCATACAATATATTTAAGTATTTCCTCCTTAATACGGAGAGCTTAATTACCCCCCCTCTAAGTGTGAGCTACACTTAGTAGTTTGCTTGTAAAGAGGATGGTATAGAAATGGAAAGAACGCAATTCTATAGAAGAGAAACCTGATAAACACTATCTCAGCCGGTAATCAAGGTTAACATCATTAAGGATAAGTTATATTTGATAGTGTGTATCCTTGATACGATGTGTTGATAATGACATTTCATCTCAGTAGTCATCCAAAAAGTCATAACCACAGTCTAATCATGAGAAACCATCAGATAAACCCCAACAGAGTGGCATTCTGTAATACCTGACCATTACTCCTCAAAACTGTCAAGGTCATTAAAAACAAAGACGTCTGAGAAACTGTCACAGTCCAGTGGAGGCTAAGACACATGACAATGAAATGCAATGTGATATCCTGGGAAGAGTTCCTGGGACAGAAAAAGAACTTTAAGGAAAAAACTAATAAAATTCAAATAAAGTATAGACTTCAGTGTTTTTAAAAGAAGGATTCTGTAAGTGATCTTTTGGGACTTACTTTTTCTCGCTAATATATTATTGCTTACATTAATTGCTTGGAGTGTATCTCTAATTTACTTGTCTCATAAATTCTATTGTGTAAATACACCATTTTTTAATCAATGAACAATCCCATTGATAAGCATTTGATTTATTTCTGGAATTTTTATTTTGTTCACTATGCTTTTATAGACATTCTTATATATATATCTTCTCCAGTATATGTGTAAGATAGTCTCTTGGATATCTGCTCAGGAGAGGAATTTCTGGGTCATAAGACATGTATGTCCCACTACAGGAGATAATGACCAACATGTTTGTTTACATTTATTTACAAATGCAATGTGAACTAGAGTCTGTAGACCACCTGTAGGTACAGTCTTATTTTTTCATTATCATCCCAATGACAATGAGAAATTATGAAAAAATGCCTTTTTTGTACATTTTTAGTCATCATTATATAATGTTAATACCATAGACCACTGTATAACTGTTCATCTATTGTATGTAGAATTTTTATATTTCTTTGTATGTATACATTTTTAAAAGATATGATTTCTAAGAAATTATAAAGAGAGTAAGATTTTTCTACCACATACAAGAAGCAATTTTTCACCCTTAGAGGCAATAGTGCCCCTGTTAAGAATGCATGCTATAGACCATATACTCTCCAACATTGGCATCATCAGACTTTTTTATTTATTTCAAATTGAATGGGTATAAAATGGAATGTTATTACAATCTTAATTTCCATTTCTTTTATTAAAAACAACCCAAAAAATTTTATTGTTTGCTTTTCTATAAAATGTGTGTTAATCAATTTTACCCATTTCATATAATTGATTAGACATTATTATAACTCTGTAGGCACTTAGTATATAATCTTGTTCGATTCTTTTGGCTTGTATTTTGTACTTTTACTTTTTACAAAACATCCTTCTGGAGGAAACAATACTTAATTCTACTGTATTTACATGTACCTATCTTTTCTTGCGTGGTTGATGCACTTTGTAATTTTTCAACAATAAAAGTGTTGCATGATATAGGCCGGGTGTGGTGGCTCATGCCTGTAATCTCAACACTTTGAGAGGCCTACCTAGGCCAGCAGGTCACTTGAGGTCAGGAGTTCAAGACAAGCCTGGCCCACATAGTGAAACCCCACCTCTACTAAAAATACAAAAATTAACTGGGCCTGGTGGCACGTGCCTGTAATTCCAGCTACTCAGGAGGCTGAGGCAGGAGAATTGCTTGAACCTGGGAGGCGGAGGTTGCAGTGAGCCAAGATCATGCCATTGTACTCCAGCCTAGAGAACAGAACAAAACTCCATCTCCAAAATAAAAGAAATTATTGCATGATGTAAAGAATTTTGTAATTTTCCACGTAGACGTCTTATACATCTTTTACTAAATTATCCCTAAAAAGTTGATAATCTCTGATACACATGTAAATGGTATAATCTTTGAAATTAAACATCGTACTTGTTTACTGCTATTGTGTAAACATATGCAACTGATTTTTGCACATTAACCAAAACATCTTTATAAACTCTTCTTTATCTTTTTTACTAGTTTTTATTTTAGTTTCAGGAGCATATGTGCAGGTTTGTTGTATAGGTAAATTACACATCATGGGGATTTGGTGTACAGGTTATCTAGTCGCCCAGGTAATAAGCATGGTACCCAATAGGTAGTTTTGCAATCCTAACCCTCCTCCCCGCTTCACCCTCAAGTAGCCCCGTTGTCTATTTTTCCTTCTTTGTGTCTATGTGTACCCAAAGTATAAACTCTTCTTTAAATTATCATGTAAATGACAGTTTAATCTCACATTTGATCCCTTATACTTTTAATTTTTATTATTATCACATTGCACTGGCTAGACTTCTGATAGAATGCTGAACTGCATCAAAAATAATAGACATCTTGTCTTTTTCCTAATTTTTTTTTTTTGAGACAGAGTCTCGCTCAGTCGCCCAGGCTGGAGTGCAGTGGCGCGATCTCGGCTCACTGCAAGCTCCGCCTCCCGGGCTCACGCCATTCTCCTGCCTCAGCCTCCCGAGTAGCTGGGACTACAGGCGCCCGCCAGCACGCCCGGCTAATTTTTTTTGTGTTTTTAGTAGAGGCGGGGTTTCACCGTGTTAGCCAGGATGGTCTCGATCTCCTGACCTCGTGATCCACCCATTTCGGCCTCCCAAAGTGCTGGGATTACAGGCGTGAGCCACCGCGCCTGGCCGTCTTTTTCCTAATTTTAAAGAAAATACTTCTATTATTTTCCCATTTTAAATATGTGTTTATTCTGTTTGTATACACCAAGTTTATCAGGTTAATGAAGCTTAGTTATTTTCTGAGGTTACTAAGATTTTGATAATGTTAAAATTTGTCAAATGCTCTTTCCACAGCTTCTGAGAAAATTTTTAAAAATCTTTTAGTTAATAAAATGAATGTGACTCTGCATTTTCAATATTCAACCATTAATGTCTATCTGGTATAACAACTTACCCATAGTGATCAACTTTTATTATATCTAATACATTGTAAGTTTCAATTTGATAATATGTAAGCGAATAGGCATCCTTTGCTTAAATTCATGGAATATTTACAAACCATAATATCTTGTCAAGCAAGCATTATAACTGTAAATTTCACCAAATAGGTTTTTTGAGTTTAAATTCTCTAAACTTAAGATAATAAAATGAAAAATCAACAATAAAAAGTTATTGTCTAAATAAAACAACTATATTGAAATAAGAAACCTTAACTAAATAATCCATAGGTGAAATGTATATATAACAAAATGTTATATATACAATAATAAAAATTAAAATAAATTACACTGAAAACTATTAAAAATTTTTAAACATAATTCATTAAATTAAAAACTGTAAATAAGATACTAAGCATTTAACATTTAAATGCAGAAAAAAGATGGCTAACAAAACAAAAACTCTTCAAAACATAAAATAATTACATGAATGTACAGATACATATGCAGATATATTAACTTTAATGTTTGTATTAATATAATTATGATGTTATATGTTGCAATTTTGAATATAGTTAAGCAAAACAAAATAAAAACACAAACATGTAATAACTAGATATTACACCATCAACTACTTTGAAAATAATGATATAGAACTCAAAATTCTAATGGTATAAAGTCAAACCATTGGCAAATTTAATTAAGGGAGAAAAATAAAATTCTCAGGATTAAAAACAAAAAGTATATATAACCACAGACATAGAAAGGATTAAATTATTAGAAAATAAAATTTAGGATATTAATATTTTCTTTTATTATGTCAATTAAAATTTATGATTTGGTTATTTGACTTTACTATGTTAATATTTTTAATATTAATCTCTAAGAAAATATTTTACACATGGTAATAATTGTTCAAATCTAGAATAAAATAAAAATTTTCAAATCAATATATAAGTTACAAGTGATGCAAGAACATAAATAAAACTTAATAGATCAATAAGCATAAATTATACTGATTATTTATCCAACAATTTCTTATTGATCCCCATGACAAGATAGTTTTACAGCAATTATATCACATTTATTTATTTATTTATTTATTTATTTTTCTTCTGGATGAAATCAATATAGTTGGATGTTTTAGCAATATTACTGGTATAATATTTAGCCTTGCTCCTTCGTATAATTGTTCGGCAAAGCCAATAATTTACATTATATAATTTAGATTACCATAGCATTTCTAATTCTCATTTGCAAAAATTGGACAATAGCCAACTTGATTATGATCTAGATTAAACAAATATGAAGAACGTTAAGTAGTGTCTCTCTTTTTCCCTCTCCAATAGATAGATTAATATGTAGATATTCATACATATATAGATATGTTATTAATAAACTTAATGTGTATTTATGTATTAATTTCTGAATACTGTATTTCAGTTGCAGTTTTGAGTACAACTAAGCCAATGAAACAAGAATAACAAACTATGGAATACCTAGACAGCACACTATAAAATAATTATGTTGAAATATGAAAAATCTATATTGATTTTTAGTTCTTTTTTTTTTTTTTTTGAGATAGAGTCTCACTCTGTTGCCAGGGTGGAGTGTAGTGGCACGATCTCGGCTCACTGCAACCTCCGCCTCCTGGGTTCAAGTGATTCTCCTGCCTCAGCCTCCTGAGTAGCTGGGACTACAGGCGCGTGCCACCACGCCCAGCTAATTTTTTGTATTTTTAGTAGAGACGGGGTTTCACCATGTCGGGCAGGATGGTCTCGATCTCCTGACCTCGTGATCCACCCATCTCAGCCTCCCTAAGGGCTGGGATTACAGGTGTAAGCCACCACACCTGGCCTTTAATTCATTTTTAAAAAGATCTGGTGATGGTCAAAACATGAAAATAAACTTTCATCTCCATACTTTCAGATGTCTTTCTTTGAAACTATTCTATAATAAATTACTGATAGTATTGCTCTTAGTTTCTTCTATAGTTTTATAGATGGCTAGAGGTCAATGAAAAGATATTTTTCCTATCAATATCCTTTTCAAAGCATTTTGCACCTATTTCTTAGACTATAAATCAGGTATTTAACATAGGGATGACAAGAGTGTAGAATACAGCTATAAACTTGCTCTTTGGTGAGGAGATGGCCCCAGGTTGGGCATACATGAAGAATACAGTTCCACAGAATAAACTCACCACAGTGATGTGAGAGCTGCAAGTGGAGAAAGTCTTACTTCTGCCTTGGGTTGAGGGAATCTTCAGAACAGTGGAGAGGATATGCACATAGGAAACCAGAATGTCAGTTGTGGTGGTGATGATGAGAGCAGAGAGAATAAACAGTACTATCTCATTCACAAGGATTTCAATACATGAGATCTTGATCATGACTGGGACATCACAGAAAAAGTGCTCCAATCTGTTTTTTCCACAGAAATGCAAACTGAAGGTGAAACCTGTTTGTATCATGGAGTTCATGCAACCACAGATAGAGGAGCCAACCACCAAACAAACACAAGCTTGCTGAGACATACATACAGTATAGAAGAAAGGTGAACAAATAGCTGAGAAGTGATCATATGCCATCACAGCCAGAAAAAAACCTTCAGTCCCAACAAAGAGAGCAAAGAAAAACAACTGTGTTGCACAACCATTGTAAGAAATTTTCTTTTCCTTGGAAAATAAAGTAGTCAGTTTTGGAAGCAATGACTGTGGAGTAGCGGAGATCCAAATAGGACAAATTTCTGAGAAAGAAATACACAGGTGTGTGAAGTCTGGAGTCTATTTCAATGACAACTAACATGCTGAGATTTCTCAACACAATGACCATGTAGATAAGCAAGAACAGGAAGAATAAGAGAATCTGTACTTCTGGCAATGTTCTGAATCCCAGCAGAATAAACTCTGTCACCTGTGAGTAATTCCTGTTCAGCTCGCTCTTCATAGCCAAGACCTATCTGAGAAAATGAGTGGATTATAACGAAGCCTGGTCAACTTTTGGTCCCTGAAGTTGCCAACGGGAAAAAACAAACAAAAAAATGCTGATACAAATTGGAGTTTTCTTGGTAGTGCATCTGATAGAATAGTTTTACATTTAGAAGCAACCAAAGTAAAATCAAAATAAGGTTATTTAGGTTTTTCCCATCTATTTAGTTTTAGTATTATGTGAGAAATTTGAATGGGCATCGGATATTTCCAGCAGTAAATTATCAGTCATTTTATGCCGTTTGTGAAGGGCTTTGGAGTCATATGGGCTGCATCCAAATTTTACATCTTTCATTATGAAAGAGTCTAAGATAACCATCTACACTTTCAATACCTCAGAAGTCCTCCTCTGCCAAATGGGAGGCACCTGTGAAGATTAAACAAAATTGAGTGTGAAAAGCAATATTTATAATGACACAAACATCTTAAAAACATACATGTTAGTGAAATAAATAAATAAACAAACACAAAGTTCCTTGTGCTCTAAGAATGGAAAACTGAGTGAAAACATAGGTCAATTCCTTTCCCAACTACAAGATGATTAATGCAGTTAATTTGGTTCTTAAAACATTCTGCTACATAAAAGATATTAGGAAGCATGGGGTTACAGTTTAATGAGGTAGAATGAACCACTAGTCTTGAGAATATCATTCAAAATAGTAAATCAGACTCGTATCCCTTACATTAACCACATATTGTTCAGCTTCCATGTCTTTCATTTACTATTAGTGTCTGAATGCTGGTGGCTCCCTTTTTTGGCACCCAAACTGCAGCATGCCTTTTCTTTTCACTGCCATAGACATATGAATTATTTTGTTTATATAGGAACACTATGGTTAAGTATAAGATTAACTTCCCCAACAAGAAATGTTTTTCCCTCTATATATTGTTAACAAAGCACAAGACAGTAAGGCAAATAAGTTGGGGGGGAGGTGGAAATTCTGTATTGCATAGGTTCTGTTTTTTGTATTTTTCTAACTATTAATGCTTAATATTAAATACTAAAGAGGCACAGAGATAAAACATTAATAATTTTTAAGATATCTAAAACATTAAATTCAAGTGGAAAAAATAAATTTTGTTATAATTCTATGGTTTTATTACTATATTTAATTTCTGAATTAACAAAATAGAAGTTTTTTTCTGTCTAGAAACTTAATATATTTGAAGTTACATAGTTTTATTTAGAAATTTTCATAAAATTGAGGAGGAGCCAAGATGGCAGAATAGGAACAGCTCCGGTCTACAGCTCCCAGCGTGAGCGATGCAGAAGAGGGGTGATTTCTGCATTTCCAACTGAGGTACTGGGTTCATCTCACTGGGGAGTGCCAGACAGTAGGTGCAGGACAGTGGGTGCAGTGCACCATCCATGAGCTGAAGCAGGGCAAGGTATTGCCTCACCCCGGAAGAAAAAGGGGTCAGGGAATTCCCTTTCCTAGTCAAAGAAAGGGGTGACAGATGGCACCTGGAAAATCGGGTCACTCCCACCCTAATACTGTGCTTTTCCAATGGGCTTAAAAAACGGCACACCAGGAGATTATATCCCACACCTGGCTCGGAGGTTCCTATGCCCATGGAGTCTGGCTCATTGCTAGCACAGCAGTCCCAGATCAAAATGCAAGGCGGCAGTGAAGCTCGGGGAGGGGCGCCCGCCACTGCCGAGTTAATTGTTTGACTAGGTAAACAAACCAGCCCAGAAGCTGGAACTGAGTGGAGCCCACCACAGCTCAAGGAGGCCTGCCTGCCTCTGTAGGCTCCACCTCTGGGGGCACAGCACAGACAAACAAAAAGACAGCAGAACCCCTGCAGACTTAAATGTCCCTCTCTGACAGCTTTGAAGAGAGTAGTGGTTCTCCCAGCACGCAGCTTGAGATCTGAGAACGGGCAGACTGCCTCCTCAAGTGGGTCCCTGACCCCCAAGTAGCCTAACTGGGAGGCACCCCCCAGTAGGGGTGGACTGACAACTCACATGGCCAGGTACTCCTCTGAGACAAAACTTCCAGAAGAACGATGAGGCAGCAGCATTTGCAGTTCACCAATAAATGCTGTTCTGCAGCCACAGCTGCTGATACCCAGGCAAACAGGGTCTGGAGTGGACCTCTAGCAAACTCCAACAGACCTGCAGCTGAGGGTCCTGTTTGTTAGAAGGAAAACTAACAAACAGAAAGGACATCCACACCAAAAACCCATCTGTACATCACCATCATCAAAGACCAACGGTAGATAAAACCACAAAGATGGGAAAAAACAGAGCAGAAAAACTGGAAACTCTAAAAATCAGAGCGCCTTTCCTTCTCCAAAGGAACGCAGCTCCTCACCAGCAACAGAGCAAAACTGGACAGAGAATGACTTTGACGAGTTGAGAGAAGAAGGCTTCAGAAGATCAAACAGCTCCGAGCTACAGAGGGATATTCAAGCCAACGGCAAACAAGTTAAAAGCTTTGAAAAAAAATTAGACCAATGGATAACTAGAATAACCAATGCAGAGAAGTCCTTAAAGGAGCTGATGGAGCTGAAAACCAAGGCACGAGAGCTATGTGATGAATGCAAAAGCCTCAGTAGCCGACGCGATCAACTAGAAGAAAGGGTATCAGTAATGGAAGATGAAATGAATGAAATGAAGAGAGAAGAGAAGTTTAGAGAAAAAAGAATAAAAAGAAATGAACAAAGCCTCCAAGAAATATGGGACTATGTGAAAAGACCAAACCTACATCTGATTGGTGTACCTGAAAGTGACGGGGAGAATGGAACCACGTTGGAAAACACTCTGCAGGATATTATCCAGGAGATCTTCCCCAATCTAGCAAGGCAGGCCAACATTCAAATTCAGGAAATACAGAGAATGCCACAAAGATACTCCTCGAGAAGAGCAACTCCAAGACACATAGTTGTCAGATTCACCAAAGTTGAAATGAAGGAAAAAATGTTAAGGACAGCCAGAGAGAAAGGTCGCATTACCCACAAGGGGAAGCCCATCAGACTAACAGCAGATCTCTCAGCAGAAACTCTACAAGCCAGAAGAGAGTGGGGACCAATATTCAACATTCTTAAAGGAAAGAATTTTCAACCCAGAATTTCATATCCAGCCAAACAAAGCTTCATAAGTGAAGAAGAAATAAAATACTTTACAGACAAGCAAATGCTGAGAGATTTTGTCACCACCAGGCCTGCCCTAAAAGAGCTCCTGAAGGAAGCGCTAAACATGGAAAGGAACAACCAGTACCAGCTGCTGCAAAAACATGCCAAATTGTAAAGACCATCAAGGCTAGGCAGAAACTGCATCAACTAACAAGCAAAATAACCAGCTAACATCACAATGACAGGACCAAATTCACACATAACATTATTAACTTTGAATGTAAATGGGCTAAATGCTCCAATTAAAAGACATAGACTGGAAAATTGGATAGTCAAGACCCATCAGTGTGCTGTATTCAGGAAACCCATCTCACGTGCAGAGACACACATAGGCTCAAAATAAAGGGATGGAGGAAGATCCACCAAGCAAACGGAAAGCAAAAAAAGGCAGGGGTTGCAATCCTAGTCTCTGATAAAACAGACTTTAAACCAACAAAGATCAAAAGAGACAAAGAAGGCCATTACATAATGGTAAAGGGATCAATTCAACAAGAAGAGCTAACTATCCTAAATATATATGCACCCAATACAGGAGCACCCAGATTCATAAAGCAAGTCCTTAGTGACCTACAAAGAGACTTAGACTCCCACACATCAATAATGGGAGACTTTAACATCCTACTGTCAACATTAGACAGATCAACGAGACAGAAAGTTAACAAGGATACCCAGGAATTGAACTCAGCTCTGCACCAAGCGGACCTAACAGACATCTAAAGAACTCTCCACCCCAAATCAATAGGATATACATTCTTTTCAGCACCACACCACACCTACTCCAAAATTGACCACATAGTTGGAAGTAAAGCACTCCTCAGCAAATGTAAAAGAACAGAAATTATAGCAAACTGTCTCTCAGACCACAGTGTAATCAAACTAGAACTCAGGATTAAGAAACTCACTCAAAACCACTCAACTACATGGAAACTGAACAACCTGCTCCTGAATGACTACTGGGTAAATAATGAAATGAAGGCAGAAATAAAGATGTTCTTTGGAACCAACAAGAACAAAGACACAACATACCAGAATCTCTGAGACACATTCAAAGCAGTGTGTAGAGGGAAATTTATAGCACGAAATGCCCACAAGAGAAAGCAGGAAAGATCTAAAATTGACACCCTAACATCACAATTAAAAGAACTAGAGAAGCAAGAGCAAACACATTCAAAAGCTAGCAGAAGGCAACAAATAACTAAGATCAGAGCAGAACTGAAGGAAATAGAGACATAAAAAACCCTTCAAAAAATTAATGAATCCAGGAGCTGGTTTTTTGAAAAGATCAACAAAATTGATAGACTGTTAGCAAGACTAATAAAGACAAAAAGAGAGAAGAATCAAATAGATGTAATAAAAAATGATAAAGGGGATATCACCACCGATCCCACAGAAATACAAACTACCATCAGAGAACACTACAAACACCTCTGCACAAATAAACTAGAAAATCTAGAAGAAATGGATAAATTTCTCGACACATACATCCTCCCAAGACTAAACCAAGAAGAAACTGAATCTCTGAATAGACAAATAACAGGCTCTAATATTGAGGCAATAATCAATAACCTACCAACCAAAAAAAGTCCAGGACCAGATGGATTCACAGCCGAATTCTACCAGAGGTTCAAAGAGGAGCTGGTACCATTCCTTCTGAAACTATTCCAATCAATAGAAAAAGAGGGAATCCTCCCTAACTCATTTTATGAGGCCAGCATCATCCTGATACCAAAGCCCGGTGAGACACAGCCAAAAAAGAGAATTCTATCCTTGATGAACATCGATGCAAAAATCCTCAATAAAATACTGGCAAACAGAATCCAGCAGCACATCAAAAAGCTTATCCACCATGATCAAGCGGGCTTCATCCCTGGGATGCAAGCCTGGTTCAATATACACAAATCAATAAATGTAATCCAGCATGTAAACAGAATCAAAGACAAAAACCACATGATTATCTCAATAGATGCAGAAAAGGCCTTTGACAAAATTCAACAAAACTTCATGCTAAAAACTCTCAATAAATTAGGTATTGATGGGACATATCTCAAAATAATAAGAGCTATCTATGACAAACCCACAGCCAATATCATACTGAATGGGCAAAAACTGGAAGCATTCCCTTTGAAAATGAGCACAAGACAGGGAGGCCCTCTCTCACCACTCCTATTCAACATAGTGTGGGAAGTTCTGGCCAGGGCAATCAGGCAGGAGAAGGAAATAAAGAGTATTCAATTAGGAAAAGAGGAAGTCAAATTGTCCCTGTTTGCAGATGACATGATTGTATATCTAGAAAACCGCATCATCTCAGCCCAAAATCTCCTCAAGCTGATAAGCAACTTCGGCAAAGTCTCAGGATACAAAATCAATGTACAAAAATCACAAGCATTCTTATGCACCAATAACAGACAAACAGAGAGCCAAATCATGAGTGAACTCCCATTCACAATTGCTTCAAAGAGAATAAAATACCTAGGAATCCAACTTAAAAGGGATGTGAAAGACCTCTTCAAGGAGAACTACAAACCACTGCTAAATGAAATAAAAGAGGATACAAACAAATGGAAGAACATTCCATGCTCATGGGTAGGAAGAATCAATATCGTGAAAATGCCCATACTGCCCAAGGTAATTTAGAGATTTAATGCCATCCCCATCAAGCTACCAATGACTTCTTCACAGAATTGGAAAAAACTACTTTAAAGTTCATATGGAACCAAAAAAGAGCCTGCATCGCCAAGTCAATCCTAAGCCAAAAGAGCAAAGCTTGAGGCATCACACTACCTGACTTCAAACTATACTACAAGGCTACAGTAACCAAAACAGCATGGTACTGGTACCAAAACAGAGATATAGACCAATGGAACAGAACAGACTTCAAACTATACTACAAGGCTACAGTAACCAAAACAGCATGGTACTGGTACCAAAACAGAGATATAGACCAATGGAACAGAACAGAGGTCTCAGAAATAATGCCACATATCTACAACTATCTGATCTTTGACAAACCTGACAAAAACAAGCAATGAATGGGGAAAGGATTCCCTATTTAATAAATGGTGCTGGGAAAACTGGCTAGCCATATGTAGAAAGCTGAAACTGGATCCCTTCCTTACACCTTATACAAAAATCAATTCAAGATGGATTAAAGACTTAAACTTTAGACCTAAAACCATAAAAACCCTAGAAGAAAACCTAGGCATTACCATTCAGGACATAGGCATGGGCAAGGACTTCATGTCTAAAACACCAAAAGCAATGGCAACAAAAGCCAAAATTGACAAATGGGATCTAATTAAACTAAAGAGTTTCTGCACAGCAAAAGAAACTACCATCAGAGTGAACAGGCAACCTACAGAATGGGAGAAAATTTTCACAACCTACTCATCTGACAAAGGGCTAATATCCAGAATCTACAATGAACTCAAACAAATTTACAAGAAAAAAACAAACAACTGCATCAAAAAGTGGGCAAACGATATGAACACACACTTCTCAAAAGAAGACATTTATGCAGCCAAAAAACACATGAAAAAATGGTCACCATCACTGGCCATCAGAGAAATGCAAATCAAAACCACAATGAGATACCATCTCACACCAGTTAGAATGGCAATCATTAGAAAGTCAGGAAACAACAGGTGCTGGAGAGGATGTGGAGAAATAGGAACACTTTTACACTGTTGGTGGGAATGTAAACTAGTTCAACCATTGTGGAAGTCAGTGTGGCAATTCCTCAGGGATCTAGAACTGGAAATACCATTTGACCCAGCCATCCCATTACTGGGTATATACCCAAAGGATTATAAATCATGCTGCTATAAAGACACATGCACACATATGTTTATAGCAGCACTATTCACAATAGCAAAGACTTGGAACCAACCTAAATGTCCAACAACTATAGACTGCATTAAGAAAACATGGCACATATACACCATGGAATACTATGCAGCCATAAAAAATGATGAGTTCATGTCCTTTGTAGGGACATGGATGAAACTGGAAACCATCACTCTCAGCAAACTGTCAGAAGGACAAAAACCAAACACCGCATGTTCTCACTCATAGTTGGGCATTGAACAATGAGAACACTTGGACACATGAAGGGTAACATCACACACCAGGGGCTGTTGTGGGGTGGGGGGAGGGAGGAGGGATAGCATTAGGAGATATACCTAATGCTAAATGATGAGTTAATGGGTGCAGCACACCAACATGGCACATGTATACATGTAACAAACCTGCACGTTGTGCACATGTACCCTAAAACTTAAAGTATAATAATAATAAAATTAAACAAAAAAAATTTTCATAAAATTGAAAGTACATTATAGTCAGAAAAATGAAGCTGATTTGGATTCTGTTATGAATTTTTTATGAAGTCAAAGTTTTATTAGTTAAAAGGATGGTGTTTTCATTTACATAAATCTAGTTTTTAATTCATGCTTTGCCACTCACTGGCTGAGTAATCTTGGGCAAATTATTTAAATTCCATGAGCCTCTGTTTGCCCATCAACAAAATATGGTTTGGATCATCTGCTTCACAGAATTTCTGTTGTAAGGAATAAATTAAACGATATACATAAATTAAATGAAATATGTAACATATGGGAAAGAGAAAGGGCTCAATAAATAATTGATATATAAGAAAATGAGCAAGGAAAAAAGAAAAACTTTTGCTAAATTTTAAAACCTATATTCAGAAAAATTTATGATTTTTAAAAAAACAAGTACCTCTCTTGATATCCACCTTGTTCCCAAAAAAGCCTCATTGAAGTATTTTGAAAGTTCTTTTCAAAAGAAAAAAGAAAGTTCTTTGTTCTTTTAAAGGAAGCTTTGAGGAAAGCATAATTAATTACAAAAAATTCTTCAAAGTATATGTAGATTTATTCAAGTATCTGAGTACACTCGACAAGTATATCTATTTATTTCTAAGTTTCTTATGCCTCTTCCTTATTAGAATCAAAAGAGAATCTTAGACTGAATCTTCAGCTTGAACCTCAAGAAAATCTTGCTATTAATATTATACAAAGTAGGACTGAGAAATCTTCCTACATGCTACCTGCCATAAGTTCTAAGTCCTTTGATCCAGCAATACAGGTATTCTTAAAAACAAGAAAGTAAATTAGAAAATATATATATATAAATGTGTCATCTTTTTGAAAAATAAAAAGGACCCTGGAGGTCAATTAGGTCACTATTTGACAAACTTTCCCATACCTCAGAATCACCTGGAGGTTTTGTTTTACTTTTCTTTTAATACTAATTCCTCGGTCACACTTTAATCTGAATATTGAAAAGAGTCTATTAGTGAGATGAGTATGGGGAGGTACTCATTTATTTTCAAGAGTCCCAACTAAATCATAAAGTCACCCCCTGTAGAAGTTTCTAGAAGTTTGAGGACCAGTTCATTGCTTCCAAGCAGAACAACAATTTTCTCATTCAAAGTTGCTCAAAGTCACTAATAATTGTAAAGATTATTCTGAAAGGATATTTCTCATATTTCCTGCATTGTTTCACAAATATGACTTCCAGGAATTTCTGTCGTTATTATACACAAATATGCAATAAACTGAGCTCATTTCATGCTTTCTGATGCCAATGGATACTAGGTTAAGTTGATGACACTTATTTAATAGTGATCACTAAATGCCGCTTACGTAAACTGGGCTCACCACCACCTTCCCCCCGCACCCTTTCACACACAGATTCCCAGGTACTTCTTTAGGTTTTTCGGTTTTTCTGTTTTTGTTTTTGTTAACATTTCCACTTTACACACCTAGTTTTATCTTGGTTTCTAAAAGAGCTACTGAGAAATACCATAAAAATAGAAAGTATATTTTATATAGAGTGTGGGGTCTTGGTCTGGAACATCTGAAGGAATTTCTAAGATGTTATAAAACTCCTATAATTGTAAACAAAATTTTGTGTATATAATAGATAGCTTTCATGATTCATGTTAAATTCTAAATACAATGTGACCTAAAATGAGTAGGAATAAAATGACAAGTGATATACCTATTGGTCAAAAATAATTGGACAAGGAAAACAAAGAGTATATGTAACCGTTTTCACATTCAAACTGCTGAAGTGTCTTTAATATGCACCATTCTGTCATCATAATACATGGTATACATTTGGCATTATAGATTATTTTTAAAATTATGAGTATATTTAAAAATATATTTTATAAAATATAATAGTTACCAACTATTTTAAAATTCTGTAACACTAAAAGTATGCTGATTTACAGTTACTCTGTTTTCTCAATTTTTCAAAATTGCTGCATTTTCTCACATTGTTCTCATTTTAACTTCTTACGTATGTATTAATTTTTGAATATTTATATAGTCAACTCTACCAGCATTTATAATCTCCCCCAAAGCAAGATATCAAATTCATTTAAATTTTTTATTTTCACATACACTTTTCACAATCTTATTATTTTTTTCACTTTCCAATCACATACATACCTCATCAGTAAACTGGAGATGACAATGGTACCTTTCTCTTGAAGTTGCTGTGTTGACTAAACACATTAATGTATGTAAAACACAGCACTGTATGTGTAAGTTAACATTATTATATCTCAAATATACTACGAAAAAATAAGCTACAATTCAAAGAGCAACAGTAACAATGATATTAGCACTAGGAATGTTCAGAATAGTGAAGGGAAAAAAAGATAAATGAGGCTTCACCTGAAAGAGGAAAGTTGTAATCCTTTAGAGCAAAACAATTTTTAAAGAATTGAAAAAAGAGACCGATCATCTATAAAGTTAGGGTCCTATAAAACAATATGTTATGAAAGATGTAAGTTTTATATTCCATTTCTTCCCTATATGTTATAGAGGTGTTCAAAATTTGCTTCAGATGATTTGAAGAGAGTAAATCATTAATGAGACATGAAGGTGGCTCTTTTCCCAAATCTGTGAGAGTGACAGTGTAAAGCCTCCTGGAGATAATCAGTGAGCTCTACTGTCCAGAAAACCTGACTGATGATGCTTATTAGGTAAAAAGAGACTCCTGAACTCATAAAACATAGTGACTTTACATTTTTAAAATTAAGGAAAGATACATGACTGACTTCTTGTGTGATGATTCCTATTAAGGAAATAAGGAATTGTAGTTCCTGGTACATGAATGACAGATATCTATATTATTTATAATATGGAATCAAAGAGATTCTTGAGGATAGAACAAAAAATGCTGAGAACTAAGAGATGTGATCCTAAGAAAGTTACCACTCTGACAGAATCTGACTTTCCGAATACAAGACTAGTCTGCAAAAAAATCAACAGAAATATATAATTTCTTCCTTGATCATCTTCTAGACTTTTCAGGCAACTTCATCAATAGTAAGCCAGTTTTATCCATAGGAAATTTAACTTCCATCAGTAACTCTTGAATGTTCAATGAGAAACAGTGGGTTTATTGTGTGTGTGTGTGTGTGTGTGTGTGTGTGTGTGTGTGTGTGTGTGTTTTGAGATGGAGTCTGGGTTTGTCACCCAGGCTGGAGTGCAGTGGCGCGATCTTGGCTCACTGCAACCTCTGCCTCCTGGGTTCAAGAGATTCTCCTGCCTCAGCCTCTCAACTAGCTGGGAGTATGGGTGTGTGCCACCATGTACGGCTAATTTTTCTATCTTTAGTAGATACAGGGTTTCGCCATGTAGGCCAGGCTGCTCTTGAACTCTTGACCTCAGGTGATTAGCCCTCCTCACCCCCTGAGTAGCTGGGACTACAGGCATGCGCCACCACCCCCGGCTGATTTTTGTATTTTCAGTAGAGAGAGGGTTTCACAATTTTGGCCAGGCTGGTCTGGAACTCCTGGCCTCAAGTGATCCACCAGCCTCAGTCTCCCAAAGTTCTGGGATTACAGGCAAGAGACACCACACCAGGCTGAGAAACAACGGGTTTATGATATTGATCATACCTGTGAGAGTCTCTGGTTAAATTAATAATAATAATAATAATAAACTAGGGGGTCCCAATGGAAAATACCTGCTTTTCTGCTCTTCAGGAAGATTAGAAAAGAAGTTCAATTTGATGGGAAAATAAAACAGCTGTGACTAGACTTCTGATTCTGGCCAAGATGAAATAATAGAAAACAGATTTACTTTCGTGAGTAAACAACAACAAAAGAGAATTTCAATCTCTGTCTGTCTCTCTCTCTCTGCCTTTCTCTTACTCTTGCTCTCTCACCCCTCCTTCTTTTCCCTCTTTCTCTCCCCGCTCCTTTTTGTGTGATAGATCGATAGATGCATATAGGATATGTATATAAATATATATATGATATATAACACAGAAACACACACACATATGTGTATATATATTCCACAAGACACTAGACAGCATACAATAAAGAATAGTGGCTCCACAAAGGTAAGAAACAAATGTGGTAAGTCCAATGATTGCCTTAGTTTATTTCATTGATAGCATTTTTAAAAATTGAAATTATAGTTTAAAACTTTCCCACAAAGAAACCACCTGGCCCACTTTAATCACTGGTGAATGTTACTGAATATTTAAGTAAAAACATTCTATTCTATGAAAACTTTCCAAGAACATTTTAAATGAGGGGATATTCTCAACTTACTCTATGTAGCCAATGTAATGTTGATATTAAACCAAGTGGAAACAGAACAGAAAAAGAAAACTACAGGCCAGTATCTTCTGTGAACATAATTCCTAAACAAAATTTTAGTAATTTCAATCCAACAAAACATTGAAAGGATAATACACTATGACCACATAAGCTTTATCCTAGGAATGCAAAGCTGGATTAACATTCAAAAATAAATCAATTTAATTTACTATATTAACAATCTAAAAAAAATTTAAAAAAAAAAATGGGCGCGGTGCGTCACGCCTGTAATCCCAGCACTTTGGGAGGCTGAGGCGGGCGGATCACCTGAGGTCGGGAGATGGAGACCATCCTGGCTAAGGCGGTGAAACCCCGTCTCTACTAAAAATACAAAAAATTAGGCGGGCGTGGTGGCACACGCCTGTAATCCCAGCTACTCGGAAGTAGCTGAGGCAGGAGAATCGCTTGAACTCGGGAGGCAGAGGTTGAGGTGAGCCGAGATCACGCCATTGCACTGCAGCCTGGGCAACAAGAGGGAAGAGGGAAACTCCATCTCAAAAAAAAAAAAAAGAAGAAGAAAGAAAAAAACAACTATAATCATCCCACTAGATGCACAAAAAAGCATTTCACAAAACCAATCATTCATTCCTGACAATAGCTCTCAGGAATTTTCCTCAGCGTGATAAGGGCCATCTATGAAAAACCTATAGGTGTATCATCCTTAATGGTGAAAGACTGAATCATTTTCCCTAAGGTCAGGAACAAGACAATAGGTCTGTCCTGCCACTTATTTTCAACAATTACTATTCTACACTCCGTGTTTTATCTATTTGTGAACGAATGAATGGAATGCAACCTTACCGTAAAATGTAAAGTAACTGATACAGAAGAAATGATGGAATAAGAAAATTAGCCCTTGGCAACCCTCAAAGTAATAACTGATTCATCTGAGTCATGCATGGGCTAAAGATAATGGATGAAAGTGTGATAAGAAAGAGACTATTACATAGTTTAAAACATCTCTCAACAAAATACTTATTAATTACTCTTATTAAACACTAAATAACACTTATTAATTATCTGTCCAGTGGAGAAACCTGGAAGACATCATCTTAACAAAATAATAAAAGTTAACATTGTCAGTAAGGAGACAAATTATCACCATGGCGAGCCTCCTGATATTATGGACTAATAAAAGAAGCAACACTTTCGTGGCATTCCCGCCCCAAACACAGAACCTGAACCTAGTTCAACAGGAAATATTAAACTAAAATGAACAGACATTTCAAAAGGTCAAAGATGTGAAAAAGAAGGAAAGACTGAGAAACAGTTTCATATTGGAAGAGATTAGAGAGGTATGACAAATGCAACATGTGATACCGGGTCAGATGCTGAACAAGAGAGAAAAGGGTATAAGAGAAGAAAGCATTTTTTTTTTCTATGAAGAGAATTGTCAGGTCAACTGGTAAAATTTCAGTGGGGTATATGATAAAAATAACGGTACTGAGAAATATTTTTGTAATCTAGCTATGTTCCAAATTGGTTAAAATGTGCATCTACTAAAAAGGGAATCTAATTTAGAAAAATATATAAATCATGGAGACATTACTTATTATCAAAAAATCTTTATTTTTTAACCTTAAAAATTTAAATAACTTATCTAAAATGTAAAACTTGGGATTTAGAAGATCATTTATTAGTTTTTGTGAATTTCACTAATTTGGAAAGAACAATACCTAAAATACCATATCAAAATTTATATTTGATGTTAAAAAACTGGTTTTAATAATAAATATTTTCAGGACAACCTTATAGGGATTTGAATAAGCCAATTTGTTCATGATAAATCTCTTCATTTATATACATCCTGTTGTTTCTCTGCTTTTCTGGAGAAGTTTGACTAATACACTTTCATTGCAAAACAAGGAACTTTATTTCAATATTTTTATATACAATGAATAAAAATTACCAGAAAAACGGGGGAGGAACCAAGATGGCCGAATAGGAACAGCTCTGATCTACAGCTCCCAGCGCGAGCAACGCAGAAGACGGGTGATTTCTGCATTTCCATCTGAGGTACCGTGTTCATCTCAATAGGGAGTGCCAGACAGCGGGCGCAGGTCAGTGGGTGAGTGCACCGTGCACCAGCCGAAGCAGGGGCGAGGCATTGCCTCACTCGGGAAGCGCAAGGGGTCAGGGAGTTCCCTTTCCAGGGGTGACAGACGGCACCTGGAAAATCGGGCCACTCCCACCCGAATACTGTGCTTTTCTGACGGGCTTAGGAAACAGTGCCCCAGGAGAGTATAGCCCGCACCTGGCTCAGAGGGTTCTACGCCCACGGAGTCTCACTGATTGCTAGCACGGCAGTCTGAGATCAAACAGCAAGTCGGCAGCGAGGCTGGGGGAGGGGCACCCGCCATTGCCCAGGCTCGCTTAGGTAAACAAAGCAGCCTGGAAGCTTGAACTGGGTGGAGCCCACCACAGCTCAAGGAGGCCTGCCTGCCTCTGTAGGTCCACCTCTGGGGGCAGGGCACAGACAAACAAAAAGACAGCAGTAACCTCTGCAGACTTAAATGTCCCTGTCTGACAGCTTTGAGGAGAGCAGTGGTTCTCCCAGCACGCAACTGGAGATCTGAGAATGGGGTGACTGCCTCCTCAAGTGGGTCCCTGACCCCTGACCCCCGAGCAGCCTAACTGGGAGGCACCCCCCAGCAGGGGCAGACTGACACCTCACATGGCCGGCCAGGTACTCCAACAGACCTGCAGCTGAGGGTCCTGTCTGTTAGAAGGAAAACTAACAGAAAGGACATCCACACCAAAAACCCATCTATACATCACCATCATCAAAGACCAAAAGTAGATAAAACCACAAAGATGGGGAAAAAACAGAGCAGAAAAACTGGAAACTCTAAAAAGCAGAGTACCTCTCCTCCTCCAAAGGAACGCAGTTCCTCACCAGCAACGGAACAAAGCTGGACGGAGAATCACTTTGATGAGCTGAGAGAAGAAGGCTTCAGATGATCAAATTACTCCGAGCTACAGGAGGATATTCAAACCAAAGGCAAAGAAGTTGAAAACTTTGAAAAAAATTTAGAAGAATGTATAACTAGAATAGCCAATACAGAGAAGTGCTTAAAGGAGCTGGTGGAGCTGAAAACCAAGGCTCGAGAACTACGTGAAGAATGCAGAAGCCTCAGGAGCCGATGCGATCAAATGGAAGAAAGGGTATCAGCCCTGGAAGATGACATGAATGAAATGAAGTGAGAAGGGAAGATTAGAGAAAAAAGAATAAAAAGAAACAAGTAAAGCCTCCAAGAAATGTGGGACTATGTGAAAAGACCAAATCTACGTCTGATTGGTGTACCTGAAAGTGACGGGGAGAATGGAAACAAGTTGGAAAACACTCTGCAGGATATTATCCAGGAGAACTTCCCCAATCTAGCAAGGCAGGCCAACATTCAAATTCAGGAAATACAGAGAACACCACAAAGATACTCCTCGAGAAGAGCAACTCCAAGACACATAATTGTCAGATTCACCAAAGTTGAAATGAAGGAAAAAATGTTAAGCGCAGCCAGAGAGAAAGGTCGGGTTACCATGAAAGGGAAGCCCATCAGACTAACAGCGGATCTCTCGGCAGAAACCCTACAAGCCAGAAGAGAGTGGGGGTCAATATTCAACATTCTTAAAGAAAAGAGTTTTCAACCCAGAATTTCATATCCAGCCAAACTAAGCTTCATAAGTGAAGGAGAAATAAAATACTTTACAGACAAGCAAATGCTGAGAGATTTTGTCACCACCAGGCCTGCCCTAAAAGTGCTCCTGAAGGAAGCGCCAAACATGGAAAGGCACAACCGGTACCAGCCACTGCAAAATCATACTGAAATGTAAAGACCATTGAGACTAGGAAGAGACTGCATCAACTAACGAGCAAAATAACCAGCTAACATCATAATGACAGGATCAGATTCACACATAACAATATTAACTTTAAATGTAAATGGACTAAATGCTCCAATTAAAAGACACAGACTGGCAAATTGGATAAAGACTCAAGACCCATCAGTGTGCTGTATTCAGGAAACCCATCTCACGTGCAGAGACATACATAGGCTCAAAATAAAAGGATGGAGGAAGATCTACCAAGCAAATGGAAAACAAAAAAAGGCAGGGATTGCAATCCTAGTCTCTGATAAAACAGACTTTAAACCAACAAAGATCAAAAGAGACAAAGAAGGCCATTACATAATGGTAAAGGGATTAATTCAACAAGAAGAGCTAACTATCCTAAATATATATGCACCCAATACAGGAGCACCCAGATTCATAAAGCTAGTCCTGAGTGACCTACAAAGAGACTTAGACTCCCACACATTAATAATGGGAGACTTTAACACCCCACTGTCAACATTAGACAGATCAATGAGACAGAAAGTCAACAAGGATACCCAGGAATTGAACTCAGCTCTGCACCAAGCGGACCTAATAGACATCTACAGAACTCTCCACCCCAAATCAACAGAATATACATTTTTTTCAGCACCACACCACACCTATTCCAAAATTGACCATATACTTGGAAGTAAAGCTCTCATCAGTAAATGTAAAAGAACAGAAATTATAACAAACTATCTCTCAGATCACAGTGCAATCAAGCTAGAACTCAGGATTAAGAATCTCACTCAAAACTGCTCAACTACATGGAAACTGAACAACCTGCTCCTGAATGACTACTGGGTACATAACGAAATGAAGGCAGAAATAAAGATGTTCTTTGAAACCAACAAGAACAAAGACACAACATACCAGAATCTCTGGGATGCATTCAAAGCAGTGTGTAGAGGGAAATTTATAGCACTAAATGCCCACAAGAGAAAGCAGCAAAGATCCAAAATTGACACCCTAACATCACAATTAAAAGAAATAGAAAAGCAAGAGCAAACACATTCAAAAGCTAGCAGAAGGCAAGAAATAACTAAAATCAGAGCAGAACTGAAGGAAATAGAGACACAAAAAACCCTTCAAAAAATAAATGAATCCAGGAGCTGGTTTTTTGAAAGGATCAACAAAATTGATAGACCGCTAGCAAGATTAATAAAGAAAAAAAGAGAGAAGAATCAAATAGATACAATAAAAAATGATAAAGGGGATATCACCACTGATCCCACAGAAATACAAACTACCATCAGAGAATATTACAAACACCTCTATGCAAATAAACTAGAAAATCTAGAAGAAATGGATAAATTCCTCAACACATACACCCTCCCAAGACTAAACCAGGAAGAAGTTGAATCTCTGAATAGACCAATAACAGGAGCTGAAATTGTGGCAATAATCAATAGCTTACCAACCAAAAACAGTCCAGGACCAGATGGGTTCACAGCCGAATTCTACCAGAGGTGCAAGGAGGAGCTGGTACCATTCCTTCTGAAACTATTCCAATCAATAGAAAAAGAGGGAATCCTCCCTAACTCATTTTATGAGGCCAGCATCATCCTGATAGCAAAGCCTGGCAGAGACACAACAAAAAAGGAGAATTTTAGACCCATATCCTTGATGAACATTGATGCAAAAATCCTCAATAAAATACTGGCAAACCGAATCCAGCAGCACATCAAAAAGCTTATCCATCATGATCAAGTGGGCTTCATCCCTGGGATGCAAGGCTGGTTCAATATACGCAAATCAATAAATGTAATCCAGCATATACACAGAACCAAAGACAAAAACCACATGATTATCTCAATAGATGCAGAAAAGGCCTTTGACAAAATTCAACAACCCTTCATGCTAAAAACTCTCAATAAATTAGGTATTGATGGGACGTATCTCAAAATAATAAGAGCTGTTTATGACAAACCCACAGCCAATATCATACTGAATGGTCAAAAACTGGAAGCATTCCCTTTGAAAACTGGCACAAGACAGGGATGCCCTCTCTCACCACTTCTATTCAACATAGTGTTGGAAGTTCTGGCCAGGGCAATTAGGCAAGAGAAGGAAATCAAGGGTATTCAATTCGGAAAAGAGGAAGTCAAATTGTCCCTGTTTGCAGATGACATGATGGTATATCTAGAAAACCCCATTGTCTCAGCCCAAAATCTCCTTAAGCTGATAAGCAACTTCAGCAAAGTCTCAGGATACAAAATCAATGTACAAAAATCACAAGCATTCTTATACATCAATAACAGACAGAGAACCAAATCATGAGTGAACTCCCATTCACAATTGCTTCAAAGAGAATAAAATACCTAGGAATCCAACTTACAAGGGATGTGAAAGACCTCTTCAAGGAGAACTACAAACCACTGCTCAAGGAAATAAAAGAGGATACAAACAAATGGAAGAACATTCCATGCTCATGGGTAGGAAGAATCAACATCATGAAAATGGCCATCCTTCCCAAGGTAATTTACAGATTCGATGCCATCCCCATGAAGTTACCAATGACTTTCTTCAGAGAATTGGAAAAAACCACTTTAAAGTTCATATGGAACCAAAAAAGAGCCCGTATCACCAAGTCAATCCTAAGCCAAAAGAACAAAGCTGGAGGCATCACACTACCTGACTTCAAACTATACTACAAGGCTACAGTAACCAAAACAGCATGGTACTGGTACCAAAACAGAGATATAGATCAATGGAACAGAACAGAGCCATCAGAAATAATGCCACATATCTACAACTATCTGATCTTTGACAAACCTGACAAAAACAAGAAATGGGGAAAGGATTCCCTATTTAATAAATGGTGCTGGGAAAACTGGCTAGCCATATGTAGAAAGCTGAAACTGGATCCCTTCCTTACACCTTATACAAAAATCAATTCAAGATGTATTAAAGACTTAAATGTTAGACCTAAAACCATCAAAACCCTAGAAGAAAACCTAGGCAATACCATTCAGGACATAGGCATGGGCAAGGACTTCAGGTCTAAAACACCAAAAACAATGGCAACAAAAGCCAAAATTGACAAATGGGATCTAATTAAACTAAAGAGCTTCTGCACAGCAAAGGAAACTACCATCAGAGTGAACAGGCAACCTACAAAATGGGAGAAAATTTTCGCAACCTACTCATCTGACAAAGGGCTAATATCCAGAATCTACAATGAACTCCAACAAATTTACAAGAAAAAAACAAACAACCCCATCAAAAAGTGGGTGAAGGACATGAACAGACACTTCTCAAAAGAAGACATTTATGCAGCTGAAAAACACATGAAAAAATGCTCACCATCACTGGCCATCAGAGAAATGCAAATCAAAACCACAATGAGATACCATCTCACACCAGTTAGAATGGCAATCATTAAAAAGTCAGGAAACAACAGGTGCTGGAGAGGATGTGGAGAAATAGGAACACTTTGACACTGTTGGTGGGACTGTAAACTAGTTCAACCCTTGTGGAAGTCAGTGTGGCAATTCCTCAGGGATCTAGAACTAGAAATTCCATTTGACCCAGCCATCCCATTACTGGGTATATACCCAAAGGACTATAAATCATGCTGCTATAAAGACACATGCACACGTATGTTTATTGCAGCATTATTCACAATAGCAAGGACTTGGAACCAACCCAAATGTCCAACAATGATAGACTGGATTAAGAAAATGTGGCACATATACACCATGGAATACTATGCAGCCATAAAAAATGATGAGTTCATGTCCTTTGTAGGGACATGGATGAAATTGGAAATCATCATTCTCAGTAAACTATCACAAGAACAAAAAACCAAACACCGCATATTCTCACTCATAGGTGGGAATTGAACAGTGAGAACACATGGACACAGGAAGGGGAACATCACACTTCGGGGACTGTTGTGGGGTGGGGGGAGGGGGGAGGGATAGCATTGGGAGATATACCTAATGCTAGATGACGAGTTGGTGGGTGCAGCACTCCAGCATGGCACATGTATACATATGTAACTTACCTGCACGTTGCGCACATGTACCATAGCGCCTAAAGTATAATAACAATAATCATAATCATAATAATAAAAAGAAAAAAAAGAATAGTGAAAACATTTTCATTTTTTGTAAATATTTTCACTTACAAATTCTTTAGTCATGAAATTATATTTTTCCATTTTTTGAAGTTTTTGTTTTCTAATTCCTAGAATTCAGCTGTGACTTAACTCAAAATTTACACTTCCTTACTATTGTAAATTCCAAGATGATTTGATAATGTCTTAGATGTTCTGTATTTCAATGTACTTTATTATAGTAAACTAAAAAGCTTCTACACAGCAAGTGAAACAACCAACAGAGTGAAGAGACAACCTGTAAAATGTGAGATATTTGAAAACTATTCATTTAACAAGGCACTGATATCCAGAATGTACAGGGAACTTAAACAAGTCAACAGTAACAATAACAATAAAAATAATAATAACAATAATCCCATTCAAATGTGGACAACGGATCTGAATAGACATTTATTAAAATAAGACATACACATGGTCAACAGGTTTATAAAAAAATACTTGACATCACTAATTATTAGGGAAATGTAAATCAAAACCACAATGAGATGCTATTTTACCTCAGTTAAAATGGCTATTATAAAAAAGATAAAAAATGCTGGCAAGGATGTGGGATAAAATGAACTCTCACACACTGTTGATGGAAATGTATATTTGTGCTACTATTATGGAAAAAAGTATAGAAATTTTTCAAAAAACCAAAAGTGGAACTACCATATGATCCAGCAATCCTACTTCTGGGTATTTATCCAAAGGAAAGTAGATCAGTATATCAAAGGTATGCTTGTATCCCCATGTTTACTGAAGCACTATTCAGAATAGCCAAGATATGGAGTCAAACTAAGTGTCAATCAGTGGATGAATGGATAAAGAATTTGTGGTATATATATGCAATAGAATACTATTCAGCCATGGAAACAATGAAATCCTGTTATTTGCAGCAATGTGGATGGAACTGAAGGTCATTATGTTAAGTGAAATAAGCTAGGCACAGAAAGACAAGTATCTCATGTTTTCCACTCATTTGTGGGAGCTAAAAATGTTTATCTTGTAGAGGCAGAAAGTAGACTTATAGCTCCCACGGGCTGGGAAGGATGTGGGGACTGGAGACATGAAGACAGGTTGGTGAATTGGTACAAACATGTAGTTATATAGAAGGAATAATTTCTAGTGTTTGATAGCACAGTAGGGTGACTATGGTTAACAACAATATGTTATGTATTTCAAAACAGCTAGAAGAGAAGATTTGAAACATTCTTAACACAATAAATGTTCGAGGTGATAGAAAAAAAAATAAAAATTACCAACATAAAATAAAAACTATGATCAATAATTTGATAATAAAAATTAAAATTTAAAGAAAAGCAAAAACATTGATTTAGACAAGAATAAAAAATATGTAGTGAACTTTTAAGTTCTCTCAAACTATTGCATGAGAAACCCTATTGAACATTTGCATACTTTTTTGAATAAAAAGTAAACAAACAGGCTGGGCATGGTGGCTCACACCTGTAATCCCAACACTTTGGGAGGTGAAGGCAGGCAGATGGCTTGAGTTTCGTACCAGCTTGGCCAACATAGGAAAACCTAGTCTCTACTTAAAATACAAAATTTAGCCAGGAGAGGTGGTACCTGCCTGCAATCCCAGCTACTCAGGAGGCTGAGGCTTGAGAATTGCTGGAACCCAGGAGGTAGAGTTTGAAGTGGGCCAAGATCGCACCTCTGCTGGGCGACAGAGCCAGATGCTGTCTCAAAAAAAAAAAGAGAAAGAAAAAAAAAGAAAGAAAACAAAACAAACATTAATAAATTTAAATCATCTAATTAAATATGTCAATGGAAAAATGATTTTGTCTTCTTGAATAATTGAGTTATTGAATATAAAAAATATCAGAGAGCATTAAAGGAGCCAGAAAACTTCAAATGTTGGTAATAGTTATCAGAAATTTGAAGAGAATTCAGCACTATAAAAATTTTGCTGAAAAAAATTCTTTTGAACACCACATCATGTGATAACTTTTAATTTAATGGGACAACTTTTGTAATGGTTTGGTCTAGTCTAGCCCTTCCACATCAAACTGTGGCTCAGACAGTATTTAGTGGTAAGACGTAAATCCAAAGATTCCCCCAATAATTCATAAAAATCAATAGATTTGCTAAAAATTTTATCACTCATTAAGCAGTTTACTAAGATCATAAAAGGGACTTTTATTATTGATTTACATATTGATATATAAGCATTTGTATATATCAATTACTGAACACCTGTTAAATATTTTGATTATCACCCCTTCTGTTAATCACTAAAGCAATAAATCATTCCTCAAAACTCTTCCCATAATAAACACTTGTCCAGATGGCATCTTGTCAGTTTTTGCAAACCTTCAAGGAGCAGAAAATTTCAATGTTATACAATCTCCTCTTTAGAATAAAAAGAAGAAAAACTTCACCTTTTAATGATGTAATACAAGCTTGAGTCCAAAATGTGCCATGGTTATTATGAGGAAAATAAATAATGTTCTGTCTTGATGATGAACATATACACAATTATAAATGAAGTTCAGTGAAACTCCATGAAAATGCACCTCAGAATAAGACAAGTTCAGATATAATGTTACTGGCAAATATTTTCCATTTTCTCTTCATCCCTTTTCTGGAACAGGGATGAAATCTTAGAGAAATTATTTTCAGTGAGGGAAAAAAACAAAAGGAGGGGAGGGAAAACAAGGCAGACAGTGTCGGACAACTTTGTCTTGGGAAACAAGGAGTTAGAGGGTGGCTCGCACAATTCCATTTATTTTCAACCAATCTCCTTTGTTCAGGGTAATATGGTGGGGATGAAAACCAGGTTTCTTGGAAATAGTTTGATTTCTTACCATTGCCCTCAAAGTTCCATTCTTCACAGTACCCAGAATCTTTAGATTTCATGGCAGTAGACACCAGCCACCAGATGGCAGCAAACTACAATTGAGTACAGGATTTCCTTCTGGAGCCACAACTACCCAGAAATCCTGAGCAGTTCAGCACATCCTGGATCACACCATTTACTTCCCAACAAGATCCTTACTCTTAAGGGGAAAAAAAATACACTTTGAAACTTTTTTGTTATGTTAAAATAGGATTTAAAATGTAAAAAAGCGTAGTGCATTATGAAAAAGTTGATTATATCTCAGAAATGTGCAGTTGGTTTAATATTAGAAAACCAATATAATTCACCACATTAATAGAAAAAGAGATAAAACTGATTGTATTATCTCAATAGATGCCAAAAAGGCACTTGATATAATCAGAGAAATGCAAAAATAAGTCCACAATGAGATGATGCAATATCATGACCATAATTGTATAAAAACATTTTAAAGTATGATTGCTACCAGCTATTGGCAAGGATATGAATCAATGTGGCATGTAATATGATGATGATAGGAACAAAATGATTTGTTATTATCTTCTAAAATTAAGAAATGCCCTATGGTTCTGCATAGTTTATGCATATATATGTGTGTATACATATGTATGAAATATATTACATATTCATCAAATGCTTAACATTTTAACAGAATATTTATTCTTGAGCTCACATATTCTTTTTAGGGTAATCATCCCTTCTGATACACGTATGTTTAAAGCTGCATTGGTAAATGATGCTTGCTCATAAGTTTTCCCAGTATTTACTTATTTGAAATCCTCTTTTTTACCAATATTAAATGCTTTCCCCCACACCAGATATACAATATTAGGTGTAAAGCTATTTGTCTCAGGGCATTGATGTTATCATACCACTGTTTTCTGACTCGCATGCTGCTTTTGGGAATTCAGCCATCAGTCTAAGTTTTCCTTTACTAAACTTATCTTTATTTTGCCTTTCCTTCTGACTTCTTCTCTTTGTCTTTGGTATTGTGCATTTTCACTATGGTACACTTTTTGTAGTGTACATTCTTTTTGGCACCATTTCACCAACCCATATTCTTTTTCTTTAATTCCATCATTTCCACTGGACATATTGCAGACTCTCTAACACTATCGGTGTCATCTATCTCTGTCTCTTTTTGCTGGGTTTTTTTTTCAAGTATCCTAATTCTTTCTTCAATTATCCTTCATCTGTATTTAAATTTTCAATTTTAAGTTAAACTTTGTTTTACTATTAAGCTTTTAATTTTACTTTTTTTGTTTCTAGAAGTTGTACTTATTTTTTAATCTGGTCATATATTTTAGTTTCTTTTTCTTACCAATGCTAACGTGTTTAAAGGAAAGGAAATTTTTTATGTTTTTAAAATATATTTCTATTTATTTATTTGGTCAAATGATACTTCTAAGGTCTTTGGGAAATTGCCACACTGTTTTCCATGATAGCTGAACTAATTTACATTCTCATCAGCAGTGAATAAGCCTTCCCTTTTCCCCACAACCTCTCCGGCATCTATTTTTTGACTTTTTAGTGATAGACATTTGGACTGGTATAAGATGGTATCTCATTGTGGTTTTGATTTGCATTTCTCTACTATTTCTCTAATAGTAGTGTTCAGCATTTTTTCATATGATTATTGGCTATGTGTATGTCTTCTTTTGAAAAGTGTCTCTTCATGTCTTTTGCCCACTTTTTAATGGGGTTATTTGGTTTTTGCTTGTTAACTTGTTTAAGTTCCTTGTAGATGCTGGATATTAGAACTTTGTCAGATGCATAGTTTCTCCTATTCTGTAGGTTGTATGTGTACTCTGTTGACAGTTTCTTTTGCTGTGAAGAAGCTCTCTACTTTGATTAGGTCCCATTTGTCAATTTTTTATTTTGTTGCAATTGCTTTTGGCATTTTGTAATGAAATCATTGCCAGGGCCTATGTCCAGATTGGTATTTTCTAGGTTATTTTCATTTTCCAGGATTTTTATAATTTTAGGTTTTACATTTAAGTCTTTAATCCATCTTGAATTTATTTTTGTAGATGGTGTAAGAAAGGGGTCCAGTTTCAATCTTCTGCATATGGCTAGCCAGTTATCCCAGCATCATTTACTGAATAGGGACCCCTTTTCCCATTGCTTGATTTTGTTTATTTTGCCAAAGATCAGATGGTTGTGGGCATATGACTTTATTTCTGGGCTCTCTATTCTGTTCCATTGGTCTATGTGTCTGTTTTTGTACTGGAACCATGCTGTTTTGATTACTGTAGCCTTGTAACATAGTTTGAAATTGAATAACCTGATGTCTCCAACTTTGTTACTTTTGCTTAATATTTCCTTGGCTATTTGAGCTCTTTTTTCGTTCCATATGAATTTTAAAATAGTTTTTTCTGATTCTGAGAAGAATATCATTGGTAGTTTGATATGGATAGCATTGAATCTGTAAATTGCTTTGGGAAGTATGGACATTTTAACAATATTGATTCTTCCTATCCATGCACATGGAATTTTTTTCCATTTGTTTGTGTCACCTCTGATTTCTTTCAGCAGTGTTTTGTAATCCTTGTGATAGAGATTATTCACCTCCCTGGTTAGCTGTATTCCTAGGTATTTTATTCCTTTTGTGGCTATTGTGAATGGGATTGCATTCTTGGTTTGGCTCTCAACTTGAATATTGTTCACGTATTAAAATGATACCTATTTTTGTACAGTGATTTTTTTCATTCTGAAACTTTGCTGAAGCTGTTTATCAGCTGAAGAAGCTTTTGGGCTAACTGAGATTTTCCAGGTTTAGAATCATGTTGTCTGCCAACACAAACACTTTCTCTCTTCCTGTTTGGATGCCTATTCTTTCACTTTCTCTCTTCCTATTTGGATGCTTATTATTTCTTCCAGTGCTATGTTGAATAGGAATGGTGAGCATGGGCATCCTTGTCTTGTTTTGGTTCTCAAGGGGAAGGCTTCCAGCTTTTGCTCATTCAGTATGATGTTAGCTATAGGTTTGCCATAGATGGCTCTTATTGTTTTAAGATATGTTCCTTCACTACCTAGTTTGTTGAGCATTTTTAACATGAAAGAAGTTGAATTTTATTGAAAGTCCTTTCTGCATCTACTTAGATGTTCATGTGGTTTTTGTTTTAAGTTCTGTTTATGTGGTGAATCACATTTATTGATTTGCATATGTTGAACCAACCTTGCATCCGAGGGATAAAGCCTACAAGATTGCAGGAATTAACTTTTTGATGTGCTGCTGGATTCAGTTTGCTAGTATTTAATTGAGGATTTTTGCATGTATATTCATCAAGGATATTAACCTAAGTTTGTTGTTGTTGTTGTTCCTCTGCAGGTTGGGTATCAGGATGATGCTGTCCTCACAGAATGAGTTAGGGAGGAGTTCCTCTTCCTCCATTTTTGCAATAGTTTCAGGAGAAATGATACCAGCAATTCTTTATATACCTTGTAGAATTCAGCTGTGAATCTGTCAAGTCCTGGGCTTTTCTGGTTGGTAGGCTTTTTTATTACTGGTTTAATTTTGGGACTCATTGGTCTGTCAGTGATACAATTTCTTTCAGGTTCAATCTTCAGAGGTCATGTTTCCAAAAATTTATCCATTTCTTCTAGGTTTTCTAGTTTGTATGCATAGAAGTGTTCACAGTAGTCTCTGAGGGTTTTTTAAATTCTTGAGGGGGTGGTGGTAATGTCCCCTTTGTCATTTCTAATTGTGTTTATTTGGGTCATCTCTTCTTTTCTTTGTTAGTCTAGCTAGTGGTCTATCAATCTTACTTATCCTTTCAAGAAACAAATTCTTGGATTTGTTGAACTTTTGTAGAGTTTTCACATCTGAATTTCCTTCAGTTCAGCTCTGGTTTTGGTTATTTATTGCTTCCTGTTAGCTTTGGGATTGGTTTGCTCCTGTTTTTTCTAATTTCTCTAAGTGTGATGTTAGGTTGTTAACTGAGAACTTTCTAACTTTTTAATGTAAGTATTTAGCACTATAAATTTCCCTTAGTAGTGCTTTACCTGTATTCCATAGATTCTGGTATGTTGTATCTTTGTTTTCATTAGTTTCAAAGAATTTCTTGATTTCTGCCTTAATTTCATTGTTTACTCAAAAGTCATTCAGGAGCAGGTTAATTTCCATGTAATTGTATGGTTTTGAGCAATTTTATAAGTACTGATTTCTATTTTTATTATGCTGTGGTCTGAAAGTGGTTGGTATGATTTCAATTTTTTTGGATTTTCTGAGGATTGTTTTATGGCTGATTGGTCTATTTTAAAGTATGTGCCCTGTGCAGATGAGAAGAATGTATATTCTGTTATTTTGGGGTGGAGAGTTCTGTAGATGTCTCTTAGGCCCATTTGGTCAAATGTTGATTTTAGGTCCTGAATATCTTTGTTATTTTTCTGCCTCAATGATCTGTGTAATACTGTCAGTGGGGTTTTGAAGTCTCCCACTTTTATTATGTTGTTACCTAAGTCTCTTCATAGGTCTCTAAGAACTTAGCTTTATAAATCTGGGTGCTCTTGTATTTTGTATATATATATTTAGGATATTTAGGTCTTCTTGCTGACTTGAATCCTTTTTTACTATTATGTAAGGTCCTTCTTTTTCCTTTTTTGATTGTTGTTGGTTTAAAATCTGTTTTGTCTGAAATTAGAATAGAATAGCAACCCCTGTTTTCTGTTTTGTTGTTGTTGCTGTTGTTTCTGTTTTCCACTTGCTTGGTAGATTTTTCTCCATCCCTTTACTTTGGGCGTATAGGTGTCATTGCATGTGAGATGGGTCTCCTGAAGACAGTATATAGTTGGGACTTGCTTCTTCATCTAACATGCCACTCTGTGCCTTTTAATTGGGGCATTTAGCCCATTTACATTCAAGGTTAAGACTGATTGCATGGTTTCATCCTGTCATCATGTTTTTAGGTGGTTATTATGCAGACTTGATTGTGTAGTTACTTTGTAGTGTCAGTGGTCTATGTACATAAGTGTGTTTTTATGGTGCCCAGTAATTGTATTTCATTTACATATTTAGCATTCTCTTAAATCTCTTGTAAGGCAGGTCTGGTGGTAACAAATTCCCTTAGGATTTGTTTGTCTGAAAAGGATCTTATTTCTCCTTCACTTAGGAAGCTTAGTTTGGCTGGATATGAAATTCTTAGTTGTAATTTCTTTCTTTAATAAAAATATTAACTCAAGATGGATTAAAGACTTAAATGTAAAACCCAAAACTATAAAAACCATGGAAGACAACCTAGGCAATATTATTCTGGATGTAGGAATAGGCAAAGATTTTATGGCAAAGACACCAAAACCAATTACAACAAAAACAAAAATTGACAAATAGAATCTAATTAAACTAAAAAGCTTCTGCACAGAAAAAGAAACTGTCAACAGAGTGAAAAGACAACATACAAAATGGGAGAAAATTTTTGCAAAATATGCATCTGACAAAGGCCTAATAAGCAGCATCTATAGGAACTTAAATTTATAAGAAAAAGCCTCATTAAAAAGTGGACAAAGGACATGAACAGATACGTTTCAAAAGAAGACATACATGCTGCCAATAATAATATTTAAAAAAAACTCAACATCACTAATCATTAGAGAAATGCAAATCAAAACCACAATGAGATATCATCTCACACCAGTCAGAATGGCTACTTTTAAAAAGTAAAAAAATAACAGATGCTGATGAGGGTGTGGAGAAAAAGAACACTTATACACTGCTGGTGGGAGTATAAGTTAGTTCAAACCAGTGTGAAAGACAGTGTGGTGATTCCTCAAAGTCCTAGATGCAGAAATGTAATTTGACCCAACAATCCCATTACTGGGTATATACCCAAAGGAATATAAATCATTCTATTATAAAGACACATGCACATGTATGTTCATTGCCACACTATTCACAACAGCAAAGACAGGAATCAACCTAAATGCCCATCAATGGTAGACTGGATGAAGAAAATGTGGTACATACACACCATGGAATACTATGCAGCCATAAAAAAAATAAAATATCTTTTTCAGGAACATGGATGGAGCTGGAGGCCATTATTCTTAACAAACTAACTCAGGTACAGAAAACCAAATACTGCATGTTCTCACTTATAAGTGAGAACTAAATGATGAGAACACACGGACACATAGAGGGGAACAGCACACACTGGGGCTTATTGTAGGGTAAAGGGTGGGAGGAGAGAAAGGATTAGGAAAAATAATTTATAGGTACTAGGCTTAATACCTGGGTGATGAAATAATCTGAATAACAAAATTCCATGATATAAGTTTACCTACACAACTTGCACATGTACCCCTGAACTTAAAATAAAACTTAAATAATAATTTTAAAAAGTTTAATATATGCCCTCAATTTTTTCTAGTTTGTAGGGTTTCTGATAAAGGGTCTGCTGTTAGCCTGATGATATTCCCTTTGTAGGTGACCTGCATCTTTTCCCTATCTGCCTTTAACATTTTTCTGTCATTTCTACCTTAAAGAATCTGATGACTATGTATTGTGGGAATGACCTTCTTGTATAGTATCTCACAAGGGTTCTCTGCATTTCCTGGATTTGGATGTTCACCTCTTTGGTTAGATTGAAAAAATGTTTATGGCTGATGTCCTCAATATGTTTTCCAAGTTGCTTGATTTCCCTCTCTTTTTCAAGGATGCCAATGAGTCATAGATTTGGTCCCTTTACATAATCCCATATTTCTCCAAGATTTTGTTCATTCTTCCTTATTGTTTTTTCTTTATTCTTGCCTGACTGAGTTACTTTGGAGAACCAGTCTTCAAGCTCAGAGATTCTTTCCTCGGTTTGGTCTATTCTGCTGATAACACTTGTGATTGTATTATGAAATTCCTGAACTGGGTTTTTGAGCTCTATTAGATCAGTTTGGTTCTTTCTTAAAATGGCCATTTCATCTTTTATGTTCCATATCTTTTTATGGTATTCCTTAGCTTCCTTGGATTGGGTTTTGGCTTTCTTCTGAATATTGATGGTCTTCATTCCTATCTATATTCTGAATTCTATTTCTGCCATTTCAGTCATTTCAGACTGGTTAAGAGCCATTTCTGGGGAACTAATGCAGTCATTTGGAGGTAAGAACTCTACTCTGGCATTTTGAGCTTCCAGAGTTCCTGTGCTTTTTTTTTTCTCATCTGTGTGGGTGGATATTCCTTCAATATTTGAAGCTGCTTTCCTTAGGATGTGTTTGGGTTTTTGTTTTCCTTTTATCTTATTTGACGCCCTTGGGAGTTTGATTGTAGTATGAGCTGGGTTCAGTTGACGGGCTTTGATTCTTATCTGCTCCTGGGTCTTGAAAGAGCCCCCTCCAGTTACTATCTCCATGTCCATGTTTTTTTTTTTCTGTTGGGTGATCTAGTCCATGGGGCTTCCTCATGCAGGGGCTTCAGTTAGCAGACAGGCCACATCTTTGCCAAGTCAGCCCTAATCCACTGTCCAAGTGCTTCCCAGGGTAACACAGGGTTGTGCCTGCCCACAGAGTTTAGGCAGAAGCAAGACCACTGGGCTGGAAGCTCTAGCAAGCATAGCCCATCTGGCTATGAGAAACAGGAGTGGGTGGAGTTGCCTGCCCTGCCATCTGGGTGTTTCCAAGGCAATAGGAGGCTGCACCCCTTGGCAAATTCAAGCAGAAGTGTAACTGCTGGGCTAGCAGCTGTAGCAGACATGTCTTGCCTGGCAGAGGTGGGTGGAGTCTAGCAGGCATTGCCAGCTGCAGGTGTCACCCACCCTACCATCTGGGTGCTTCCCAAGACAACAGGGGGCTGCACCCTCTAGTTGAGTTCACATAGAAGCAGTACTGGTGGGCTGGAAGATTTAGCTTGTATTGCCTGTCTGGCTACCAGCAGAAGGGGTGGGGGTGTTCATGTGTCTGACTGTCTCGGTGTTTCCCAGGACAGTGGGAGGCTGAACATGCTGGCTGAGTTCAGGTAGAAGAGGGATCATTGGGCTGGAAACTCTAGCAAGTGTTGCCTACCTGGCTACCAGTGGCAGAGGTGAGTTGGGTCACCCATGATGCCATCCAGGTGGTTCCCAGGACAGCAGGAAGCTGTACCCACCAGCTGTGTTCACACAGAAGTGGGATTGCTAGGCTTGAAGTTCTAGCAGGCATTGCCTGCAGGCATAGCTACCAGTGGCAGGGGTGGTGGCAATGGGTTTACATAAAGTATCTTGCAATTATAACAATCTATTTTTAACTGATAACCACTTAATTTCAATCATATACAAATACTCTACCCTCTTAATTCTTCCCTCCCACACACACACTTTATGCTATGGATGTCATGACTTACATTTTTTTAATATTGCATATCCATTAACATATTTTTATACTTTTGTCTTTTAACTTTTATACCAGAATAAAAGTTATTTGTGCATTGCCATTACAGTATCAAAGTGTTATGTGTTTTCTACATATTTACCTTTACCAGCAAGCTTTATACTTTCATATGCTTTCATGCTGCTGTTTAATGTACTTTCATTTCAATTTGAGGGACTTTAGTATTTTTTAAAGGCAGATGTGGTGGTGATGAACTCTCTCACTTTTGTTAGTCTGAGAAAGTTTTTAATTCTTCATTTTTGAAAGATATTTTGCCAGATATGGTATTTTTAATGGGCATTTTTTTCTTCCAGTACTTTGAATTGTATCATCTTATTTTCTTCTAGTCTGCAAGGTTTTTGCTGAGAAATATACTGATGGTTTTATGAAGATTTCCTGGTAAGTGATTAGTTGCTTTTCTTCTGCTGCTCTCAAGATTCTCTTTGTCTTCAATTTCTGAAAATTTAATTATAATGTTTATCTGTGTGGATTTCTTTGGGATCATCCTATTTGGAATCCATTGGGATTCTTGTATATAGATGTTCATTTCCCTCCCCAGAATTGGGCAGTATTCCACCACTATTTCTTTAAATAAGCTTTTTGCCTCTTCTCTTTTTTCCTTCTAGAACCTTAATAATTTATATATTATTTCACTTGATGATGTGTTTTAGGTTTTCTTTACTGTTTATTATTGTTTGTTGCTGTTACTCTTACTGAATAATTTCACATGGCCTTTCTTTGATTTGCTGATTTTCTTCTGCTCTGTGAAGTCTGCTGTAAAACTCTAGTAAATTTTAGTTCAAGTATTGTATTCTTCAGCTCTAAAACTTTTGTTTGCTTCTTTTTATATTTTGTATCTTTTTGTTGATATTCTTATTTTGTTCATGCATAGTTTTCTTTAGTCATGGAGCATCTTTATGATAGCTATTTTGAATTCTTTTTCAGATAATTTATGTATCTCCAATTCTTTAGATTATATATCTCCAAATCTTTAGAACTGTCACTGAAGATTTATTTTGTTCCTATTTTGAGCCTTGTTTTTCTGTTTATCTTTTTCTTCATGTGTCTCATATGTGTCATGTGTCTCATAACTTTACATTGGAACCCACCCATTTGAAAAACAGCCACCTCTATCAGTCTTTACAGACTGGCTTTGTATAAGAGACCCTCCCCAATCAGCCCTTCTAGAAATTCCAGGGATATGTGAAACCTTTTGGGGGAAGATGTGACTTCTCTGAGCCTGTTCATGCAATTTCTCAGAGCTGATTACTAATTCCTTTTTCAGGAGTTCATATCTTGCCTCTTTGGTGTCATTGCACAGTACTGCTCATTCTCTAGTACTGTCTTTCCTTGGTTTCAGTGGTCACCAGGTATCCAAAGTATGCTGCTCCTCATCAGCATCCCGAGTCAGGCAAAACTGATTCCATTCCTTCAAGCAGCCTTCCAAAAAGCATATAACCAGATGTACACTCTGCCACTCTCCTTGCCTCTGAAGTAGACGGCTCAAGTTATGTGGCTTTTTCTGATTCCATCTAGCCGTGCTAGCTGCAGCAAACCACCTCCACTCCCACCCCATATACACATTCTCCTTTGTTCTCAGAAGCCCCCAGGCATTAAAACTATACTAGTTCCACCAGTGCTCTTAGTGGAGAATGATAGAAATTAGTCCCTCCTGCAGCCCTCTGAAAAGCTAGAATATTGGATTCTGGCTTGGATTCTGCACTGTTATCTTTGTTCCCAAGGGAGAAGTCATGAGGCAGGGTGCTGTCCTAGTGCAGAGCTGTGCCAGCTTGGTAAAATAGCTGATGTGGGCAAAATGAAATTTCTCTTCTCACCCATTTCATTGTTGCTTTCCTTGGCTTTGTGGTTGCCTGGGGGTACTGCAACTTCTTAAGTGCATTCTAGAATTCTCATAAAAGTATTTTGGTTCATTGTCAAATTAATGTTTCTGTGACGGAATCAGGGCTAGAAATTCCTATACTGTCATCTTGCTGATATCACCTACAGAGTCGTGTTCTTAATTTTAAAATCCAAATATTCATTGCTGGTATGTAAAAAAGAAATTGGCATTTATATATTAACCTTATATTCAGTTTCAGAAGGGTTTATTATTTTTAATTTTCTACATAGATATGTTTGCAAAAAAGGAACATTTTCTCTTCTTTTCCAATTTATAGACCTATTTGTATGAATTTGCTGGAGATTCCATAACAAAACATCACACACTGGGTTCTTAAACAACAGAAATTAATTTTCTTAGTGATGGAGGCTGGAAGTCCAAGATCAAGGTGTCAGCAGAGTTGGTTTTCTCTGAGCCCTCTTTCCTTAGCTTGCAGATGGCTGCCCTCTTGTTGATTCTTCACATGGCTGATGTTCTGTGCACATGCACCCCTGGTATCCCTCTGTGTGCCCTAATCTCCTCTTTCTATAGGGACACAAATGATAGTGAATTAAGATTTATCCTACAGCCTTATTTTAACTCAATTACATCTTTGACGACCCTATCACTAATTAAAGTCACATTGTGAAGTACTAGGGTTTAGGGCTTCAACACATGAATTTTGAGGGAATACCATTAAGCTCATAACACTTTTATTTCCTTTTCTTATCTTGTTGCATTGGCTAGCACTTCCATTAAAATATTGAAAAGATGTGGTGAAAGAAGGCACCCTTGCATTTTTCCTGATAATAGCAGGAAAGCTTCTAGTTTCTTGTCATTTAAAATGTTCACTGTAGGTTTTTTATACATGTTCATCAAGGCAAGAAAGTTCCCCCTTTATTTCAGGTTTTCTAAGAGCTCCTATACTTTTTATCTGTTCATACCATGACCACACACACACTCAATTTCAAAAATGGGGTAACATACCATCTTTTGTACATTCTCTTCATACTAGTCAGTTAATATATTTTGGGTCTTTTACCTGCAGTTTAAAAAATCTGCCTTTGTTCATTAATATCAACATACCATTGAGCCCACATCAATATTATAAACCACCATAGCAGGTTTCCTGACTTCAATCTAATCCCCCTTTGATCAATGTTCCATGTAGCCCAAGAAGGGTTTCTCTGATTATCAACCACCTTCTTTCAGGCACCCCACTTTGTGATCTCTATGAGTACCTTTGGCAAAATGTCTGGATTTTGGTTTTATGTCCAAGGATTTGACTATCTCACTAACTTTTAAACTTTCAAAAGAATGAGGTTATTTATCCCTGAGCCCACTGTAAGGCCAGAACATATTAAACAGATATTCAATAAGATTAATCAAATATATACCTATATTAAGCATAGATAAGTAAATTTTGGATCATAATCCATTTTGATGACTTCCCTTATTCTATACCTTTATTAACTGTTCCTTAACAAGTATTAACACAAGACAAAATCATGAAGATCAAAATTGAGGGCATGATTGATCAAAATGTTTGAAGATCTCTATTTCCTATTTTAGTTCTTTGCACTGGGATCCAGCAACTAGCAGTTCCTTAGAGCACTCCACAATAATGAAGTATAAAATTTTCCAAATTAATATATATAGTAAAGATTACTTATAGTTTGTTTCTTATTATTAGTACTTCCTATGTAGCACACATAAGGTGAAAACTTAATACTCATTTAGCATGCTAATGAAACTAGCTATAAAATTAAAGACATATTTTATTTAAAAATAATCTGGGCATCTTTGTCAACTACCCATGATTGTGTGTAGGAGGGATGGGCAATCCCAAAGACAAACACCAGATAAAATCTTGCTGAAGCACTATAACAAAATACAAAACATTGTTCTACATTATGCCACAAGAATCAATAGATATAAATTCTTTGAAATAAAATGTTGAAGACCAGTGAGAGGGTTTATCATAAAAATACTTCTCTAATGTCCAGGATATCTCCAATATCCAAGATTTTCAGAATTAATGATGTCTTGGGAGGTAAAAAGTAAAATATGGAAAGAGCACATCACATGAAAAAATCTACTAAGAGTATTTTTATGACATTCAGGAGAGTAACTTTTATTAATGACCACAGGTGTATTAAATAAATAGCCACAATACAATTGGTGAAAGAGAAATAATAATCAAAGAATAATATTTTTCTTCTCTAGAAATTTTTTTAGAGCCTCTTGGACATCTTTGTTCCTCAGAGAGTAAATCAAAGGATTCAACATGGGAGTGACTAGGGAGTAACATAAGGATGCCACTTTACTCAGCTCAGGAAATCTGTCAGGAGTGAGATACATAAAAAAGACAGCACCATACAGCACACTCACAGCTCCCAGGTGAGAGCTGCAGGTGGAGAAGGCCTTCTTACGTCCCTCAGTAGAGTGTATCCTTAGAACTGTGGACACAATATACACGTAAGATACTATAATGACTATGATAGTAGGCAAGATAATAATACATGATAAGGAAAAAGATATCATTCTATGGATAAAGAGATCAGAACAAGATAGTCTCTGAAGTGGGCGAGAATCACAGTAAAAGTGGTCAACAGCCCGAGAAGCGCAAAACGATAAAGTAAATGTCATGCTAGTCTGAATAACTGAGCTAATGCAGCCACAAAAATAAGAACCAGCCACCAACTGAGTACAGAAACGTGTGGACATTTGAACAGAGTACAGCAGAGGGTTGCAGATGGCAATAAAGCGGTCATAAGCCATGGCTGCCAGGAGAAATCCCTCAGTGACAATGAAGAGGGCAAAGAGAAAGAGCTGGGCCACACAGCCTGCAAAGGAGATAGACTTGTTTTCAGACCAGAAGTTGATCATAGCCTTGGGTGCAATAACAGATGAATAGAAAAGATCAATGAAGGAGAGATTGCCTAGGAAAAAATACATTGGTGTGTTCAGCCGAGGATCAGTCATAATAATGGCCATCATCCCAACATTCCCTAGAAGGATCATGGCATAAACAAACAAAAATAGCAGGAAGAAGAGAATGTGGAGCTCTGGGCATACCCTGAAGCCTGCAAGAATGAAGTCAGTCATTTCTGAGTGATTGCTTGTTCCTCTGTCACCCATGGTAGAAACCTGTTGAGAGGCACAGGGCAAAATATACAAATGAACTCTTGGTTTGAGATGCTAGCATTACAAATAATCTCTTATGGTATTAGGATTTACAAAGCTTTTTTTAAATTAATGTTATTATTAATTTTAGCCTCATAAGTATACTGTGACTTAAAGCCAATCAATTACTGTTGAAACCAAAGATTAGTTGTATTTCTTAATTCTTTAAGTGTTAGAATTAGGTTTTTTGCCTCTGCATCTAATACAATGCCTTTCTACCCAAATGCCTTTCACATTTCCAAGTATCATTTCTCTATACATTTCCCACTCATGATTCACACAATAACTTCAACATCATGAAGCAGTGACCGGAAAAGAGCACAGTTAATTTAATAAATGACTTTGGGAAGCACATTAGGTAGTTTGGGTTGGGAGATATTTGGGGTTTTAGTAGTCAAGTTTAGGAAAACAGGGATTTAATTTGGAGTACCAACAAATATAAAGGAAGTGACTGAGTTAAAAAAAAAAAAACAAACTACTTGAGAAGTGCAATTACCTTTCACAAGTCATGGAAACTGGATTCTGATGGAAGTTATGTACCCACTAAGATAAAAGGTGTGCACAACCAAGCACAAAATTATTAGTACTCATATTCAAGAATTTCTGTCCCAGATGGGCCATCAAAGCACTTTCATAAAGAAAACTTCCCTTCATTTCTTGATCCCAAGACTTGGAGATCTTTGTTTTAACTTTTAAGTTCAGGGGTACAAGTGCAGGTTTGTCACATAGGTAAATTTGTGTCATGGGGTTTTGCTGTACAGATCATTTAATCACCAGGGCATTAAGCCTAGTAACCATTAGTTATTTTCCCTGATCCTCTCCCTCCTCCCACCTTCCACCCTGCAAAAGTCTCCAGTGTGTGTTTTTCCCTTCTATGTGTCCATGTGACTTGCAGTTCTTTAAAAAGAGATCTACAGTAGAACTCTTCCACAGATAAAAGAGTTACTTTAGAAATTAATACTGCAAGGGATACATATGGGGGCATTGCTGATTACACTTTTATTTGCCCTGAATACAACTTTTGTAGCCATTATTAACTAACTACTGCTCAAATAGATTTTTTAACTGCATATGTTAACAATACAAGCCACTCATTGTCTGTCCTAAGGGCTTTATGTGCATGATTCTCTCTAGGCAACAATAATAACAAACATGTATATGGCACTTTTTATGTGCCAGACAGTTTTCTAAATGCTTTCATAGTAGCTCATTTAATCCATACAATAATAACATTAGGTGGTTATTATTATATTCCCAAGTTTACAGATGAGTAAATTGAGGTACAGAGAAATGAAGTCTGCTGAAATTCACTTACTAGAGTCAGAATCAAGATTTGAAGCCAGGAAAACTGGCTCCAGAATCCATGCTTTTAATCATCATTAATGATTAATCACTGTACTATATCAACTTTAAATAAAGGACCCTTCCTGTTCCCCTACCTTACTTCTCCTTGTACTTTACAGTGTAGTTAAAATTTCCTATTTCCAAATAAAATCTCTAATTCTTCAACCTGGGTCAAAAATCTCATCCAAAGACAATTTGAAGAGACTAACTGTCACCATATTTTAATATTGAGATTACATATTAATTATTGTTCACTTGACAATAACTTACTTAAGACAAAATTCAATTTGTTCTCCATATATTGTCAGCATAATGTTGTGCGTCTGGTAAATGGCAGTTAATCAATGCATATTTATTATAGATAAAAGTTGAATGATAATGATCATGCAGAAATAGAGAAAAACATAAAAACTATCTAATACTGCAGTGGTTAGTATGGATTTTAGGTTTAAATAAATCTAGGCTCCAGTTCTGCTTCTCTCACTTTCTAAATGGGACCTTGGAAAAGTTACTTATGCTCTCTCTCTATGTTACTGTATTCTTATATATAAAGTGGAAATAACAGTCCTCAAAGTTTTCTTGGGAATAGAAAATGACATATGTATATAAATCACTTAGCACCTTTTATGGTAAACTAAGTAATCAGTAAATGTTAGCCATTATTTTTATTATACTTTTCAATGCTCAGTCCCATATTCATACCAAATAGTGCTTATTAGGTTGAAAATTAATAATATATATGGTCGTTTTTGGACAAAACATTCTCAGTTGAGGGGAAGAATCAATCTGTTAAAAGTTTAGAGAGATGAAGAACTCTTGGAGAAATGGAATATTTTGCTTGAGAAAAAAGATTATTAAAAGAAAAGTTGCATACGATGTTATCATTATTTAAGACTGTATTAAATGTTGAAAATAAAATATTCACCCATTTTATCAAAAATTAAATATGTAAATAATTAAAAAGTAGTAAGAGCTTACATTAGATCGCACTTAGGGTCTGGAAAGGTGCGAGATATTTAAGAAGTGAAAGAAAGCTGACTGAAGTAAGCATGAAAAATCATTTTTTGAAAAATAATATATATAATTTATCTTCGTTTTATTCTCATCTGGAGGCAAAACACAGATTATTTTAATTTCTAAGATTTATTTCCACCACACTCACTTCAACATTATAATTTAATATTATTAAATAGTAATTATTCCTCACTTGACAATAATATCCTTAACATCAAACTCAGTTTGTTTGCTGCGTATTGTCAACATAATGTTCTGAATCTAGTGAATGACAATAATTCAATACATATTTATCAGATAGAAAAAAATGAATGATAATGAGTATGCATAATCAGAGAAGAATGTAAAAAAACAAATTTATTAAAATAAATTTATATCATAAATGTTATAAACATTGTAACATTATAAATGTTGATAAATGCATTGCTGATAACATTTTTTACCTGGAAAAGGGAGTTCTTCCCGCAGAAGCCAACAACAAGTAGTCAGTTTGTGACTTATTTTTCAAAAATTTACATGTTTTAAAAGTTACTTTTACCTTATATTGTTCAGTAACTTGTCAGATTCTGTTAAAAATCAATCAGCAGAGTTCCAATGTTTTCCTCTGTTTATTGTTTTAATTCTAGAAAGGATAAACATAAAGTTAATTAATGACTGTCATAAGTACTGAAAAATAATTACTTTGAAAGAAAATGAGTCATTCCCCACAAATCCACATTTATTATTACAGTTTTAGATTCTTCCCATAGATAAATGTGGCTTATGTGCCTCATTGCTCTATTTTAAAAACAGTCCTTTTTTCAGTAGTTGATATCCTGAAAAATTTTATAGTCCTTTTTAGAAGAGAGTCAAGGTGAATTTTTCAAATCATGTTCTGCCAAAACTGAAGTGATTCCAGGAACAATAGTCTATAGTTAAGCAAAGTGAACCTGAGGAATCAATCCGCAGGATATTATCTATCCTGAATTCTCAGAAGCTTGTATGGTTTCAAGGCAAGAGGATAGACTGCCATGGATATGCAAGTAGAGGTCTTGAGCTCTTTGGCATCTCTGAATACTGCCAAAATATCAACAGCAGTTATCCATGAGGGCTTTGGTTTTGCTATAACTTTTTCATATAATTACAGTATTGAGATTTCCTATATCTTCTGGGAGACAGTACCTCTGGGAGAGAAGAACACAAGTCAATTAATTAATAAGACTTCTAGGATCTAGAAGCAAGATCCATGAAGACCTCAGAGATTCTAGATTTTTTTAAAAAGCCTAAGAGGACTTAAAGTACATATAAGACATTCTTTATGAAAAAATCACAAGGATCTTTTAATTTTAATTTCTTCAATGAAAAAGCAGCATTTTCAATTTATCATTATAGCACAGTTTTTGATAAGCAAGTAGAAATAGATATGAAAGGAAATGTTGTGGTTCATAATGCCATTTGTAGGAAAATTTTGAGTCCTAGTCATAAAGTTAATTTCATATTTACTTTCAGAATTCTATTCACCCAAATCTCTCCTTGATGACTTTTTAACTATATTTTCTCAATAGTAATTGAGAAGAAAGATAGAATAGCATGACCATGATATGGGCAAAATCCAACAAATGCCTTCTAATCCATCAAGCAAAGGCCACATGATTAACTGGCTCTAAAGTTGGGTTTATATTGTAATTTTAATTGCTTTAAAGTTGTTCATTCAGGTGTCATGTATTAAGTTAGTAACTTCTCATCAGTCCCTGTATATAGTTCAAAATAATTTAAAGAACTGTTGGTTCCTTCTGGTGAGTGTTAAAGTTCTTAAAGATGGTGTGTCCGGAGTTTGTTCCTTCAGATGTTCAGATGTGTCTGGAGTTTCTTCCTTCTGGTGGGTTTGTGGTCTCACTGACTTCAGAAGTGAGTTACAGCTCTTAAAAGCTCTTAAAAGTGGTGTGTCTGGAGTTGTTCATTCCTCCCGGTGGGTTGTGGTCTCACTGGCTTCAGGAGTGAAGCTGCAGACCTTCGCAGTGTCACAGCTAATAAAGGTGGTGCGTCTGGAGTTGTTTGTTCCTCCCAGTCGGTTTGTGGTCTTGCTGACTTGGAACAAACCCAAATGTCCATCAATGATAGACTGGATTAAGAAAATGTGCCACATATACACCATGGAATACTATGCAGCCATAAAAAGGGATGAGTTCATGTTCTTTGATGGGACATGGATGAAGCTGGAAACCATCATTCTCAGCAAACTATCGCAAGGACAGAAAACCAAACACTGCACGTTCTCACTCATAGGTGGGAATTGAACAATGACAACACTTGGACACAGGGTGAGGAACATCACACATCAGGGCCTGTCCTGAGGTGGCGGGGAACGGGGATGGATAGCATTAGGAGATATACCTAATGTAAGTGATGAGTTAATGGGTGCAGCACACCAACATGGCACACATATACCTATGTAACAAAACTGCACATTGTGCACATGTACCCTAGAACTTAAAGTCTAATAATAATTAAAAAACAAAAACAAAAAAAAAGAAAAGAAAGAAAAAAAACCAAAAAAGGAGTGAAGCTGCAGACCTTTGCAATGAGTGTTACAGCTCATAAAGGCAGCACCTCCGGGGTTGTTCTTCCTCCCAGTGGGTTTGTAGTCTCACTCGCTTCAAGAGCGAAGCTGCACACCTTGGTGGTGAATTTTACAGCTCATAAAGGCAGTATGGACCCAAAGAGTGAGCAGCAGCCAGATTTGTTGCTAAGCTAAAAAACAAAGTTTCCACAGGGTAGAAGAGGACCCTAGCGGGTTGCTTTTATCCCCTTATTTGGCCCCACCCACATCCTGCTGATTGGTCCATTTTGCAGAGCGCTGATTGGTCCATTTTTCAGAGTGCTGATTGGTCCGTTTTTACACAGTGCTGATTGGTGCTTTTACAAACCTTTAGCTAGACACAGAGTGCTGATTGGTGCGTTTTTACAGAGTGCTGATTGGTGTGTTTACAAACCTTTACCTAGACACAGAGTGCTGATTGGTGTGTTTACAATCATTTAGCTAGACAGAAAGGTTCTCCAAGTCCCCACTTGACCCAGAAGCCCAGCCAGCTTCACCTCCCAATTGGTTCAGCAAAATGAATGTGTTCAGTAAGGAGACTGAATTTAGAGCTCATTTTATCAATTGTTGTGTTCCCCTAGTAAAATTATCCCTCTGTTAAGCAGTAAGAATATTCATTCAGCAGGGACAAATGTCATGCAGGCATCCAGCAAAAAAAAGTTGAGAGTGAGTTGATAGGTTTTACAGTGGTGGCTGACATTTCCATTTTGACCCCTTGTACTTGGACCTGTAATTGTTTCATATATTTGTCGCTAATGAATAGCACAGATTATATCCAGGATGACAGTTACTCACCTTTCTAAAGTAATGGCATCCAGTTGGTCCAACAACTGAATCTTTAATAAATGATTCTGGTCGCTGCTGCCGATGCTACCACCGCATTTGGATGTAGAATTTGGAATCTCTGCACCCCTGTTAACAAGGAAGCAGAGTCTGAACTGCCTGCTTTCCTCAGCAAGCTGTGGACGCTTGTGGAGAAAACCCACACTAACGAATTCATCACCTGGAACCAGAATGGCCAAAGTTTTCTGGTCTTGGATGAGCAACGATTTGCAAAAGAAATTCTTCCCAAATATTTCGAGCACAATAACATGGCAAGCTTTGTGAGGCAACTGAATATGTATGATTTCTGTAAAGTAGTACATATCAACTCTGAAATTGTAAAGCAGGAAAGAGATGGTCCTGCAGAATTTCAGCATCCTTACTTCAAACAAAGACAGGATGACTTGTTGGAGAACATTAAAAGGAAGGTTTCATATTCAAAACCAGAAGAAAATAAAAATTCTTCAGGAAGAATTTTTAAAAAATTATAAGTAGTGCTCAGAACGTTCCAATAAAACAGGAAACTATTGAGTACAGGCTTTCTGAATTAAAAAGTGAGAATCAGTCCCTTTGGAAGGAGGTGTCAGAATTACGAGCAAAGCATGCACAACAGGAACAAGTTATTCGAAAGATTGTCCAGTTTACTGTTGCATTGGTTCAAAATAACCAACTTATGAGTTTAAAACGTAAAAGGCCTCTACTTTAAACACTAATGGAGCCCAAAAGAAGAATCTGTTTCAGCATATAGTCAAAGAACCAACTGATAATCACCATCATAAAGTTCCACACAGTAGGACTGAAGGTTTAAAGCCAAGGGAGATGATTTCAGATGACATCATTATTTACAGTGTTACTGATGATAATGCAAATGAAGAAAATATCCCAGTTATTCCAGAAACTGGGACATTATATCATATCCATATATTTTTATATATATATATATTTATATATCTCCAGGATGTTATATCTGATCCCTCCATTTGTAGCCAGTACGCTGATATTGTCATCGTTGAAGATGACAATGAAGATGAGTATGCACCTGCCATTCAGAGTGGAGAGCAGAGTGAACCAGCTAGAGAATCCCTAAGTTCAGGCAGTGATGGCAGCAACCCTTTCATGTCTAGTGCTGTCCAGCTAAATGGCTCATCCAGTCTGACCTCAGAAGATCCAGTGACCACGATGGATTCCATTTTGAATGATAACATCAATCTTTTGGGAAAGGTTGAGTTGTTGGATTATCTTGACAGTATTGATTGCAGTTTAGACGACTTCCAAGCCATGCTATCAGGAAGACAATTAGCATAGACCCAGGTCTCCTGGTTGACTCTGAGAAAAAAGGATTAGAAACTACCAAGAACGATGTAGTTCAGCCAGTTTGGGAAGAGGGAAGAAAATCTAAATCCAGGCCACATTAGCAGCTTATCCATTACACTGCCTTTCCACTTCTTGCATTCCTCGATGGGAACCCTATTTCTTCTGTTGAACAGGTGAGTACAACAGCATCATCAGAAGTTATGTCCTCTGTAGATAAATCCATAGAAGTTGATCAAGTGAAATTTATCCCAGAGTGCAAACACACAAACACAAGTCTATAAATATGGTATACTATGTTAACATAATGAAGAACATAAACCATATGATCATCTCAATAGATGCAGAAAAAAAAATTGACAAAATCAAACATCTTTTAATAATATAGTAAAAACTCTCATAAAAACATGTGGGGAAGAAATATACCTGTACCTCAACACAATAAAGGCCATACATGATAAGCTTACATGCACACACACACACATACACACACACACACACACCTGCATTGCTGATACGGTTTGGCTCTCCACTCAAATCTCATCTCAAATTGTAATCCTTGTGTGTTGAGGGAGGGAAGTGGTGGGAGTGATTGGATCATGGGGTGGTTCCCCCCATGCTCTTCTTGTGATAGTGAGTGACTTCTCACAAGATCTGATGGTTTAAAAGTCTGTGGCAGTTTCCCCCTCACTATTTCTTTCTCCTGCCGCCTTGTGAAGAAGGTACTTGCTTCCCCTTCACCTTCTGCCATGATTGTAAGTTTCCTGATGCCTCTCCAACCATACAGAACTGTGAGTCAATTAAACCTCTTTCTTTATAAATTACCCAATCTCAGGTATATCTTTATAGCAGTGTGAGGATAGACTAATACAATTGCCTACTGGTGACATTTATTAATAGGCTTTTTTATTAATAGGCTAGTTATCAAACTTCTGTAAGTGGTAACACTATGTTTTCTACTTTCTCATATAACATTTTAAATATAGTGCTTCATAATTAACCCCGGGTTTCCCCTTTTTTCTATATTTTCACTACTACAGTGATAATCCAGATTCGGTACCCACTCAACTCAACTTGAACGTTATTTTTGAAAAATCCTATCTGATTTCCTTTTTCTCCTCAGCATTTACTTTTGAAGCTTCCAGATTTATCTTTCTCAAACACTATTTTAATCATGTCACTTCTTTCTTAAGGAGATATACCTAATGCTAAATGATGAGTTAATAGGTGCAGCACACCAACATGGCACATGTATACATATGTAACAAATCTGCACATTGTGCACATGTACCCTAAAACTTAAAGTATAATAATAATAAAATAAAATTAAAAAAAGAGATTTTGTTACTTCCCAATTTCCTATTTAGCAAATTGGGCTTTCTATTACTCTCCAAATTGTAACCTCTATGAAACCAGATGAGATGTCTCACTGCATCAATTCATCTTGCACAGTATAGGCTTAACACATTGATTTTAATTATACCTGATACATTCTCTTTGAATCTAGTTCTAAATCCTGAATATTTAAGATTCCATTCATATCTCCCCAAAATTACCATTGTCTTGCTACAGTAGCCAAACTTGGCATCACTTCTCTGTACTCTTTTTAAATATTATTATAGTTATCCCTACATATGATAGCATCCATTTATGCTTTGATTATTTAATGAATGTCATTTACATTTACAATTGAATTTTCAGCTCCTTACAATGCAATGCATTACTTGCAAGATTCAGTAACACTTAACATAATTTGGAGTGCAGCATAAGTGCTCATTCATTTTTAATTTATTGAATTAATTTATAGTTCATTTGTGATGGTTAATATTGAGTGTCAACATGATTGGATTGAAGGATGCAAACTATTGTTCCTGGGTGTGTCTGTGAGAGTGTTGCCAAAGGAGATTAACAGTTGAGTCAGTGGACTGGGAGAGGCAGAGCTATCCTCAATCTGGTGGGCACCATCTATTCAGCTGCCAGCGATGTGAAGCTAGGACAAAAGCAGGCAGAGGAACACGGAAGGACTAGTCTTCCTTCTGGCTAAGTCTTCTGGCCTCCATCTTTCTCCTGTGCTGGATGCTTCCTGCCCTCGAACATTGGATTCCAAGTTCTTCAGCTTTTTGACTCCTGAACCTACACCAGTGGTTTGCCAAGCACTCTCAGGCCTTTGGCCACAGAAATGAAGGCTGCACTGTCAGCTTCCCTACTTTTGAGATTTTAGGACTCGGACTGGTTTTCTTGCTCCTCAGTTTACAAACAGCCTATTGTGGGACTTCACCTTGTGATTATGTGAGTAAATACTTCTTAATAAACTTCCTTTCATATATGCATCTATCCTATTAACCCTGTTCCTCTAGAGAACCATGACTAATACATCTTATTTAAAAAAAAATTTTGAAGTAACTTGCAACAACTGCAGTAACCAAATAATTTATTAAATGTATTCTAAACTTAATTTGGGCCAAGCATTTTTTAAGCACTTTACAGGAATTTCATAATTTAATCATTAAAACAATTTCATATACTAATGAAAACTTTTATAAGTATATGAATACCAATAACTTTTTAAATTATACTTTAAGTTCTGGGATACATGAGCAGAATGTGCAGGTTTGTTACGGAGGTATACACATGCCATGATGGTTTGCTGCAACCATCAACCCCTCATCTACATTAGGTATTTCTCCTAATGCTATCCCTCCCGTAGCCCTTCACCCCCTAACAGGCTCTGGTGTGTGATGTTTCTCTCCCTGTGTCCATGTGTTCTCATTTTTCAACTCACACTTATGAGTGAGAACATGCTGTGTTTGGTTTTCTGTTCCTGTGTGTGTTTGCTGACAATGATGGTTTCCAGCCTCATCCATGTCCCTGCAAAGGACATGAACTCATCTTTTTTATGGCTGCATAGTGTTCCATGGTGCATATGTGCCGTATTTTCTTTATCCAGTCTATCATTAATGGGCATTTGGGTTGTTCCAAGTCTTTGCTATCGTGAATAGTGCAACAATAAACGTACATGTGCATGAGTTCTTATAGTCGAATGATTTATAATCTTTTGAGTATATACCCAGTAATGGGATTGCTGGGTCAAATGGTATTTCTGGTTCTAGATCCTTGAGGAATCACCACACTGACTTCCACAATGGTTGAATTAATTTACACTCCCACAAACAGTGTAAAAGCATTCCTATTTCACCACATCCTCTCCAGCATCTGTTGTTTCATGACTTTTTAATGATCACCATTCTAACTGGCATGAGATGGTATTTCATTGTGGTTTTGATTTGCACTTCTCTAATGACCAGCGATGATGAGCTTTTTTTCATATGTTTGTTGGCCACATAAATGTCTTCTTTTGAGAAGTGTCTGTTCATATCCTTCACCCACTTTTTGATGGCATTGCTTGTTTTTTTCTTGTACATTTGTTTAAGTTATGTGTAGATTCTGGATATTAGCCGTTTGTTGAAACTTAAAAAAGCCCTTTGTCAGATGGATAGATTGCAGAAATTTTCTCCCATTCTGTAGGTTGTCTGTTTACTCTGATGATAGTTTCTTTTGCTGTGCAGAAGCTCTTTAGTTTTTTTTTTTAATTATTATTATACTTTAAGTTTTAGGGTACATGTGCACAATGTGCATGTTAGTTACATATGTATACATGTGCCATGCTGGCATGCTGCACCCATTAACTCGTCATTTAGCATTATGTATATCTCCTAATGCTATCCCTCCCTGCTCCCTCCATCCCCCAACAGTCCCCAGAGTGTGATGTTCCCCTTCCTGTGTCCATGTGTTCTCATTGTTCAATTCCCACCTATGAGTGAGAACATGCGGTGTTTGGTTTTTTTCCTTGTGATAGTTTACTGAGAATGATGATTTCCAGTTTCATCCGTGTCCCTACAAAGGACATGAACTCATCATTTTTTATGGCTGCACAATATTCCACGGTATATATGTGCCAAATTTTCTTAATCCAGTCTATCATTGTTGGACATTTGGGTTGGTTCCAAGTCTTTGCTATTGTGAATCGTGCCACAGTAAACATACGTGTGCATGTGTCTTTATAGCAGCATGATTTATAGTCCTTTGGGTATATACCCAGTAATGGGATGGCTGGGTCAAATGGTATTTCTAGTTCTAGATCCCTGAGGAATCGCCACACTGACTTCCACAAGGGTTGAACTAGTTTACAGTCTCACCAACAGTGTAAAAGTGTTCCTATTTCTCCACATCCTCTCCAGCACCTGTTGTTTCCTGACATTTTAATGATTGCCATTCTAACTGGTGTGAGATGGTATCTCATTGTGGTTTTGATTTGCATTTCTCTGATGGCCAGTGATGATGAGCATTTTTTCATGTGTTTTTTGGCTGCATAAATGTCTTCTTTTGAGAAGTGTCTGTCCATATCCTTCACCCACTTTTTGATGGGGTTGTTTGATTTTTTTCTTGTAAATTTGTTTGAGTTCATTGTAGATTCTGGATATTAGCCCTTTGTCAGATGAGTAGGTTGCAAAAATTTTCTCCCATTTTGTAGGTTGCCTGTTCACTCTGATGGTAGTTTCTTTTGCTGTGCAGAGCACTTTAGTTTAATTAGATCCCATTTGTCAGTTTTGGCTTTTGTTGCCATTGCTTTTGGTGTTTTAGACATGAAGTCCTTGCCCATGCCTATGTCCTGAATGGTAATGCCTAGGTTTTCTTCTAGGGTTTTTATGGTTTTAGGTCTAAAGTTTAAGTCTTTAATCCATCTTGAATTGATTTTTGTATAAGGTGTAAGAAAGGGATCCAGTTTCAGCTTTCTACATATGGCTAGCCGGTTTTCCCAGCACCATTTATTAAATAGGGAATCCTTTCCCCATTGCTTGTTTTTCTCAGGTTTGTCAAAGATCAGATATTTGTAGATATGTGGTGTTATTTCTGAGGGCTCTGTTCTGTTCCATTGATCTATATCTCTGTTTTGGTACCAGTACCATGCTGTTTTGGTTACTGTAGCCTTGTAGTATAGTTTGAAGTCAGGTAGCGTGATGCCTCCAGCTTTGCTCTTTTGGCTTAGGATTGACTTGGCAATGCAGGCTCTTTTTTGGTTCCAACCACTAGCAAGACTAATAAAGATGAAAAGAGAGAAGAATCAAATAGACACAAAAAAAATGATAAAGGGGATATCACCACTGATCCCACAGAAATACAAACTACCATCAGAGAATACTACAAATACCTCTATGCAAATAAAGTAGAAAATCTAGAAGAAATGGATAAATTCCTCGACACATACACCATCCCAAGACTAAACCAGGAAGTTGAATCTCTGAATAGACCAATAACAGGATCTGAAATTGTGGCAATAATCAATAGCTTATGAACCAAAAAGAGTCCACGACCAGATGGATTTACAGCCGAATTCTACCAGAGGTACAAGGAGGAACTGGTACCATTCCTTCTGAAACTATTCCAATCAATAGAAAAAGAGGGAATCCTCCCTAACTCATTTTATGAGGCCAGCATCATCCTGATACCAAAGCCTGGCAGAGACACAACAAAAAAAGAGAATTTTAGACCAATATCCTTGATGAACATTGATGCAAAAATCCTCAATAAAATACTGGCAAACCAAATCCAGCAGCACATCAAAAAGCTTATCCACCATGATCAAGTGGGCTTCATCCCTGAGATGCAAGGCTGGTTTAATATATGCAAATCAATAAATGAAATCCAGCATATAAACAGAGCCAAAGACAAAAGCCACATGATTATCTCAATAGATGCAGAAAAGGCCTTTGACAAAATTGAACAACCCTTCATGCTAAAAACTCTCAATAAATTAGGTATTGATGGGACATATCTCAAAATAATAAGAGCTATCTATGACAAACCCACAGCCAATATCATACTGAATGGGCAAAAACTGGAAGCGTTCCCTTTGAAAACTGGCACAAGACAGGGATGCCCTCTCTCACCACTCCTATTCAACACAGTGTTGGAAGTTCTGGCCAGGGCAATTAGGCAGGAGAAGGAAATAAAGGGTATTCAGTTAGGAAAAGAGGAAGTCAAATTGTCCCTGTTTGCAGATGACATGATTGTATATTAAGAAAACCCCATTGTCTCAGCCCAAAATCTCCTTAAGCTGATAAGCAACTTCAGCATAGTCTCAGGATACAAAATCAATGTACAAAAATTGCAAGCATTCTTATACACCAATAACAGACAAACAGAGAACCAAATCATGAGTGAACTCCCATTCACAATTGCTTCAAAGAGAATAAAATACTTAGGAATCCAACTTACAAGGGACATAAAAGACCTCTTCAAGGAGAACTACAAACCACTGCTCAATGAAATAAAAGAGGATACAAACAAATGGAAGAACATTCCATGCTCCTGGGTGGGAAGAATCAATATTGTGAAAATGGCCATACTGCCCAAGATAATTTATAGATTCAATGCCATCCCCATCAAGCTACCAATGACTTTCTTCACAGAATTGGAAAAAACTACTTTAAAGCTCTTTAGTTCAATTAGATCCCATTTGTCAATTTTGGCTTTTATTTCCATTGCTTTTGGTGTTTTTGTCATGAAGCCTTTGCCCATGCCTATGTCCTGAGTGGTATTGCCTAGGTTTTCTCTAGGTTTTTTTGTTGTTTTAAGTCTGATGTTTAAGTCTTTAATCTATCTTGAGTTAATATTTGTGCAAGATGTAAGGAAGAGGTCCAGTTTCAGTTTTCTGCATGTGGCTAGCCAGTTTTCCCAACACCATTTATTAAATAGGGAATGCTTCCCCATTGCTTGTTTTTGTCAGATTTGTCAAACATCAGATGGCTGGACATGTGTGGTGTTATTTCTGAGGTCTGTGTTCTATTCCATTGGTCTATATATCTGTTTTGGTACCAGTACCGTGCTGTTACATTTACTGTAGCCTTGTAGTATGGTTTGAAGTCAGGTAGCATGATGCCTTCAGCTTTGTTCCTTTTGCTTAGGATTATCTTGGCTATACGGGCTCTTTTTTGGTTCCACATGAAATTTAAAGTGGTTTTTTCTAATTCTGTGAAGAAAGTCAATGGTAGCTTGATGGGGATAGCATTGAATCTATTAATTACTTTGGGCAGTATGGCCATTTTCACAATACTGATTCTTCCTATCCATGAGCATGGAATATTTTTCCATTTGTTTGTGTCTTCTCTTATTTCCTTGAGCAGTAGTTTCTAGTTCTCCTTGAAGAGGTCTTTTACATCCCTTGTAAGTTGTATGCCTAGGTATTTTATTCTCTTTGTAGCAATTGTGGATGGGTGTTCACTCATGATTTGGCTCTCTGTTTGTCCATTATTAGTGTAGAGGAATGCTTGTGATTTTTGCACATTGATTCTGTATCCTGAGACTTTGCTGAAGCTGCTTACCAGCTTAAGGAGATACTGGGCTGAGACAATAGGGTTTTCTAAATATACAATCATGTCATCTGCAAACAGAGACAACCTGACTTTCTCTCTTCCTATTTGAATACCCTTTATTTCTTTCTCTTGCCTGATTGCCCTGGCCAGAATTTCCAATACTATGTTGAATAGGAGTGGTGAGAGAGGGCATTCTTATGTTGTGCTGGTTTTCAAAGGGAATGCTTCCACCTTCTGCCTATTCAGTATGATATTGGCTGTGGGTTTGTCATAAATAGCTCTTATTATTTTGAGATACATTCCATCACTACCTAGTTTATTGAGAGTTTTTAGCATTAAGCACTGTTGAATTTTGTTGAAGACCTTTTCTGCATCAACTGAGATAATCATGTGGTTTTTGTCATTGGTTCTGTTTATGTGATGGATTACATTTATTGATTTGCATATGTTGAACCAGCCTTGCATCCCAGGGATGAAGCCAACTTGATCACGGTGGATAAGCTTTTTGATGTACTGCTGGATTCAGTTTGCCAGTATTTTATTGAGGATTTTTGCATCGATGTTCATCAAGGATATTGGCCTGAAATTTTCTTTTTTTGTTGTGTCTCTGCCAGGTTTTGGTATCGGGATGATGCTGGCTTCATAAGTCAGTTAGAGAGGAGTCCCTCTTTTTCTGTTGTTCAGAATAGTTTCAGAAGGAATGGTACCAGCTCCTCTTTGTACCTCTGGAAGAATTTAGCTGTGAATCTGCCTGGTCCTGGGCTTATTTTGGTTGGTAGGCTATTAATTACTGCCTTAATTTCAGAACTTGTTATTGGTCTATTCAGGGATTTGACTTCTTCCTGATTTAGTCTTGGGAGGGTGTATGTGTCCAGGAATTTATGCATTTCTTCTAGATTTTCTAGTTGATTTCCGTACAGGTGTTTATAATATTCTCTGATGGTAGTTTGTCTGTTTTCTGTGGGATCGGTGATGATATCCCCTTTATCATTTTTTATTGTGTCTATTTGATTATTCTCTCTTTTCTTCTTTATTAGTCTGGCTAGTGGCCTATCTATTTTGTTAATCTTTTCAAAAAAAATCATCTCCTGGATTCACTGATTTTTTTGAAGGGTTTTTCATGTCTCTGTCTCTTTCAGTTCTGCTCTGATCTTAGTTATTTTTTTGTCTTCTGCTAGCTTTTGAATTTTTTTGCTCTTGCTTCTCTAGTTCTTTTAATTGTGATGTAAGGGTTTCAATTTTAGATCTTTCCTGCATTCTCCTGTGGGCATTTAGTGCTATAAATTTCCCTCTGAACACTGCTTTAGCTGTGTCCCATAGATTCTGGTACATTGTGTCTTTGTTCTCATTGGTTTTAAATAACTTATTTATTTCTGCCTTAATTTCATTATTTACCCAGTAGTCACTCAGGAACAGGTTGTTCAGTTTCCATGTAGTTTTGTGGTTTTGAGTGAGTTTCTTAACCCCGAGTTTTAATTTGATTGCACTGTAGTCTGAGAGACAGTTTGTTATAATTTCCATTCTTTTGCATTGGTTGAGGAGTGTTTTACTTGCAATTGTGTGGTCAATTTTAGAATAAGTGCAATGTGGTATTGAGAAGAATGTATATTCTGTTGATTTTGGTTGGAGGGTTCTGTAGATATCTATTAAGTTGGCTTGGTTCAGAGCTGACTTCAAGTCCTAAACATCCTTGTTAATTTTCTGTCTTGTTGATCTGTCTAATATTGACAGTGGGGTGTTAAAGTCTCCCACTGTTTTTGTGTGGGAGTCTAAGTCTTTTTGTAGGTCTCTAAGAACTTGCTTTATGAATCTGGTTGCTCCTGTATTGGGTGCATATATGTGTAGTATAGTTAGCTCTTCTTGTTGCACTGATCCCTTTACCATTATGTAATGCCCTTGTCTTTTTTTATCTTTGTTGGCTTAAAGTCTGTTTTATCAGAGACTAGGATTGCAACCCCTGCTTTTTTTTTTTTTTTTTTGCTTTCCATTTGCTTGGTAAATCTTCCACCATCCCTTTATGTTGAGCCTATGTGTGTCTTTGCACATACGGGTCTCAAGAATACAGCACACCAATGGGTCTTGACTCTTTTTCCAATTTGCCAGTCTCTGTCTTTTAATTGGGGCATTTAGCCCATTTACATTTAAGGTTAATATTATTATGTGTGAATTTGATCGTGTCATTATGAAGCTAACTGGTTATTTTGCTCAGTAGCTGATGCAGTTTCTTCATAGTGTTGATGGTCTGTACAATTTGGTATGTTTTTGCCGTGGCTGGTACCAGTTTTCCCTTTACATATTTAGTGCTTCCTTCAGGAGCTCTTGTAAGGCATGCCTGGCAGTGATAAAATCTTTTAGCATTTGCTTGTCTGTTAAGGATTTTATTTCTTTTTTGCTTCTGAAGCTTAGTTTAGCTGGATATGAAATTGTGTTGAAAATTCTTTTCTTTAAAAATGTTGAATATTGGCCCTCACTCTCTTCTGGTTTGTAGGGTTTCTGCAGAGAGATCCACTGTTAGTCTCATGGGCTTCCCTTTGTGGGTAACTCGACTTTTCTCTCTAGCAGCCCTTAACATTTTTTCTTCATTTCAACTTCGGTGCGTCTGATGATTATGTGTCTTGGGGTTGCTCTCCTCAAGGAGTATCTTTGTGGTGTTCTCTGTATTTCCTGAATTTGAATGTTGGCCTGTCTTGCTAGGTTGGGGAAGTTCTCCTGGATAATATACTGAAGGGTGTTTTCCAACTTAGTCCCATTCTCCCCGTCACTTTCAGGTACACTATTCAAATGTGGGTTTGGTCTTTTCATAGTCTCACATTTCTTGGAGGCTTTGTTCATTCCTTTTCATTCTTTTTTCTCTAATTTTGTCTTCATGCTTTATTTCATTAAGTTGATCTTCAATCTCTGGTATCCTTTCTTCCGCTTGATCAATTCAGCTATCAACAATTGTGTATGCTTCATGAAGTTCTTATGCTGTGTTTTTCAGCTCCATCAGCTCATTTATGTTTTTCTGTAACCTGGTTATTCTAGTTAGCAATTCCTCTAACCTTTTTTCAAGGTTCTTAGCTTCCTTGCATTAGGTTAGAACATGCTCCTTTAGCTTGCAGGAGTTTGTTATTACCCAGCTTCTGAAGTCTACTTCTGTCCATTTGTCAAACTCATTCTTCATCCACTTTTGTTCCCTTCATGGTGAGGAGTTGTAATCCTTTGGAGAAGAAGAGGCATTCTGGTTTAGGGGATTTTCAGCCTTTGTGCACTTTTTTCCTTATCTTCAAGGATTTATCTACCTATGGCCTTTTATGTTGGTGATCTTCGGATGGGGTTTCTGTGTGGATGTCCTTTTTGTTGATGTTGATGCTGTTCCTTTCTGTTTGTTTGTTTTCCTTTTAATAATCTGGCCCCTCTGCTGCAGGTCAGCTGGAGTTTGCTGGAGGTCCACTCCTGACCTGTTTGCCTGGGTTTCACCAGCGGAGGTTGTAGAACAGCAAAGATTGCTGCCTGTTCATTCCCTAGAATCTTCATCCCAGAGGGGCACCTACCAGATGCCAGCTGGAGCTCTCCTGTAGGAGGCATCTGTCAACCCCTGCTGGGAGGTGTCTCCCAGTCAGGAGGCATGGGGGTCAGGGTCTCACTTGAGGAGGCAGACTGTCTCTTAGCAGAGCTTGAGCACCGTGCTGGGAGATCTGCTGCTCTCTTCAGAGCAGGCAGGCAGGAACTTCTAAGTGTGCTGAAGCTGCACCCACAGCTGCCCCTTCCCCTGGTGCCCTGTCCTGGGGAGATGAGGGTTTTATCTATAAGCCCCTGACTGGGGCTGCTGTTTTTTTGTTTGTTTGTTTTGTTTTTTGTTTTTTGTTTTCAGATGTGCCCTGCCCAGAGATGAGGAATCTAGAGAGGCAGTCTGGCTACAGCAGCTTTGCTGATCTGCAGTGGGTTCTGCCCAGTTCAAACTTCCTGGTGGCTTTGTTTACACTGTAAGGGGAAAACTGCCTACTTAAGCCTCAGTAATGGTGGGAGCCCCTCCCCCATCAAGCTTGAGTATCCCAGGTGAACTTCAGATTGCTATGCTGGCAGCAAGAATTTCAAGCCAGTGGATCTTAGCTTGCTATGCTCCTTGGGGGTGGGATCTCCTGAGCAAGACCACTTGGCTCCCTGGTTTCAGCCCCCTTTCCAGGGGAGTGAAATAGTTTTGTCTTGCTGGCATTCCAGGTGCCACTAGGGTATGAAAAAAAATTCCTGAAGCTAACTCAGTGTCTACTTAAATAGCCACCCAGTTTTCTTCTTAAAACCCAGGGCCCTAGGGCCCTGGTGGTATAGGCACCCAAGGGAATCTCCTGGTGTACAGGTTGTGAAGACCGTGGGAAAAGCATAGTGTCTGGACTGGAGTGCACTGTTCCTCATGGCACAGTCCCTCATGGCTTCCCTTGGCTAGGGGAGGGAGTTCCCTGACCCCTTGCACTTCCCAGGTGAGGCGACACCCCACCCTGCTTCAGCTTGCTCTCTGTGGACTGCACCCACTGTCTAACCAGTCCCAATGAGATGAGCTGGGTACCTCAGTTGGAAATGCAGAAATCACCCGCCTTCTGCGTTGATCTCGCTGGGAGCTGCAGACTGAAGCTGTTCCTATTCGGCCATCTTGCCAGTCATCTGCAGTGGACTTATTTTTAATGTAGCCTGCCTGCTGTTCATTTCCTTTTCCTAAAAATATGCTCATAATTTTGATTTAAATGCACTTTTAATTTTAGAATTATTTTAAATTTCCAGAAAAACTGTAAAGATAGTATGTAGAGGTCCTACAAACCTCTAAGTTTCCCAAATTGTTAACATCTTATGCTACTATGGAACATTTGTCACAACCAAGGAAGCAATAATGGTATATGACTACTAACTAAACCCCACAATTGATTCCATTTTTTACTAACTTTTTCCCCTAATATTTTCTTTCTTTTCTAGAATTCCATCTAGAGCACCACATTAATTTAGTTCTCATATCTCTGAGGGCCCTCTTGTCTCTGAGAGTTTCTCAGACTTCTCTTGTTTTTGATCATTTTGGCAGTTTTGAGGAGCACTTATGTGGTATTTTATAGAATATCCTCAATTCAGTTTTGTCTGATGTTTTCCTCCTGTGGAAACATGGGTGTGGGAAGGAAGACAACAGAGATAAAGTGCCATTCTCATCACATCACATCAGTAAGTATAATATATAATATATATTATCAACATAGCTTATCACTGATTATTTACTTTAACCTTGACACCCGGGTGAAAGAGTGTTTTCTAGGTTTCTCCATTATCAAGTTGTTCCCCACACTTTCTGTACGCTACTCTATATAAGCAATAGATACTCCCTTACTTTTTGGCACTATAAGATGTTTAAGCTGGTGCTTCTTTCCCTACCCCTAGAATCAGACACTTCTCCAATTATTCCTGGTTACTTTAATTGGGGAATGGTGCCAGAAAACAGAACTGGGGTGATAAATGTTTTGGTTAGTATTGCAGTGTCATTGCCTGTACACTCTCCCAACAGACAGCTAGAAAATACACATGCCAACCCATATATATATATACACATATACATAATTATTTCCATCTATATTTATAATAATCTAAAGATGAATTCCTGCTGATGTCTCCAGTACTAATCCTATACTACATGATTCACTCTTGTCTTCTTTGCTTTTAAACTTTCATTCCAGCAGTGAGAAAGCTGGAGGTCTCCAGCATTCACCACATATTCATTTATTTATCCAATCTCAGTCTACAAACACAGAACTTTCACAATTACAAACCTGTCTCCCTGTGAGAAACAACGTTACCAACTGGAGTACTATGTTCATGAACTATTGCTTTTATATTTAGTCTCATAGTTACAAGCCAAAAAGCTGTTTTCCAAAATTACTTAGGACAGCACTTTCTACCCATTCCTCTTCAGTGAGATTATGTCATACATGTATAGTACAGTGTGATTCTTTTTTCAGTCTGCATTTCACCCCAGGATCCCCTGTTCTCCTGGTTTCTTAAATTTGTAGACATAAGGTTCACTCTGTGCTACAAGGTTCAATGGGATTTGACAAATGCATAGCTTCATGTATCTGCCTCTGTAATATCATATAGATTATATCCACCACCCTGAAAATCCCCTAAAGCTCCTCTAGTCAAACACTACTCCCACCTCAAATCCCTGGAAACTACCTACCTATTTTTCTTCCTTATAATTTTACCTGTTCCAGAATATCATATGAATGTAATCCTACATTCACTTAGTAAAATGCATTTAAGATTTCTTCATATCTTTACATGAATTAAAAGTTTCTTCTTTTTTTCTTTTCTTTTCTTTCTTTCTTTCTTTTTTTTTTTTTGACAGAATTTTGCTCTTGTTGTCCAGGCTGGAGTGCAGTGGAGCAATCTTGGCTCACTGCAATCTCCACCTCCCATGTTCAAGCAATTCTCCTGCCTCAGCCTCCATGTAGCTGGGATTACAGGTGCCCACCACCATGCTCAGCTAATTTTGATATTTTTAGTAGAGACGGGGTTACACCATATTGGTCAGATTGATCTCTAACTCCTGACCTCAGGTGATCCACCCACCTGGGCCTCCCAAAGTGCTGGGATTACAGGTGTGAACCAACGTGCCCAGCCCTTTTTACTTCTAAATGGCATTCCAGGCTGGGTGTGATGGCTCACACCTATAATCCCAGCACTTTGGGAGGCCAGTGTGGGAGGATTGCTTGAGCCCATGAGTCAGGCCCAGACTGGGAAACATAAGAAGACCCCTATATACAAAAAGTTTTTTAATAAATTAATCAAGCATGGTGGCACATCACTGTGGTTCCAGCTACTTGAGAGTCTGAGGTGGGAGGATCACTTGAGTGTGGGAGGTCAAGGCTGCAGTGAGCTGTGATTGAGCCACTGCATTCCAACCTGGGCTGGAGACTCTGTCTCAAAAAAGAAAATTAATAAAAGAAATAAAGTTATAAATTCAATTTCTTTTAAAAATTTGTTTAAGAGAAAGAAAAATAAATAAATAAATAGCATTCCATTGTATAGATATACCACAGTTTGTTTATACATTCACCTACCAAAGAACATCTTGATTGCTTCCAGTTTGGGGTGACTATGATTAAGTCTGTAAACATTTACATGCAGTTTCTATTTATACACATTTGTGTGGTACAAGTGCAATTCTGTTACATGTGTAGTGGTCAAGTCAGGGCCTTTAGGGTATCTATCACTCAAATGAAGTACATTGTACCCACTAAGTAATTTCTTATCATCCATTCCCCTCACACACCATTACCTTTCTGAGTCTCCATTGTCTGTCATTTCACTCTTTACATCCATGTGTACACATTTTTAGCATCCATTTATGATTAATAACTGTCGTTAGTAAGGATGTAGAAAACAGGGAACACTTATATGCTGTTGGCGAGAGTATAAATCAGTACAACCTCTATGAAAAACAGTATAGAGGTTTCTCAAAGAACTAAAAATAGAACTACAGTTTGATCCAGGAATACCACTACTGGGTATCTACCCAAAGGAAAAGAAATCAATACATCAAAAAGATAATTGAACTTGTATGTTTATTGCAGCAGTATTCACAATAGCAAAGATTTGGAATCAACCTGAGTCCATCAATGGATGACTGGGTAAAGAAAATGTCGTATATATATACAATGGAATACTATGCAGCCATAAAAATGATGAAATCCTGTCTTTTGCAACAACTAATAACTGAAGGTTATTATCTTAAGTGAAACAAGCTGGACACAGAAAGACAAATATTTCATGTGCAGTTTTTATGTGAACATAAGTTTTCAAATCAGTGAGGTAAATACACAGAAGCACAAATGCTGGTTTGTACAGTTAATTGGCTGCATAGATGCCACACTGTCTGCTGTACTATTTTCCATCCTCAACAGCAATGAATGAGCATTCCTATTGCTCTGCATTTTCACCAGTATTTAACATTGTCAGTTTTTTAAATTTTAGCCACTTATTAGGTGTGCCATTATGCTTTGCAGACTTCTAATTAGATAAAGTCATAATCAAGGGTCTAGCCATCCTCTAGTATAAGGGCAGGCTACTACCCAAAACTGGGTCTACATGATGATCTCTATCAGAGCTCAAATTTACATCAAATGAAAAAAAAAGTTTGAAAATGCATGGAGTTCACATGTAACACTCAGTGAGACTGAATTCTGCTAGCAGACTCTTCAGCAGTTGTTCCTTGATTCGTTGAGATGCCTTAATTCCTAAACAATTACAAGACTTTTTCCCTTGTTTTTCTCTTTATTTAGTGTGCTCCACATACACACCCAATATATCCCTCTTGTTTACTTTAGCCAAAGTGATTTTCAATGTTTTACATACATGTAAACCTACCTGGAATACACTCAATAAAGCAAATGAAAAAGAGATGTTTGTAGTTGAAACACAGAAGGTGACGATATAATATTAATTGACTTATTGGAAATAATGGTAAGAAATGAATAAAATCTATTTTTTAAATAGAGAACCACATTTGGAATAGTATAAAAATGATCTTTACTGTGATAAAAGATATTGTGGTCTTTGGTTAAGAAATTTTTCTAACTTTCTAATTGGAATGCATAAGAACTGAGAAGCCTTTTTTTTAAAATTAAGATTATGTTACATGCCAGGGTACTTCTGTTCTACTATTCCCCATCTCTCCCTATTCTACTTCTCCTTTTTTAAACTTTGAAAGGAATTTGAATCATACTCCCTATGATCACTGGGATCTTTCAAAAAATTGATTCACTAAATTGATATATTCTAATATTATGGAAGTAAGCAAACATTCATGAAATAGTATGACATTTTTACAACATCCCCTTACTTCTACATCTTTCCATCAACATTACAATTTTATCCCATTGAAAAAATAAAAGAGATATAATAGCAGCAAACCTTGATACTTTCACATATAATATAAATACCCTCATTCATTAAAATACAGCATTTATATGGAGGCCGGGCGCGGTGGCTCACGACTGTAATCCCAGCACTTTGGGAGGCCGAGGCAGGCAGATCACGAGGCCAGGAGATCAAGACCATCCTGGCTAACACGGTGAAACCCCCTCTCTACTAAAAATACAAACAATTAGCCAGGGCATGGTGGCGGGCGCCTGTAGTCCCAGCATACTCCTGCTGAGGCAGGAGAATGGCGTGAACCCGGGAGGCGAAGCTTACAGTGAGCCGAGATCACGCCACTGCACACCAGCCTGGGTGACAGAGGGAGACTCCATCTCAAAAACAAAACAAAACAAAACAGCATCAATACAACAAATGTTTGGAAGACAAAATGATCACATTTAATTTTTCTTCGACTTTTAAGTTCAGCAGTACATGTGCCAGATGTGTGGGTTTGTTATGTGTGCCATGGTGGTTTACTGCTCAGATGATCCCATCACCAAGGTATGAAGCCCAGCATCCATTAACTCTTGTATTGATGTTGTATTTTAATGAATGAGGGTATTTATATTTTTCAAGTAGTATTTTGTTTCCACATTGCTATGATTTTCCTGATTCAAGCATATGCTTTTAAATGTAAATTGTTAAGTACTTCAGATTTCCAAATATGATAAAATCGATAGAAAGGATTGCTGAAGAAAGTATCAAGGTTTGCTCCTATTAAATCTCTTTTATTTGTTCAATGTTAAAGGATCTTAAGTGACTCAAGCTTGGCTCCATATTAAAAGCAAATCAAAATGAAAGAATCAATGGACCCATTAACGAGGAAATCATAAGAAAGTAGAATTAGGATAAAGCTTTTTTGTTACACAGGATTTTTCTCAAAGCTTCTTTGACATCTTTATTTCTTAGAGAGTAGATCAGAGGGTTTAACATGGGTGTAACCAATATGTAAAATACGGAAGCCACTTTGCAAAGTTCAGGATTGCTTGGAGGTGTGAGGTACACAAAGGAAACAGTCCCATAGAGCAAACTTACAACACCCAGATGGGAGCTGCAAGTGGAAAAGGCTTTCTTTCTCCCTTCACTGGAGGGGATCTTCAAGACTGAGGATACAATGTACATGTAAGATACTATAATAACAACAATTGTAGGCAAAATAATGATGACACTCAAACTCAGAGATACCATCTTATTGACAAAGAGATTAGAACAGGAAATCTTTTCAATTTGATGAGAATCACAGTAGAAGTGATCAATGACTCTGGAAGCACAGAAGGAAACTGAGAATGTTACACTGACTTGGAGGATGGAACTGACCCAGCCACAGAAATAAGAACCAGCAACCAACTGAGTGCAGAGGCGTCTTGACATGTGAACACTATAAAGAAGAGGATTGCAGATGGCACTGAAGCGGTCATAGGCCATGGCTGCCAGGATAAACCCCTCTGTTACAATGAACAGGGCAAAAAGGAATAACTGGGCAACACAACCTGCAAAAGAGACTGTCTTTTTTTCAGACAGGAAGTTGGCCATGGCTTTAGGAGCAATAACAGTGGAGTAGGAGATGTCAATGAAGGAGAGGTTGCCTAGAAAAAAATACATTGGTGTGTTCAGCTGGGAGTCAGTTACAATGATTGTCATCACACTAATGTTCCCCAAAAGAACCATGCTATAGACCAGCAGGAACAGGAAGAAGAGGAGAATGTAGAACTCTGGGCGGACCCTGAAGCCTTCAAGAATGAAATCAGTTACATCTGAATGGTTGCCTGTTACCTTGTCACCCATGGCAAGAACCTGTTAAAAGGCACAAGACAAGGTTAAAAACTGAACTTTCTGCCTATTTCTCGGGATGATAAAATATCCATTTTTAGTTATGGAAGATATTGAAATTTGTGTTGTCATGTCCTTTTGGACCCCCAATTCTGTTAGGCATGAACTGCTGCACCCTTTTATAGGAACTCAACATGAGGTATATTTTAATTACCCATCTTCACACAAATATAAGTTACTAAACTCATTGCTTTCTAATGTGTTTCTCCAAACCCAGTGCTCTTCCCATTACGACAATGTGCCTTTCACTCTTTTCTTTATACCTGTTTAGATCCTCACTTGATATTCATGGTAAGTTTAATATACACTAACTGAAAGTTTTGAGAGATGTATAAATATTTGTTGTCATCTTTAGCTGGTAATTTCAAATTTATTTTATTCTTAATAATGCTTCTATTTTACAATAGAAGAATCAAATTTAAAAATGATTTAAGACTCCATGAATAGACATTAGACATTAATAGGGTATTAACTGTTTGTGATAGTTTGAAATAGGTTACCAAGGGATTTAATTGAGTCTCCTAAACTTAAAAAAAAAAAAAAACCCTTAAAAATAGAATGCACCATCACCTTCGTAAAGTGGACAAAGTGCAGACACATTACCAGGAAAAGAAATCCATGAACCTTACAAATCCTGCACAGGTCTGTCAAGAAGCCAATTTAATCTTAAACACATGTGGAATTAAAAAAAAAAGGAAGCTTCAACACAATAAATTGACTAAAATTTTTAGCTAGGAAAAAAGTATTAATTTTGAGAGCTTTTCTTTTTCTTTTTTTTTTTTTTTTGAGATGGGGTCTCACTCTGTTGCCCAGGCTGGAGTGCAGTGGTGCGATTGTGGCTCACTGCAACCTCTGCCTCCTGGGTTTAAGCGATTCTCCTGCCTCAACCTCCAGAGTAACTGGGACTATAGGCACATGCCACCACGCCCAGCTAATTTACGTATTTTTAATAGAGACAGGGTTTCGCCATGTTGGCCAGGCTGGTCTCAAACTCCTGACATCAGGCCATCTGCCCGCCTCGGCCTCCCAAAGTGCTGGGACTACAGGCGTGAGCCACTGTGCCCAGCCTGTTTCTGAATGTATTAAAATAGTCATGGTGGTTACTTTGAATCTATCACACAAATCTTAAGTAGTCAGATTTCTCTGTCTTATAAATTTGCAGGCTTTCTGGTTTTCAAACACAGAAAATAATCTAAAAAGTACTATCTTGGTTGGCATGAAGGACAGAGTCATCATATTTTGGCCTTGGCTCTCATCTTCCCTCACGCGTGTGACCTTTCTGTCTGCTTTATCTTCTCCCCAAATCACTCAGCTCCTGTTGTTATCATCTTCTCATCACCCGATCTTTCTCCTCTCCTCCCAATACTATATATTTTTTAAAAGTTAGCAACTTAGTTCACAAGAAAAATAACTGGTTAACAACTCAATATGATTCCTAGATTTCTTCTCTCCCCCATTGCTCCATCTTGAAACCCACTTAAATAATCCTAATTAAATTTGTTGTTAAGAAAAGCACTAGGTGTTCCTGTTAATATCTGCAAGAATGATTGCACTTAAATATCATTGTAAAACTAGGGCTAAGGGAATGAAGATTTAACAGAGAAATTCCAGCCACTCATCGTCAGATAATAGATGGCTAATAGAACAAGTAAAATATTAGAAATTTTTAGAGTAAATGAGAAGGCCTTATTGAAGCTACCAAATTCATACCACACAACTGGATATTTGGCAGTATTTTAGCAGCAAATTTTCTTTCTTCTAATTCCCAGTTTTATTAATTAAATTACAGAATATTTTCTGAAACTATACCTGACAGTATCCAGTATGATCAGGAAGTAATTATTGAGATTAATTTTTTTCAAGAATAATATTTATTCATACAATCATTCATTCAATCACTGAACACTTGTGGGCAATCTACTGTATGTCAGCCAGAATAAGGTGACCCATGAGTATTAGAAATTAGTTTCTTCTCAAACTACAAGTGCACTGCATTTTCTCCTTTGTTCACCTTCAATTTATTATGAAATAATCAGCATGTTGTAATCTACCCTTCAATAAAAAGATTGTTATTTTTTAAGATGCATACTGGGTTTATTTTATGATTGGCAACAAGAAAATGTTGCCAATCATAAAATAATTTTTATTTGATAAAGCATGCAGAAATACTTAAGGATGATTAATTATTTGACTAAAATAAAAAAAAACTCATCTCTTACCTGAATATGTCTTCTTTCTTGACTTTTGTTAAGCAAATTTCTACTGGTAGATGTGAGGATAAAAAAGTTATTGTATTTAATTCTAGAAAGGCAAAAAGGTTGTAAAACTATATTATGGAAATTAAAGACAATGACAAAATTAAGCATAATAAAAATAAAAGTTTAGCGTAAGATATAAAAATCTTGTTTTGAAATATGTAATTTTATTCTGTTTTAGGCCCTTATAGATTAATAATAGCTCATTCTTGAATTAAGAATGTCTTTTTCATTTCCTTAATAGTGTTTTTGCCTGAAAATCCCCTGTAATTATATACCTCTCTCAAGAGAAAAGAGGATGGAAGAGAATCTACCAAGGCCTCTTCCAGGCCTATGAATATTTCTTTATTGAAACTGAAAAGGAAATGCAACTGAACCTAAAGGATCACACTGCATGAACACGCCTCCCCTGTGTTGTAGTGTATATTACAGGCATTGGAATGAGAACAATGAAAGCAAAAAGGAAATTTAAATAAGGCAAAGATTAAATCACCAGTGAACTGTGGTAATCCCTGATGATCTATGGGAATACGGCAGGAGGGACTGGTGGTGCCCCTAGTTAGCGCTATTGCAACTATTTCAGGTAATTACAGTATAGATTGTGGAAGGGGATCCCTCAGGGGGAAGCTAAGAATAAGTCAATTATGGGTGATAACAATGAAAAGTTCCAGTTTCATTCCACCAGGGCCACATAGGAAGGAAGAGACAACAAGAAAAGGATACTATCTATCCTTATTACTTACCTTGAACCATCTCAGAGTCTTTATGGAAATAATTTCTTGTTAGAAAAACTTGCTTTAGGTTGAGGTAATGTATTTCACATAATTTCCATTTCTCAGTTGAATTTATACCTTCCACATTCACAATGAATTTTTGTATTGCTTCTTTTACGTGATAGCTCATAGTCTTATGTTCTATAGGTTTTTTTGTTGCCATTTTCTTGTGGGATCATAGGTGATTTCTATTTTGCCTATTGTATCATACAATATATTACATACCAGGTTACCAATGTATTTATAATTAAAATTAATGAGCAAGATTCAATTAACAAGCAAGCCTATTTGAATATGTGACAATTATTATCTCAAGGCCTTGTCGCCTCTGATGTACTAAGTCACCTCTGAAGTACTAAGTACTGTGGTTCTCGCTAGACCACAAGATTGAGAGTCCAAACATTAGAATGTGCCTATCTCACTGAAATACAAGAAGTAATGAAAAAAACTAATAAGCTTGAAAGAAATGAACATGTAGCCATTCAGTATACCATATACTGAATTTCAGTTACCAAAGACTTAGAATATAATGTACAAGATTAAATATCTAAATTAAATTTTATTTAGCATACTTACCAGCTATTACAAAAATAATGTGTACAGAACAACCACAAAGCCTAAGTGTCATTAAACTCATGTTACTGGGCTTATCAACTAGGAATCTCTGATGATATTAGCTATGCAGTCTCTATTGTTGGCTGGTTGAGGATGACCTTAGCTGGGATGACTGAAGCAACTTGTATCTTCTCTGCATGTGTCTTATCTTCCATCAGGCAACCCTGGACATCTTCTTATAGCTATGATTGAGAAAGACAAATAAAAGCAGAAATATACCACAAGCACTTTTCCAGCAAACAGCTCACTGGCCAAAGCAAGAGATATGGATGAATCAAGCAATGGGCAGAGCATCCCTTCCCTGAGTTGGAGAGCATTGAAAAATGACATAGCAAAAAGGATGGACAAAGGGAGGGGGTGAATAATTATGACCACTTCTTTTCAATGTGAGGCTATGTCTGGATATGAAGCTGGCATGTTTTGAAAGTTTACATGGGCTAGGCTTTCATAACTGTTTTAGGCCTTACCATGTGTTCCTTACACAGACTCACTGTTAGAGTGGGTAAAAGCTCTCCTATTTTAGCTGCTATTCTCATTTTGGTCTGCCACACTTTCTAGGGAATACCTGTTGGCTACTTTGAATTTGTTTGTTCTCATATCTATTAGAAATCTGATTTCTTCCATTTGCTTTCTCCAACACAGCGGCCAATAATGCTCAGGTTTTGAGGTTGATGCTTTGTTCCCACCTGCTAATATTTGGAGATTCATAGTCACACTTTGTTATATAAATTTGTCTGTCCATGAAATTTGGTTTTGCTCTCTCTAGTTGTTTTTTGCCTAGGGTTAAAAAATTGTTTTAAATTATGTAAGACAAAGCTGAAAGTTCAAACAAGTGGTGGAAGGTTTCTAAAAATTAATCTTGAAATAGAAATTCTCTATGTGAACATATTGACTACATTCAAAGGGGGTATTATATGGTTATTCTGTAAATTGAGCATTAAAAGAAAAGCACAACAAGGTATTCTTAAAGCACTACTCTGCTCTTTAGCAAAATTGTAAGGGGTTATACAATTTTTAAATTTCTGAGTCATCATTTTGGCAAAATAAGTAATTTACAGTAATCTGAAATTCTATTTCATAATATCAAGTGTTTTAAACTTTGAACATATTTAACAGGCTTTCCAAAATCAAACTTCAATTTCAAAATTGTCTTTCCTGATGACTGGCTTTTTGGATGGATCAGAGGGCCCCTGAAACATCCAGAAAAGAGGTAAACAGAATTATTTGACATATTTAGGTATATGGGATTGCCAAAATGATGTTCAATCTTCTTTAGGTTATATTTTTGTGAATAATGCTAATATATGTTCCAAAATTGCATGGGATTTCTAAAATTATAATGTGTGAGTATATGTTATCAATCATAATTAAGGTTGTTAAGTTATTGTAAAGGATGGAGATAACTAAATTTCTTTGTCAATTGTATTTATATCTGTAACTACCCTGGACATTTTGCTATTCACAGACAATTGTTTTCTTGTTTTAATCCTTTTCAAAAGCTGGTTTATAGTAAGCTATAGAATTTTGACAGGTGCTCTCAAATACATGCTTCTGATAATTTTGGAGATTGTAACATTGGAATAAAGGAAAATAATAAGATACACCTGAATGACAAAGCAAGGTTAAAAAATTGTGCTAAAAATTAAGTGTTACATAAAATATAGTTCTAGTCAGAAACAAAAACATAAATTGCTTAATTGCTTAATTATGTTAGAATGTTCAGGCTAGTATAGTACCTGTATTAGTCCATTTACATGCTGCTAACAAAGATATACCCAAGACTCGGTAATTAATGCAGAAAAGAGGTTTAATGGACTAATAGTTCCACATGGCTGGGGAGGCCTCACAATCATGGTGGAAGGCTAGGAGGAGCAAGTTACATCTTACATGGTTGGCAGCAGGCAAACAGAGAGCTTGTGCAGGGAAATTCTCCCGTATAAAACCATGAGATCTCATGAGACTTATTCACTACCACGAGAATAGCACCAGAAAGACCCACCCCATGATTCACGTGGGGATTGTGGGAGCCACAATTTAAGATGAGATTTGGGTAGGGACACAGCCAAACCATATCAGTACCTTTTAAAGTTTGGTGAAATTAGTGCACTCTCTGGTACTACTTATTAATATTTTATACTTGCTAGTAAATAAACTTGAAAGACATAAGATAAAGTCATGTGTATTTACTTCTCTATCATTTTTCTATAGTTTCTATAAAAGATTTTCTTTTAAAATAAGAAAACTAATCTGAACTGTTAATAGAATTTTTATTATGTGTCAAATATTCTTATTATTGAAGAATCATAGGTACAATTCAAAAATACTATAATGTATATAGATAACATTATAATGTATATAGATAACAAACTGAAAGCAACTCTCTGTGTGATAAATTAAGGATATTTTCTCTTTTTTGCATGTTAGTTTTAGTATATTACATTCTATAACATTGCTAAATAAAAATAGTTGTAAAATTGGTTAAATATACCTTGCTAAACTCACATAATTAAAATAACTTATCTGCAGTCTATAAAGGTAAACATAATTTTATCTGCCATTTATAAAATCCATAGATAAAGCAAAAAGTAACAAAATGTCATTTCATAGTTCAAAAAATGCCCTACAAACAAAAGTACAAAGGGAAAGTTACATAATGTAATTACTGTCAAAATGAGACAAAATAATGTGTTCTTGCTTTAGCTCTAAGTTTATTCAAAAACATTTCAACAAACATTTAAGAGAATATTATATAAATATTATTCATTCCATAACCATGCCATTGAACTCACTAACAAGGAAATATAGGTAATAAAACTTCTGCAGCTTAGAATATATATGAGGTTACAAAGTCAAACTAATTTATACTTCTTATTTACATATATTGATTCACTTGAGATTTCTTGTAGTTTTGTTTTCTTGTAGAATTGATACATGATCTTACGAAAAAAACTCAAGTTCTAAACTCATTGTGCAAAAGTAATCTTTCTTTTATATTCTACCAGTATTATTCTTGCCTCCCATTCTTGTTTAAAGAATTCTCTAACTTCTTTTTTTGTTGTTGTTTTTTTTTTTTTGGCAGAGATGTAATTTTATTTATTTATTATTATACTTTAGGTTTTATGGTACATGTGTGCAATGTTCAGGTTAGTTATATATGTATACATGTGCCATGCTGGTGTGCTGCACCCACCAACTCGTCATCTAGCATTAGGTATATCTCCCAATGCTATCCCTCCCCCCTCCCTCCACCCCACAACAGTCCCCAGAGTGTGATGTTCCCCTTCCTGTGTCCATGTGTTCTCATTGTTCAATTCCCACCTATGAGTGAGAATATGCGGTGTTTGGTTTTTTGTTCTTGCAATAGTTTACTGAGAATGATGATTTCCAATTTCATCCATGTCCCTACAAAGAACATGAACTCATCATTTTTTATGGCTGCGTAGTATTCCATAGGGTATATGTGCCACATTTTCTTAATCCACTCTATCATTGTTGGACATTTGGGTTGGTTCCAAGTCTTTGCTATTGTGAATAATGCCGCAATAAACATACGTGTGCATGTGTCTTTATAGCAGCATAATTTATAGTCCTTTGGGTATATACGCAGTAATGGGATGGCTGGGTCAAATGGTATTTCTAGTTCTAGATCCCTGAGGAATCACCACACTGACTTGCACAAGGGTTGAACTAGTTTACATTCCCACCAACAGTGTAAAAGTGTTCCTATTTCTCCACATCCTCTCCAGCACCTGTTGTTTCCTGACTTTTTAATGATTGCCATTCTAACTGGTGCGAGATGGTATCTCATTGTGGTTTTGATTTGCATTTCTCTGATGGCCAGTGATGGTGAGCATTTTCTCATGTGTTTTTTGGCTGCATAAATGTCTTCTTTTGAGAAGTGTCTGTTCATGTCCTTTGCCCACTTTTTGATGGGGTTGTTTGTTTTTTTCTTGTAAATTTGTTTGAGTTCATTGTAGATGCTGGATATTAGCCCTTTGTCAGATGAGTAGGTTGTGAAAATTTTCTCCCATTCTGTAGGTTGCCTGTTCACTCTGATGGTAGTTTCTTTTGCTGTGCAGAAGCTCTTTAGTTTCATTAGATCCCATTTGTCAATTTTGGCTTTTGTTGCCATTGCTTTTGGTGTTTTAGACATGAAGTCCTTGCCCATGCCTGTGTCCTGAATGGTATTGCCTAGGTTTTCCTCTAGGGTTTTGATGGTTTTAGGTCTAACATTTAAGTCTTTAATCCATCTTGAATTGATTTTTGTATAAGGTGTAAGGAAGGGATCCAGTTTCAGCTTTCTACATATGGCCAGCCAGTTTTCCCAGCACCCTTTATTAAATAGGGTATCCTTTCCCCATTTCTTGTTTTTCTCAGGTTTGTCAAAGATCAGATATTTGTAGATATGCAGCATTATTTCTGAGGCCTCTGTTCTGTTCCATTGATCTATATATCTGTTTTGGTACCAGTACCATGCTGTTTTGGTTACTGTAACCTTGTAGTATAGTTTGAAGTCAGGTAGTGTGATGCCTCCAGCTTTATTCTTTTGGCTTAGGATTGATTTGGCGATGCAGGCTCTCTTTTGGTTCCATATGAATTTTAAAGTAGTTTTTTCCAATTCTGTGAAGAAAGTCATTGGTAGCTTGATGGGGATGGCATTGAATCTGTAAATTACCTTGGGCAGTATGGCCATTTTCACGATATTGATTCTTCCTACCCATGAGCATGGAATGTTCTTCCATTTGTTTGTATCCTCTTTTATTTCCTTGAGCAGTGGTTTGTAGTTCTCCTTGAAGAGGTCCTGCACATCCGTTGTAAGTTGGATTCCTACGTATTTTATTCTCTTTGAAGCAATTGTGAATGGGAGTTCACTCATGATTTGGCTCTCTGTTTGTCTGTTATTGGTGTATAAGAATGCTTGTGATTTTTGCACATTGATTTTGTATCCTGAGACTTTGCTGAAGTTGCTTACCAGCTTAAGGAGATTTTGGGCTGAGACAATGGGGTTTTCTAGATATACCATCATGTCATCTGCAAACAGGGACAATTTGACTTCCTCTTTTCCTAATTGAATACCCTTTATTTCCTTCTCCTGCCTAATTGCCCTGGCCAGAACTTCCAACACTATGTTGAATAGAAGTGGTGAGAGAGGGCATCCCTGTCTTGTGCCAGTTTTCAAAGGGAATGCTTCCAGTTTTTGCCCATTCAGTATGATATTGGCTGTGGGTTTGTCATAGATAGCTCTTATTATTTTGAGATATGTCCCATCAATACCTAATTTATTGAGAGTTTTTAGCATGAAGGGTTGTTGAATTTTGTCAAAGGCCTTTTCTGCATCTATTGAGATAATCATGTGGTTTTTGTCTTTGGTTCTGTTTACATTCTGGATTACATTTATTGATTTGCATATATTGAACCAACCTTGCATCCCAGGGATGAAGCCCACTTGATCATGGTGGATAAGCTTTTTGATGTGCTGCTGGATTCGATTTGCCAGTATTTTATTGAGGATTTTTGCATCAATGTTCATCAAGCATATTGGTCTAAAATTCTCTTTTTTTGTTGTGTCTCTGCCTGGCTTTGGTATCAGGATGATGCTGGCCTCATAAAATGAGTTAGGGAGGATTCCCTCTTTTTCTATTGATTGGAATAGTTTCAGAAGGAATGGTACCAGTTCCTCCTTGTACCTCTGGTAGAATTCGGCTGTGAATCCATCTGGTCCTGGACTTTTTTTGGTTGGTAAGCTATTGATTATTGCCACAATTTCAGCTCCTGTTATTGGTCTATTCAGAGATTCAACTTCTTCCTGGTTTAGTCTTGGGATGGTGTATGTGTTGAGGAAATTATCCATTTCTTCTAGATTTTCTACTTTATTTGCGTAGAGGTGCTTGTAGTATTCTCTGATGGTAGTTTGTATTTCTGTGGGATCGGTGATGATATCCCCTTTATCATTTTTTATTGCATCTATTTGATTCCTCTCTCCTTCTTTATTAATCTTGCTAGTGGTCTATCAATTTTGTTGATCCTGTCAAAAAACCAGCTCCTGGATTCATTAATTATTTGAAGGGTTTTTTGTGTCTCTATTTCCTTCAGTTCTGCTCTGATTTTAGTTATTTCTTGCCTTCTGCTAGCTTTTCAGTGTGTTTGCTCTTGCTTTTCTAGTTCTTTTAATTGTGGTGTTAGGGTGTCAATTTTAGATCTTTCCTGCTTTCTGTTGTGGGCATTTACTGCTATAAATTTCCCTCTACACACTGCTTTGAATGTGTCCCAGAGATTCTGGTATGTTGTGTCTTGGTTCTCGTTGGTTTCAAAGAATATCTTTATTTCTGCCTTCATTTTGTTATGTACCCAGTAGTCATTCAGGAGCATGTTGTTCAGATTCCATGTAGTTGAGTGGTTTTGAGTGAGATTCTTACTCCTGAGTTCTAGCTTGATTGCACTGTGATCTGAGAGATAGTTTGTTATAATTTCTGTTCTTTTACATTTACTGATGAGAGCTTTACTTCCAAGTATGTGGTCAATTTTGGAATAGGTGTGGTGTGGTGCTGAAAAAAATGTATATTCTGTTGATTTGGGGTGGAGAGTTCTGTAGATGTCTATTATGTCAGCTTGCTGCAGAGCTGAGTTCAATTCCTGGGTATCCTTTTTGACTTTCTGTCTCGTTGATCTGTCTAATGTTGACAGTGGGGTGTTAAAGTCTCCCATTATTAATGTGTGGGATTCTAAGTCTCTTTGTAGGTCACTCAGGACTTGCTTTATGAATCTGGGTGCTCCTGTATTGGGTGCATATATATTTAGGATAGTTAGCTCTTCTTGTTGAATTGATTCCTTTACCATTATGTAATGGTCTTCTTTGTCTCTGTTGATCTTTGTTGGTTTAAAGTCCGTTTTATCAGAGACTAGGATTGCAACCCCTGCCTTTTTTTGTTTTCCATTTGCTTGGTAGATCTTTCTCCATCCTTTTATTTTGAGCCTATGTGTGTCTCTGCAAGTGAGATGGGTTTCCTGAATACAGCACACTGATGGGTCTTGAGTCTTTATCCAATTTGCCAGTCTGTATCTTTTAATTGGAGAATTTAGTCCATTTACATTTAAAGTTAATATTGTTATGTGTGAATTTGATCCTGTCATTATGATGTTAGCTGGTTATTTTGCTCGTTAGTTGATGCAGTCTCTTCGTAGTCTCGATGGTCTTTACATTTTGGCATGATTTTGCAGCGGCTGGTACCGTTTGTGCTTTTCCATGTTTAGCGCTTCCTTCAGGAGCTCTTTTAGGGCAGGCCTGGTGGTGACAAAATCTCTCAGCATTTGCTTGTCTGTAAAGTATTTTATTTCTCCTTCACTTATGAAGCTTAGTTTGGCTGGATATGAAATTGTGGGTGGAAAATTCTTTTCTTTAAGAATGTCGAATATTGGCCCCCACTCTCTTCTGATTTGTAGGGATTCTGCCGAGAGATCCACTGTTAGTCTGATGGGCTTCCCTTCGAGGGTAACCCAACCTTTCTCTCTGGCTGCCCTTAACATTTTTTCCTTCATTTCAACTTTGGTGAATCTGACAATTATGTGTCTTGGAGTTGCTCTTCTCAAGGAGTATCTTTGTGGTGTTCTCTGTATTTCCTGAATCTGAATGTTGGCCTTCCTTGCTAGATTGGGGAAGTTCTCCTGGATAATATCCTGCAGAGTGTTTTCCAACTTGCTTCCATTCTCCCCGTCACTTTCAGGTACACCAATCAGACGTAGATTTGGTCTTTTCACATAGTCCCACATTTCTTGGAGGCTTTGCTCATTTGTTTTTATTCTTTTTTCTCTAAACTTCCCTTCTCACTTCATTTCATTCATTTCATCTTCCATTGCTGATACCCTTTCTTCCATTTGATCGCATCAGCTCCTGAGGCTTCTGCATTCTTCACATAGTTCTTGAGCCTTGGTTTTCAGCTCCATCAGCTCTTTTAAGCACTTCTCTGTATTGGTTATTCTAGTTATACATTCTTCTAAATTTTTTTCAAAGTTTTCAACTTCTTTGCCTTTGGTTTGAATATCTTCCCATAGCTCGGAGTAATTTGATCGTCTGAAGCCTTCTTCTCTCAGCTCGTCAAAGTCATTCTCCATCCAGCTTTGTTCCATTGCTGGTGAGGAACTGCATTCCTTTGGAGGAGGAGAGGCACTCTGCTTTTTAGAGTTTCCAGTTTTTCTGCTCTGTTTTATCCCCATCTTTGTGGTTTTATCTACTTTTGGTCTTTGATGATGGTGATGTACAGATGGGTTTTTGGTGTGGATGTCCTTTCTGTTTGTTAGTTTTCCTTCTAACAGACAGGACCCTCAGCTGCATGTCTGTTGGAGTACCCGGCAGGCTGTGTGAGGTGTCAGTCTGCCCCTGCTGGGGGGTGCCTCCCAGTTAGGCTGCTCAGGGGTCAGGGGTCAGGGACCCACTTGAGGAGGCAGTCTGCCCATTCACAGATCTCCAGCTGCATGCTGGGAGAACCACTGCTCTCCTCAAAGCTTTCAGACAGGGACATTTAAGTCTGCAGAGGTTACTGCTGTCTTTTTGTTTGTGTGTGCCCTGCCCCCAGAGGTGGAGCCTACAGAAGCAGGCAGGCCTCCTTGAGCTGTGGTGGGCTCCACCCAGTTCGAGCTTCCTGGCTGCTTTGTTTACCTAAGTGAGCCTGGGCAATGGCGGGCGCCCATCCCCCAGCCTCGCTGCTGCCTTGCTGTTTGATCTCAGACTGCCGTGCTAGCAATCAGTGAGACTCTGTGGGCATAGGACCCTCTAAGCCAGGTGTGGGCTATAATCTCCTGGTGCACCGTTTCCTAAGCCCATCGGAAAAGCACAGTATTCGGGTGGGAGTGGCCTGATTTTCCAGGTGCCATCTGTCACTCCTGGAAAGGGAACTCCCTGACCCCTTGCACTTCCCGAGTGAGGCAATGCCTCACCCCTGCTTCGGCTGGGGCATGGTGCACTCACCCACTGACCTGCGCCCACTGTCTGGCACTCCCTAGTGAGATGAACATGGTACCTCAGATGGAAATGCAGAAATCACCCGTCTTCTGCGTCGCTCACACTGGGAGCTCTAGCTCTCTAACTTCTTTCTAGCATGTTTTACGGTTTAGACAGACAATGTGAGTTAAAATGCTGCAGGATCCTTAATGACTTCACTACGTGTAATAGTCAGCATTCTCTAGAGGGACAGAACTAATAGGATAAATGTATATATGAAGGGGAGTTCATTAACGAGAATTGACTCACATGATCACAAAGTGAAATACCACAATAGGCCATCTGCAAGCTGAGGAGCAAGGAAGCCAGTCCAAGTCCCAACCTCTAAAATAGGGAAGCCAATAGTGCAGCCTTCAGTTTGTGTCTGAAAGCCCAAGAACCCCTGGCAAACCACTGGTGTAAGTCCAAGAGTCCAAAAGCTAAGAACTTGGAGTCTGATGTTCCAGGGCAGGAAGCATCCAGCATGGGAGAAAGATGAAGGCCAGAAGACTCAGCCAGTCTAGTCCTTCTGCCTTCTTCTGCCTTCTTTTTCTAGCCACACTGGCAGCCAATTGGATGGTGCCCATTCACATTGTGGGTGGGTCTTCCTGAGGGTGGGTCTTCCTCTCCCAGTCCACTGACTCAAATGTTAATCTCTTCTGGCAACACCCAGAAACACCCAGATACACCCAGAAACAATACTTTGCATCCTTCTATCCTTCAATCCAATCAAGTTGACACTTAATATTAACCATCACACTATGTTACTGTGGTTAATTACCTGATGTAAACATGTCAGCTTGCTTGGCAGCCCTTGTGGTAACTAATTATCATATCACATGAGTTTTGCTTCTTTACATCAAATAAAACAAAAAAATTAATAAAAACAGAGTCTTTCTGTCTAATTTTGACCCCTCCCTAAGATAAACCTTGATATTCCCCATAAATTGCTGACTCCCTAATAAAAACAAATCTTTTCTGAATTTCACAATGCTTATATCTGAAGATATGCCATGGCCTTTATGGGTGTGACATAACTGGCTTTTTTATCACCAAGATCAGATTAACTATAATACCTGTAACCTTGATAATCTCGTGAGAGTTTGGGGGATTTTGGTTTTCATTTAAATGGCTGTTGCTTTTCTTTTTTCTTCAATCTGGTGAGCTAGTCCTAAAGCCTGGACTCTATTGCAAACTTTCATTGCAAGTAAACTACTTTTTTTTTTCAAGGTAGGAAAAAAAACTACCTTTTTTTCCTTTTTCCTTTGAAACTTCTTTTGAAGGTTTTGCTGGGTAAACTGAGGGCCAAACCTAACTCAACCTCATGTACTGAGATTTGAGCCTTCTGAAGTGTTTTCACCAAGATCTCTCTTTTCTCAGTTCCCAGGGTGAATGTCATGTAGCTATAGAACTCTTGCTCTAATTTTGTATTTCTTTCCTAATTCTGGTTTTTCAGCAAATCTGACTCTGATCCTGATTTGTCCCCAGCCTCATGTTTCCCCATGGAAATCTGATATTGTGGGACAGTATCTATTAGATGACAGTCAACAAGACAGATGTTCTATAGAGTTGACCTTTTTTATTTTTCATCTTGAGTCTTTACTTTCTTTTAACATCCTCTAAGCTATGCATTTTATTTGTATGCCATTATGAGCCTAAATCATCAGAAATAAAACAATACATTTCTCTCTGGAATAAAGGGAAGATCTTAGAGATCTGGAATAACCGTGACTATTATGGAGCTTTTGTGCTAAGTTTACTTTGACTTACAGCTGCCACTGGAAAATGAGACTTCTAGTTCTCATAATGAGCATGCAAATTTTAAAAATGCCTTTTCTATCCTGAAGTAATTCATTTCTTACAAAGATCTTTTGTACCTTTTCTGTATCTGTGGCACATTCTCTGTTATGTCAGGAAATATTTGGAAATTAATTGGTTGTAAAGCCATTTTCACACACTGTAATAACATCTATTTCAAACAGGCACATTCCCATCTATGGGGAGAAAATGTGTAAATGTCTCCCAAAAACTTTTGAAACTGGTTTTGTATGGCAAAGCCTCTAGCTTTTAAGAAAAGTGTTCATAATTTGAACAAACTGTACAAAATAGAACAAATGAATGAAAGAATGGAATTAAGAATGGGGAAAATTACTTTTGATTTGAGAAGAAGAGTTTCATGACTATGAAAAATCTAATGCTTCTTAGTACATGATTTCTCTTTCTCTTCTTTCACACTATAAGAAAGGCCCATAGAAATATACAAATGATGGAAAATTCAGATGTAAAACTATGCTTCACGTACTGACATCACGAACTTAATGGTGCTTAAAGTTATGACCCTAGCTGAACCCTCAATCTCACTCAACAGGTGCTACAGAAAAAGCAACACACAATATGTTGAGAGTTAGTCAGCTAAAAACTGTTTCTGAATGTGCTAATCTACATAAGAGTTTGATAAGCATAAAGTGTGTTTTGAGTCATAAATACTTTCTCAGCAAACATATTGATATATCTTCACTTATAGAACTACACAGTAATGTCTGTTTATCAAAGGAAGCTGTTCTTCATTAGCTTATAAAGACTAGAAAAGCATTTCCAATATGAGAGAACTGTAAAATTTTCTAGAAATACTTCATGCCAAATGTTCTACATTTGTTGGCTTGCTTAAAATAAGCTTCAGACACTTGATAAAACTTACTTAAGGAGAAAAATAATTTAGCTAAATTTGTAATGGTTTTGGTTATTAGGCTTCACGGCAGGTGGCAATGTAGTGCAAGTTGTTAGAAAGAGAAGAATACAAAGTAAACTTCAGTATTCTCAAAAAAATGAGATTTATATTTGATATATTAATGTGGTAAAAAAAAAGCCTTGTGTAAGCTGACAATAATTTCGGCTTAGAAACAATGTTATTTCTTCTGCCTGCTCTTATCAGTTTTAAAAAATAATGTGAAGCTGGACGGAGAATGACTGACGAGTTGAGAGAAGAAGGCTTCAGATGATCAAACTACTCCGAGCTACAGGAGGATATTTGAACCAATGGCAAACAAGTTCAAAGCTTTGAAAAAAAATTAGACAAATGGATAACTAGAATAACCAATGCAGAGAAGTCCTTAAAGGAGCTGATGGAGCTGAAAACCAAGGCACGAGAACTACGTGACGAATGTTGAAGCATCAGTAGCCGATGCGATCAGCTGGAAGGAAGGGTATCAGTGATGGAAGATGAAATGAATGAAATGAAGAGAGAAGAGAAGTTTAGAGAAAAAAGACTGAAAGGAAATGAACAAAGCCTCCAAGAAATATGGGACTATGTGAAAAGACCAAGTCTATGTCTGATTGGTGTACCTGAAACTGACAGGGAGAATGGAACCAAGTTGGAAAACACTCTGCAGGATATTATCCAGGAGAACTTCCCCAATCTAGCAAGGCAGGCCAACATTCAAATTCAGGAAATACGGAGAAATCCACAAAGATACTCCTCGAGAACAGCAACTCCAAGAAACATAATTGTCAGATTCACCAAAGTTGAAATGAAGGAAAAAATGTTAAGGGCAGCCAGACAGAAAGGTCGGGTTACCCACAAAGGGAAGCCCATCAGACTAAAAGCTGATATCTCGGCAGAAACTCTACAAGCCAGAAGAGAGTGGGGAACAATATTCAACATTCTTAAAGAAAAGAATTTTCCACCCACAATTTCATATCCAGCCAAACTAAGCTTCATAAGTGAAAGAGAAATAAAATACTTTACAGAGAAGCAAATGCTGAGAGATTTTGTCACCACCAGGCCTGCCCTAAAAGAGCTCCTGAAGGAAGCGCTAAACATGGAAAGGAACAACCGGTACCAGCCACTGCAAAAACATGCCAAATTGAAAAGACCATAGAGGTTAGGAAGAAACTGCATCAACTAACGAGCAAAATAGCCAACTGACATCATAATGACAGGATCAGATTCACACATAACGATATTAACTTTGAATGTAAATGGGCTAAAAGCTCCAATTAAAAGACACAGAATGGCAAAATGGGTAAAGAGTCAAGACCCATCAGTGTGCTGTATTCAGGAAACCCATCTTACATGCAGAGACACACATAGGCTCAAAATAAAGAGATGGAGGAAGATCTACCAAGCAAATGGAAAACAAAAAAGGCACGGGTTGCAATCCTAGTCTCTGATAAAACAGACTTTAAACCAACAAAGATCAAAAGAGACAAAGAAGGCCATTACATAATGGTAAAGGGATCAATCCAACAAGAAGAGCTAACTATCCTAAATATATATGCACCCAATGCAGGAGCACCCAGATTCATAAAGCAAACCTTAGTGACCTACAAGGAGACAGACTCCCACACAATAATAATGGGAGATTTTAACACCCCACTGTCAACATTAGACAGATCAACGAGACAGAAAGTTAACAAGGATACTCAGGAATTGAACTCAGCTCTGCGCCACAAAATTGACCACATTACAAAATTGACCTATTACAAAATTGACCACATAGTTAGAAGTAAAGCACTCCTCAGCAAATGTAAAGGAATGGAAATTATAACAAACTGTCTCTCAAACCACAGTGCAATCAAACCACAACTCAGGATTAAGAAACTCACTCAAAACCACTCAACTACATGGAAACTGAACAACCTGCTCCTGAATGACTACTGGGTACATAACAAAATGAAGGCAGAAATAAAGATGTTCTTTGAAAGCAAAGAGAACAAAGACACAACATACCAGAATCTCTGGGACACATTCAAAGCAGTGTGTAGAGGGAAATTTATAGCACTAAATGCCCACAAGAGAAAGCAGGAAAGATCTGAAATTGACACCCTAACATCACAATTAAAAGAACTAGAGAAGCAAGAGCAAACACATTGAAAAGCTAGCAGAAGGCAAAAAATAACTAAGATCAGAGCAGAACTGAAGGAAATAGAGACACAAAAAAACCTTCAAAAAATTAATGAACCCAGGAGCTGTTTTTTTGAAAAGATCAACAAAATTGATAGACTGCTAGCAAGACTAATAAAGAAGAACAGAGAGAAGAATCAAATAGATGCAATAAAAAATGATAAAGGGGATATCACCACCGATCCCACAGAAATACAAACTACCATCAGAGAATACTATAAACACCTCTATGCAAATAAACTAGAAAATCTAGAAGAAATGGATAAATTCCTCGACACATACATCCTCCCAAGACTAAACCAGGAAGAAGTTGAATCTCTGAATAGACCAATAACAGGAGCTGAAATTGAGGCAATAATCAATAGCTTACCAATGAAAAAAATCCAGGACCAGATGGATTCACAGCCGAATTCTACCAGAAGTACAAGGAGGAGCTGGTTCCATTCCTTCTGAAACTACTCCAATCAATAGAAAAAGAGGGAATCCTCCCTAACTCATTTTATGAGGCCAGAATCATCCTGATACCAAAGCCTGGCAGAGACACAACCAAAAAAGAGAATTTTAGATCAATATCCTTGATGAACATTGATGCAAAAATCCTCAGTAAAATACTGGCAAACCAAATCCAGCAGCACATCAAAAAGCTTATCCACCATGATCAAGTGGGCTTCATCCCTGGGATGCAATGCTGATTCAACATACGCAAATCAATAAATGTAATCCAGCATATAAACAGAACCAAAGACAAAAGCCACATGATTATCTCAATAGATGCAGAAAAGGTCTTTGACAAAATTCAAGAACGCTTCATTCTAAAAACTCTCAATAAATTAGCTATTGATGGGATGTATCTCAAAATAATAAGAGCTATCTATGACAAACCCACAGCCAATATCACACTGAATGGGCAAAAACTGGAAGCATTCCCTTTGAAAACTGGCACAAGACAGGGATGCCCTCTCTCACCACTCCTATTCAACACTGTTTTGGAAGTTCTGGCCAGGGCAATCAGGCAGGAGAAGGAAATAAAGAGTATTCAATAAGGAAAAGAGGAAGTCTAATTGTCCCTGTTTGCAGATGACATGATTGTATATTGAGAAAACCCCATGGTCTCAGCCCAAAATCTCTTTAAGCTGATAAGCAACTTCAGCAAAGTCTCAGGATACAAAATCAATGTGCAAAAATCACAAGCATTCTTATACACCAATAACAGGCAAACAGAGAGCCAAATCATGAGTGAACTCCCATTCACAATTGCTTCAAAGAGAATAAAATACCTAGGAATCCAACTTACAAGGGATGTGAAGGACCTCTTCAAGGAGAACTACAAACCACTGCTCAAGGAAATAAAAGAGGATACAAACAAATGGAAGAACATTCCATGCTCATGGGTAGGAAGAATCAATATTGTGAAAATGGCCATACTGCCCAAGGTAATTTACAGATTCAATGCCATCCCCATCAAGCTACCAATGACTTTCTTCACAGAATTGGAAAAAACTACTTTAAAGTTCATATGGAACCAAGAGAGCCCGCATCACCAAGTCAATCCTAAGCCAGCAGAACAAAGCTGGAGGCATTACGCTACCTGACTTCAAACTATACTACAAGGCTACAGTAATCAAAACAGCATGGTACTTGTACCAAAACAGAGATATAGACCAATGGAACAGAACAGAGCTCTCAGAAATAATGTCGCATATCTACAACCATCTGATCTTTGACAAACCTGACAAAAACAAGAAATGGGGAAAGGATACCCTATTTAATAAATGGTGCTGGGAAAACTGGCTGGCCATATGTAGAAAGCTGAAACTGGATCCCTTCCTTACACCTTAGACAAAAATTAACTCAAGATGGATTAAAGACTTAAATGTTAGACCTAAAACCATCAAAACCCTAGAATAAAACCTAGGCATTACCATTCAGGACATAGGCATGGGCAAGGACTTTGTGTCTAAAACACCAAAAGCAGTGGCAACAAAAGCCAAAATTGACAAATGGGATCTAATTAAACTAAAGAGCTTCTGCACAGCAAAAGAAACTACCATCAGAGTGAACAGGCAACCTACAAAATGGGAGAAAATTTTCGCAACCTACTCATCTGACAAAGGGCTAATACCCAGAATCTACAATGAACTCCAACAAATTTACAAGAAAAAAACAAACAACCCCATCAAAAAGTGGGCAAAAGACATGAACAGACACTTCTCAAAAGAAGACATTTATGCAGCCAAAAAACACATGAAAAAATGCTCACCATCACTGGCCATCAGAGAAATGCAAATCAAAACCACAATGAGATGGTAATCTCACACCAGTTAGAATGGCGATCATTAAAAAGTCAGGAAACAACAGGTGCTGGAGAGGATGTGGAGATATAGGAACACTTTTACACTGCTGGTGGGGCTGTAAACTAGTTCAACCATTGTGGAAATCAGTGTGGCGATCCCTCAGGGATCTAGAACTAGAAATACCATTTGACCCAGCCATCCCATTACTGGGTATATACCCAAAGGATTATAAATCAAGCTGCTATAAAGACACATGCACACATATTTTTATTGCGGCATTATTCACAATAGCGAAGACTTGGAACCAACCCAAATGTCCAACAATGATAGACTGGATTAAGAAAATGTAGCACTTATACACCATGGAATACTATGCAGCCATAAAAAATGATGAGTTCATGTCCTTCGTAGGGACATGGATGAAGCTGGAAACCATCATTCTCTGCAAGCTATCGCAAGGACAAAAAAACCAAACACTGCATTTTCTCACTCAGAGGTGGGAATTGAACAATGAGAACACATGGACACAGGAAGGGGAACATCACACACCGGGGACTGTTGTGGGGTGGGGGAAGGGGGGAGGGATAGCATTAGGAGATATACCTAATGCTAAATGACGAGTTAATGGGTGCAGCACACCAACATGGCACATGTATACATATGTAACAAACCTGCACGTTGTGCACATGTACCCTAAAACTTAAAAAATAATAATAATAAAATTTTAAAAAATAAAAAAAGAACGTGAAAATAATAATTTCATTTATACAAGAGTTAGGTTGATTTTCTCACACAAAGCCTAATCAATTTAAATTTCCTTAATTACCTTTAGTAGATTTTATAATAAGTAAGTTCTCACTTTCACAAAAATGATATAATAAGCAGGAATTTATAATTACATCAATTAAAAGCTCAACTGAAACAAAGTATAATATCTGGTTACTTTTAACAAGTATTTCCTCTTATAAACATATTTACTTGTTATAATGCTGATTATGATGAAAATTTAATAATTCTACTTACACTACTTGGAAAAACATTTAAATACCATATCTATGCATGACAAAATACTCAGTCATCAAGTATAGGTTTAATATATACATGGACTTCTTTTATTACAAAGAATATAAACTGGCCATCATTTAATATGCGGAAAAGAATATGTAGGATTTGGGATGCATTAGTATCATTTTCATATTTAACACTTTAAGGCATATCTGAAAAGTCATGCCTGACTATGGGAGCATGTGTATGAAAGAAAATAAAGGGAATATGCCAATTTAAAACTGTCTGGTTGTGTCAACACATTATAAAATATAAAAGACAACTTTTTTGGTATAGTATGTTGTAGAAAGTTTGGAGGTAGACTTTCAAAAAATGAGTATGAGAAAAAGCAATAAAACATTTACAATTTTGGCCATTGTTGGGTGCCTCATGTTTTATTTATATACCGGGGAAAATCTTTTAAATCCTTTCATGCAACATGTTACACAGATGGTAACATGACAAACTGATTTTTGAGTACATAGTCTACCCTAAAACAAGTTAATTGGTTCGCAGAGTGCAGACGTTCTTTATAGTGTCAAAATAATCTCACTTGAGAACTATTAACATTGTGTACTTTTCTATGCATTGAAAACTGTTTTTAATTTTGTCTATTCTGAATAAGCTAGAATTTCTAATTATCAGTTTTTGCTTCTCTGTTTATTTTCACTCTAGCCTGAAACTATAACCCTTTTTAATGGCTTGTGTTCATATCTTGTCTCTTCTATCAACTCTTCCCAAATTCAAGCCACAAATTCAGAATAATGAAACTCTTTTGGTGTCTCTTTCCCAAACAGCATCCACAAAAACTTTCCCAGAGAGCATTTACAAAGATCATTGCCATAACATTATAACAGAAGAAATCCATGAGATTCTCCATATTTATAATGGTATCAGAGTAAATGTGGGATCAGGAAAGCATTCATGTGGAACCTGGCATAGGATATCAGAGCATGGTTGAGTTATAGATGGTTTCCATACAGCAGAAAGACCTAAGGCAGAGTGTTGGATAATGGGCAGGATGCAAAGGGTATTTACACAGGTTTATACTAGCAGCAGCCCAGCAACAGGTGCAGAAGCCAGATTAGGATAAAAAGAACAATCATGTAGGGGAAAGAGAGACAGCAGTAATGAGAGTATAGGGAACATATAAAGCGGAATTAGTCAAAAAGTAAATATATTAAGCATAATGAGTATTGGAGAGGGAGTTTGCAATATGCAAATTGAGAAACCAGAATAAGCTCTGTACTGTTGGATTGGAATTTATAGTATCAGAATAGATTCACTGTAATAGTCCATTCTCATGCTGCTATAAAGAACTACCTGAGACTGGGTAATTTATAAAGTAAAGAGGTTTAATTGGCTCATGGTTCTGCCAGCTGTACTGGTAGCATGGCTGGGGAAGCTTCAGGAAACTTTCAATCATGGTAGAAGGTAAAGGGGAAGCAGGCACATCTTCACATGATGGAGCAGGCGAGAGAGAGAGAAGGGGGGACGTGCTACATGTTTTTAAACAACTTAAACAACCAGATCTCATGAGAATTCACTCACTATCACGAGAACAGCAAGGGGTAAATTTGCCCCCATGGTACAATCACCTTCCATTAGGCACCGCCTCCACCATGGGGGATTACAAGTCAACATGAGCTTTGGGTGGGGACAGAAATCCAAACCATATCACTCATCATTTTCAATATATAATAGATATAGAAATGTAGGTGCAAATGATGGCATGTATGCATACATGTATGAGTGCACATATGAGTATATGTGGATGTGTACATATACATATATACATATGTCTGTCTGTCAACTAAGAGACCTACCAGCACCTAAACAGCAGTAACATTGAACACACATCACCGATATCCTGATTTCTAAATACACTTCTCCACTAAAAGGAACCAGCGATCCTTGGAGAAATGCCTAATTTCTTATCAGATAGGCAAAGAACACAAAAATCTGTTCTGTTGTTTTGTGTCAAAAAGTATAAAGTGTTAAAAGAATGTTGGAGATAAGTCAAAAAAACACAGAAGCTAGCTCAAAGAAACTCCCACTGGCTAAATTGGGGATAATTTGAGCATCAAAATAAATAATGTAAATAATGTATTATAACACATTAAATAAAGTAGAAAACCATGAATTCATGCTTATATAAATAAATAAATTTTTCAAAACTTAAAGAACTAGAATATCTACATGGTCTCACAATATTTAATAAAAATACTTACTAATTACAAAAAGAAAAATTTACAGAGGAGAAAGAGAGCAGATACTGTTTTAATCAAATGGGTTTGGGACAGATTGACATTGTGTGCCACTGAGATAACATATTGTAAACATGGCTCACTACACTTGTTTGATAATCCTGCCAAGGATACGTACCTGAATTTAATCATTAAGAAAATCAGAAAAACACAATTTGAGGGGCGTTCTACCCAATAACTGGCCTGAAATCAAGAATATCAAGACAAAAAAAATCAAGGAGTATCAAAGAAAGACTGATGAACTGTTCTATATTTAAGGAGACTTACATATACAACTGGATGCAAAATGTGACTCTAAACTTTACATATTACCATTCCTTTTACTATCAATGACACCTTTGGAACAACTGGTCAATTCGGAGGTTTAAATGATAGTAAAGCAATCCTGATTCTGAGTACTGAAATATGATTATGAGGAGTGTCTTTGGTGGTAGGAATTACACATGAAAGTATCTGGGGAAGATGGAGTATTATGTTGGCAACTTACTCTCAAATGGTTTATTTTAAAAGTTTTTTATTTTGTACCAGAAATTCTCTGTAAGTTTGAGATTATTTCTAAATGTACTGTTTCTGTGTGTTAACTCTCAAAACGTCATATTTATCTGATGATCCACTTATATAGCACTACCCTATAGCACTATAGTACATATTTAGTGACCAGTCGAGTGTATTTGGAAATAGGTTAAAAATATCTTTCATGTGAATGGAAGAGACACTCTGCTCCCACTATGAGAAGGAGAATATTGTCTGAGTTTACTCTATATTTTTGAGAGCCCCTTCCTTGCCCAGGTTTCAAAATCAAGTTTCAAACTGTTCTATATTTAAGGAGACTTACATATACAACTGGATGCAAAATGTGACTCTAAACTTTAAATATTACCATTCCTTTTACTATCAATGATGCCTTTGGAACAACTGGTCAATTTGGAGGTTTAGACGATGGTAAAGCAATCCTGATTCTGAGTACTGAAATATGATCATGCAGGAGAATGTCTTTGTTGGTAGGAAAATGCCCAGTCTCCCTCCAAAAAGCTGGCTTTTTGTCCAGGACAAATGTATTGTCCTTGCATTTCACTCACGACCTGGACAAATTTATTACAAGGCAACATAGAGCTGCAAAGGGAGCTCAGGAAAAATAAAATCTTTCCTACTGATAGACAAATGCTCTGATGAATTTGATGAATTTTTAAGTGAAATAATAGCAAAATATATAGCAAGGGATACATAACATTCTCTGTTAGAGACACATAGTTTTCTAATAGTGTATAAGCCAAACTCTGTACTTTAAGGTCATTGTTTTTTGTTTTTTTTTTTTTTTGCTTTTTTTATACTTTAAGTTTTAGGGTACATGTGCACAACATGCAGGTTTGTTACATATGTATACATGTGCCATGTTGGTGTGCTGCACCCATTAACTCATCATTTAGCATTAGATATATCTCCTAATGCTATCCCTCCCCCTTCCCCCGACCCCACAACAGTCCCCGGTGTGTGATGTTCCCCTTCCTGTGTCTATGTGTTCTCATTGTTCAATTCCCAACTATGAGTGAGAACATGCGGTGTTCGGTTTTTTGTCCTTGCAATAGTTTGCAGAGAATGATGGTTTCCAGCTTCATCCATGTCCCTAAGCTTCTCTAATGCTATTCTCAAGCCCATCCACATTGCTGCTTATTCTCATTTGTCAGCTGGCTCCTGCCTGTGACTCTCAGGCAGACTCTGGTCCTGTGCTCATTTTGCTGCTACAACTGAAACTACTAAAACTGCTGTCCACCCAGTTTGTGAAGTTACCACCCTGAACTCAAAAGTAGAGATGATTCCCTAAAGATTCCATGACCTTTACAATCTGGTAGCCTCCCACAGCAACACTAGCACATACCTATTTTGCAAAGCAGTCTTCTCCTAAGAGCTTAAGGGTAACAGAAAAGGGGTGTAGAAATTTACTTAAACTGGATGCTAGACCTCACACTTTTAAATGTCTCTCAATAACCTCACCATGGAGCTTGTCACTGCTATATTTTTGCCGGCGGCTCTCATATCCGCTATGGTTTTGTGCCCTCTTTATCTCCCCTTATAATCTCTCTGCAGTTGCTAGCTCACACTGCCAAAACACCTTTAAAATCATGCCTAACTTACTTTTCTTTCAATGGTCTATTTTAAAGTAGACTTTGAGCCATCTATTTTAAGTCTCAAATTTAATTAAGGTTCTGTTAAACATAAGTGCTGTTGACTTAGAATTTCTGCCCTCAGTCATGCAAATCTCATGATAAATCCAACCTTCTCATTTTTTTTAACATTGTCTAAATCAGACTCCTACAGATGGCTCTCTGTCCCGGACCAGCCTAATAGAGAAGTATTACGAAAATGCTGTATATCCCTACCCTCCTCAGAGTTAATAATACAGAATTTGTTTTTTATAATATTTTAAAATATTAAGTAAATTATTTTATTTTAAATATTTTTAAACATATCTCCAAAATTATCTCCAACATCATATTAATAAACTCCTAAAGGTATTTCTATTAAACTTTTAATCAATTAAGAAGACCTACTTTCATAATTATTTAATATATCCTGGATAGGTGCACCCTGAGATGTTATAAAATTTTTCATTTACCAGTGACCAAGGAAACAACCAGTGACTTTCAAATCAGCTGTGATGTTTCTCCCTAAGAATGTTCATGGGGCAATGATAAAGTTAAAATGATCTCCCTGATATTAGTAGTAATGGTGTAGTGACAGACTTCAAATTGTGGCATTTGACTGAGAGAGCCAAGGAAAATTTCATTTAGACAATAGTAGCAGCTTTGGCTTATTAGTCAAAAAGATGGATGTGGCACAGTGATCTCCACCTACAGTTAGTTAATCATGGGGAATGAAATAAGTGGGCACTCCAGCGACCCAGACAGAGAGAGAGAGAGAACCAATCTACTCAACAGAGACCTAACTTAAGCCACTATACTTCACAACCTGTTCATCTTCCAATCGTGACAGAGTCTCCAAAATGAAGAAGTCTAGGTAGCCCTAAGTAAGGTTCTCATTCTAATACAAAAGATATGAACTGAAATCCTTCCAACAATCCTCCTCTGAGTATTTTGGTGGCTGATTTATGGCTAACTAAACACTAAAGAAAAGTGTACACCCAAACATTTTGTGGACCTTTTGAGATATTTGGATCCTGTTTTAGAACTAACACCAAATCTTAAGAACCCAGAATGTTACCCAGGCTGCTCATCAGAATGAAGGACTCCAGAGGATAAGACAGGGAATGGGTTTTGATTTGTCTTCATCTCCTAATAGGTACCATGGAACCTAAAAATCTGTAGTGTATTTCCCACTTCCTAAGTGTATATGTAATTGTGGTATAAGGCTGAAGAAGCTGGTAAACATGCACCGTTGATCCATGACATAGAGTAAGGACTAATAAAGTAGTAAGGGACAAATGGAATTTCATGGAGCTTCTTGCTAAAATATCATATTAAAATGTATACAGAACACAAGAGGAATAGCAGAGAATTAGTGCCACCAGCAAAGATGACAAAGAAATGTGATGGCTTTCTTTGCATTTATCTTATAGTTTAGCCAGTGAAAGGATAGAGCACTTGAGAGCCAGTTTAGCTTATCATAATTTTATCAAATGATGAGTGTAGTAGTTATTAAAACAGATATGATCCTTACTAGAACAAAAACATTCCGTGCATGAGAATATATTATGCATATATTTATTTGAAAATGTTTCTCCTTTCTGCTGAAGATGGAACAAAATCACTTTGTTTTTACCTGATAACAAAAAAATAAGTATTTGCCATCCTGTAAATTCTCTATTTTCACATGGTCCAAAAACAAATTGAGGAGCTGCACTCTTTCATTAATTCTGCCTCTTTTTTTAAATAAGGAAAGATAAATGCATGTAGTTCCCAAACTCTCCAGCAGACTATTTACTTCAACTTATTTAAGTATATTTTAATAGAATATGTTTCCATTCCTGAACTAGTTACCACTAAAAAGGAATAAAAACACTATAATAAGAGTAAACTAAAGATCTACCACTGGTGATAGAAACTTTTCTGACGCGAGGTTTGTCAAGAAGAAAGAAGACAGTGCCTCCCTACGTAGGCAACTGAGAGTATTTACTACAGTACATGTACCCCACAAAACTAAACCCATCCAGGATGCAGATTAGAACAAACTCACTAGACATTAGATTCTGAAAAGCTGAGATCAAAGGCAAGAAAACACCAAATACAAAGAGAAGTAAGAAATGTATAGTAAGAAATGTAACCTCATGACCTGTTTCACAAACAAGGACTATAGTTTGGTTCAAATTTACTTCCTTGATAAATGTTTTAAGACAACTTTAATATTTAATTAAATTGTTTATGTTTTCTCATTCATATTGAAATGTATATTTGTTTACATATTTTATTATTAATTATAGTAGAGATGGTGATAGCTTACCACCAGTGTATAGATTACAAACTATTAAAACAGGATACTCAATTAATTAATATAAGAATGGAAATCGACTAGGAATGTTAGGCTAGGAGCTAAATATAGCAACACATAATATTTTGAATCATGTCTCTTAAGGGATAGAATGACAATAATTTTATAAAGACATGAACTTCTTGCATTATGTTACATGTTTGAAGTTTGATAACTGTATTAACTGAAAGAAAAGAATTTGGACAGTGAAATAGATGAGATGGATTGTTAGAATAATGAGTGGACACATGCTCAAAGCTGGAACATACTGGTCTTATTCACTGGAATTTAATTTTCCAGTAGAAGGAAAAAGAGCCTTAAATTTATTGAAGTAAATATTTCCAAGAGTGGCATTTGACAAGTTTGGCTTGCATTTGAAGTTTTGTCTGTTTTCTGTTTTCTAGTTTCCTGGAATGTTCAGGAGAAACTCATCTTCTCCAGCCTTACCATTGTGTTATGTGCAGACAGAACAAAATAAAATTTATATGACTAAACGTTTATCTTTTGCTTAAATCCAAAGCTAGTTTGTGTAGGTTGTCACAAAAGAAATCTAACTATAAGACATTCAACTGAGGAAGCTGATGCCAATCATCAGAGTGTCAAAAAATTTGAACAAGTGGGTGCTTTAAAAGTGCTGATAAAGAAAGAAGGAGCTGGGCGCCGCGGCTCTATTCTGTAATCCCAGAACTTTGGGAGGTCATGGTGGGGGGATCACGAGGTCAGGCAATCGAGACCATCCTGGCTAACACGGTGAAACCCCTACTCTACTAAAAATACAAAAAAAAATTAGCCAGGCGTGGTGGCACACGCCTGTAGTCCCAGCTACTCTGGAGGCTGAGGCAGGAGAATCACTTGAACCCGGGAGACAGAGGTCGCAGTGAGCCGAGAGCGCGCCACTGCACTCCAGCCTGGGCGACAAGAGTGAGACTCCGTCTCAAAAAACAAAACAAAACAAAAAAGAGAAAGAAGGAGCTATTTCAAAAATCTACAAGCCATATTTTATAAACCTAAGAAATATGGAAATTAGTATTTGTAAAGTTTTTGGGTTTTGTTGTTGTTTTGTCTTTTTATGCAAAATTGGGATAATTAGGAAATGACTTTGAAATGAATTCTTTTTTTCATTCATGTTATTTATTTATTTATTTTGTCTTGGTGTTTTGGTGTTTATTTCTTTTTCTATTTTTTATTTTTTTAATTATACCTTAAGTTCTAGGGTACATGTGCACAACGTGCAGGTTTGTTACATTTACATTAGGTGTATCTCCTAATGCTATCCCTCCCCGCTCCTCCCACCCCATGACAGGCCCCGGTGTGTGGTGTTCCCCACCTTGTGTCCAAGTGTTCTCATTGTTCAATTGCCACCTATGAGTGAGAACATGCGGTGTTTGGTTTTCTGTCCTTGCAATGGTTTGCTTAGTCATTCATGTTATTTTCAGTTCTGACATATCCTGCTTTTTTTCTTAATCCACCTCTTCCCTTTTCTTCCTCTTCTTCTCCCCCACTCAACTAGTAGTTTTGTCCTCACTGAGATCACTAGGATAATAGTTTACCTTCAGAATTTTTAATGATTTTATCACCTATTCTGGTATCATGAAATTGGACAAAGTGATATCTCATTCTCAACTCACAAGAGTAAGAATAACATAGTTCAGTATCAATCCACCACTGAAACATTTTTATAATACTTTATTAGTTCAGCTACTTCAATCAACATAACAATTTAAATCCCATAATAAGGAGTTGAAACTATTTGAAAGCAAATGGAGCAAGCGCCGGGTGCTAGTAAACAATGTTTAATTTAGTGATTTTTAACGTAATTTGTGAAGTTTAAATCAGTACTTATCATTTGCAACTATCTGAGTCGGAGAATCTTAGTGCCCTGGTAATAGAAAATAGTATTCTAAGTACCCTCACAGAAGTTCCTTATCAGTACGCCAAATGTTAAAAGAAATAAATGTTAGGTAAACACTAACATCACATCAAATTTAAAGACAAAGTGAAGTACATGATGCTACAGATCAATCAGTATATGTGTATGTATGAAAAGTTATAACCAGGGAAAATAAAACAATGCAATACAAGTACGTTGAGCATTTAAGAAGCCTAATATAATCTTCAGCCTCTCAAGATCATATCATTATATTAAAAGCTTTTTCGATGTGGATTTTTGTATAAAGTTTTAAAGTCCCCTCTAAATAAAAACTTTTGATGTATAGGATGCACAATGTGAACTTCAAACTCTCTTGGATGTAGCAATGTTTCAAAAGCAATCTACACATAATTTAAAAATGAAACACTTTGTTAATGAGAGTCAACAAAATGTTGATATGACATTGGGTTGTTCTGATGAAATCTTGATGGCACAAGTAACAAGAAAGTTATAAATTGGGGACTACTTTTTATATGAGGCATATGAACCCAGAAAAAAAATTTATCAAGGAAAATATTTATGGCAATTTAAAAGAAAAAAAGAAATATCTGAGTTTAGCACCTTGGAAATCAGTCTGCCTTGGGTTTTCCTTTTTTTTTTCTGGACTTCTTTGAATATTTGAGGTGATTTAAGCAATGCCATTTATGAGGTTATTCCCCGGAATACTGCAATCTGTTATGGCTACAAAGCAGATACATAATCTAACATATTTAAGACTAAAGCAAATGGATCAAGGCTGCATTCTTATTCAATATTCTACCGCCTTTCCCCAATAGTCCTTAAGTACTCACACTCGGTAGGTGCATCAAAGAATGACAGTCTAAGGTTAATGGGCATTCAATATAAATAGTAAAACCTAAGTCTAAGAAAGGAATCTCCAGACTAATAATAATTTACACCAAAAATGCATTTCCCAAGTGAGTTGAATTTCTATTTTGCTCTCAAATATCATTTTTATGAAATTAAGCATTAAGAGAAATGGCATATTGACGGGCCTAAGGAGGGGTAGATAAATATAACCTTGATTTGTTAAATGTCTTAGCTTCCTTCTTTATCTCTTAGATAAGAATAATTATCATCACATCTCTTCCCCTAATAAAATTTAATCTACAAATATGCATTCCATTGTACATTTATCAAAGGAGACTTGGCTAGCTAAACAAAAACAGAAAAAATAGACCTAAAGATCCATATTCTAGGTTTTCAAGATGTCAAGTATATGAACAAAACTGGAAGATATATTTTATTTATTAGGTTTGGTTTTTGTCTTTGATGATATTTTCTAGATTTAGGGATGGTAATTGTCTGTCTAAAGTATTAGTTAAATCACTTGCAGGGCTGGGCACGGTGGTTCACGCCTGTAATCCCAGCACTTTGGAAGCCTGAGGTGGTCGGATCACGAGGTCAGGAGTTCGAGACCAGCCTGACCAAAATGGTGAAACCCCATCTCTACTAAAAACAGAAAGATTAGCTGGGCGTGGTGGCATATGCCTGTAATCTCAGCTACTCAGGAGGCTGAGGCAGGAGAATCACTTGAATCCAAGAGGCGGAGGTTGCAGTGAGCCAAGATCACACCACTGTACTCCAGCCTGGGCAACAAGAGTGAGACTCCGTCTAAAAAAAAAAAAAAAAAAAAAAAATCACTTGAAAAATAGTAACTCTGACATGACTTTTTCTGGAACCTGGCTTCCCTTGATACTTATCAAAGCTGTGGGGCAGTCTCTTAACTACCCTTTTCTCAACTGATATTTAAAGTTTGGGGCTAATCACATTTTTAAATATCTTATACCCAAACTAATCTACACAGATACACACCAACAAACACATATGCATGTATACATGCACATGCACATATACAATCCCACCGTTCATAAAGGCTACTGTAAGGTATGCATGCATACATATATATATATACACACACAATTCAACTATTCATAAAGGCTACTGTAAAATCTTGTGATATCTGTAACTGAGATTTTCAAGCTGACTTCATTTCAATATAAAGCTTTCACTAATTACATATTCATAACCAATAATTGATATTATCCAGAAGATAGAGAGCATGAGCTGAAAACATTATGAAATCATAAGAATTTTCATTATATTAGAGCAAAACAGGGATGACTGTCATTCACAGAGCATTAAATAAAATGTCTTGATTTAAACCAAATCAAGGCAATTTGGCCATATGTCTTCTTCTTTGGCGCCTTTCATTCAACAAGGAGCTTTATTCTACTTAATGCTTTTAATGGAAAAGGTTATTTTTCCATTCTATTTCCTTTTCATCAGATTCACATGCTCTCACCTCTCTGGCATGTCATCAAAACCAAAACACAATACTAGCATTTATACCAAATATCATTTGCATATAAACCAGTTGGGACACACAGTCTCCAAGTTAATCATTGTATAAAGTATGTTCTGTATCTAAATTTCACCTAGGCATGCAAAGAGAAATAGTAAAATATTATACCTCCCCATTTCACCCAACATATTATCACATGAAGAGGCAGAAAGAAAGTGACAAATACATTACTATTTGTAGAAACATAACAAGTTTTCATAAATATCCAGAACTTTCCAATTTAACATTGCCTTGGGAAAAAGTAAGTACTTCATGTGTAACATTCGTTATGGGAAATTATTCATGCTGTGGAATAGAAGAGTTAAGGAGTTTTCTTTTAAAAAAATAAATAAATAAACTTGGCTGGGCGTGGTGGCTCACGCCTGTAATCCCAGCACTTTGGGAGGCCGAGGCAGGCGGATCATCTGAGGTCAGGAGTTCGAGACCAGCCTGGCCAACACGGTGAAACCCTGCCTCTACTAAAATTACAAAAATTAGCAGGGCATGGTGGCTCACGCCTGAATCCCAGCTACTCGGGAGGCTGAGACAGGAGAATCACTTGAACCCAGGAGGGGGAGGTTGCAGTAAGCTGAGATCACACCACTGCACTCCAGCCTAGGTGACAGAGCAAGACTCCGTCTCAATAAATTAATTAATTAATTAATTAATTTGAACTTTAAATGCCTACATCTAGAAAATCAGGCAGTAAAAAATAATTGATGCAGGAAACAGAAAAACAAAAGCAGATTTAGAGTAAAACTTTTTTCTTCCATAAAACTTTTTTCATGGCATCTTTAACATCCTTATTTCTTAAAGAGTAGATTAAAGGATTTAACATAGGTGTGAACAAAATGTAACATACTGAAGCCACTTTACGAAGTTCAGGGTTATTTGGAGGTGTGAGATACACAAAAGAGACAGTTCCATAGAGCAAACTTACAACCCCCAGGTGGGAGCTGCAAGTGGAGAAGGCTTTCTTTCTTCCTTCACTGGAGTGGATCTTTAAAACTGTGGACACAATGTACATATAAGATACAACAATAACAACTATTGTGGGCAAAATAATGAAGACAGCCAAACTAAATGACACCATCTTATTCATGAAGATATTGGAACAGGAGATCTTTTCAATCGGGTTTGAGTCACAGTAGAAGTGATCAATGACTCGGGAGGCACAGAAAGACATGGAGAATGTGACACTGATTTGAAGGATGGAACTGACCCAGCCACAGAGGTAGGAACCAGCCACCAGTTGGATACAGACACTTCTTGACATGCGAACAGAGTAGAGGAGTGGGTTGCAGATGGCAATGAAGCGGTCATAGGCCATGGCTGCCAGAACAAAGGCCTCTGTTACCATGAAAAGTGCATAAAGGAACAGCTGTGCCACACAACCTGCAAAGGATATGGTCTTTTTCTGAGATAGGATGTTGACCATGGCTTTGGGTACAATAACAGTAGAATAGGAGAGATCAATGATGGAGAGATTGCCTAGGAAGAAATACATTGGTGCATTCAGCCGGGGATCAGTCACAATGATGCCAATCATACTAAGGTTTCCCAGAAGAATCATCCCATAAATAATCAGGAATAGTAGGAAAAGGAGACTGTGGAGCTCTGGACGAACTCTGATGCCTACAAGAATGAAGTCAGTCACTTCTGAATGGTTGTCTCCTCCCTTGTCACCCATGGCAAATTTCTGCTTCAAGATATAAGAGAAAGTCAGCAAATAAATGTTTCTCTACTATAACAAAAACACTTAACATTAAAGGAGACTTTATAGTTGGCATATGCCTTCATTATCCCATTAAGTTTACACACATGAGCAAATGAAAGACGAGAGATATTTTGACTTGCCTAAGGTAACACAACTGGCTAACAATGGAGTTTGGACCCAAGATACAGTATTTTGTATCCAGACTAGTAATAATTTCAACACAATGTAGTTTGATACTTTTTTATACCTCTCTACCTTGTTACATGAGACGGCTTATGAGATGTCACTTGTGATTGAGGTGTTGATTTCAAAATATTGTCAGCAAATTCCTAATACTAAGAAAAGACTTCCTTAAGTTTTAATCTATCACGTAATATTCACTTTTCCTTTAAAAACACATTGCTTCAAAATAGTAATAAATAAATGAGGGAAAAGAAAGCTAAAAGTACATTCCAAGATAACATGAACTTTCTACCAAAAGAGCTCTTACAACCTCAAGGAAATTATCAGTTAAGTGTCTTACTTAGAGATCTTTTATTTTTTTTTTTTTCTTGAAAAAAATGGGATACATTTGTAGAACATGCAGGTTTATTGCATAGGTATACAGGGATCTTTTAAAATGCAACCAGTCTTCAGCCCCTGGAACTAGTTTAATTTTATTTAAGGACAAAAGTAAAATGTAAACAATGTCTTTATATTTTTTATTCTGTGAAGCTTATTGATCCTGCTTTTTTCTACATAAATCTGTCAAGAAGGTCATGCCATCAAACTTTTCCAGATTTGAGAAAAAAATAGACGTAAATTAAGAAAATTATATTTGCTATACAATTTAATATATTCTTTACACAGTCCATAATTTTTATTGACTGTGTAAAAGAATGTATTAGATTATATAGCAAATTTTTTGAACTCAAGCTGATGGTTAAGAGCTTAATAGTTTAAGAATAAATAGTATTAATTTCTTAAATGCATCCAAATTAACCTACTTGAATTTGGGTGACCTATTAAGCAACCAAAACAACTTTGGTTAATTTGAAATATTTCTGTTTTTTATTTTTATGTAAAACAACACACTCATTGTCTATTAAGTTGTCTAGCAATTAAAGATGATCCTACCACATCTTTTCTTCTTTGGTGGCATTTAAGCCAAGTATCATTCATCCTTCCAAGGAGTGGTATGGATAATAAAAGTGACCAAATGATCCAGAAAATATCTTTGCCAAAATTGAAATAAATGCTATGCTAGCAATCATAATTACAGAGCATGCAGTTCCTCTTTAACTCTTTATCCTCCCTCAACTGTAAGAGGTTTAAGAGGTTTAAGAGGTTTACTTTTTTTCATTTTCCTATGTTCTACAAAAGTCTCTCAGACCCCAGAGCCTTCATGACCTTCCTTACATCTTTCATTTGTTACCTCTCTCAATAACTTCATCCAAAAAAGACTAAAATTAATTCAAATACATTCAAATCAACAGAAAAAAATGATTGAACATAATAACATTAGTATTCTCTGTCTCCACTGTCCTCACACCAACTGCTCCACCATATATTTGAAACCTATTCAAATAAATGTATAGTCATTTGGTTTTATTGGGGGAGATAAATTAAACTTACAGCTTAACATGCATGAGGATGACTAAATTTTATTCTGGGAATAGAATGAAGCTTTTTAGGCATGAAGCTGAATAGAACAGTTTCAAACATCAGCCATCATTTGTTGGTTTGGAATAGGAAAAGGAGGTCAGTTATAGAGAATAGGAATGATTTTTAAGACATGCTAAAATCATTTCACACATATCTCTCCCTTCTGCAATAAGTCACAAGCTTGTGACAATTAGTTTGATTGTGGTGATCATTTCACAATGTGTAGATATTAAAATATCAAGTCTTGTACCTTAAGTATATATAATTTTTATATCAATGATATGTCAACTCTTAAAAAAAATCATAAGCTTAACAGGCCTTGTTGTTTAATCTTATTTTTTTTATTATTATACTTCAAGTTTTAGGGTACATGTGCACAATGTGCAGGTTAGTTACATATATATACATGTGCCATGCTGGTGTGCTGCAAAAGGAAGAAGTAGAGGAGGAGGAAGAGGGAGAAGGGCAGTAGAAAGAGAAGGAAAAACTCAAATTCTTATATGAAATCAAACGCTACTTTTTGACCCTTTTTGAAAGTGACATATTAGTTTTTCAAGAATTAATCCATTTCCATCTGTCTGATTATCAACTAATGTGTTGAGTCAATATTTTAAGGATCTATTCTGTGTCAAGTATTGTGTTTGGCACTAAAAATGAAGACAAAAAAGAATTAAATGTAATTCCAACTTAAAACATGGTATGATACATGATATGAGATGTTTATTATAGTATAATAACTACCTTTAATTCATTACTAAATGACCAATAGTAAATAAATAAGCTCACTGCTAACTTTTTAAAGAACACATTTTTTAAAAATTCTAAAGATGATAAAACCTTTAGGTAAGAAGTTCTTGGAGCACAGGAACTTTAGTATAGACAGGCTTTTGAGAGCAAGCTGACTTTAGAATAATTACAGGATTATAATTATGAATTTGCATGTAAATTTATAGAATATTTACCATAAAAATATTTATCTCCATTAATAAAGAATTTTAAATAAAGAGCTAATTTTGGTATGAAATAATTGGAATAGAGATAATGGAGAATCTTTATGATTGTGAGGTTTTCCAAGCAGTGAAACAAGAGAAATTATAGAATACACATCACTAGGACTAGATTTTAAATATCAATTATCATGTTCCCAGTCTGATTTAGCCATGATCTTTCTTCAAGCAATAAAATAGGAATATTGAAGTTTATTCTCATGTTGATAATTTTTAATTTATGGCTTAGCACATTTGGAAACTCAAGAAAAAATGTATTTAAGCATACTGAAAATGTTCTGGCTGTCTTATTATATGATTAAAATAAATATGATTTGTTGTTTTATAATTATTCTTACCTGAACTTATGTGTCTTTTGTCTTGTAAACTTTTTCACATGAAACTACAGAGTTCCAAATTCTTTTTACTTCCTTCTATAAAAAAGATATTTTGAAAAATAAAAACTATCAATGACAACATCAAAATTAAATATCTCAAATAATGTTTAATCCCCAGCAAAATAACAACCCTCATAGACATGGCACGACCATGTTCTTAGTTTTGCCTGGCTCCGTAATTTCCCATTACCTATTATTAAAGTTTGTTCTTTCTTTAATATAATTTTGTTTGAAAACCTGTTATAGTTGTCTTCCTGCACGCAGTATGAAGATGATGGACTAGGAATCTCTGTAGTTTTCTCAGAGAATAATGGGTATTTCCCTACCAAAATTGAATAAATGCTAATTGAATCTATGAAATCAAACTACATGAAAATCTCTTGCCTCCCTGCTGTCACATTTCACAGGCCTTAGAATGGACATGGGAGCAAAATGGAAATTTAAGGTAGACAAAACTCCCTGGTCCCTGATGACCTACAAAGACAGCAGCAGCTAGAATCCATGGTCGTCTTAGTTTTTTTCCAATCTCATGAAACTGTTTCAGAGAATTGCAGCATAACATTTTTCAGAATTTTGGAGGAAGAAGTTCCTCTGAGAGAAGGCTGAAAAATAAGTCAATTATAATTTCATAACAAGCTTAAACTCTAGAGCCATCCCATGAGGACATATGAGGAGCAAACACTAAGTGTGATTTCTTTACTTGTTGAATACTCTTGGGGTAATCACCAAGTTATTTTGGACAAGACTCCTTATTATAAAGTTTTTTCTTTATATTAAGAGAAAGTTTGCTTCTCTATAAATTCCAACCACCTGAATGTCAGAGTCTCTACCCATTACTCTGCTTTCTGAAGGTCCACTGAATACTTCTATCTTCTGACATGCTTTCTAAATTTTAAAAGACAAATACATTAATGCCCCATAGTCTACATTTCTGGATTCAGCATCCTTAATTTGTTAGGATATTTTGTTTTATTTTGGTCTTATGTAAATTGCTACTGAGTTTGGTGTTCCATATTCTTGCTCTGTGACTTCTCTTAGATTGTCTTTTCTCTAACTACACTTTTTCAATATTTTATATCAACCATTTTTTATCTTTTAGGTTGCTGCTTTCATACTATATTTCGATGTTATAAAAACCAATATCATATATTTGTGTGCCCTTCATGTCTTATTAGTGAGTGCTGCATGTTATTGGACATAAGGAAGTTTTAGTTTATTGCTTTTAAGTTTTTATTGATATAACTTTTTTTTTTTTTTTTTTTTGAGACAGTCTTGCTGTGTCACCCAGGCTGGAGTGCCATGGCACAATCTCGGCTCACTGCAACCTCCACCTCCGGGATTCAAGCATTTCTCCTGCCTCAGCCTCCTGAGTAGCTGGGATTGCAGGAGTGCGCCACCAGGCCTGGCTAATTTATGCAATTTTTAGTAAAGACGGGGTGTCACCATGTTGGACAGGCTGGTCTCAAACTCCTGACCTCGTGATCCACCCGCCTCAGCCTCCCAAAGTGCTGGGATTACAGGCGTGAGCCACTGCACCTGGCCTTGATATCACTTTTAAACAGAAATAATTCAAGGTTGTTTGATAAAGCCTGCTTCCAGGTTAATGAAGATCAATTAATCAGCTTAAGAAGTGTACACTTTTTGGACCACTATAAATCTAGCCTTTTATTTACAAAGACTATAAAATATTTTATCCGATAAAGATACATTATATGATAATCTTCTGAATGACAATTTCCTTAATCAGAAAAAGAATCACTTTTCCTGATTCTTCAGGAACCTAATAATTCTGTAAAACCTAAGATATCGTATCAAATTATCAGATATATTCCAAGCATTGTGATATGTATACATAACTACAAACTTAATATATAAAATAAACTTTCATCATTTTGTCTGTGGATATACGGAATTGTCATCTCAGAAACTGTTCACATGTGTGAGCTATGATTATTCTAATTTACAAAACCAAGGATCCAGAAACTCGCTTCAAATGCAAGCTCTTTACAATCTGACTTCACAACATGTATCCCCAGCTTTAAGTCCCACCTTCCTTCTCCTGCTTATAATCACCCTCAGTTTACTACTCCCATTTCCAGAATAGACAGGGGGTTCCTGGCTCCCTGCTGTTACTCATTCATTCACTTATCAACCTGAATTTCTTTCCTGCCCTTTTATTTTCACTTCTATACTAAAATAACTTATTGATAGCATCAACACAACCTCTAAACACTTGGTGTATTCATTTACCATCACAACTTAAAATATTGCCTTTAATAAGAATTTGGCATGTATAGTTTAAAACCAGGTGCCTATTTGGAAGTCCTATTAGCATATCAAACAACTTAGGCCAACCCTCCTCTCAATCCTGGCTTGGTGGCATAGCTGCAAATATGAAAGACAGGAGGGAACATAGAGAACATTGCTTCCTCAAAAGTAATAGATTTTCGTCAGCTTGTGACATCTTATTTACACAATGGCTGTTGAGAAAATCATTTTTAAAACTTTAGGTGGTGTAGTGTAAAATCAAGAAAGTATCTGTTCAGTACTTGATTGAAATAACATCTCACATTAAGTGTTCTTAACACACACACACACACACAACAAACAGAAGAAAAAGAAAAGAAAGGAAACTGCAACTATGAATAAAAAAGGTAGTACAAGAAAAAGAAAATGATTTCCCACCCAGGAAATCTATGGTCATTTTAGTGTTATGTTATTAAGAAAGTCAGCTGGACTTCTTTATCCCTTCAGATTGAATTAGGATCCTAATGTTTCTTTTGTTTTGTATCTTTGTTTTCAATACAATAGAATATCACATTGTATAACATACATATTAAAAGACAGATTAAACACTACTTTTTTTGAAACAGGAAATATCAGAAGTAAGACAAATAAACCAGTACAAAAAGTGGAAGTGTGTTACTCTTACATGCTTACTCCACCAACCATCAAACACACGATGTAGCTCTCTGTTTTCTCCATTTCATCCAACACACACACACACACACACGCACACACACAGCAATAGCTAATGTGATGACTTTTAATAGGTTTCTATACTAGTTACCACACTTCTTTAAGTGATAATACAATATTTTCTACTTTCTAGGATAATATTTTTAGCCTAGTACCTCAACATAACTAACTAGTACCTCAAAATAACCCTCAGATTCATCCATTTTTGTTTATTTTCACTGCTACAGGAATAATCCAGACTTAGCATCACCTTGACTTCACTTAATGTGTGGTTTTTTTTTTTAAATAATACCCTGATTTTCTTGTTCTTCTCAACATTTGTTATTTTTAGTTTCTAGATTTGTCTTTTTAAAACACTATTTTACGGCTGCATAGTATTCCATGGTGTATATGTGCCACATTTTCTTTATCCAGTCTAGCATTGATAGACATTTTGGTTGGTTCCAAGTCTTTGCTATTGTAAATAGTGCTGCAATAAACATATGTGTGCATGTGTCTTTATAGTAGAATGATTTGTAATCCTTTGGGTATATACCCAGTAATGTGATTGCTGGGTCAAATGGTATTTCTGGTTCTAGATCCTTGAGGAATCGCCACACTGTCTTCCCCAATGGTTGAACTAATTTACACTTCCACCAACAGTGTAAAAGCGTTCCTATTTCTCCATAGCCTCACCAGTATCTATTGTTTCCTGACTTTTTAATAGTTTCCATTCTGACTGGCGTGAGATGGCATCTCATTGTGGTTGTGATTTCTATTTCTCTGATGATGTGGAGTAGTTTTTCATATGTTTGTTGACCTCATGTATCTCTTCTTTTGAGAAATGTTTGTTCATTCCCTTTACCCATTTTCTAATAGGGTTATTTGTTTTTTGCTTGTTGATTTGTTTAAGTTCTTTAGAGATTCTGGATATTAGATATTGGTCTGATGCATAGTTAGTGAATATTTTCTCCCATTCTGTAGGTGGTCTGTTTACTCTGTTGATAGATATTTTTGTTGTGCAGAAGGTCTTTAGTTTAATTATATCCCACATGTCCATGTTTTATTTTGTTGCAATCACTTTTGAGTACTTAGTCATAAATGCTTTCCCAATGCTGACATCCAGAATGATGTTTTCTAGGCTTTCTTCTAGGATTCTTATAGTTTGAGATTTTACATTTAAAACTTTAATCCATCTTGAGTTAATTTTTGTATATGGTGAAAGGTAGGGGCAAAATTTCATTCCTCAACATGCAGCTAGCCAGCTATCTTAGCACCATTTATTGAATAAGGAGTCTTTTCCCCATTGCTTGTTTTTGTTGACTTTGTCAAAGATCAGATGTCTGTAGGTATGCAGCTTTTTTTCTGCATTCTGTATTCTGTTCCATTGGTTTACATGTCTGTTTTTGTACTAATACCATGCTGTTTTGGTTACTGTAGCCTTATAGTATAGTTTGAAGTCAGGTAATGTGATTCCTCCAGCTTTGTTCTTTTTACTCAGGATTGCTTTGGCTATCCAGGCTCTTTTCTTGTTCCATATAAATTTTAGAATGGTTTTTTCTAGTTCTGTGAAAAATGAGATGAGTAGTCTGATAGGAATAGTGTTGAATGTGTAGATTTCTTTGGGCAGTATGGCTATTTTACCAATATTGATTCTTTCTTTTCATAAGCGTGAAATGTTTTTCTATTTGTGTTTGTTATCTATGATTTCTTTAAGCAGTATTTTTTTGTTCTCTTTGCAGAGATCTTTCACTTCCTTTGTTAGATGTATTCCTAGGTATTTTAGTTTTGTGTGTGGCTACTAAAAATGAGATTGCATTCTGGATTTGGCTCTCAGCTTGAATATTATTGGTGTATAGAAAAGCTACTGATTTTTGTACATCGATTCTGTATCCTGAAACTTTACTGAAGTTGTTTATCAGTTCCAGGAGGCTTTTGGCAGATTCTCTGGGCTTTTCTAGATATAGGATCATATCATCTACGAAGAGATATAGTTTAACTTCTTTTTCTTTTCGGATGTTTGCATGTCTTTTTTCACCTGATTGCTTTGGGTAGCACTTCCAGTACTATGATGAATAGGAGTGATGAGAGTGGACATCCTTGCCTTGTTCCAGTTCTCAAGGAGAATCCTTCCAGTTTTTGCCCATTCAGTATGATGATGGCTGTGGGTTTGTCATAGATGACTCTTATTATTTTGAGGTATGTTCCTTTAATGACTAGTTTCTTGAGGGTTCTTATCTTGAGGGTTCTTATCATGAAGGGATGTTGGATTTTATCAAAAGCTGTGATGTTCATATGATTTTTAGTTTTAATTCAGTGTATGTGGTGAATCACATTTATTGATTTGCACATATTGAACCAAACTTGCATTCCAACAATGAAGCCCACTTGTTCGTGGTGAATTAACTTTTTAATATGCTGTTAAATTCAGTTTTCTAGTAATTTGTTGAGGAATTTTGCATCTATATTCATCAGTGATATTGGCCTATAAGTTTCCATTTTTCACTGTGTTTTTGCCAGATTTTGGTATCAGGGTGATGCTGGCTTCATAGAGTGAGTCAGAGAGGAGTCCCTCCTCTTTGATTTTTTGGAATAGTTTTGGTAGAATTGGTACCAACTCTTCTTTGTACATCTGGTAGAATTTGACTATGACTGTATCTGGTCTGGGGCTTTTTTGGTTAGTAGGTTTTTCATTACTGATTCAATTTTGGAACTCAATATTTGTGTGTTCAGTGTTTCAGTTTCTTCCTGATTCAATCTTGAAAGATTGTGTTTCAGGAATTTATCTATTTCCTCTATATTTTCTAGTTTGTGTGCATAGAGGTGTTCTTAACAGTCTTTGGGGATCTTTTGTATTTCTGGGGCATCAGTTGTAATGTTACCTTTGTTGTTTCTGATTGTGCTTTAAAAATTATCTTTAAATTAGGTAATTTGAACCATGCCTGGAGTAAAAAGCCAATTGAAAGACATAGAAAAGTAATAATATAAAATAATGTAACTAATGTATCAACTAATTAATAGGTGACTATTAAATTTAAAATCTAAATATGCTATATCATTTGCTTTAAGAAAAATAACTATGAGATATATACAGATATATTTAATGTTAACAGCAAATATCTCTGGAAAATAAGCTTACACATATAATTTAGATTTTAGATTTTGAATAGGAGCAGTTTTTATACAAGAAACTACTTATTTGATAGTATAGCAATTAAAAGCATGAATTATTTAAAGAGCTGATGAAAGTGATAGACTTGATCCCTCTGAGGCAGATTCATCCATGATACTCTATACATAAATATAGATCTGTAGATTAAAAGATAGGACTCGTATATGTAGCTAGTTTAATAAATATTTAAGCTGCAAGTATAGAGATAATACAGACCAGATACCAAGGTGGATGTTATATCATAATGTAAAATCCACAGAGATGATGGGTAAACACCTATTTTAAAGTTTATAACACATCACATGCAGCGAGCTCTGCAATAGAAGAGTGGGTGCAAGATTTAGTTTAGTCTTCCTTTGCATAGGAATTCTCTCCCATTTCTTTAACCTTTCATAATTGAAGTGGAGAAATGAAGAAAGAGGATAGGGAAATTCCGATTTGAAGATACTGTTATTATGATATACCGTCATAACTCTCTTGCTAGGAAAAGCTTGAAAATTGACTATTTTACTAATGAGTTTTTGTAGGTTCTTCAAAAACTCTCCCCAATTCCTGAGTCTCTCTCCCCAGTGGTTCCCTTGGTGAGAATAACTACTCAGAATTTCTATTCGTTATTTAGTTTTGCCTCAGCACTTAGAAACCCCACCGTATCACCAATTTCTCTCCACTGATATCTAGCATGTGCTAGGACTGCCTTCGGAATAGAATATTACAATAAAAATCCATTTCCACGTCCTGAAACACTAGCTTCATCTAATATTTATATGCTCTGTGTGTAACACATGAAATCAAGAGTCTCAACTCAATTTAATCTGCATTTTTAAAATAAGAACGATAGCAAATTTCAGAAACTATCTTAGAAATTGATGATTCTTGCATAAATAATGAAATTGAGGTATAAATTAAGAAGTTCTTTGAAACCAATGAGAACAAAGAGATAACGTACCAGAATTTCTGGGAAGCAACTAAAGCAGTGTTAAGAGATAAATTTATAACACTAAATGCCCACATCAGAAAGCTAGAAAGATCTCAAATTGACACCCTAACATCACAACTAAAAGAACTAGAGAAACAAGAGCACACACTTCTACAACCATCTGATCTTCAACAAACCTGACAAAAACAAACAATGGGGAAAGGATTCCTTATTTAATAAATGGTGCTGGGAAAACTGGCTAACCATATGCAGAAAATTGAAACTGGACCACTTCCTTACACCTTATACAAAAATTAACTCAAGATGGATTAAAGACTTAAATGTAAAACTCAAAACTATAAAAACCCTAGAAGAAAATCTAAGCAATACCATTTAGGGCACAGGCACGGGCAAAGACTTCATGACGAAATTGCCAAAAGCAATTGCAACAAAAGCAAAAATTGACAGATGGGATCTAATTAAACTAAGGAGCTTCTGCACAGCAAAAGAAACTATCATCAGAGCAAAGAGGCAACCCATAGAGTGAGAGAAAATTTTTGTAATCTATCCATCTGACAAAAGTCCAATATCCAGAGTCTACAAGGAATTTAAACAAATTTACATTTAAGAAACCCATTAAATGTGGGCAAAGGACATGAACAGACACTTCTCAAAAGAAGACTTTCATGTGGTCAATAAACATGAAAAAAAACTCAACATCACTGATCATTAGAGAAATGCAAATCAAAACTACAATGAGATTCCACCATCTCACTCCAGTCAGAATGGCAATTATAAAATGTCAAGAAACAACAGATGCTGGCAAGGTTGCAGAGAAATAAAATGCTTTTACACTGTTGGTGGGAATGTAAATTAGTTCAACCATTGGAGAAGATGGTGTGGTGATTCCTCAAAGATCTAGAACCTGAAATGCCATTTGAACCAGCAATCCCATTACTGGGTTCATACCCAAAGTAATATAAATCATCCTACTACAAAGATAAATGCATTCACATGTTCATTGCAGCACTACTCACAATAGCAAAGACATGGACTCAACCCAAATGCCCATCATTGATAGACTGGATAAAGAAAATGTGGTACATATTCACCATGGAATATTATGGAGCCATAAAAAAGAACAAGATCATGTCCTTTGCAGGGACATGGATGGAGCTGGAAGACTTTATCCTCAGCGAACTAATGCAGGAACAGAAAACCAAATGCCGCATGTTCTCACTTATAAGTGGGAGCTGAACACTGAAAACATATGGACACAGGGAGGGGAACAACGCATACTGGGGCCTGTCAGGGGATGGGGTTGGGGGAGAGAGAGCATTAGGAGTAATAGCTAATGCATGCAGGCCTTAATACCTAGGTGATGGGTTGACAGATGCAGCAAACCACCATAGCACATGTTTACCTATGTAACTAATCTGCATAGCCTGCACATGTACCCTGGAACTTAAAATAAAAATAAAAATTTTTAAAAAAAGAAATTTATTATTCTTTTTTAATTATGAAGAATAAATCATTTTATTAATTGAATCTAAGGTCTGTTATTCATGCTAAAAATATCCTTTAGATGTAATATTAGAAGAGGTGGCTAAACAATTTTGTCAATTGAGATTGCCCAGGAGCTTCTTCAGTTTTAGAAGTTGGAGAAGATGAGTTAAACCCAATAAAAGTCACTGGTTAGCGATTTATAGACAATGTCAAGTAGTCTATGAATCATTTAGGGGGTTCGAATTGGAACTCTACATATAGAAAAAACATGTCTCCTAGTCTCCCAATCACTAGTGCTCTTAGAACTTCTCTTTCATCATTTAACAATTGCAATTACAACACAAAAACTTTCTTCATTTTCAGTCCTATCCAACAAACCCAGAATCTCCCCACTGGGATTTATTATATTCATACCGTTTCTAAGCAGAAAATAGTTTTCATTAAGATGTAAATTTAATGAATTTCTGAGCAACTTGTTTCTGCTCCATTTAGCATGGTGCCTTGCAGACTTAGTCCAGGTGCTTCCTAATCATCGTAAAAGTGGAAACAAAGAGCCGAAGACCAGTTTTAAGCAAATGTTTTCTGTTAGACTTTTCAACCTGCCAATAACTTTTTCATGTTGTTTTCTTTTTATCAAAGCAATTGGGAAAAAAATAGAATTCCATGATCTTTAGATGAATAGACGTTTATTTTAAATTTAGGAAGACCCTCACCATCTCATTATTTTTATCCCTAACTCAAACATGGATGGAAACATGCTTAAGAACAGCCACGCTGACTGAAAATTTATGAGAATTATACCTAAAACATATATATGTGAACAATTTCAACCAAAAAAGGAACACAGAAGACTAAACATGACACTTAAGGAGAAAATACAGTGACATGTTATAGAAAAAATTAGAAATATCTACAATACAGAGAGCTCTGGAAAACCCTTCAGAAATAAACAGCAGATGATCTTAAAAGAAGAGTGATGTTGCCATTTGATTTCTTAAAGGTTGCACTGAAAGAATTGAGTCAAGAACTTAGAACATAAAATTTTATAACGTAAATGTAAGGATATCATAAAAATATTCTCAGATAAACAAAGCCTAAGAAACTGTACCACAATAAATGTAACTTTTAAGAATTCTTGGAAGAAGCATAAAGCAATAGAATAACATAATGATAAGCTTAAAATCCACCTCCTCCATTTGATAGCTCTGTCATTGATGCCCTCAGGTAAGACATTTAACCTCCTTAAACTTTAATTTCGTCATCTTTAAAGCAGGAACAATGATAGTACATATCCCAGAGGACTATGACGATTAAATAGATTAATGTGGCCAGGCGCGGTGGTTCATGCCTGTAATACCAGCACTTTGGGAGGCCAAGGTGGGTGGATCACCTGAGGTCAGGAGTTCGAGACCAGCCTGGCCAATACGGCGAAACCCCGACTCTACTAAAAATACCAAAATTAGCCAGGCACGGTGGCGTGTTCCTGTAGTCCCAGCTGCTTGGGAGGCTGAGACAGGAGAATTGTTTGAATCCAGGAGGTGGAGGTTGCCGTGAGCTGAGATCACGCCACTGCACTCCAGTCTGGGCGACAGAGCAAGACTCCATCTCAAAAATAAATAAATAAATAAATAAATAAATAAATAAATAAATAAATAAATAAAAATAGATTAATGTATTTCATACTTTTATAAGACTACAGAAACAACAGTAAGCATTCTATTAGTGTTGTCTACTAAAACCTTTTGACATCATATTCAATGGTGAAAAGAAGATAAAGGCATACAGATTGGTCAAGAAGAAGTTTAAATTTCCTTATTCAAAATTACAAAATTTAGCATATAGAAAATCCTAAGGATCTAGCCCCCTTACCACCCTCAAAAAACTGCCAAAACCGAAAGATACATTTAAAAAAATCTTGGGATACAAAATTAATATATAAAAATCAATTTATTACTATATACTAACAACAGAAATTGTAAAATTAAATTTATTTTAATTTTAAAAGTACCATTTATAATATCAAAATAAAGAATTAGGTATAAATTTTATCAAGGATGTTTAATATTTCTACATTTAAAACTACAAAATATTTCTATGAAAAAAATCTAAGTAAATGAAGATATCTTAAGGATTCCAAATTTTAAAAGAATGTGTTCCTTTAGGTGAAAATAACAACATATTGTAGGAAAATAAATCAGAAATTTTCCCAGTAAACTAGTGCATGCAGATAACTCAAACTACCGCAAGGTGGCAGCACATCCCCATGATAGCACCATCAATACTTGGCCTAGTCAGTGGTTAAAAAGTCATGATGGGCTATACTGAGAGGATGTTCCTATTAAATCCTAAGTATTCAATCTAGAAAGAACTAGGATCTTTTGATCAATTGAGCCCACATTTTCCTTCAGAGTCCAGAGAGGAAACTGAATTTCTGAAAATTTAGGCGACTTATCAAAGGTCAAAAATATTTCATGACAGAACCAGGATTAGAACCTTATCTTTTAGTTTCCAGGGCAGACTCCCTCACAGTATTATAAACACTCACTGTGGCCTTTCTCTATCCCAGATCCTCTAGGGACTGTTATTTCTAAGAGAGATGATATGGTGGAACAAAAACATATGTAAACTAAGCAGTGAGCAAAATTTTTGCTTAGGTCCTCCTGATAGAGGCAGGAGGCAGAGAAATTCTAGGCAGACGGGGCGGGTCCCCAGTGAAAACCCACCTTCATGCCAAAGTGACCTGAGACCTACAGCCCAAAGTGAGAACTTCTATTCCTCTTTGCCCACTCTATCCCAATTGGCTCTTTCTGAGTAATGTCTTTTTACCAGTCGAACATGGCTTTTTCCAAAACTACCTACGACCTGCCCAACCCCCATCCTGTGCTTATAAAGACCCCAGACTCAGTCAGTAGAGAAGAGAGGGAGCTTGACTTCACTGAGGCAGCTTGACTTCAGGGAATAGCTGGCTGGACTTCGTGAAAGAGCCAGCCGGACTTTGGGGGAAAGACTACCTGCTTGTCCCATCCCCTGTCCAGCTCCCCTGTCCACTAAGAACCATTTCTATGACTTCATAAAATTCTCCGCCTTCACCATCCTTCAAGGCTAACCTCATTCTTCTTGTTCAGCATCCAAGAGCTCAGAACCCACTGAGTGCAGGTACCCAAAAAAGGCTGCCACATTGGCTCTTTGCCCTTGCCAGCAGAGGGCAGCCACCCCACACAATGAGGCAATGGGCCAACTGAGCTGATAACACACTGCTGTCTGCAGATGGCAGAGCTACGAGAGCACTGCAAACATGCCCTCTGGGGTTTTGGGGTGGCAGGCACCCCCACATGGGTGCCACTGCGGGCTCCACACTGAGCTTACTCCTGCTGGTGCCCAGAGCAGCTGGCTGGATCCCACTCACTTACTCACATGCTCTCTCTCACAAAGGGTTGAGTGTGGTGGGCCAAGTAAACAGGGCACCCCTGTCATGAGTCTGACAAAGGGGCTGAGAAAAATCCTGCATCACTCCAAATCTTTTTCTAGTTCCAGCTCTCCCTGACCTAATGCTCTCCTTTCAGTATCTTCCCATTTCCTAACTCCTTTCCCACAACAAAATAGGAGATATTCTGATACCAAGAGCCTTATTCATATTTTGGCTGAACTTCATTTGTTTACTTTGATGATAAAAGGAATGGATATCTCTCATATTTAAGTAATATTGGGCTATAGAAGTAGATGAACCTTTTACTTGACCTTAAAGTCAGATTCTCATTAAAGCTGAACCCAGTCAGGTAACTAAATATTCTGGTTTTCCTGGGCCTGAGAGGTTTCTCAGTTCTAAAACAGGGAAAGTTCTAAAACAGGTGGGCAACCAGGATGGTTGGTCACCCTAGCTCATTTGTGTGAAACTGGGGTTTGTGGTGTGATGTACAATATGATGGACCAGACAAAACAAAATGCATCTGACCATCCCTTTTTGTATCTCTTGCCATCTCTCACTTCACTTCAGCCCACATATATAGGACTACTAAATGTAAGGCTCTGCTATGGTTTGAATGTTTTTGTCCACTCCAAACTCATGTGTTGGAAACTTAATCATCAATGTAACAGTGTTGGGAGGTGGCACCAAATGGGAGGTGTTTAGGTCATGAGGGGCTCAGTCTTAATGAATGAATTAATGCTGCAATAAAGGAGCTTTTGGAAGTGGGTTCCCCTTCTGCTCTTCTGCCATGTGAGGAACAGTGTTCCTCCCCTCTGGAGGATGCAGCATTCAAGGCACCGTCTTGGAAGCAGACACCAAGCCTGCCAGTGTCTTGACCTTGGACATCCCAGTCTCCAGAACTGTAAGAAATAAATTTCTCTTCTTAATAAATTTCCCCAGAATACACTGTAATGTATTCTGTTACAGCAACAAAAAACTAATCAAGACACACACTCTGCTAGGCCACAGGAATTCAAGGATGAAATATGGTATCTCTACTCTGAGTAGGGTAGCAAATTTTTGCACAAATATGATTCCTGGACAAAATTTTTACTAAATCTGCTTTAGGAAAATTTTCGTATCAACCTGGCTTATTTTATAAATACAGTAAATCAAATATGTATACACCCTTTTGTGCCTATTTCTAACAAAACATAGTCATTTTTTAAAAAACTGTAGATAGCTTGTGAAAATAGCTAACTTCTGCCAACTCCTTACCAATTTTCTGGAATTCTGCTCTCTGTCTGACTCTAATAACTCTTTGAGGGAAAATCTGTTATTGTCCTCAGGCTTCAAACCAGTAAATTGAGGACTAAATAAGAAAAGTATAATTAATCAAGGACAACATCATACAAATAACAGTGGGAAAAGTAGGTTTCAAGCCCAAATCTGTTGACTCTAAAGCCTATGCCCTCACCCACTCCATTGCACCACTTCTCATCTAGAAGGGATCTTGTTCTGTCAAGAACTTTCTGCATTAATGAAAATGTCTTATATCTGCTCTTTCCAGTATAGAGTAGCCCCTAGCCACACATGACCATTAAACATTTGAAATACTGACTTACGTCACTGATTAACTGAATTTTTAACTTTATTTCATTTTAATTAATTTAAATAGTCACATAGGACTAATGGCTACTGTATTGGACAGCACAGGCCTGGGTTTGTATTATGTCATGTGAATGTAACAGAGTAGATCAATGTAGCGTAACGTAAGAAGAATGGACATTAGAATCAGACTGTTCAGCCTGCAGTTCGTGCCCACGCCACTCAACCACTGTGTGAATTAGAGTAACATTTTCTTCTTTAAATCTCTCTGAGACTCAGTTGCCTCATCTATAAAATGAGAATAATTATAATTATACTAGATAGTTGCTGTAAGTTTTAAAGAGATATATATAGTATTTGGCACTAATAATCAATAAACATGTTTCATTTACCCCTTAAAGATCTAAAATGGTTCAGAAGGAAATTGCATGGGCTTTATTTGTCCAATATTTCTTCAAATATTTGACAATCTAAGTCAGAAAATTCTTCTTTATCTCTCTAATTTTGATATAAGTTGGTTTCTTTCATTACATTTTCTCTCTAGAATTGTTGTTGGGATTAAAGTCAGAATGATAAATGTAAAATAGCCCACAGTTATCTCAGTCACCGGCACATAATTAAGCTCAGTAAGTATTTTTCCCCTACAGTCCTTCAGCTAGGACTCAGAAAAATTTGTTTTTGAAAAAAAATCCACAAACATCCTGGATGGGGTGGTCAGGGGGAACTTACCTCTACTTCTTCAAAGTCAAAGGATAACTGAATTCTCACTTTTGGTTCAGGCATGTGCAAGAAACAGGCACTATACCATCATTTCATGGGTGAATCTATATTAGGATGGTTGAAGACAGTATATCTAATGGACGGTGACTGGAGGGTCATGAGAAGAAGCCAGGCTCTAATTTTATTTCGATGCTGACCGGTTCTGTGATAAGTCACTTTCTCATTCAGTACCTCAGATTTCCCAGCTAGGAAGTGGGTAGAATCACCTCAGATCTCCCTCAGAATTCTGTTAGGATGAAGATCCTGAATAACATGAAACTTCTCAGTAGTATAAACTACATTTTCATGTTAACAGTATCTCTTGACCATCTACCATGCCACTATGAATTATATAAATAATATTTTAAAAACACTTTTATGAACTGTAAAGCATTAATCACTAGGTAAAACAGAAAAAATGTCATCTTCATTTTAATAATTTGGAAATGGATTTTCAACAAATTGGTTTGTCCAAGCCATACTCAAGTCCAATATCCTAGACCACACAACCACTAACTTGATCACACTCTTGCAGAGAAAGAGGCTAAAACTTGATCCATGGTGTATTTAAAGAAATTCATAGGCTGGGCCCAGTGGCTCACACCTGTAATCCCAGCACTTTGGGAGGCCAAGGCAGGAGGATCACTTGAAGTCAGGAGTTCAAGACCACCCTGGCCAACATAATGAAACCCCATCTCTAGTAAAAATACAAAACTTAGCCAGGCATGGTGGTACACGCCTGTAATCTCAGCTACTCAGGAGGCTGATGCAAGAGAATCACTTGAACCCGGGAGGTGGAGGTTGCAGGGAGCCGAGATTGCACCACTGCACTCCAGCCTGGACGACAAAGATGCAGTCTAAAAAATTAAAATAAAATAAAATAAAATAAATTGGTAGGTTTAGCCTCTGGTGAAAGCGGTATGATTGGCGCTTCAGAAGAACTTGCTTGAATGAAAAGCGTTACAAGACGCTGGAATCAGCTGACTGGGGACAGGTCTAGGGAGTGTGGGCTGGATGGCTGGGCCTTGATGCTGCTCCTCCCTGTTCTCTCTCCCAGCAGCCTGTGCAGAAGGTGATGGAGGAACAGCCTTTCCAAGCTGCAGTTTTCCTTGTCAGCCACTAGGTGGATACCCAGTGTAATCCTGAGGAGCTAATGTAAATGGCTTAGAGGGTTTAGGATTTCCAGAGTTAATGGCCCCATGGGGAGGGACTAGGCCAGGGCTGCACGCGAGTGAACAGACTCTCAACAGCACGATTAAGCCCTGAGATTTAATCATTTGCTCAGAAGTAGACATGGAAACAAAATCATAGCAGTCCCCCAATCCTGTCCACACCCTGGTCATTCCTGCCACTGCAGGAGCCTTCTTTGGACTTTCAGGGTTCAAATCTCAGCGCCCCTTAGCATCCTTCCAGCCCTGAAACACCAGCATTCTAGAAATCATGATCCAGAGCTCAAGTGTCAGGTTAGGGCCTTAGCCCTGGGTGTGAGAGGTGTTGACCCTTCTCAGAACCTGTTAAATCAGAAAAGAACTCTGTCTGAAGTTACAAATGGAGGCTGACCAGGAAGAGACAGCAGGGACCAAGTAACCTGGGCAGAGGCTTCTGAGGATGGTGAAGAGAGTGAAAAATAAGTCTTTGGCAAGGAAGAAGCTTTTTATTTTGCACTTGTTTCCTTAGTCCAAATTTGCAAAAGCCAGTCTATAAAATAACCCCTGGTATGTATACCCTCCTTGGGTCTTTTCTTCTACCCAGTAGGAAGGTCTGACACACACCCCTCCTGGATGCCCCTCAGTGACTCCTTCCTCAAACTGTTGCTGCTGCAGAGCCATCTGTCACCCTCCCAGCGTCTGCAGCCCTCTCTGGAAAGCTCAGCTCCCAGCAAGCTGAGGCCCAGGTTCAGGGACGGATGCCGCAGTCACAGAGGATCACTGCTAAATGGGGAGGGCACGGAGGAAAAAACAGACTCATTTTAAACTTTACAGAAGTAAAGAACACTCTAGACATTTGTTTACAATTCAAATAAATATGTGTGGGACAGATTCTATGAGTAAGACATTATTTCTAAAGGCTAGCTCCTGACCCCAACAATCATAAATTATGCCCTTACTGATGGAGCAAGAAAGCACTGTATAATCTGTAACACTTTGCCAATCAATCAATACCTGTTAAAATTGTAAATTTTGAAGATGAAAAGGTACTTAAATTCATTATATATACAGTTATAGATATACATATGTGTGTGTATATATATATATGTGAGAGATCATATATTTTTCAGGCATGAGGGTCTGATGGGATGAGAATGAGGATGGGAATAAAAGGAGGCTACCCACTTCTCTAAATGAGGGTCTGAACTGCAGTTTGGAATTCAATTAAAAAAAAAGAAATTTAAGATTAAAAAGTGATAAATAACAGATGAAGTAACAAACTATCATGAAGACTTAAAGGAAGGAGCCAGAACCTATTTAGCTGATTTCAATAAGTCAGGCAAGATTGAAATAGTTCATGGAGGGGAGAAAAGGGGGCTTGAAAAAAATAAGAATCTCAATCAAAGGGATACATAAGAGCGAAAACACTGTAACTAAGAAAACTCAAAAGCCAAGTCTGCATTAAATGGGGAAAAAATATGGTCTGGTTTGGCAAGTGTATAAAGTACATTATTAGGAAGTATTTGAATAAGTGATCGGAGTGGTAGATTAAGACTGTTGTGTGGAGGCTTTGAATGTCAGACTATTCTCAATATTACTACTTACTTCAATAAGAAATTAGGAAGGTCTTATAATTTCTTTTAAAAAGTGTTCCAAAAGATGCTGTCAAAGATTAAGCACCAGGAAAGCCAGAGAAAGGGACATGGTTATTCTGTGTCTAAGTTTCTCAAATCCAATCAAAGAAACAAAATCTCAGCTGCCTATATCTGTCCATTCGGTCATCCTCTGATCCAACTGCCAACCCCACCATCCAACCATATCGCCCCTTGGGGAGAACACCTAGTCCCTGAGCTGATCGCAGCCTTGAATTTGCACCAATTTCTCTGATTAGCAGGAATATTCCTAATTCTATATTATAAAAATTTTTCCTCATAAATACATCAAGTTTGGATTTTTAAAAGAATATGGTTATACAGTAAATCCTGTTTGCTTTCATTGACAAAAGACAGGATAGACAGGTGAGTAGTAAGGGCTATGGACAAGGTATATCTAGCAAAATTTTAAAAATGCAACAAGATGTCAAGGAAACAAAGTGAAAAACAAAAACAAAATAAAATAAATTATGTATGTATATATCAAATTGCAAAGCAATTCTAGTGAAGTTTGAAAGTAATGTGGGAGATTCAAAGTAAGTAATCAGATGAAGTATAAAACCAATTGTCAAATCTGCAGATATTTTATCTGCATGCCAAACATTCTGCCTCTTTGAACATCACTGAGTAACTAATCAGTTTTTTCAAAAATCCATTCAGTTACATCCAGCAGAATAAAGATAAACACATGACCTACAAATTTGCGTGATGCTGTGTTCACTTGTGGCATTTGGGGGGTAATAGTAAAATGAATGAGGTGTCTACTCACGCCACCTTTATGCTGATGTCCTAACATGCTAATATTTAGGATAGCTAGCTATGAGGCTGCCCTCTCTCAGTTCCCATAGCCCCAGAAATACGAGATTCTTCCAAAACAGAATTGTCTGTGGCATAGGCAAGTAATTCTATTGTTACTTTCTTACCCTTTCCACCCCAAACCCCTGCCTATACCTCCAGGTCTCTCTTCTATTTTTCTGTCTCAGTCTCTCTCTGGCATATGTGAAGGGCTAGAAACTGCCCTCCCCAATCTCTGTCCACACTGGAATAAAATGAACACAAGAGAGCAGAGCTATTCCCCCAGGGCTCCACATGGCTGATTTCCATAGGAAACAATCAACTTGACTCTGGTCTGATTGTTCGGGTGTAGAGGCTGGATGAGAGGGAGGTGGAGGTAGCCCTGAGAAGGGCAGCTCTGCCCACGGCTCTAATGAGAGTCAGGACTGAGACTGGGATCATGACAGATGGGGTATGAATACCAGACCGGCACCTTGAAAAAGTTTCTCATGGGCCTGCAGAGGGATAGGAGCGGAGACCAGATCTGGGGCCATCCCAGCTTCTGACCCACCCTCCACTTATCAAAGAGGCAATGAGCAATCTATAGCTCCCTAGACAAGTTTTGGTGAAAATATGCCACCCTAAGAAGACAACAAACTTTCCTCCAGGAAACAATGGTTTGTTAAGGGCAACTTCACCAAAATATACCATTCCCATAGCCAGTATACAGCCACTGACATTGAATCTTGTCACTTCTCTGTGTAGAAATGCCACAATGTCTCCCCATGGTCAGCAGGGCCAAATCCATACACCTGAGGTTGATTCTAGTCTGTCATAGTTTACCCAATCTCATCCTTAACCAGACTTCTATACACACACACACACACACACACACACACACACACACACAATGACCACCAATCTATGTCCCTTAGAATATTCCCTCTTCCCAGGACACCCCAATTACTTTCGTGTTTGTGTTTTCCCTGCCATTCCCACTGCTTGGATTACTTCTCTCTGTTTTCACTATTTTAGGTATAGCTTAAACGTCTTTATAACTTTGACTTCTCTCTGTACAAACCTCCTTTCTCTGTGTCATGTGGTACTGAGTGAATACTTATACATTAGCAAATATCACGTTTTCTGTAGCTATGTAATACTCTGTCTTTGTAAGGGACATAAACCTCCTTGAAGGATTCAGCAAGGCCTTATGTTTTTATTCTAAGACTAGACTCTGGTGACAGTTTTTAAAAATGCCTATGGAATTGAATTGTTTTATTCTGGCCATTTCTCAAGCTTATAGATATCTTTGGAGCATAGGTTATGCTGCGCTGTGTTCTTCCTTTAAATTCCCCTGCTGTCATGCCAGGTCCACGAAGTATAAAGCAGCTTATACAGTGGGTGGTTAATAAACATATTTGCCTACAGATTACCACTTTGTTGGTGACTTCTGCATGCCAGCCATTTGACATATACAGTATAAAATCTTCATTCTCAAAACCACGCTGGGAGGGTCAAGCCTTCTCACAGTTACAGATAATGAAATCTGAATGCTCGGTTGTGGAGCTTGCTAACTGCCACACAGTCGTGAGTATTAGAAGTGTTAACTGGAACCCTGGCTTAACTCTGATGCTTTTTCCACGGTCCCTTGTGTTCTCACTAAGGTCATAGAAATATTAAGAAATCTATTCTTCAGTTTCTGCTATTGTGCTTTTCCTATGTCTCAGAGAAAAGGGCAGGAGATATGAGTCTTTCACAGAAATTTCTGATTCCCTTGAATAACATGTAATGCAAATTTGAGGGAGAAAAAAAATGAGGACAAATTCCATTTGACCCAGCCATCCCATTACTGGGTATATACCCAAAGGACTATAAATCATGCTGCTATAAAGACACATGCACACGTATGTTTATTGCCGCATTATTCACAATAGCAAAGACTTGGAACCAACCCAAATGTCCAACAATGATAGACTGGATTAAGAAAATGTGGCACATATACACCATGGAATACTATGCAGCCATAAAAAATGATGAGTTCACGTCCTTTGTAGGGACATGGATGAAACTGGAAATCATCATTCTCAGTAAACTATCGCAAGAACAAAAAACCAAACACCGCATATTCTCACTCATAGGTGGGAATTGAACAATGAGAACACATGGACACAGGAAGGGGAACATCACACTCTGGGGACTGTTGTGGGGTGGGGGGAGGGGGGAGGGATAGCATTGGGAGATACACCTAATGCTAGATGACAAGTTGGTGGGTGCAGCGCACCAGCATGGCACATGTATACATATGTAACTTACCTGCACATTGCGCACATGTACCATAAAACCTAAAGTATAATAATGATAATAATAATAATAATAAAAGAAAAAATAATAATAATAATAATAAAAAAAAAGAAAATGGAAAGAAAACCTAAAAAAAAAAAAAAAAAAAAAAATGTTCCACTGTCAACCTGAACTCTTTCTCTACAGAAGAGGTAGATAAGTTGTAAGCATTGCAACTTTATGAGTTATTTTAAAAAATAATCAGAGGGAAATTAAATTAGAAAACAATTGTACACAGAGAGGTATAGTGAAAAGAACACTGTTATAAAGGTGAATAGCCGTGGATTACAGCTTTTTCATCTTATACTAGATCCAGGTTCATAAACACCTTGTTAAATATCTTATAACTTCATCTCACACATTTTACTTATAGTTCCTTTCATTGGACTGGATGAATTTATAGTCAGCCTAGATATATCATTGCCTTAAATTCTAGTCTATTATATTCTCATCACCTTCAATATATTTTAATGATTTTGGTAGCAGAAATTAAAAGTAAGCATTAAATAAATATCTTTTGAAGGACTGAAAGCAAAGGTTACAACACTAATGACTGATTCAAGTAAGTTGAGGGTGTTAGAAGGTAAGAGATGTTTTGATGTTTCCTTTGAGAACTTAGGAAGAGCAAAGAAACTGGTTTCAATTAAAAAATAAATATTTGGTATCAGGCATCTAAGAGGAGAGGAGGATAAAGGGAAATTTGGCTGGAAGAACAAAAGCCCAGAAGAAAGAGAAGTATGGATAGAAGGAAAATAAATTCTGTTTCAGAGCTGCTAGATCACCTGTAGATCCAGCATCCCCATCCCCACCCCTGCTTCTCAGGATGGAAGGACTTCACTGTATGAAAAGAAAAAGAAACCCTCTTACTCTTAGAGCTTTTGAAAAACAAAGAAGAATAAAGGAGGTTAGATCCTCATCTGAGCCCTATTTTCTGCAAAGCTGGATGCATTAGATGCTAATCCCTCAGGCCTTAGGGGGCTGCCACACTCAGTCGATGACCCCTAATCCCCTCTTATAGGTCCCCTAGAGTAAGTGATACTGTGCTAACTGCCCGGATGGGACTCTGGCCACATCTGGTCTCAGGACCCTCTGCTCTGCATTGAAATAGAAGGATGGATAAACAATTTGGACTTTCTCGTATTCCCCCTTTGAAGGGTGCAACCTTATTACACAAAGTGTTGAGCTCCTGACTCAATTAGTCTGCTAATGTGATTATATGCTAATCTGGGTTTTATTTTGCATCTGATTTTCATGTTATTTACTTGATTTTAAAATAAGCAGGAGCCCTCCTCTCTGTGGTTCCCACTCCATAACAGAGTGCGTCAATCCTCACTCCCTACGTGATCCAGGTGTTCTTCAATTACAGTTGGATGGGTCCAAAGACATCTATCATCTCAAGAAATTGCCAGAATCAAAAAATTCCATACCATAAGCATTTTTTAAGCTGTCACCAGGATCTAATCTTGGAATTGCTCTTCAATTCAAGTTAAATCAGGGCTGTGTGAAGGCACAAACCTCTCTTTTTTGACATTTTATAAATCCTCAAAATATTATTGGTTCAGTCCCTGACATAAATGCATCCTTTGAAAGAAGAAAAAAATTTTTAGCCATTTTTTTTTTTTTGAGACGGAGTCTCACTCTGTTGCCCAGGCTGGAGTGCAGTGGTGCAATCTCGATTTTAGCCATTTTTTTAAAAATTTCTCCAAAGAAACCTGGGCACATGGTAATGGGCTATGAATGACTATTACAGTTTTTTAAAAATATTTTCTGTTTTTAATAATTTTTATAATAGCAATAAAAAGGCAAATACATACCATTTGCTATGCACAATATATTCACAACAGATCTATAACAAAGATAAAATTATTTTACCCATTTTACAGATAAGGAAACTGAAACACAGAGAACTCTTATATGCCCAAGATTATATTGTTAGTAAGGGGTACAGCTGGAATGAAGGATACCTCGTACCACTTGATTAACAAAAGTTAAAAATTAAAAAAAAGTATATACAAATAATGTTAACACATTGGCATATGGGTGGATGAATACTGAGAAAGTCTTGTCTAAATTTATACAGAATTTCAGGAAAGCCAAATATTGCTGTGGGGCTCCCCACACTGATACTTTAAATTAAAGTATCTCAGGTAAGAACAATTATAGTTGGGTCAAGGAACAGCGGAAGAGCAAATAGCATGGCAAAAGAAGAAGAAAAAAACTTCATTTTTAAAAATTTACTGTTTTTAATTGTCTTGCTCAATGTGCTCTTTGGAAAGGAAAATTAGCCAAAGAAACAAGAAAGAAGGGTAACAATGAAGCAAAAGAGAACAGAGAAAACAATCTCTCTCAAATATGTTTTATCATTCTCAGTAAACCTGTATTTAATGACAATTAAATGCAGGTTAAAGATGGGCTCAGTACAGAGGATGCAGAGAGTAGTAAAAAAAAAATCATTGAAATAAGTTTATAATTGAGTGAAAAGACTAAAAATGAGTAAAATAAGTATGTAAATATCTCTAAAGGAAGGCAGAATATGATAGATCTCATTGAGAGTTACAAAATGCAATGGATGCTCAGGAAAAAAAAAAACCACGATTCTTTAAGAGCCTTCTGAGGGTGCATTCTGAGCAAATATCCTTTCCTTGAACCTTGAAAAATAAGTAAAAACGTGGACTACACTCTGACAGATATAAAGGGCAAATGAGTGCTCAGGAAGCTCTGTGGCAGAATTTGTAGGGGTTCCGACAGAATGAGACTTTTCTCAAAATCCAAAGGACAGGCTACCCATTGCCTCAATCTTTACCGTTTAGGAAGAGAAGGGAGGAGGGCTGAAGTGGAGGATCCAGGAGACTTTGATAGAGAAGGAAAAGTCAGATTCATGGAGGCTCTGGGTATATTTGGGCTCCACCCAGAGAATGAGGGTAAGACAACCTAAGAAAGAAATCATTTCCTCTTACCTTGTCATGAAAAAAAGGCAAAATCTAAAGAGCGAATACTTTTTCTCCTTAAAAGAAAATTATTGATGGGGTACTGTTTTTTCCTCATTGTGTTTGGTAAGGTTTTGCCCAGCCCCTAACGGCAGACCTTGCTAGCACAGATGGGCCTTTCAGCGCTGCCTGAGTTTCTATTCTCTGGCTAGCACCAGACTCCAGCCAACACAAAACTCCCCTCTAATTGTAATTGAATCCACACTTTTATAGTTCATTACCTCTCTGATAGACTAGATTAGATTAGGCTGAAGCTCTGGCCAGCTCAGCCCTCAGCCCAGGTTGGAGCACAGAAAAAGGGGGCAGGCTCAGACAGAAAGAAGACACCTGACAGTGATCTGTCTTTCCTCCTAGCCATTAATCCATTTCTCTCCATGACAACCTCCCCCACTGCCTGCATTCCCTGCCCAACACATCCACCGTTTGGGGATCAAAGGCTGGGACTCTTTGCAAAATTAAAAAATGAAAGAGATGCATAAGCCCTAAAGATCATCTAGCCTTAACCACTTTGATTTATAAATAAGGAAACTAAAGCCCAGATAAGGAAGGAAATTCCCCAAAGACAAACAGCAGAGAATCCTCATGTGATGGCCGTGGAACTACACCACATAGATCTTCTGCAAGAAAACTTACTGCAGAGAGCATAATTGACTGACAAGTCCAGTTTGGCCCCTCTTGGATGTGCCACTGTATATGCAGGGAGGCCACATTACCCCTGTGCTGCTCCCAGCCAATGACTCAGCAGAGCACAGGTCCTATAGCGTGCGGGACTCCTCCAACAGACACTTTTGACTCAGAGCCTCCCCACTGGCATGCCTGAAACTGTCTTAGAACCATGCTGCAGTTTCAGGTCCTTTTTTGCACAATCCTTCTTCCTTCTCCTCTGCTTTTATAGGTATCAGACCAGCATGATGATCTGAAGGCTGTCCCTGGCTACTCATATTCTCTTTCCTTTATCTGTCATAGGCATTTCTTCCCACAAACTTTTCTTGGTTGTCTAATTTATATCTTAGTATCTGTTTCTCAAACATCTTGAATTAATCTACTTGGTCTCTTCCCTTATAGCTGAGGGATCTCTTCTCTCCCCACCCAAACACAATTATGCATTTACTCAGTGGTTCCACCATAAGAAGTCCTCTCTATAGATCTGTATACAAATTATCTTTGCTTCTTTTTTATGTTTTCTTTGAGTAAAATTTTCTAGAAAGTCATGATTATTTTTATTTTGGTTCTCCTTTTCCAAAATCACATGTGAGATAACTTCAAATAAGTCCCCAGACACAACTGGAAGGATGGTAACTTCTAGACTCCTTGAGCCATGGAAACCTTAAGTAATCAAGGGTACTGCCCTTGTCAGGTACTGTTATGGTAGTATTTCAGTCGGCCTGTTTTATCCCTTTAAATGCCATATTAACACACTGGCTTCCAAAGAGCACTGCCCTGATTGTAATTATTGGAAGGATTGGGTCAGAATTTAAAGAAAGGATTATTCCTGCACAAATTCTGATTAAAATGGGCTCCCCCAACCTCAGCTGAAAAGATTAACAATGGCCCAATCTCCTACAGCCAGCAAGTCTTCGCAAATAACTCCCAATCTCTCTACTGTTAGTTTATCTGTCAAGGATTAAACTGAGAGGCTGCTCCCAAAACATGTATTAAAATAACCACAAAGTATAGCCCTCTCATTCCTGGCAGCTGTTGAGCTCAAAGCAAGGGACCTAGAAACTTCTCTTTAATCAAGCATAGAGGGATGGGAGTATGAACTAGGGTAGGGAGGAGAGTAGAGTGGGGGTTGACTAAATTTGAAGGTGCCAGAGCAATGTGAGTTGTTCTTAGTTACTGAGAACAATCAGGAAGGTCAGGAGAGTTCTACCTTCACATTACTTTAATGGAAAACATCCCAACATAGTGGAAAGAACAGGACATACCTGATCAAAAGATCTGAATTCCAAGCCAAACTCAGCCACTTACCACTTATATTCCTAGTTTTCTCAGCTGAAAATGGAAATACCAGTAACCATCTTACTTGTCTCACTCTAAGAAGATATGATTCACGTGTTAGATCTTAGATAACTATAACCTGCTTGTGGGAAAGATCACTGACAGTCTTCAATATCTGTTTTTTCATTTCTTATGTAGAATATAAGGTGAAGCGAGACGTAGGGCCGCTCAGCACCCTCGCAGCTATGTATGCCTAAGTTCAGGCCATTGGTATACAGTACATTACAGCTCATGCTCTTATACAGCAAGCTTGTGCCTCTCCTCTCTCCACCCCTACCCCCAGTCTCTATCCTGCATACCACCTGGAATGTGACTATGAGAGAAGCATCTAGGACAGCCATCTGAAAGATGAATAAAAACCTCATGTTAAGATGGCAAAAAAATAGACAGAAGGATCCTGAGTCTCTGATAACTGTGTAGTTACCCCATCTTTCCTGATCACACTTTCTAGACATTTTATAAGGGAAAAATAACCTGCTGTGTTTATGCAACGACTATTTTGAATTTCTTTGATTCAGTAACCAAATGGATATCCTAATATCCTAACCATTCCACCATTCTATAAATATAAATTATTATTGTCATTATTAATATTATTCTGGTAGCTGCCTAGGAGCAGGGATATCTCAAGGCCCTATAACCTGTGTGGTCCTGAAGAAAAGCTCCAAGTTTTAGCTTCTACATTAAACAGCTTCCATTCAGCAGAGCACTGTTTTCATTTTAATTTAGCTTAATCCAAAGAACAATGTAATAGCATTATTTTGAAGGGGCTCATCATCCCGATTACTTCCCACATTAGATGAGACTGCCAAATCCCTTCACTTCACCTTTCACCACTTAGTCTCCAGAACATCCTTCTGCACAAGTAGTTGCGCTCTGTAATTTCCAGAGTCCCCCAACCCTTTTCTTTTCTTATCTAACTGCATGTGTCTTGCCTCCTTCGTCTGCCCTCCAATAGCAATGAGTCTTCCTACCTTTTCTCTATTTCTTCCTTCTCCAAAACATTTGTTGTCTGTTAAATGAATAACCTCCATCTCAAACTATAGAAAATACCATTTAAATTTACCACCACGGAGGTTCTCACGCACACACACACACACATACACAAAATGCATACCCTAAGGTAGCCATGCCTACTACGAATCTGCTGACATAGCCCAAAACATGCTTCTTTGCAAGCGCTCCTATACCCTTCCCACACAAATATAAGCACATAAGTAATTCTGATGCATGTTAAAATTTAAGCACTACTGAACATTCAGAAAGCCATCCATTTTTCTATTTCTCCGTTTTCCACTATCTAAAGGTAGGATTGCTACTGTGCAATCCTAGAGGGAAATATCACAGTATTGGGACAGGGACAGGTACCCGAGACGAGGAGCATGGAGTGGGAAAGCGGGCATGATTATCAATTTATTTCAAATGTTTTACCTTGTTAGGTCATATCTAATCATCTTTATATTTAAAAAGTCCATGCTGATGTCTAACTTCAGTGCCTCCTGAGGAAGGTTAAATTCACTCATTTGCCATAGCCCTTCCAGCCAACTAAGAACAACAGGTTACTTGTTGTGACTTAAAGGAGCCTAGAGTTGCTTTCAGGCCAAGGGAGGCAATGGAGATGCTAGAGATGCCTTCTGGATGTGCCCTCAGAGGCAGATGCCATTTCCTCTGGAAGTATAGCACATTTGTTGGCAAAGGAAATCTCCCTCCAGGGCAGGCAGGGGAGGACAATAGGACCACGTCACCACCCACCATCTGCCATGAAAACAGACACCAGCTGACAGGGAAGGAAGCTCAAAATCCCGCTCCCACCCCCACACCAACGTCAGCAACCTCACTGCCTGACCTCCTGAGATGGTGGTGGGGGAAGAGAGGTTGGGATTAGCCCATGGGGACTATTGGGATCAAGTTCTGGGTCACCCTGCCCAGACTGCTACAGTTCTTTTATCAGGGCCCCAGAATTATCAAATCTTCACTCTCAACTGTGAGATGAAGAAACAAACCACAGCAGATAAGCAGAGATCAGTATACAAGAACTCAGAAAAGCAATCCTGTTTCTGGGTGGCCAGTCTGCTCTGTCTCTGGATGTCCAAGACCCCAGAGGAGCACAGAGACATGGGAAAGGCAACCTTGGATAACTGACATCAGAAATAATTTAGCACTGTCAAGGCAACAATCAGTGCGTGGAGTGTAATAGAAATAGTAGTCCCAGAGTAAAGGTGGCTTCCTAGAGAGTGCACTTAGAGCTGCTCCTGAGCGAAAAGGCTTGGCTTATCAGTGAATATTTTACGCATTATTGTGTAGTGAAAAGAAGCAGGAGTCCTAGGTTCTGCTGCTATTACTCAGGTATGTCCGAAGGCAAGTCCCTTCCTTGTTCAAGAACTCAGTCTTCCCTTATATGAAATTGCAAGGTTGGATAAGATCTGAAGGAGTCTTCCCTCACTCATGAATGGCAGAGAAAAATGCTCAAGTAGAATCTCTCAGAATGAAGAAAATACACTTGAAGGGTCTGAGACAGAGCCAAAGAGTTCCCAAATCTTAAGGAAATAGAATAATTTCAGCCCCTCCCTGCAGGACAACAGCGTAACACCTTTAATTTACAAAGCAATCTGACCTGATGAGATTAGATCCATTCGACCTATGAAGGAGCTAGACCATTACTGTTAGTCTCATCTGTCCTAAAATATGCTAAGACAGATTAAGTAACAGGGCCAGGCTATAAAGTAACTGAAAAAGGAGCTGTGTCTAGAAGTCAGCAAGACTGACATTCAAAACAGAGCTGCTTCCACTGAGTCATGGGTCATCTGAGACCTTGACCAAGAAGGCCTTAATGTTGTCCTCAGCCAGACTAAGCCTTAAATAGGCTTCTTCTTAGCTCTACATCCATGGCCTCTTTTCTCTTAGACTATTTTCTTTAAAAAACTTATCACTGCAAATTTTGTCTCTGCTCCTTTGAGATATAAATATTTTTAAAATCCTCTAAATCATTCTATTATAAAGACACATGCACACATATGTTCATTGCACCATCATTCACAACAGCAAAGACATGGAATCAATCTAAATGCCCCTCAATGATAGACTAGATAATGAAAATGTGATACATATGTACCATGGAATACTATGCAGTCATAAAAAAGAATGAGATTATGTCCTTTGCAGGGACATGGATGGAGCTGAAGGCCATTAAATTTAGCAAACTAACACAGGAACAGAGTACCAAATACCATGTTCCCACGTATAAGTGGGAGCTAAATGATGAGAACACATGGACATGTAGAGCGGAATGACACACTCTGGGGCCTATCAGAGGGTGGAGGAGGGAGATGATCAGGAAAAACAACTAATGGGTAGTAGGCTTAATACCTAGGTGAGGAAATAATCTGTATAACAAACCCCCAAGACACAAGTTTACCTGTGTAACAAACCTGCACTTGTACCTCTGAATTTAAAATAAGAGTTAAAAAAATTAAAATTAAAATAAAATAAAATCCTCTTGCCAGTTCTACAACCTAGGAATGTCTTTCTCAGGGGCCTGGGAGCCATCCCTTTGAAACGTAGCCATCAAGGAGGATGGTGTTGTTATTTCCCAGTCTCTGTGGGAAGGTAGGAGCCTTACTTCAGTGGACGCCTTGCTTGTTCCAAGTTGCAAAACTCCCTACTTTCTTAAAGATATGAGAAGTTTATGTTTTCCTTTGGATGAAGCCAATTAGCAAGCATACATGATTTATGACCCTCCTAATGTCTTTCAGTGTTTTTCCACTAGCTCACCCAAGAGCTTAAAAACCCTCCCACTCTTTTTTCAGAGGACTCGAGATTAGACTGAATGTGGACTCTCTACCCTATTGCAATAGCCTTGAATAACATCTTCCTTGCCTGCTGAAGTTTATCCAGTGCAACTATTGCTTTGACAACCGGCTCAGTACATTCACTACAGCTAACTTCATTTCTCTTACTTTGAGTTTATAATTTGTTATGCAAATCAATTTATGACAGAAGGTTTTCGTTTATTCAACAAATATTTATTAAGCAACTACTATACATTAGATACTGAGCTAAGTCCTGGCTTGGTTATTTTTCATTAAAATATAGTATGCTTAAAGTGATAGTGGGTATCATTTACGACAGACTCTTCAAAAGTTAAGCCAAAATTTTCTCCTCGTAGTCTACATGGACAATGCCTAAAAGCCCACCTAACCAACCATCTACTGAATTGAGAAATTACGAATTACTTATTTGCACCAGCCTCTGTGTTAGATACAGAGGGATGCAGAGATATGAAAAAATAATGATAAGTAAAGCATATCCCTGCCTTCCAGGTACTCACAACGCAGAAGAGGAAACAAATATAGGCACAGATCACTTTAACTCAAAGAGGGACACTAAATGCTAAACAGGTTACAACAACCTCTTCATTGATATCTGGCAAAATTAACGTCACTCAAAGTGTAGAGGGCTCTGTGTACACAAAGAACTGCTCCAAACTCTGAGCTGCTCACTAACGAGTAGGTGAGTAAGGAGTGTTTACACAGAAAAATAAAAACATTGAACTCAGTCTTGGATAGAGAGACATCGAGTTGTTTGCTTCGCAGAGAATTCGGGGACCAGACTAAAATCTGAAGATGAGCTGGAAGAGTCCTGTGTAGAAAATAGGCACAGGATTTGGGGGTAGGGGGAGGTTGCCCTCCTTTATGAATGAGTTTGTAAATATGACTCTTCTACAGAAACTGTGGAAGCTGGAGTCCCTAGGAAGCACAATGCTGACATCTACTCTGCTACCTGCTAGTTGAGGCTGTAGTCATGATGTTTGAGCTGCAGAGCCTGAGAGCAATAAGGATGCATTCTTCTGTTCTCTTTTTTTTTTGAGACGGAGTCTTGCTCTGTTGCTCAGGCTGGAGTGCAGTCCTGCGATCTCGGCTCACTGCAAACTCCGCCTCCCAGGTTCAGGCCACTCTCCTGCCTCAACCTCCTGAGTAGCTGGGACTACAGGCACCTGCCACCACGCCCGGCTAATTTTTTGTATTTTTTAGTAGAGACGAGGTTTCACCGTGTTAGCCAAGATGGTCTGGATCTCCTGACCTCGTGATCTGCCTGCTTCGGCCTCCCAAAGTGCTGGGATTACAGGCGTGAGCCACTGCGCCTGGCCTGCATTCTTCTGTTCTCATTTCCCTAATCCAGTTTCTTTGGAAGATGCAACTTCCCTCCCCTATTGGGTTTCCAGGTGACTAAGAGGAATTTAATTTTAGGAGACTGTGGGAGGAGTACTTTAAAGCTTCATTTGATTTCTGTGTGTGCAAAAATTCTGTGCATCTATTAAACTTACTTCAAGTGAACAGAAAAGGAGAACAAATATTTATAAATACAAATGTCTTGGATTACTAAATATTATAAGAATAGAAAAAGAAAACAAAATGAAATAAAACACAGAAATAAACCTGGGATCAGGAGAGTCTGAAAGAAGTACCACTGTATAATCTATAATGAAAAAAAGAAAATCTAGACCACAAAGTTCCCCCAAATTATCTCCAAAATTTACATGGATATCCTCGGTTTCTGCCTCCTACATATAAGGGATAGAACAGCATGAGATTTTATAACATGATATCAAAAACCCAGAAATATCAGATTAGTGGAAAAATGACTAAGAATCTAGAAGGAACTGTAGCGTCAGGTGAAGGGTAAAGAGAGCATGAAAGGCATACAAGACTGATAATTTAGTGACATGTAAATAGGAAGATGAATACAAACATAGGGTACACTTCAAATGATCATTCATTTTACAATAGAGGGAAGAAACAAGATGTACATATATGTGCACACACAACTGAGTCCAAGCAGAGTATGCACAGGAGAGAGGAGGAGTAGGCTGATAATCAACAGATACACAATTAACTAGTATCCAGGTGGCTCCACAGTTCTGATGAACATCCTAGGAAGAATCTGGCAATAGTAACAGTAAATATCCAATAAATGAAGTCCCAGACAAGGACTTAATTATTGAGGAACAGAGCAGAAAATCTATATTACCAGGAAAGTAGGTGAAAAGCAGAAGTATTTGAAAACTGAAGACAAGAGATAATTCAGTTGTAAGTATTAAATCAGACTACACAAAGAAAAAAAAGTTGAGCAACTAGATGTTCTCTATGGAAAACACATGTGGAGTCTATGTACCAAACCCGATCCCAGAGACTAAGGAGTGGTGAGCCTGTACCTGGGCATTATATAGGCAAAGATGCTCAGGGTAGAGAGGCAGAGAGTCTCAGAGACCTTCACAGGAATTAGAAGTCAGGTAATTTGGTTCTAAACTCAGCCCTGACTCTGACTGTGTGATGGTTACCCCTTTCATTGTGTCTCTAAGCTGGATAAGTCCCCTTCCAGCTCTGATATAGGATTGCATCAAAAGTTTGTAGGGCTGTTATCAACAAATGGCCTAGGACTGAGATGATTCTCCTGGTCTTGTTCAAATCTCTCTTATCCTTGAACAAACAGCTTTATGAAAAAATAAGTAATATTTTTTCTAAACTCAAGAAAAGATGAGGCCGGGTGTGGTGGCTCATGCCTGTAATCCCAACACTTTGGGAGGCTGAGGCGGGCAGATCACGAGGTCAGGAGATCGAGATCATCCTGGTGAACAAGGTGAAACCCCGTCTCTACTAAAAAATACAAAAAATTAGCCGGGCATGGTGGCGGGCACCTGTAATCCCAGCTACTCGGCAGGCTGAGGCAGGAGAATGACGTGAACCTGGGAGGCGGAGCTTGCAGTGAACCAAGATCATGCCACTGTACTCCAGCCTGGGCGACAGAGCAAGACTCTGAGAAAAAAAAAAAAGAAAGAGAGAGAGACGGAAGGAAGGAAGGAAGGAAGGAAGGAAGGAAGGAAGGAAGGAAGGAAGGAAGGAAGGAAGGAAGGAAGGAAGGAAGGAAGGAAAGAAAGAAAGAAAGAAAGAAAGAAAAAGAAAAAAGGTGAGACACTCAGGGACATGGTGGCAAAGTTTTACTAGCCAGTAGAACTCAGTCAGAGATGGCTGCTGTGGCTAGAACAGAAGTCCCCGATTTTATAGGTCCCACTTCAAAGGATTGACCAGCCTTCTTTGGAAAGTAATGAAGGTACTCCCCAGAGAATCAGAGTAGACTGATTGTAATTTACATAAAAGAAGGAGCTAAGAAACAAAAATGCATTGAGCTAATGTCATTATTAATTATCAGAATAAACTTGGAATAATTACATCCCCTTTCTGGGCCTTAGCTCCATCACATGTAAAATAAAGGTGATTATAATTTGTTTCTAACACTCCAACAGAATCAGGAGAAATTCTCCTTTAACTTGCTCACCATCACTGTAAGTCATAGCAATGGTGTAGCCAACTATCTGTTACACATTAGTTTACTCAATCATCATAGCAGCTTTTGAGGAAGGTACTATTATTATGCCTTTTTTATAAATGAGAAAAATGAGTGCCCGAAATGTTAAATAAGTTGCTGAAGGTCACACAACCAGTAAAGGGTTGGGATTCAAACCCAGGAGTTCTCGGGCCTGAGATCCCATGGCACTGCTCCAAAGTTGATCTCATAGAAATGACCACCCTCTGTGCACCACCTCCCCGCCCCAGTTTGCTGATGTTACTAGGTCGTCTGGCTGAATGCAGTTAATTAGCAAAAAACATTCACACAAACAAGTCTGGGACTGCCTACTTTGACATATGCAGCACAGAGTGAGTCATGGCTTCACAATAACAGCAGTCACACCTGACACCTCCTCTTATGTCCAGTCACTTTTCTATTTTATGTAGTACTTTCTACTTGTCAGAGGACTTAGCTTACCCACTTTTGTTTTTTTTTTTACCCAAGCCCATATTGAGATTACTGAGTTAAATATCCTGGTCAAAGTATAAGAACAAAAGAGACAAAGGCAAATGTGGGAGAGGATGTCTGGCGTATAGGCTCCCATCAGTAACTGTGGTGCATCCCCTGCTACCTCTGCCTTTTCACCCTGCTGCCCACAAGTATGCAAGCTCAGCAGCGCCACCCACAGAAGAGTCCTAGAACATTCAGTGTAGAGCCAGCTCTCCCGCTCATAAGATCTATGACCTTTAATGGATTACTTAAACTTGCTGTTTCTTCACCCCTAAAGTGTTCCCTGATCCTAAACAACTTAAGAAGATATTACATATGTTCCCTCATGGGAAAATTCCAGTTAGGATTGGGAAATAGAGTATGATTTCTTTAAGGATATCATCATACCAAAACTATGAGGCAGTTGCTTGTCCGCAGGATAGAAATGCAGAATGGAAACCTTAGGCAGGGCCAAGGATGCTAGAAACCAAGTCAAGCTGACCATGGAGTCAGAGTGCCCAGATACTCTAACCAGGATTGAGTCAGCAATCCTAAACTAGGTAAACTAGTAAACATTAAGGAAAAATAATTTCTGACAGTGAGGAAGAGAAGAAATTGGCTATTTGTACACATAGGACAAAATGATCCGTCCTCCCTCAAAAAAAGGAACATTGAAACCATCACTACAAATAGAGAAGAAATTTGAAGTGCCATTAAATATCAGACCATCATATATAGTCTACGTCCCTTTTAGTTAAACACACACACACACACACACACACACACCCCTACGTACAAGTTATCTGCAGTGGGCATGGGTTATAAAGAACTTTTTTATATTACACATTTCTCTTTTGAATTATTTAAAATAACATTATATTCTAGTCCTCAGATGGCCACACAGTTGTACAGAAAACTTTAAAACTTGAAATCATTATAGTGCCAATGAAAAAGCAAATAATAAACCTGGACTGATAGTCAAATAAGATTAATGATTCAATAAGGATTATAAACCTACCGTGTATCAGAACCAGGGTTTCACTATAAGGGTACAAATCCCAATTCCACTTCTCCAGGTTTACAGAGAACCAATATGACAAAAGGATCCTTTAAAAAAATCTCAAGTTAAAAAGACATGTATGATGTTTGGAATAAGAATCCTATATTGAAACTTGTACACAAAACAATACTATGGCCATAAATATTGCCCAGTAAAAAGGGGGCTGATTATAAGCCAAGGTTTATGAAAGAAGATAAAAAAGGAAGAGTTAGGTGCTGGTTGGTGAAGATGTAGTTATTCTAACAAGTAGCAGAGAGAAGGCAGAATTCCACTTCTGACTGACCCACTACAGAAAGCAGTCTGGAAAATACAGGAAAATAAATCTTTTGAAGGTGAACTTCGAAGCTCATAAGGAGAAAAGATTATCAGAGAGCACTGAGTTGTGTTAAGTAAACTTAAAGCCTCTCGAAACAGTAGTGCCAAATAAAAATGAAAATCTGATTGGTGATGTGCTTGCTCTTCGTAACATGGGTCCCCAACCCCTGGGCCGTGGGCCAGTCCCCATCCTTGGCCTGTTAGGAACTGGGCCGCGCAGCAGGAGGTGAGCTGTGGACGCTTGAGCTTTATGGCCTCGGCTCCACCTCCCATCAGATCAGCAGCAGCATTAGCTTCTCATAGTACCATGAACCCTATCGTGAACTGCGTATGCGAGGGATCTAGATTGCACGCTCCCTACGAGGAGCTAATGCCTTCCTCAGTACCTTCACCCCCAACTCTCCACCCCGCATGGAAAACTTGTCTTTCACCTTCCACAAAACCGGTCCCTGGTGCCAAAAAGGTTGGGAATCGCTGCTTTATAATATTTAGGGAACTTTTGAGATGAGAAAATGTTACGATGCTTTTCAATAGAAGAAAAATTCTGCAATCTATACATAATGAGCTTGACTTTATTCTGTAACAATGTTGAAAAATGGATGACGCAGCTAAAGGTTCCTGTTTTCTATCTTATTCAGTATGTTTCTCAGTGCAGCTATTGGAAATATCAGATGATTGGGATTTAAGTCCACAATAGTCACTTTTTATTTTATTTGCCCAGACTTCAAAGAAAATAAACACAGCTAGAAGTTTGAGGATTTCTTATTTTTGTAACAGGTCTGCATAATTTAAACAGTGATGGATCAGATTAACACAGTTCATTAAAATTTTTGTGTAGAACAATTCCCAAGTGAGAAAAATATTCTTTAGAAAAAAATGAATAATTTACAATACTTTGTAAACTTTGAGGTCGTTGCAAGCTTTGATTAAACGTTACTCTGGCAGACATTATTGGTTGCCTACCCAGTAGTCATTCCCATTTCCCTTATTCCCAATCACTGGAGGTTGCCCCAGGTGATACGGAGTGAAAAATACAAAGTATTCTTGTTGCTAGTCTTGCTTTCATCTGCGGATGCACAAATTCCAGTCAATCCCACACTGATTTTTCTTAACTCATTAAAAGAGAGAAATAAAGAGGAAGAATGACACCACCAAGAAAAGCAGGTTCACAACCTACACCCAGTTTCCTTGCTGATATTGTGTAGAATTGTGGAGGACATGGTGTTTAGACCTAGGTCACTATCTTTTTGATCATCCTAGCAACAAAGATTTGATGAAGACTTACCATGTATCAAGCATTTTGATTACTGGGGATTAGAGACAAAGAATTAGGTCAGGGAGGGGATTATGGTTCATTAGCTTCAGGAAACTGGTTAATTATTTTTGTGTGTCTAAAATCTATGAGATTCAGTCAATGGCATGGCTAAACATATAAACAAAGAGTAAGCTTTGGCATATGCTGAAGGAATAAACACACACACACGTGCACACACAAAGACATTCTCATATGCACACACACCTATTGAATCAAGAGTTTTGGGATCTATCTGAAGGCCGAGGTCTATCCTTGTTAAAGCAGTGAGGGGAGATAAAAGGATTTATGTCAGCTTTGAGGGGGGGAATGGATCCTGTAGGCCTTTCATAAGAAACTTGTTTTTCTCCTCCTTAGCAAAATTCATTCCCATAAGTTTCTGGGGTATTTTTCCCCCTGGCAAACGTGGATAAGGAGTGATTTGAGTTGTGTCTAATAAACTCTACGAAAGTTCCGCAAAGTGACTCAGTGGCAAATTTTCCAGTGAGCAGTGCATCAAAGCATGATATTAAGTGAGGATTACCATTCTCTCTCCATTTGCCCAGGTCAGGGAAAGCAGTCACCTCTCTCCTCTCCCAGTGCCATTTCCTTACCCATAGCGATTCAATTCAGGATCTAGGAGTCAGAGACCAATCGGCTGAATTTAAATGCAACTTATTATGTAAAAACTTTTGAGGACTAGACTCATTAGTGTAAAATCTGGAAGTCATTTATATTAGAGTATAATTCATGAAATTTAGTGGGGTTTTTTGTTTGTTTGTTTGTTTGTTTTGAGACGGAGTCTCTCTGTCGCCCAGGCTGAAGTGCAGTTGCACGATCTTGGCTCACTGCAAGCTCCGCCTCCCGGGTTCACGCCATTCTCCTGCCTCAGCCTCCCGAGTAGCTGGGACTACAGGCGCCCGCCACCATGCCCAGCTAATTTTTTGTATTTTTAGTAGAGCAGGGGTTTCACCGTGTTAGCCAGGATGGTCTCGATCTCCTGATCCCGTGATCTGCCCTCCTCGGCCTCCCAACGTGCTGGGATTACAGGCGTGAGCCACCGCGCCCGGCCGGGGTTTTTTTTTTTTTTTTTTTTTTTTTTTAATTAAATTAACAAATTTTATTTTAGAACAGTATCAGTTTCACAGAGAAATTGAGGAGAAAGTACAGTGTGTTCTCGTGTATCTTCTCCACCCGTACATACACAGTTTATCCTGTTACTAACAACTTGGATTCATGTGGTACATTTGTTACAACTAATGATCCAATATTAATATATTAACTAAAGTCTATAGTACACATTATGGTTAACTCCCCCTGTTATACAGTTCTGTGGATTTTGACAATTGCGGGGTTTTTTTTTAAATGTATCTCATCAAGATTGAAAACCATCATGAGATGATACAGTTAACTGGTAACAGAATATCTTCTATTCGTTTCTTTTTTTTCTTTTTTCTTGTTTCTTTTTTTTTTTTTTGAGACAGAGTCTCGCTCTGTCACCAGGCTGGAGTGCAGTGGCGCGATCTCGGCTCACTGCAACCTCCACTTCCCAGGTTCAGGTGATTTTCCTGCCTCAGCCTCCCGAATAATTGGGACTACAGGCATGCACACCACGTCCGGCTAATTTTTGTGTTTGTTTTTTTAATAGAGACGGGGTTTCACTATGTTGGCAAGGATGGTCTAGGTCTCCTGACTTGTTGATCCACCTGCCTCGGCCTCCCAAAGTGCTGGGATTACAGGCATGAGCCACTGCGCCCAGCCTAGGTGTTTCTTCTGCCTCAGGAATATGAGCCAAGCATAGAAGAGAGAATATTATTTGAATTAAAGATTATGCTTAGGAACAGAGTAGGTGATACCGTGACACCAGGATAAAAAAAATGAGAGTTCTTGAGCTAATCCTAATTCTGAAAGATTATTGAAATTCTTCAGAACTAACAGGGAATTTAAAAAACTCCAGCAGGATATGCATGTCCCAGTTGCCCACAACGCTCTACTTAACCTAACTCATCCTTCTTTCTCACAAGATCTTAACCAGTGGAAGAGAAAGGAGGGAGAAGCAAAAGAGTGAGAAGGGAGAACACTCACTGTGTCCATGTTACCTGTTAATCCAAACATGTAATCCCTTTTAATTCTGATTTTTAAGTAATCTATAGGAAAGTTTATTGTTATCATTATTTTACAAATAAGAAACTAAAACCCAGATATATTGAGTGAATTTTCCCAAGATCACACAGAGCGAAAGGAAGGAAAATCCAAAGGCACACAGCAATATTCTTTTTACCAATCACGCCTAAGAGGAAGAATGACACCACTGACCCTACTTCTCATTCCACCAACCCCTAGCTCTCCAAGTGGAAGGAGGGTGGCTCGTGTCTAAGTACTTAATGGAACAATTACAAGCTGTATTATTTTTCCTGATGCTAAAGTAGCATTCATGAGTAGGCAAAAGGTACAGAATTTGGCCTGTTTCTGTGTGAAGGGAGAAGAACGTGTAGTTCAAAACAGAAAATATATGTGTCATCCTTCTTATGATATTGGCCTGTATTCTTTTTGAGAATTCTCATTTGTCTTATGAATTTTATGTGTGAGTGTGATATGTGTGTACACATATGTTACTTATTTGGTACAGTACTTATCTAACAGTTAATTGCTGACAATTGGAATAATTAAAATGTGTATCATAACACAGGATCCTAGAAAGATTTTTAAGGATTCTTGCTTTGGAGTGCTTGTGTCTACCCTGAATACTATAAAAAACCTCCAGGAATTCACTTACTGGAGAACTTAGGGTATTATTCTAGATTTGATAAAATGAGAGTTGGAATGGTACATTCTCAGGGAAGAAGATGGATCCTAGCTTGAGACCAGCCCATGTTGGTAGGAAGATCACATGCTTAAAGCTGCAGTAAGAAAATAATTCACCTCATAATAAGAATGACACAGTGGACTTTGGGGACTCCAGGGGAAAGGATGGGAAGAGGGCGAGGGATAAAAGACTATGAATTGGGTTTAGTATATACTGCTTGGGTGATGGGTACACCAAAATCTCCCATATCATCACTAAAGAACTTACTCATGTAACCAAATACCACCAGTTCCCCCCAAAACCCATGGAAATAAAAATTTTAAAAACATTTTTAAAATTATGAAAAAAGAAAATAATTCACCTCATAGACACAAGCAGTACAGGAAACAAGTTTAGAAACTAGGAACACTGAGAAGAGGGCCTTTGGTGAAATAAGTACTTTGGAATACTTTTCATGTGGCCTGTGAGAGCACTCATTTTTAGGGGAGAATTTTAGTCTTTCTTCCTTTAATGTTATATTTATCCTAATCTATTTTAATTCTTTAGGAGGAGACCTTAGGAGGAAGGTATGCAAGAATAGAGGAAGGTGTGGTCTGTGTCACTTTGTGGCCTCTCCAGTGTCAACCCACAGGAGCAGCATCAGCATCTGGTAGTGTCCATGAGTCCTAAGCAATAAGCTATGCCATGAGAGATGTTCCTGCCATGGTCTAAATGCTTGTGTCCCCCAAAAATTCTTACGTTGTAACTTAATTCTCAGAGCAATAGTATTAAGACATAGGGCCTGTAGGAGGTAATTAGGTCATGAGGGCTCTGCACCCATGAATGGGATTAGTGCCCTTATAAAGGAGACTTGAGGAAGCCTTTTTGCTCTTCCCAGCGTGTGAGGACACAGCTAGAAGGCCCAAATTTGAAGCAGAGAGGGAACGCTCACCAGACACTGAATCTACTGGCATCTTGGTCTTGAACTTCCCAGTCTCCAGAACAGTGATCAATAAGTTTGTGCATTTTAGAAATTATGCAGTCTAAGGCATCTTGTCACAGCAGCCTGAATGGACTAAAGACAATGTTCGACTGCAAACTGGGATGAGCTGGGATGAGCACATAATCCTGAGGAACAATTGCCAGGAGGATGATTATAGAGGGTTATGAGGTAATCCCCTCTACCCTCATTTCCCATATGTCCTAGGAAAAGGAAGCCTTTGCAAGGGCCAAAAATATGCGGACACTTTAGTGGTGCAATGCATATTGGTTTGATCAGTTCACACACCAAACTCTGTCACCCCAGGAAGAAAGGAACTGGATGTGCACCAGGCAGTGCTCAGGGCTGATAGTTTGAGGTCTCACTGTTTATACCCACAGCCTATCTTTCAGAGTTGTTATGAAGCTAAAATAAATAGAAAGAGAGAAAGTATTGCATCAATGGGAAATTTATTTAAGTAAGTGGAAATAAAAATTAACCTTATAATAGATTTATTCATTCAACAAATATTAATTGAACATCTAGTAGATGCCAAACACCACGAAGATGACTGGGAATGCTTTTAGTTACTACATACTAAGTAACATGGTTAGTTAGATGTTGTCTCTTGCTAGAGGTCAGTATTACTGCTATAAGTCACTAGGCTGTATGGAAGCAGAGGGGCAGCTGGGAACAGTACCACAATTTTTTCTTTCAACCTCACACATTTTTCCTGATCCACCTAGCTGTCCATCCCCAAAATAAGTATCATCCTTGCCTGCCCTGAGCAGTTGTGAGCACATCCTTCCCCCGACCCCATCCATATGTAGATAGCAATCCCTCCCCTGGAGAGAGGTCTTAAAGTCAAGGTATCTGAAGCTGGAAAGTGATTTCTCGCCCCTGACTTCAATCCTTCTCCTATAATTGAAGGGCATCTTTTCTTGCATCGTCCCCCATGGAGATGCAGCACAGCAGGTCACTCTCCTCCAATAACCTCGGAAATGTGATGCCCACTCCAGTTGTCTCCTCAGCAGACAATTCTCTGTATTCTTATAAACTTAATTCCCCACCCTCCTTTTAAATTTTTTTAAAGTGCTTTGAATTTTACAACAGCTTTAGATCTGCAGAAAAAGATGTGAAAATAGTATAGATATTTCCTGTATCCCCTTCACTAAGTTTCCCCTTTTATTAACATCTTACATTAGTATGGTTTATTTGTTATAAATAATGAACCAATATTAATACATTATTATTAGCTGAAGTCTACACTGATTTCCTTCTTTTTAACCTCTTTTCCTTTTTCTATTTCAGGATCCCATCCAGGATGCCACTTTTTTAAAAAAATTAACTGTCTTAATATGTACAATTCAGTGACATTTAGTGCATGCACAATATTGTGCAACCATCAGCTCTTAGTTTCAAAACATTTTCATCATCCCAAAAGGAAGTACCCTACCTATTAAGCAGCTGCGACCTCATCTGCCCTCCCTCTGATCCCTGGTAACCACTAACCTGCTTTCTCTACGGATTTACCTGTTCTGGATATTTCATATGAACAGAGTCATATAGTATGTGACCCTTTGTGTTCAGCTTCTTCCAGGTTGTAGCAAGTGTCAGCACCTCAATCCCTTTTATGACTGAATATTATTCCATTGTATAGATATACCATATTTTCTTTGTCGATTCATCTCTTGATGGACATTTGGGTTGTTTCCTTTTTTTGTTGTTATTATGAATAGTGCTGCTATAAACATATATGTCATTGTTTGAATATCTGTTTTCAATTCTTTTTTTAAGTATAAAAAAGGATACCACTTTACATTTAGTCATCATGTCTCCTTAAGCTCCTTGGATATAATGACTTCTCAGACTTTCCTTGTTTTTGATGACCTTGACAGTGTTGCAGAGTGATGGTCGCGTATTTTGTAGGATGTCCCTCAATAGCAATCTGTCTGATAGTTGTCTCATTATTAGATTGGAGTTTTATTTTTTGTAGGAAGATTGCAGAGGCAAAGTGTCATTTTCATTACATCAAGGAAATGTTGACATGATGACTTACCATGACTATCACTACAAATATTAACCTTGATCACCTGGCTGAGGTAGTGTTTGTCAGGTTTCCTTACTGTAAAGTCACGCTTCACCCCCTTTCATCATGTATTCTTTCAAAGGAAGTCACTATGCACAGTTTACATTTAAGAGTAGAAAGTTATGCTCTACCTCCTTGAGGACAGAGTATCTACATAACTTATTTAAAATTTTTCTGCACAATATATTTGTCTATTTGCCCCCATTTATCTATTTATTTATTCAATTATTTATTTACATCGGTACAGACTTGTAGATTTTTATTTTATACTATGCACCACTCCCTATTTTTATCCACTTTCTTAAGATGAGGAGCACAGATCTAAGTCCTTTAGAGTCTACAACAGTGATTTTCAAACTGCTCTACAGGCCTCCCTCTGGAAAAGTTGGGGAGATGAATGGGAGAAAGTACAGGCAGATGGAAGGGATGACAAACTAGCTAAATCTGCTTATGTCTATGCTATTCTTCAAGAATATATCCATTTTTCTTCCTTCTAAACTTTCTTTTAACAAAAAATTGTGTAGCACAAGTTTAAATATCACTAATTAGACTCTATTTCAGTGGATGCCATTCAAGTCAATGCGGTGATTTTCTAGAGGAGAGCTGAGCAGAAGGTGACTTGCTTAAGGCTATTGAAGCAGTAGAGCTGGAGCTTGGTGGTGTGCAGTCTAATCCTCATGGCAAGAGGATACCAGTGGGATTTTTGCTTCAGGAAAACAGGTTAAAAAGATAAAATTTAATCTATATCACATTGATGGACTCTTACAGACTTGTGCTCCAAATTACTTTTAATGCCACCTTGCGTTTCTCTAGAAATATGCACAATTATTATTGGATTGGTTTTCTTAGGGATAGAAAAACAGATATTCATTTCTCCCCTCTTCTTTTCCAGATATGCTAATTGAGGCATGGGAAAATGATGTGTATACAACCAATATCATTAATTGTTTTAATGGAATCAAAAAATGGGAAAGCTATATCAGGGAAATCATAGATATACAGGTCTGACCCATTTTAAGAAAGGCTCAATAATTCTTTAAAAGTAAAGAATCATTCTTTTTAAAAGAAAATTATAATCATTCTTTTAAAAGACAGAGGAAAAAAATAAGGAGAATTTGCTTTGGAAAGGCGGCAGTTAAAATTTTCCAACACCAAAGTCATTCAGATGTTACTCATTAAGATATAACTTGGTTTACAAAACCACATTTATCTGCGCTACACTGGTGTAGAAATGGGAAGTATCTGGGTGGAGGGTCTGAGGGTAGCAATGAGGCAAAGAGAGAAGCAGCAGCCCTTAGCTGGGAATAGAAATATGTTTCCTCCTGCCCAGAACCATGAGTTTCCAGCTATTATACATCTTTACAAAAAAATCTATTCTCTTGCCCCAGGGAATCAACAAGTTGTCTATTTCTCACCTCTGGGTACAATTCAAATCAAAGACTGGAAGCTGAACATTAGATTCTGTGAGCCCCAAGTGAGTCAGCAGCCTTCCTCAGAGGACAAATTATTGAGGAGTTACCCAATTAGTTGCTTGGCTGCCTCCCTAAGCCAACATGAATATGCAGGAGGGACTAAGACCCCACAATCCTCTCTGCTGGGCCCGGGAAAAGAATCAACATGATCAAATTTCTGTCTTCTTCATTTCCAGTAGAAGAGAGTAAAGCATTCACTGCACTTGATTTTCCCACATCCTTCACACCCCAATCAAGTGTCCAGGACCTAGCAGTATCAAATAAGGAGCAAGGAGGACGATGACTAAGTCTCCAGATGTCAAGTCTAGAGTTGAATTCTGACTGGTGATTTCATTCAGACACGTTAGTGCCTTGAGGAGGCTTGGAGTAAATAGCTTTTAAATAAACCAGACCTCTTTCAGGGATTAAATGTGTTTTAGCAAGTATCATTTTGCCAAATAAGAAGGCTCATGGGCTTCAGTGTCTGGATGTAAAGGGTTGGATAAAGGTGGAAAAAGAGGAAGTGCATAAACTTCCTATTTCATGGAGAAGTTACTTCCCTAAGTATGAGGGTCACTAATTACTTGCTATTGCTATTAATTCATTGGAAGTGAGAAGAAAGCACTGTTGTGAATAGTTCAAATGAGAAGTGAAAGAATTTTTAAAAAATTATTTTATCCATCCCTCTATCTTAAATCACTACTTAATCCATCCCTATAAAATTAGGAATTTCCTATTCTTTTCTCAGATTTCAGTAAGGAGATAAACAGTTTTCCCTCTTATAATTAGGAAGTCCTTCTTAATATCTAAACTGTATTCTCCCATTCAGTCTGTGTCCCCGATATCTGTGTTATCGTTAAACTTAGCAATTCTATTAATAAAATTTAATTAAATGTTTGGTAAAGTTTAGTAGAGATCAGGTGATGTAAAACCTTAAAAATCAAGTCTTGACTCTGCCACCTTTTGGCTGTGTGGCTCTGGGCATAATATAAACACAGCGTCTCCGTTTCCTAATGTGTAAAATGGGAATAAGATCCCTGCAATGAGCCATAAAAAATGATGAGTTCATGTCCTTTGTAGGGACATGGATGAAATTGGAAATCATCATTCTCAGTAAACTATCGCAAGAACAAAAAACCAAACACCGCATATTCTCACTCATAGGTGGGAATTGAACAATGAGAACACATGGACACAGGAAGGGGAACATCACACTTTGGGGACTGTTGTGGGGTGGGGGGAGGGGGGAGGGATAGCTTTAGGAGATATACCTAATGCTAGATGACGAGTTGGTGGGTGCAGCGCACCAGCATGGCACATGTATACATATGTAACTTACTTGCACGTTGCGCACATGTACCATAGAGTCTAAAGTATAATAATAATAATAAAGGAAAAAAATGCAAAAAAAAAAAAAGATCCCTGCAATGGATTATTATAAGAATCAAACTAAATGAAATTATAAGGAAGGGTAAACTTCCTGATAAATACTGTACATAGTATTTAGTATTAGTATTTAGTTCTTATGTGTCAAGCACTGAACTAGGTTTGTTGGTCACTATCCCACACACCAACTGTAATGAGGTAACAGTGGGATTCATGCCCTAGCAGAGGCATATTCAGGGTTCAGAAAGGGTCATAGAAGGTGGAGATGCTGGAATTGAAAAAGGCTATCTTGTGGAGTAGAGATCTGAATGATTTGATCAACATTTGAAGGACTCAAATGCTGTGGTAGTGAGAGTTTTGCAGAGGGAGGTAACAGCAGTGCTTCCGAGATGCTCTCAGGGACACACAAGCTAATAGCATACAAGACGTCCATCTGAGAAGAGATATGCATAGGAGTGCAGATAGTCCAGAGAAAAGATCAGACTGTTTCCTCTGGTTATACTCGCACCCAGCCATGATGCTCATACAGTCCCTAACAACCCCTGAGAAGGGGAGTTGGAGCTTGAGGGAGGGGACAGGAAACCTATGGAAAGAGAGAGGGGGGTGGTGATAACAAGCCCGGCTGTTGAGTATTCCAGCACCTGCCAGGGATGCCCTGGGGATGCCAGGCCTGCCCTGCTGGGGCCCAGCTGTCACCCGGGTCCTCCTGACATCTTACAATGGGCGGTTGAGAGGTCAGGAGGGAATAGGGCAGGGAGGACAATGAGATTCCGATGCTATAGAAAGAAGAACAATTGGGACAGAGGGAGAGAGAAGCCAAGTGTTTTGGAACTGTGCAGGATTTGGTGAGGGGGGAAGGCAAATGTGAGGATAAAATTAGAATGGCTGCATTTTTATGGGGGTGTCAGGGAATGAGGAGGAGAGAGTCTATCCTTGATTATTCTGTTCAGAGCAGAAAAGGTCAGGTTGGCCAGGGAACAGGCTCTTTTGTTCCCGACCTTGGGTTTGGTCTGTCAGTAACACTGATCTGCTCTGCCACGCGAGTCTGATCTTGTCTAGCTCACTCATTTATTATTCTGTCCATTCAATGAATATTTATTTAACTCGTGCCATATATCAAGCTCTGCAAGGTAGTAGGGACAGCAATCTGTAATTTATCTTTCTACTATTGATGAGCTAAGAGCTTTCAGGGAGACAGATTTAGAAACAGTATTGCAGCAGAATTAGTTAAATGCTCTTCTGTTAGAGGTGCGAACAAAATGCTTTGTAGCAGTGAGAAGAGGAGTTATAACAGAGTAAGGGAACCTCACCCAGCCTAGGAGACGTGTGTTTTGGGAACAGAATCAAACAGGCTTCCTAGGGCAAGTGACATTTGAGCTGCATTTTGAAATCTAAGTAGAAGTTTGACAGGCAAAAAGGCAAGGGAAGGCAGGGGAGCTGGTAGGACATTCCAAACAGAGAGAATAAGTTAGTTAGGAACCAACTAGGAAAATACTTGTCCAGTAAGGCCCTGGAGCTTCCAAAGGCTTAGGCTGATGTCAATGATGAGTTATTCAGGGGATCTCAAGGCTCAAAATAAAAATCCAGTTCTGAGAATTATATGGAGAACTGTTGCTTGCTGCTTCCTGTGTGTCTGCAGGACATAGCATTTTCCTGCATGGGTCTTGGTAGAGAACTTTTTCAGTGATAGGTATAGAAAGAAAAAAAATGTTCCTTTTGTGCCAATTCACATCCGCTGAAAGGAAAATAGACAATCAGTGCAGCAGAAATAATTTAGATCAGGGATTCTGAGAAAAACCAATGAAAAACTCAAGTATACAACAATATGTGGGTCCCCCCAGATTTAGACTTAAGAAGTAGGAGAGGTACTATGTGGGAGAAGAGTGACTTGGTGGGGGTACAACTGTCTGAGAGGAAAGAAAAGCAGTGCTGCTGGAATGTGAGGGCTGAGTGAGACCCTTCTCCCAGGTAGCCCCTTCCCTCTGAGGCTAAGCCTAGTCATTCCTCAGAAATTCCCACCTACTGCTCAGAGATGGATATTGCCTTATTCTCAAATGAAGAGTCTAAGTTCTTAACAGCAACTGCCTAGAGTCCTCTGTTATGACAGATTCAGAGGAATGTCTAGGTTCAGTAGTAAGAGATTCATGCTTGAATCATGGTACCTATACGGGCAGGTAAAGACAAATTAGGCGGAATCATTTCACATATTTCCTATGCCTGAGTACAATCCCGCAATTTTCAGATAGAAAATAAATTAGTAACTGAGGTTTGTAAAGAGATCTGTCTCTTTAGAGAGACAATATAACGCTGTGCTGCCCATTGTGTAGTCCGGAGTTACATAAGGCTACTTAGATTTAAATTAATTATCATTAAATAACATTTAAAATTTAGTTCCTCATTGCATTAGCCAAGTTTCAAGTGCTCAATGTTATAGAACAATTCTATCATTGCAGAAAGCTCTATTGGACAGATTTGGTTGAGAGTGATGGATTAAAATGCAGGCTCAGAATCCACACTTCTGGGGTTATATCTCAGCTCTGACACTTGCTGGTTATACAGCCTGGTAGAGTTGCTTTACCCCTGTGTGCCTCAGATGTCATAACATTGTAGTAAGAATTACACAGTTTCACGTTTGTAAAAGATTAAGAACATTTCCTGTACTTGCTTAGCACTCACTTCATGTTAGTAATTATTGGTCCATGTTTATGTAGCACTCTAAAGATATAAATGGCTAGAAAAGTCCTGATCCCCAGTCTAGCTCTTTCTGTGGATCCATCAGCTTGCTTTCAATAATCGGCATCATTTCACATACAGAACGCCCAGTCATTGTCATCCCTCACACCTCCCTCTTTGCCTAGTTCCCTTATTTCTGTGCAGTGGAATCTCCCATCCTGAGAACGCAAGGTATTACCCTGTGCTTTCCTCTCCTTCCCTTTTGCTTTGCCTGATGCCCACTTTCCCTGGGAATCCAGGCTTCTAAGGACAGCTGCAGCTGCTAGCTCTGCTTGCAGCTGCTGCTCAGAAACAGGGCAACATGGTTCAGCAGTGCTCTCTCTCAGGACTGATTTTTTTTCCCCATTTATCCTTGAATATCTTGTTGGACTGTGCCAACTGTGGGCATAGTATCAGCTGCCCCCTGTCTGTCCCTGATGCTTCTGCTTAGGGACCTTTGTACTCAGACTCCAGCTGAGTCACACACTCCAGACTGCAACCCAGTAATTACTTCTGATGGTTTTAATCATTACTCAATACTGCTTCTACTCCCATGGGTCACCTTTTCTCAATAGTCCACGTCTGCATTAGCCTCTGTTTCCACCAGACCAGTGTGATGGAGATCTCACCCACATAGGAGGGAATGATGGTGATGACGATAATGAAGAAGAAAAAAGGGATGACTACCGATTATTAAACACCAATCAGGCGCCAGGCCTCATGCCACACGTATTAAGCCAATTATATTTAGTGTTTAAAAACCCTGCAAGATATCCTTCTCATCATTTTGCAGATAAAGATTTTGAAGTTCTAGTTTACTTGCCCAGAGTCAATGGCAAACCTAGCATTCACACAGAATTTGTTGGATTCACCAGCTCAAAACAAATCATTAGACCATCAATGGCTGTGGGAGCTAGTGAAATGTGTTCATCCACACCATTACTAAACAATGTTGTGTTTGCTGTGCCTTCTCATAAAAGACATATCCAGTAACCAAACAGAAACTTTCATGTTGCAAAATAAGTCTTTCGGTGAATAAGAAAATTTGGGAAACTGGTCATCTTTGTTCTTCTCCAAAACAAGTGATTGTGATTTTCGGCTGCTCTGAAGACAGATAACAAGGGACCGTACTCAAGGAAGCTTGGTGGTGAGAATCATGGTGCCCAGGGTTTGTAGTACAACAGGAATCAAGACACATGGCTCCCACTAGAGAAAGACAGAGGCAATAGCTTCCTATTTCCTGATAGCGATTCCCTCACCTTCCACCTACTTTCATGGAAGCCCTTGGCACTCTGAGACAACACCTAAAAATGCACGAGATGTCCCTACTGAAGAATTCGCACCCACAATCTTTTATCTTGCCTTGATTCTATTTTTCTTTCAAACTTCCTCTTGTGGCTTCCTGCTCTCTCCCTCCCCCTAACTTGGCTTATTTTGTTTCTCTGGTTTCATTTCTGAAATTCCGATTCTTTAGTAGTTTTTGTCTCTGTATTTTACTCTGTATTATTTCAACTGGCCACTCTTGCTTTGGCTAAGCAAAATTTTTTAACCCAAGTTATTCTCATTAATATAGTCAATAGTTTAGTGGACATTGGGTAGACAAAATTCATGAAAGGTTTACTCTTTTTTTTCTTTTTTTTTTTTTGAGGCAGAGTTTTGCTCTTGTTGCCCAGGCTGGAGTACAATGGCGCTACTCAGCTCACCACAACCTCTGCCTACCCAGTTCAAGCGATTCTCCTGCCTCAGCCTCCCGAGTGGCTAGGATTACAGGCTTGTGCCACCACGCCCGGCTAATTTCATATTTTTAATAGAGACGGGGTTTCTCCATGTTGGTCAGGCTGGCCTTGAACTCCCAACCTCAGGTGATCCACCCACCTCGGCCTCCCAAAGTGCTGGGATTACAGGCGTGAGCCACCACCCCCAGCCATGTTTACTCTTTTTAATTCACGCATGTATTAGTGCAAAAGTCACTCTGACATAGAAACAACCCTAGATAAGAATTTCCATCACTCCCTTTTTATGAGTTGTGTAGAGTTGGACATTATCTGAACCTCCTTGTGATCTTCTCTAAGGCAGAAAAGAAAACACTTTCTCCTAAAGTTATTGAAGATTGTTAGAATGTTGTAACGCCACAATGCTAGCACCTGATTATGTGCTCATCCACCCAAATTTTCTTTATCTCTTCCTTACTGTGTGCACACGATTGCACTGGGAGTTGTCAATATAACAAGTGGATAAAACAGCCTCTCCTCTCAAGAAGCTTATAAACCAGTAGAGGAAAAATAGCAGCTTCACTATATGTGGAAATAGCAGCTTCACTCTTAGAGTCAATTGTCATAATTCCCTAAACTAGAAAAGAAGAAGGCAATGATTCTTACAGGGGTAAGGCCCCGAAGGATCGACACAGTTTCAGTAAGTGAAGATAGAGGAGAGAGCACTCCAGGGAAAGGTGTTGCCAGGAGCAAAGGTAAGGGAAAATTTCACTTCGTGTTCATTAGAGGAAAAGTAATCCAGGTGGGCAACACAAAAGTGTATGTAAGGTGATGAAATGGGGTGGATAAGTGGGATGGGTTGCTTTTGAGGAAAGTGAGAGAAGAATGTGTGGTATGCATACACCTGGAAATGTAGAGCAAGACCAATTGTGATGAGGCAGGTTAAATATTAACTTGGGAAGTTTGGACTTCATTCTATAATGATGAGAAAACTAATGCAGATTTTGACCAAAGAAATGACATGGTCATGGCTTTATTTTAAGACAGTTAGGATGAATTGTAGAAGGAAGGAGGTACTGGGTACAAAAAGATTGGAGGTTTGGAAGAACACTATTACATGAATCTAGACAGATAGATGGTGAATACCTGAACCAGGGCAGTTGGCAGTGAGTGTGAGAATGCATTAGTGAGGGTTAAGGAACACGAAAGGATATAAACTAGTAGAGGAGACAGATGTGGAAATAGCAGTTTCACTCTTAAATCCATGCATGTGCTAAATTCATGCATGTGCTATTTTAATCTCTGTATCTCTAATTCCATATTGCCCCCTCTGTATGGGCCTTTCTGGAGCTCTGACTCTCATCAATTCTTCTTTCCTCAGTACCTGTCTGTGACCTTCTATTGTTTGTGGAAACCCAGACACTGTGGGTCAATGCTCCCTCTCAGGTTGTTTGCCAGCAGCTAAGGGAAGGTCTAGGTCCTTTCTTCCAGAGCTTCTGTTCAGGTGAGAAAACAGCTTGCTTTGGAGCTGCTTGGAGAAAAGAGGTTTCAGGACTGCCTTTCAAGCCTGGCCCATTGCTCCTAGGCCTGTCTCCTTTGCTCCTCCAATACTAAATAGTTCTGAATCCCCCTGGTCCTCCATCTGTCTGCATGTGGCCTAGATCTCCCTGGGCAGGGATTAAGTAATTGTGCCATTCCCATCAGCATGCCCAGGGGTCTGGCAGGAGGGAAGCTGCCGGCTGGCAGCAGTGGGCTGAGCAGGAGCCAGGGGATAGTCTGCTCCAACTCCCTGAGCAGCTTGCGGCTGTTCCTGGCCCTCAGTGGGCCAGCCACGTGCCTGCCTGCTCTGGATCTGCCTCAGCTTAGAGGCCAGCTCTCAAAAGAAGAGAGCGCACAGGCTTAGATCAAGGAAGAACGTTTTCCATTACCAGGATGCCCCTCCAGGTCTATCTCAATTGAAAAAACTAGACCCCCAGCATGCTTCCTTCCTGTTTCTCTGCCTCCACCTCCTTTCTCAGTGCCTAACCTTCTAGCTCAGTTCTTAACACTGAGTTAATAAAAGAAAGAACTCAGCCTGTAGAGTTGCCAATAATTAAATGATACAAAAAGTGTTTCCATTTGACTTTAGAGTGCATTCAAATACATATGTCAAATTATATATATACACACATATGTGTATGTATTCAACATGGACTGAAGTGTATGTGTTTAAATATACATGTCTTCAAATATATATATTTATGGATATATAGATAAACAAACACATCTATATACCTTCATATATATTTTTTCAAATATGCATATATTAATATGTGTGTCTACACACACAAAGAAAAACAAAAATTAGAAACATGTCAGCTGACATGGAGAAACAAGCTTTATATAAAATATTTTCTTTCCATAATCCTCAACAGAGATTATTCATAACTGAGAACTTACTATATTTGTAATCAAGTAAACAATATAGTCAACATCTTCCTATTGTTTCCAACTGAGGAAGGAAAAGGGGCAATTGTACAATTCTGGGAATAGTATAATTCCTCAATTTGATTTACCGTAAAATTATTTTAGCTCAACGTAGATTTAGGCCTTTTAATTGCTAAACATGTTGGAGTAGTTGTCTCTAGAGAATAAGAACATTGGTCTAGAAAACTGTCTTCTAAATAGATAAACTGAAAGCACCCCAGTTCCTTAAGACAGCTGACCAGCAAGCAAACCACACAAGGCATCCAAACACTACCTTGATTTTAATGTTTTGTAGTCGATTTTTGCCTCATCTTTTAGCTTTTACTCAATCAGTTATTCACTCTTTTTTTTCCAAGAATGTGTGCATCTTCTTCTCTACCAGAGAGAAAATGTACATTAGCTGCTCATGGAACTTTTAAAATATTAAGATGAGAGAAATTTTGGATGTCTAATGGCACAATCATCTCACTCTATAGATGAGAAAATAGAAGCTCAGGCACTTCTGAGATTTACTTGACTTTCCATGTTCTTGTATTTATTTGCACATTTCTATGTAGGTTTCTACAACATCTGGAATCTACTTCAATGGTTTATTTTGAAGACTGATTCAATATGGAGAACTTAACTTGATGACTTGTACATGTTAAAGATACTCAATAAACAGAAATTTCCTTTTCCCCTGAGTTTTTAGCTATTGGTTTCTAAAATCTTCTTGTTCACATTTAATAACTGAATTCACTTACTTACATGTAAGGCGTTGACCAAACATCTTTATTGTCATGTGTATTCTGACAGCTATGACAGAGTTCCTTAGCTATGACAGAGTGGCTTAGTTCCTGGCCTAGAGGAAATTCTCAGTAACTATTACTACTTGAAAAAACCAAATTGAAAACAAGTACATAGTACCATATATTTGTGAGGTAATAGTATTCTTTCTCTACATAGTCTTAAGCCGGATGACAGCAAAGAGCTACTACAAGGCTCCTTTTAGCTCTATGCCAACTTTTAGAAAAGAAAGAAAAATTCAATATTTCCTATATTCTGAATTCAGAAAGTTTGCCTCTGAAGATTTCTGTGTGAACTGTCCCCGTGAAGAGTTGGAAAATGGCATGTCCAATGTATGGAATACTGGCCAATAGGCTTGGATTTTGTCGTTGGCTCCAGTAAATTATTTACTGTTTAAATGAAAAGAATCTATTGTTTTCTCTGGTTCTCAATTACCTCACCTATTCTCACTCTACTACCAGTAATAATAATAACAATAAGAGTAAAGTGCTTCCCAGGTTCCAGAACCTCAGATAAACACTTCACTGCCATTATCATCATTTTTAATCCTCATACAACTCTATGGACTGGTGGTACTGTATGCCCTTTTTATAAAGAAGAAAACTGAGACAGAGACGTTAAATAAATTGCCTAGGACTTCTCAGCCAGTTAACTTCAAATCTAAGTCTGTCTGACTCCGTAATTCTATGGACTCCCTAAGCCTGCTGTTGTCACCATCAGCACTCCCCTGGCCATATATTGGAGGCAAATAGAAAAGGTAACATGACTGTAATCAAAGAATAATTAATAGAACATAGATGGTAATAATTACCATTTGCTAAATACTTGCTATGTGCTTCAGATGTATTATCTCAATTAATTCACCATGATAAACCTGAAGGGAAGGCATTATTATGATTGCTATTTTCAAATTGATCATTACACATTGTGTGCATGTACCAAAAATCACATTATACTGCATAAATAAGCACAATTATTAGGTGTCAATTAATAATACTAAAAAAAAGCCAAAGGGGGGAAATGTAGAAAAAATGTTAGCACCTATAAAACTATTTTTTGTTTATAAATACTTAAAAAACTCAAGAAAACTGAGCCTTTGCAGGGTTAATCAATTTAACAAAGGTCATTCAATCAGTAAGTGGTATCGCTTAAGTATTATTTATTTCATTCTAAAGCCAGTGCTTGTAATTACTACACCAAACTATACTCCAAATTTATATAGATTTTTAAAACAATCTTGAAGATAGGATGTTTCTATGTTGATAGAATATTTTGTTATTTTCATATCCATAATTCCCTTTTAAAACATTTTTCTTAAATTCTAAAGATATGTGAGATTAAAGCTTGAAATGGATTTAAGCCTACTCAAAGATGGGTACTTTCAAGCAACAAGGCATTGGTCTGTGATCTGGCCTACACTATGTGGTCTACCTGGGCAAATTCGAATAGAAAATTGAGCTTCTATCAAGGGAAAGATGGCCTTCTTTCAGATTCTTTTGCAGAGTGTGGACATGGGTCAGCCTGGGTCATAGATGTAACAGGGTGTCATATGTAAAGGACAATTTGAGGGGTGCCAAATAGTAATTCCACTTTCGCTGGCTCCAGCATTGCACAGATATGACATCCTCATATACCTACCAGGCAAACAACTACTGAGGATCATTTCAAATCTTCTGGATAAATCAACTAGCTCAAATCAATCCTGGTTCCACCAGGATTTGTTTAGTTTCACTAAACTAAACAGATTAGTTTCCTAATCTGTGAAATGGGAATACTAATAGTGACCGCCTTATAGGAGTGGCTTTAGAATTGAATGAATTCCTACGTGTAAGACATTTAGAATTGTAACATTACGTAGTAAGCATCCACAATCTGCTAGATGGGGTTGTTGTTATCTGTCAGTTTCTATTTGCCCCTCCGGACCATTCTTTGCAAGGTAAAGATTCTTCTAATGTGTCAAATGACATGTGTACATAATCATTAATTTGATATTGCAAGAGATGGAAAAAATCTAAATTATGGGACTCAATTTCATAAATGATGTTATTTTAGTATGGAATGCTAGCCAGTTATAACAAAGAATTAAGAAACTTTCATTTAAAATACCCCAAGATTTGTGGTTAAATGTAAAAAAACAATATGCAGAAATGTGTGATATTGTTACCACTTGAAGGAAAAAAAGAGAATAATACACCTTAATATTTGTACCTAATATTTGTTTATATATCCATAAAAGGTCTCTGATAACTAGTAAGCTAAAAAAATGTTTAAGTATTTTCTAGTTGGAGAGTGGGAACTGGAAGATGGAAGATAGGGGTGGAAAGATAACTTTTATCCTATATTTTTGTTTCTTAAATATTTTAAGTCAAGTCCCTACCTTGATTAACTAACTTTTCTATTTATATTTATTATTAATAATATCATTACTATTATTTCTTTATTATTGTCACTTTACACGTGCAAGAAGGGATCCTGGAAAGTTTTAACTAGAGAAACCTGAAAGAAAAAAATCAAGAGGAAGAGCTGCCAAAAAACATATTTCATAATTTTTTTGAAAAGTTGTTCAGCCCCCCTACTTTGGATAATAGCACATCTTCCCTTTTATCTGTGGTTTGATTGCTTAGACTGCCCATAGCCCTGTAATCTGTAAGATTATTTTTTCTTAACTGTAGATTTTATACTTGATTATATGAGTGGCAGAGACCAGTGCTTCTAGACTTCTAACTGCATATTTCGAATATTCTAGCAAGATCAATTGAATTAGGGAATGTGTAAATCCTCCTGACAGACCAGTCTTTGCTCAGCTAGCTGCTTATAGGACATAGAGCCCAAGAAAATGAATAAATGAGTGTGAATGAAAGTTTTGAAGACTAACAACACAGCACAACACAACATCTAATAAGACTTACAGCTTTATTTCTGCTAGGTAAAAGGGAGGAAAAACAGTCATATTTTAAACAAAATATTTAAACAATTATTTTACTTTATCTAAAAAAGTCTCCAGAAGAATGAGACCACCCTAGGTTGGAGAGCAGGCTCTTTACAAGCTATTGCATTCCTAAATTTTAATTCAATTATAAAATCCCTCTGTACAATTTCAGGGAGGCCTGGCTCATGGGTACCATACTTCCCAAAGGCATAAACAGCAGATTATTAAAGAATAACTCTGGCTCATTTGAGACTGAAGAAAAGAATCTAAAAACATTCACTTGCATAGCCATTCGAATTATTGCTGCTTTTTATAAAAATTATCACAGAGGTAATTCTCTGATTTTTCCTTTCCCCTCACTCCAAAACTCAGCAGTTCTTAGCAAAATTATGAGCTACTTTCCAAATAAAATTTTAGGAAGGGTTTGCAAGCACATCTATGGGGCTAAAGGAATTTTCATGAAAGGAAGAGAGAAATAAATTAAATAAATAATATCTAATAAATAACTCAGACAACAGTGATTATCTGCAAACTTAAATGCCAGAAAATGCTAGCTTCGAGGATAGACCCTCCCACAGCCCCTCACAAAGGTAAGTGCAGTATATACTCAGAAAGCACATAGTATGGCTTTATACGTCATTTTACTTGCCTATTTCCTCTAGGGCAGATTGTGATGAGGGGAACCACTTTGGTGGCTGATGGGGCTTAAGATCTCTCTGCAAGGCTACTTTCAAGTGAATTTACAAACCAAGGGTGCAAAATACAGCAGGGTAAGTGCTGAGAGCAAAATGGAAAAAAATAACTTATACTGTATGGAGATAGTAAATAAGAGAGGTAAACAGACAAGATATACATATAGTTGGCAGATTTTAGGGGATAGCTGAGCTATAGAAAATGACATACTAATATGTGTTATCATTTTTTTAATTGGCCCTATTGATGTACCCTGCATGTTAAACTTATCGTTTCTGGCAGGAGCAGGACCTAATCTACTGTCAAATAAGCCATTCAGGCTCTGGTTTGACTTAAATAACTGTCCTGGCTGATTGAACAAGATAGGAAAATTTCTCAGGTCTCATTTTCTGAAAAAAATACAAATTTGATGAAGTTAGTGTTGGTATAAAGGAAAAAAGAGTTACATAAAGTAAAATAAACACTCTGCAAATTGGGTTAAACCTGTGATGAAGACATAGTTGGTAAAAATATTCACCAACCTTGGATTTCATTTCTGCATCCTTAAGTTTGGTCACCTGAAATGTTATTTACAATATGTAATAACATATTCTATCTTAGAAGTGAGGAAGAGGTAACAATTAGTGTAGGGGGAGAGATAAGGAACTACATATATGTTGGAAAAATTTAACCTTGGTCAATAAATTGATTGGTGCTTGTGCTTCTGGAAAATATATTGGTGTGGACAGAGGTGGATGGTTTTAATCATGTTTAACTAAATGAAATTCATCTTGCTTAAAAAAAATCCATTGGTTTTTCCCACGAGCAACTGTGAGCTGGAGAGAGTCCCTGAACTATGGTAGTTATTATAGCAAATAGCTATTTTATTGCTCTTTAATATAAACCTGTGTTGTGTGCTGATTCTAACAGCAGCACCTGAGCTTCAACAGAAGTTCCGGAGCCCTCTGGTTATGGAGGTCATGGTCTAAGAGACTTCTCTATGTGCCATTAGTCATAGGAGTCTGAGGCTTCAGTGACTTGTTTGCCCTACCTCTAGTACTGAGAAAAATGGTTTTGAAATATTATCAGGAATAAAGTTGGCATGAGGCCTCTATTATGGTTCTCTATTATGGTTCTTCAAATCATAAGGAAGATACGTTCAACTTTCAGTCTAATAACAAATAGAGTTAATCTCTTAAAGAACATGTTTTGTTCTTCACAGTGACAGCCATGTTAGACTTTTAGCTTCCAGAAGCTACTTTTCAATAGATACAAAGAAGTCCTATCATTAAATCCAAACAAGCTTTGCATTCTGTGAGCCAAGAGACATGCACCTTGTGTTCCCTCTGATAACTCAGTTTGATCATTCTATGCATAGCATCCCTTTCCTATTATTTCTCTATTCTTTCAGTTTCAGGAAATTGTCAAGAGTGATCACCACAGTTATAGAATTTCAGAACTGTGAAGGATTTTAGAAATCATCTGGACTTAGAACAGTTGCCTCATATAAATACAATTTGTTTATTTACAATTGCTAGTAAATAAACAAAGGCCAGAAATGGAAAATTAATTGGCATAGATTATGCAGTGAGTTTTTGGCACCACTGGAATAGGGCCCAGGTCTTCTGTTCTATTTTCACATGGCTGTTAAATCATCAAATATTTTCACTTGAGGACTTTATAAAGAAATCAATGCAATGTGAGAAGGTGATGAGAAAAGAGGTGATAGGTGAAGGAAAGCATAAATGGACTTGAACTATTGTTTGATATGTATCCATAGGGATCCTTTAAGGTCATTGAATCTTTAGCTCAACCACTTGAATTATGGAAAATGTCTCCATGTCATTCTCTGAAACATTGAACTTACTGCCTCACTCAGTGAAGACTGTATTGAGTTGGGTCCCAATACCATGATGGGGGTAGGAATCATAGGACATGTCTATAGGAACATCATAACGGGGGGTACCAGCCTGAAAAGGAGTTGAATGCACATGCCCTGAGCTTAGACTTGAAGAAGGGTAATGTGGCATGAAGCTGTAGGATTTTTCTAGGTCAGGAGACCCATCTTGCTTCAAGGAGAAGTTCCCACTGATGCTCAGGGGTGGAGTGAGTGGACCCTCATAAGGGGGTGTACTACAGTCAGGTAGATGACTCCCAAAGGACGATTCTCCCAAACTCTTGAATACTTGGGGCTTGAGATGAAGGAGATGTGTTTCCATATGACCATAAGGAGGGCTAGGCAGCCCCGGAGACTGATAGTTGAAGTTGTGGACAGAGATGGCAGAGTCACAAATAGGAGATTTATCCTCATGCTTCTCCAGGAGGACAGACTGAGGGCCCAGTTGGAGACATCCAGCCACCAGGTTGCTTGTGGGCTGAGAGAGCCCTTTACACAGCATCTCCACAAAGCCTTTCCCTTCAGGTGTCTGGCCAGTCTCCAGGACTTCAGATAAAGCCCAAATATAGTTCCTGGCCAGTCTAAGAGTCTCTATCTTGGAAAGTTTTTGAGTTTTAGAGTAGCATGGCATGACTCGCCTCAGGTTATCCAGGGCGTCGTTCAGGCCATGCATCCGGGTCCGTTCTCTGGCATTGGCCTTGACTCTTCGAGCCCTGAATCTCTCAAGGCGAGCTTTGGTCATCTTCTTTTTCTTGGGACCCCTTCTCTTAGGTTTCTCCCCATCTTCTTCCTCTTCTTCTTCTTCCTCAATACTGTCATGCTCTTCAGTTAAGCTGCTGAGCATCCCATAAGTACCTGGTCTGCTCTCTTCCTCCTTCACCTCATTTTGGGAGCCCAGACCTTTATCCATCCAGGATGGTGTGTTGACTAGCTCTCCCATCTCCTTGGATTTCACATAAGTTTTTGACATTTCCAGACTCTGGAAAAGGGAAATATCAAAGGTTAATTCCTGTGAGTACCTGATTTTATTTGAAACAAGTTTTTTGTATGTAATTATCTTGTCCAAGTCTTCCATTCTAAATGAGAAATCCAAAACTGAAAGAAATTCCCAGAATACTCCTTTAGTTATGGCATAGTATAAGAAAACATACTATAGAAAAAGAAAATTGACTTGATTATTCATTGCAGTGTTAGTGCCTAACTCTTTTTATTCTTAGATTTTTTATCTCATGAATATTTTATACAAAAGTGACTGATATACCAGTCCAAAGATATATTTTTCTTTCTTTCCAGAATCCAGAACATAAAAGAGGAAAAATGAAGTGAGTATATAAATTACTGCCCAAATAGAGAAATTTCTGAAAGTGAAAGAGCATGCTAAAAATAAGTATATGTGTGTAATAATTATTGTTACTACAAAATAAAAAAACCATCAAATAGTCAAATAAGCACACTGTAGTATATTTACACCATACAAAATAAAAAACTGTAGCAAGATCATTCAGACTACTTTGTATGTATTCTACAAAAGACTACTCAATCTGTATTTAGAAGCATTTCACATCCATCTAGCCTATAATACCCCACGTTTCTCACCAGTATTGCTAACTGGTGGCCTCAATCATCTCCTTCAAGTTGTCCATGACACAACTGGCCGGTCCAACACGTGACCATCAAACATTACTCTCACTATCACCAGAGGACCATTCCGTTTTTCAGTAAGCACTTTGTGTTCTGTCTAGTGTGAGTTATGTTAGAAGTGTTAGTGACATGGCACCTTGAAAGGATCATGAAAAGAAAGGAGGGTTATCACTGCTCATCTTTCAAATTTGCCCATATGTTAAAGTGAGAATTCTTTGCACATGCATCTCACACCATCAGACAAGACCATGGCAACAGCTAGGAGTGCAGCCAGTGGTCTACCAAACCCATCCAAGGTTTAGCACAACTACTATAATAATACTTTATTTAAAATGAAAAATCTGGAACAAATACTGGTGGAACTAGTGGAACAGAACATAGTGACTGCTAACACAAGTGAGGACTACTTCAGGCAAACACAGGAATAGCCTGACTACTTTAATTCACTAACACACTATTTAATCAGAATTTTGTATGCAAAATTCACTATTTGAAAACCAGACTGGTGATTTAGTAAACATTTTGCATTCAATTCTGGAAGAGTTTGAATTGTTTTAAAGCTTGCTAAGCAATTTTTAGGCATATGGTTTACCAAATAAAAGTATCTGATAAGCTCCATTGGGGCATCCCAGTTTACCAACTACTCTTTGAAATAGTAAACCCACTATCACCTTTTATTATGAGAAAGAGGAGAATGTAATAAATGTTTTCTGTTCTTTGAAGCTTGAGCCCCAAAACAATGAACCCAGGGATTAGTACATAGCTTTTAAAAATAAAGATATATTATTTGATTTGTTTCTGGTAATTGGAGCTTGTTTTCCTTGTAACCTCGTTTACCTCCTATAAATAATTAATGTAACTGCATTGCGAAAACAGCCTAGGTTTCATGTTAATCAGCACGGAAATCATGTCAGCTTGACTTACTCACTTAATAAGGCTTCCTGGGTAAGCAGCTTTATTGAAAACACACATTGGAACCTATTGGTCAACTAGCTGCCCAGGCCAACTCAGAAAATCCCACTTTTAATATGGATGATAGAGCTTGTGTGCTGAGCTGCACTTCTAACTCAGGCAGATATCCAGAGGGAGGGTAAAGAACCTAATTAACTTTCTGTTAAAGTAACACAGCTCTTCCAGAGGCAGGTGCACTCTAAGGCCAAAAAGGATGGAGTGGGCTTGGGAAACCTAATGCTCCCCATGTAATTATAATAACATTTGTATAGCATTTTAAAGTTTACAGAGCACTTTTGCATCCATTAATTCGTATATTTCTTATAGCAAACCTTTGAGGGAGATAGCAATTGTTATGCTCATTTTATACTCAAGGTCACTGTGGGTCAGGTAGTTTAAGTGATGGAAATGCAAAGATATAGTACTGGTGGAGCAGGACATAAAATCAATTCTTCTTATTTTACATCTTAGGTTTTATGTTTTTCTTTTCCTTGTTCTTCTTCTATCACAGCTACAGAAAGAAAGAAAGGCACTTTGGCTTCAGGAGATGTACAGCAATAGAACTGAGTCAACAGGAGTGACCATCATCCAAAGGGTGTTCTTTCAGGTGCCTTTTAATGCTCATATTCCAGGATTTCTTCATCTTTCAAATGTTTTTCTTGTTGCTTTTACCCATATATTCCCCCTCCCTCTCTTCCTCATCCTCCCCCTTTTTCTCCTTATCCTCATTTTCTTATCTTCATTATCATTATGATCACTGGCTCATACTGAGATGCATGAAAAGGAGAGAAGGAAGGAAAGAAGGAAGGTGCAAGGGAGGACAGTCTCCTGAACTGTCCCTGGATCTGAATACCATCCTAGGTGGGGAATTTAGCCTTTTTCACCATCCCTACCTCTATACCTCTGGACTCTTGTTAAGATCTGTCAATATTCACACACATCAAAATAAGTGAGATTGGGAGGATAGAATAGACCATCTTTTACTTCTAACATATTTAATGGTTTCTGTAAGAGTCAAGGAGCTGCTTTCAAATCAGTTTGTTGGTGGGTATAAAGGAAAAGAATCAACTGGCTTTGGCCAAAGTAATGAAAAGGTCAACCAGTTTTCTTTCACCTTTGCTCTCTTACTAATCATGGGAAGGACATATATGGCTCCAGTTTAACTTCCTCTGTTCTCACAGGTGCTGGTCCATTAACTTCCAAGAGAATCCCATGAGTATACAGTATGGTTTCAAAAGAATGGAAGCTAGAATAACACAAATGTGAACTCTAGTCCCAATTCTTCTAATTCCTGGGTTGTTGATCCCAAACACATTATATAAAGTTATCTGTTCTTCCATTTCCTCTAATAAAATAAGGCTAACATACAGGTTATGTGATTCTTGTAAGAGAAATAAAAATATAATAAAGAATTTTATAGCTGTAAATGCTATAAAACATCTATACATTTATTTCCTGTTTATTCTTGGGTTTTCTTATCTAATCTATTCACACACGTTTGCTTATTCAAAAATAAAAATTATTTCTCACAGATGAATAATAAAACAGACTGTATCAACTAGTGTATCTCTTATTATCTGGATATTACCTCTGATTGGTTTAGAAAATCATCTGACAGTTACTCAGTAGCTTGTCATTTTTCCCATGGTGGGATAGACAGCACAGACTCCAGTGTCAGATTACCTGGATTCAAACTTCAGCTCCACTACTCACTAGATACATGAATTTAGGCCAGTTTCATAACCCTTATCTGCCTCAGTCTCCTCCTCCTTAAAATGAGAATAATAGCAATCTTACCTCACCGGATTATTAGGAGCATAAAATGAGTTGATATGTTTGAAGCATTTTGAATAGTGTCATACAGCATGAATTTCATGTTAAGTATTAGATATTGTTCTCCTAAACATCATCATGAATTTTTCTGGCCACTTGGACAAAAATAGGCATAATTATAATCTGTTATTAATATTGATTTTGTATCAACAAAAGCCAATGGCTTCATTTCAACATCTATTTGAAAAAATTCCCCAATACACCTACTCCTCCAATCTCCTATTGAAACTGAAATTAAAGGTTCTGTTCTGCAGCAAGAGGTGAGGAAACCAAGCCCTATCAACTGCTCCACTGAGTTGACTAGAACTCTTCCATCATATTCAAGATGGAAGTTAGCTCCCAAACTTTCACTCTGTTTTATAATTGGGAGAAAACAGTTGGTTTGACACTCCTGTTCAATCACATACATTTTCAGGTTCATGAACCTTCTGTATTGGGAATACAATTTTTCCCACCAAAACCAAATGGCAGAGCTCTGAGGATAATATGCAGTGTCTATCAAAGAGAAGGGAAAGCAGTGAAAGCCAAGACTCCTGAAACACAAAGAAAAATGTTTATCTGACTTTTTTTACCTAAATATTTTCAACGCATCAAAAAGGTTAACAGGAAAAAAATAGAAACATCTAGTTTTAAATTTGAGTGTTGAAAATACGTGTACTGTGATCACACATACTGATCACAACAAAAGTTGTGATCAAAGAAACCAAGGGTTTTCTCCAGAACAGGTGCCTAAATCTAATGTTGCTTTCAGTCTGTTAATTTACCATCTCAGAGGTGTACTGAAAGAAGCATGAAACCAAGACTCTTTCATCATTCACTCATTAAATGAACACAGAAAAATTATTGTAATTATTGTACCCTTAGGGCAAAATGAAAATAAGATTGTCTTTCCTACATCATTTAGAAGTTTTCAAGAAAAACAAGGAGATAATGCAAGCACAAGTACTTTGTAAAACTGTTATGCCAACGTGAGGGTTGGCAATTGTTTTACAGAAGCTGTTTGAGAAAGTCTGTAGCACTATCTCACAAAGCATCATGATATACCATCTTAAGGTTGCCTCAATTCCTAGGAAAGAAATTAGCTCACAAATTACATAGGAAGTAGGCTCGAATATGACAAAAATCAATGAATACTGGCTCAAGGGGCAGAATCTGGCCCTTCCCTACACATACACTCTGGTCTTATAAAGTCCATTTTTAGCCATTTGGTATTTGGATTTTCTTTTATACCTCCACGATATAACAGAATTTTCCTCGTTCTATAGGATCTTTCAGTGAAATTTCAAGTTTGGCCAATTCTCTTTAATTCAAAATATTTCTCATATTTTTAAAAATTTTAAATCTGTTCTAGCAAAGTGTTTCCTTAGGCAATGATTGTTACTACCCAATATTTTTACTACTAGGGCCAAAGTCATTAAGCATTACTACTATGTGAAGCTGTCCTGGAATTCTTTCTACACTTTCACAAATTTTTTATTTATTGTGGAGATGTTTCAACTAATTAATAGGTAAGGGGAACTCACATGTGGATTTGTGGTAGTTAGATGGTGTCTTTCCTCTTAAAAGCTGGTGATAATCTCTTTACCTCCTGATCCGATGACTAAATACAACAGAAAGGGGGCTGTCCAGCCCAGTTTCTAGGAAATCTAAGAACTAAATAGACTAAATTATTTTCCCAGATTTGCACAGTCTTGGCACTAAAAAGAGAGAATCCAGACCAGGATGTCCACAAGTTGTACTGCTTGGAAAAAGCCAGTAGGTTGTTCTATGCTCTTCTTTTCTACTCTACTATTTCCCCCTTTATTAATATATGTGCACATGTATGTACATGCATGCACATACACACACATTTTGTCCAGCAAAGCCATGTAATATTTCTTGTGCCATTGTCTCAGATCTTAATAGTTAACAGAAGTTACTCAATCCCTTATTTTTCCCTGCATGTTCTTCAGCATTTCACCTCTGCTTCCTCTGTCAAAAAAATGGGGGTGGGTATTTTACATTTCTTTAGTATTTTCTGAGTATACTTTTTTTGTGGGCAAATGATGAGTGTGAAGCAGAGAAAGGAAAAATATACTCGGACAATCTTTTTCTTCTAATTTCCCATCTGAAAGAGCTGAGGAAAAGGAAATTTCCCCCACCCTGTGCCAACTATTCAAGCATTTTTAGTAAACAAAATATTTAATGGTGAGAATCTACCCCGAGGACTTTCCACAATCTTCTCTGATTCCTCATTCTGTTTTCCTTTCCCTGCCTCCCCCTCTGTCCTTGCATAGCCCTAAAATGCTGTGAGCAGAGTGGTGGATTGGGTCTATTCTTCCAACCTACTTGCTGGCCCACCTTGGAAAAGCAGTTAAACTTTTCGACATTTTCACCACTAGCAAAATGAAAGAGTGGCTTTGACAGGAATTGGGGGAGATCATCTGTATTCTTCACTTTATTAAAATGATTGTGAGTGTCTATGTGTTTCACTTTGGGTGGCAAGTGCTATAAAATTTAATAAAATTATTTAAAATGTTTATATTTTTCCCTAAGTGTTCCAACTCACTAGCTTCTACATTCCAAGTTTCCTAACTCCCACTTCCTCCTGCCTTACCCAGAAGAGACTTTCCTCACCCCAACTGCTCCTCTAGGTGAGTGAGAACTTCCCACAGAAACTTTAGCCCCCTTACCACCCCAACCACTGGCTCACCTCGGTCACTGGCAGTTCCTGGAGTGAACTCTGTGAATCTGCGTCTTAGAGGACAGTCAGAGAAGCCAAGTCTCCCTGACCATCCAGATGGTAGGAGAGAGAGATGCTTTCAGCGATCCATGTTAAACCCGGTTGTTACCTCTTAGAGATTCCACCTGGTCTGCTTTCTCTGCCTGCTCCTTATTCTTCTCCTTCCTTGGAGTTCCGTATGCTCCTCAAGGACGCCTTCGGGCTGATGTCTCCGCTGCAGCCAGTTTAGTCGCTCTTCAGTACCTCTTCTCCCTGGTTAGCTCCTCGGAGAGGAACTTTCAGGACCACAGCCTCTGGGCAGCTCCTGCTCTCTGACCGGAGCCTCTGACTTGCCGCAGTTTTGATTGCTCTCCCAGCTGACCAGGGAGGAGTGATGTTGCCCAGAGTCTAACTCCTCCCTTTCCCCAGCCGAAAGACACGCCCACTTGAAAGGCTTCTCTGGCCAGGTCCAGTTTTGCCGCCCGTTTGTTTGTTTAAATAGAGATGGGGGTTGGTGGAAGGGGAGCAGGGGAGGAGAGTTGCTGAAGTTAAGGAGTAAAGAAAAAGAGGACTGGAAACCTTTGTGATTAAAAAGGTAAGAAATGGGAGCGGAGTAGTGTGGACAGAATGGAGAAAGAAAATTGGGGATAGACTTGGAGAGAGAGCTAAAAAGGGCAGATGAAGCTGCTGACCCACGTCTGAAAAGAATCAAAAGGTGAGAAAGATGCGTGTCAAGGACACAGCCTCAGTGGCTGCTTCCTTACACATGTGGACTGGGGTCTTTGGCTTTTAAACTTCAGAGTTCTAAAAGTAGAAGGAAGAAGTACGTCTCTCCCACCTTTTCAGCACGTCAAAGCTACTCTCATTAAAACTTTTAATTTGTGAATATAGATGAAGCTATATTTGTTGTACTGTTCTTTCAACTTTCTGATCACTTGAAATTTATAAAAACAGAAAGGAAATTAATAAAATCTTTCATTTTAAGGACATTTAGTTCCTTGAGTTACAAACTGAGATCTACTATTGTTTTTCAAAAACACATCATTAAGCATTCACGTAGAAAAGGTTCACCTGAGTAGTAATAAGCTTAGAAGAAGAGAAGGCTCATAATAATTCCTAAAACTCCTTTGGTATTAGGAGGTTGAATTAAATTCCTAGAAGACAGAAAGAAAACTACATCTGGAATAATTCAAAAATATAGATATTCATACTATCTTATTTAAAACTTCACCAAGGAAAAATAAATGATTGTGAACTTAAGATGCCAAAGATTTTCTAATCATCTTGTGTTTCCAAGAAGGAAAAAGAAAGGTGCTCAGATTAAGCAATTGGCTGAATGATCTTGAGTAAGTCAACTTCACTCTGGGCATCAGTTTTCATATCTGTAAAATGAGTTTTTCCATCAGTAGCCTGACAGAGTTATGAATCCAAGTGCAACTTCTTTTAGAAATTGACTTGAAGGATAATTCCTCAGGCGTTTTGGCAAAAGGCAACATATTTATACAATCTGAAAAGAAACCAGAGTATCCCCAGCTTTTTGAGAATCATGTAGTCTAACAACATAACTAGCACATACGTCAAACAGAAATGAAAAACTATTAATTTGCCTGTGTGCAAGGAAAACTGTAGAGGGCTGAAACAAAAAGTTTCACTGCTCGTAAAGTTGAAAAGAATATCTTAAGTTTGAAAATAGTTATTTTTAATTCTGATATAAGTGTCATATGACTCTTGCTTTTCACAGAAAACAAGAAAATAAAAATTAACACTTTTTCAGTTTTCATGGGAAGTTATTTATTTTCAGCAGCTCTTTAATCTCTTACTTATCTTTATTTGTATCCCTATCCAGAAAAATCTCTGCTCAGGAAAATAAATTTCATTTTCAGAATAATTAAACAACACATGATAGGAATAGCAGATCTCTAAAAAACAAATCAGAATTCACTCCTTGGCTATAGGAAATTTATCTATGAGGTAATTTATGACTGGGATAGAGGTGCTTAATCATTGTTCAATGAGTACTTATTGAATGAATTGATTTCCTGCTTTGTGTCTTCAAAGCCCTGTCCATGGATATTTAGAAGTTGATGGCACTGATGCCTGTGAAATTTTCAGGGGCAGGGAGTAATAGCAGATTAGCAGAAAGGTGAACATATTGAGACAAAGATGAGGGTGGGGATAAAACATTCTGCAGGACTCCTTGCTTTCTCTGACAGACGTAAGGGACTGGACACAACAGGATTAGCCTTCAAAATACATTCGTGTGTGTGTATGTGAGCACACACACACATACACACGCGTGCATGAACGTGCACACCCCTGAAGAATGGGGAGAGATTTGTGAATGCCAAATTTTCTTTAAGAGCCACTTTTTGCAGAGGGATAGGTGGAATCTATTTCATCAGGGTCACCCTCGTCACAACTCATTGACAGTTGTACAGTTGGCTGTTCAACTTTGAGAGGGCAGGAAGGGGCAGGAGGGATGTGTGCTGTCAGCAAAGGAAAAGGGGTGGTGACTGCCCTAGGAAAGGAGAATACAAGGCATTTGCATGCATTCTCCTCCCGCTACATGGTTCCTGGGCCAGAGGGCCAATCCCCAGCCCTTCCTTCTTTCTCTGCTGCTTTTAATAAAGCTCTGAGCTAACCTGTAAGAACCATCTGCTGAGTGGGGAAAAGGAGACCAGTACTCAGTTGCTGGCCCACAGGCCTAATGCCCGGGAGCCATTGAAGCAGAGAGAGGGGAGGCAACAGGCAGATTTATGAGCAGCAATCTGTTCCCCCCTCCCCCAAGGACCCTCTGCCAGGAGACAGCCTGATAATCCATCAACCCCACTAATGAATTAATTAGTATTCCCAGTAATCTTGACGCCCAAAGGAGACCTGCCTGTGGGCCCCTACGGGGGATAGAAACTGCCTTCTTCAGTTAGACACTGAGGACCTGAAACCAATGTCTGACATTAGGCCCCAGGGTGCTAAGCCTCAATCCACGGATCCTGTTGCTGACGGTCCCCAGATGTCTCTCCTTCTCACCTTCCCATCGGAGATCACTAGCTTCTGCTGAATTAAAATCAAATGCGACCAACAAATGGAGTCCAGGGACATATATCAGGAACTGTAGAGAGCAAGAAGGTGAACTTCCAAGGAAGAAATTATTCAGGCTGCCCATATTCAGTTTAGACTTGAGCAGACCCTAAAGTTGCTCTCCAAGGTTTGGGCACTGGGGCCTGGGATGGGGTTGGGATGGGGTTGGGTTGGGGTGAGGGCTGGGGGAGAAGGTAAATAAAACATAGTTCTTGACCTCGAGAACTTCAGCTTTCCAGTAGGGAAATAATACAGGTTCAAAAATAATTGTGAAACAGGTTAAAACAAAAAGTGATTTGTGACATGAACCTCTCCTGAATAACGACTAGAGAAAAACACAGAGGTGTCAGTTGGGTTTGTGAATAGTTTGGAGAATAGCATCAGGGAGATTCAATAACCCTCCCTTACAGTAGCAAAGTGAAGTGCTTCATTCTTTTCAAAAACTCCATGGTGAAGTGGGGTGGGGGAAAAGCTTAGGACTGAGGAATCCTGGGCTCTAAATCTTAGTCTGCCTCTGTGTGGCTGTGATGAGTTATCTAACCTCTCTGGCCTCACATTCCTCATTAGGCAATGATCAGCTTGGGTTATGATCTCTCAGGTTCCTTCCACCTCTGATACTCAATGACATAACATAGTTAAGTGTCACAATTCTTTTTTGAGGGTGAATAATACTGGCCCATTCAAAGGTATGGAGACAGAATCCTCAGGTTTGAATAAAGCAATATAATAGGTTAATGACAAAAGTGGGTCTAGAAACCAGGTAATAAATTTGGGTGTCCTCTTTCCATCTAGTTTGCTGATCCCTGTTGAGAAGAACACTTGATTCAACCTTCTCACACCACATTCATTCAAGAGCTATACATTTGGGCATTCACAAGGTATACAGAGTGGCTCATTCATTATGTAGTTTTTAGCTACACAAAACTGCCTGAATTTGTTTAGATCTGCTGAGAAACTTCTCTACCTTTAAAAGCTCTGTACCATCCTCCAGCATCCATTTCTGCACTTGCTATATCTAATTCCTAACAGCAAGGTCCTTTAGGATTCAACTGAATCCTTGAATCATAACACTGACATTTACTAACCACGTGACTTCAGACAAGTTATTTGTCTCACTGGGCCTCAGTTCTTCTACCTGTAAGTTGGAGGTAATAATGCTTATTCAATGAACTTGCTCTGATAAATATGTATGAAATAATACATGCAAAGTACGTAGTATACATTCTGGCACTTAGCAAGTGCTCAATAAATGATAGTTATTATTGGTATTTTATCTTAAACATTTAAATCAAATTTGTATGTCTTAGAAATCAAAGAAAAGCTATTATCAGGATCTCCTTATAAAGGCCCTGTTTTTGTGCTCCTATCTCAATCCAAGTATTCCTTTATTATAATAATGACTGCACTATTAATTTACCCAACAAATGCATTTTGTGCATATATAAAGTCCCAGGCACTGTGCAAGATTCTGGGACTACAGAGCACCATAAGACTTCTCATTCCTAACCAACTTTCAGTGTAGTGGCAGAGGCAGTAAACTAAATATATAAATATATCTAACACCTCTTCTCTGTGTCTGACTTTCTAACATAGTGTGCCCAGGGAGCTATTATGTATCAGAGATATTAATTGCAGCATTGTTTTTAATAATGAAAAAGTTTATTATCAATACATTAAGTGACCAGTAGTTTAGCCAAAGTAAGATATGCCATTTATCTATACTAATAAAAATATACTACATATACTAACATGCTCAGGGGGAAATATAAAACAATTATAGAACTATAGGTTCAATATGATATACTTATTTTTTTAATGTACACACATGCATCAAATAATACATATATTTTACAGATACACATATACACACACACGAACTGATAACAGTGGGTCTTTATCTCAGGAAATCTCAGAACTGACATGAAGTACATTGAGATCAGGTAGTTATTGAGGGAAATTGTTTTTTTTTACACAAGTATAATCTATCCATATGTAACTTGTGAACACGAAATTGATTTTAAAACATAATTAAAATATGCTATCTTTAAAATCCTATTCCCCACTTATAGCCAAACTTATATTTAGGAAAGGATCTGATAGCCACCCCCTACATCACCAAACACTGGAATATATATATATATAAGCTGATATGACTCTTTCATGAAAAGATTACCACACTGGCTTCCACCAACTCTCCCCTTATACGCTCAGCCCCAGGAACATTTTCCGAGTCTTAGGAGCAAACTTTAAGTTGAATTTAAAAGGCTTCAATCAAGAGGTTCTTAAGTCCTGACAAATATCTGATGGAGGGCAGTGAGAATTTCCCGAGAATGCAGATTTAATTTATACCACTGCAAAAATAATAGGATAAAGAGATTATTAAAACCAACTACTATCCTCAAGGTGCATTCAGTGTTCTGGAAGGACCAAATAGAGCACTACATTGAGCATTCTCAGATTAAAGTCAAAGCTCTATTAAGTGCAGTTTCCTTGCATGCATGGTAGCTTTGGGTGGTCTGCTCCATTAGGCCAGTGCTCTAGTCATGCCATCTCTCCTAAGCATTGAGGGAGGTAGAAACCAGTGAGAAGAAACTAATTATTAACAGTAAAAATTATAGCTAATCCTTACAGAGCATTTACCATATGTCAAATGCTATTAAAAGTGTTTTCATGTATCATTTTTATCATTGTACCACCTTATGAGGTAGTGTATTAGTCGTTTTCACACTGCTGGTAAATACATACCGGAGACTGGGCAATTTACAAAAGAAAGAGATTTAATGGACTTACAGTTCCACGTGTGTGGGAAGACCTCACGATCATGAGGGAAGGTGAAAGGCATGTCTCACATGGAAGCAGATAAGAGAAGAGGGCTTGTACAGGGAAACTCCTGTTTTTAAAACCACTGGATCTCCTGAGATTTACTCACTATCATGAGAACAGCACGGGAAAAACCTGCCCCCATGATTCAATTACCTTGCACTGGGTCCTTCCCACAACACATGGGAATTCAAGACGAGATTTGGGTGGGGACACAGCCAACTCATATCATTCTACCCTGGCCCCTCCAAAATTTCATGTCTTCACATTTCAAAACCAATCATGCCTTTCCAACAGTCCCCCAACGTCTTAACTCATTTTGGCATTAACTCAAAAGTCCACAGTCCAAAGTCTCATCGGAGACAAGGCAAGTCCTTTCCATCTGCAAGCCTGCAAAATCAAAAGCAAGTTAGTTACTTCCTAGATACAATGGGGGTACAGGCATTGGGTAAATACAACCTTTCCAAATGGGAGAAATTAGCCAAATCAAAGGGGCTGCAGGCCCCATGCAAGTCCAAAATCCAGCAGGTCAGTCAAATATTAAAGCTCCAAAATGATCTCTTTTGACTCCATGTCTCATGAAGAGGTCACGCTGATGCAAGTGGTGGGCTCCCATGGCCTTGGGCAGCTCTGTGACTTTGCAAGGTATAGCCCCCCTCCTGGCTGCTTTCCCAGCCTGGCATTAAGTGTCTGCAGCTCTCCCAGGCACATGGTGCAAGCTGTCAGTGAATCTACCATTCTGGAGTTTGGAGGACAGTGACTCTTTTCTCAGCTCCACTAGGCAATGCCCCAGTAGGGACCCAATGTGGATGCTCTGCCCCACATTTCCCCTTAGCACTGCCCTAGCAGGGGTTCTCCATGAGGGCCCCACCCCTGCAGCACATTTCTGCCTGGGCATCCAGGCATTTTCATACATCCTTTGAAATCTAGGCAGAGGTTCCCAACCCCCAATTCTTGACTTCTGTACATTCACAGGCTCAACACCACATGGAAGCTGCCAAGGTTTGGGGCTTGCATCCTCTGAATCCATGGCCTGAACTCTACATTGGCCCCTTTCAGCCCCAGCTGGAGCAGGTGGGACACAGGGCACCAAGTCCTTAGGCTGCAAACATCATGGGGACCCTAGGCCCAGCCCCAGAAAAACACTTTTTCCTTCTAAACCTCTGGGTCTGTAATGGGAGGGGCTGCTGCAAAGGTGTCTGACATGCTCTAGAGACATTTTTCCCCATTGTTTTGGTGATTAACATTTGGCTCTTCATTATTTATGCAAATTTCTGCAGCCAGCTTGAATTTCTCCTCAGAAAATGGGATTTTCTTTTCTGTTGCATTGTCAGGCTGCAAATTTTCCAAACTTTTATGCTGTGTTTCCCTTTTAAAACTAAATGCCTTTAACAGCACCCAAGTCACCTCTTGAATGCTTTGCTGCTTAGAAATTTCTTCTACCAGATACCCTAAGTCACCTCTCTCAAGTTCAAAGTTCTACAAATCTCTAGGGCAGGGGAAAAATGCTGCCAGTCTCTTTGCCAAAACATAACAAGAGTCACCTTTGCTCCAGTTCCCAACAAGTTCTTCATCTCCATCTGAGACCACCTCAGCCTGGATTTCATTGTCCATATCATTATCAGCACTTGGGTCAAAGCCATTCAACAAGTCTCTAGAGAGTTTCAAACTTTCCCACATTTTCCTGTCTTCTTCTGAGCCCTCCAAACTGTTCCAACCCCTGCCTGTTATCTAGTTCCAAAGTTGCTTCCACATTTTCAGGTATCTTTTCAGCAGCACCCCACTCTACTGGTACCAATTTACTGTGTTTAGTCCATTTTCACACTGCTGATAAAGAGATATCTGAGAGTGGGCAATTTATAAAAGAAAGAGGTTTAATTGGCTTACAGCTCCATTATGGCTGGAGAGGCCTCACAATCATGATGGAAGGAAAGGAGGAGCAAGTCACGTCTTACATGGGTGGCAGCAGACAAAAAGAGAGGGCTTCTGCAGGGAAACTGCCATTTTTTAAACCATGAGATCTCCTGAGACTTATTCACTATCACAAGAAAAGCATGGGAAAGACCTGCCACCATGATTCAATTACCTCCCACCAGGTCCCTCCCACATGTGGGAATTCAAGATGAGATCTGGATGGGGACACAGCCAAACCATATCAGGTAGTAGTATTATTATTATCTCTGTTTTATAAATGAATTAATGGGATACAGAGAAAATTGTTTGCTCAACATCATAGCACTTGTATCCAAATCCCACAGTGTTGGGATTTGGATATAAGCAGTCTACCTCCACTACACTATATTGCCATCCCAAAGCAGGTAATGGATAGTTAAGTATAAGTCCAGAATCTATTCTCTGGATGCTCTAGGAGAGACACTGAAAGTAAAATGATTATCAGTAGTTCTTCTGTTGACTCATCCTGAAGCAGCTGGTGAAATGGCGTCCTCATTTGGTTCCCCATTGTCCAGAATATGTTCAGAAGAGCCATATTTTGCCCACAATATGCTTGCTGGAGATTCAATTTTAGGAAAGATTTTTCACCACCACAGCTCACAATGCAACACGAGGGGATGGTAGTATCTTGGTTCCTAGAAGCTCCTACAATAAGAAACATATCCTCCCACTCATGGGCCCTTCCCTGAGCCCTACCTTTCCTTAATCTCATGTCTGAAGACTCTAAATCATGAATATAGAGCATAAAGAATAACCTGTCTCATGAAAATAGAATACTAAATCCTTTAGGATTTGAGCCAATTAGAGTGTTGAAAGGAGAACCTTATGGGAGCTGGTTGTAAAGCAAGCCATATTCTGTTCACCAGACTGAGACTCAGCTTCCAGGTGGAGTTTTCTCATTGTTCCACTAACTTTAAGAATCAAAAATAGCAAAAGAATACAAGAAACATTCACATAGCCTGGTTCTTCAACTCTGACATTTTGCTTCTACTATAAATGATTCTTTTACCACAAGGTCTAGTTGAAATTCTCACTTTGCCCTTGTTCCTGCCCTCCTATTCTCTCAGCTACAACTACTTTAACTTCTAGACTCATTAATGCTGGTATGAACTAGGATGGCAGGGAGTCAGGAACCAGAGGCAACACATGCCACACAAAGCTGTACTAGCCCTTTGGGGTTCAAAAGTGAGTATTTTAAGGTACCATAATTTTAGGGTGGGAAAATGGATAAATATAAATGAAGAAACTGACATTTTCTAAGGTTCTGTACCATACGATTGTTGTATCAGTAGTCTGCATATATTATCGTCTCCTTTAGAAATACATATAACCAGCATTTTCTGAGTTTTTTGCATTGAGTTGAGAGCATTACTTCATCTAATTACCTGAATTACCTCATTTAATTGCTGCAACAACTCTTTGGGATGGGTGCTATTTTATCACTTTTATTAAGAGATGAGGAGAATGAGGTCCATTAATTCATCCATTCAATAAAGATTTGAGTGCTTTCTATGCGCAATAGGCACTGGGGATGTGTCAGTGAACAAAACAGAAAGGACAAGTAACTTGTTCAAGATCACACAACCAGGAAATAAATGCTGTACTTTGAAAGCCTGCTTATTTCTATGCCTCTTTTATTTATTTTTATTATTATTCTATTCCCTTTATTCTTAAGCACTGGAAGGATAGACTTTAATAAAAATGAAATAAGTTAATACCCCATTCCAGAATCCCGTTTCCTCCAAGGAGTAACATTGGTTAGATAAAGGGAAGTAATGGTCCCAGGGAGTTACCATAAAGGGAGATTCTCCATGGCAAGTTGAATAGTTTCCACAATGCACCCCTGCCCTCTCCGCAAACACACACACACACACACAAACACACACACACACACACACACAAACACACACACACACAGAGAGAGAGAGAGAGAGACAGAGAGAGAGAGAGAAAGAGAGAAAGAGGGAGAGAGGAAGAGAGAGAGAGAGAGAACACACAACTATACGGTTACATGACAACTTAGTCACATCCAGGGTGACAATGAGTTCTGGTTTACTTAGCACAGTCAGAGTTACCACCTGTTATAGATCAACTAATGCCTATTAATTATTTTTAGAGCTTCATTTACTTTTAAAATACCACAGCTTGTATGTATATTGCATTGTCCCCCACTCACATCATGCATTGAAGTACCAAACTTGCCCCATTCCTTGACTTTAGGACCATAACGCTCCCTGGTTCATCCTGGTTAACTCCATCATTAAAGGAAAAACCTCTGTCTCATCCTCGCTAGGCTGAAAAGGGTCATGAAGAGGGGAGTTAGAGGAGTATGGAGATATTGGGGGCTCAGGGTTTAACAAATAAAAGATGATTAAAACGAGAATTGGAAAAGTAAGGTGAGGGAGGGGAAGTAAAAAGGCAAAAACAAAATCAAGCTCTCTTTACCCTATCCAGTGACTCAGTGAAAAAATATTCTCTTTATATTCAGCCCTGACTCCTACCTTCACCCAGATGAATCCAGGAGTTAGAAGCCCTAATCCAGCTTTAAGGGTGAGAGTTGTTTTCCCCCAGGCTAAAAGATATTTAATGTCTTTAATAGCTAAATTGAGGCTCTGAATATTTCCTGTGGGTACCAGCTGTGGCCAGGCTTGAACCACTGCACTATCCTCTAGGAACCTCCTGTGGTAATTTGCAGGGAGATGTTGCTCCCTATTATTAAGGGTGCTGGTGGAGTCTTCACCTGTACACACTCATGTATAGTTATTCATTTGTGGTATTAAGGATTTTATCTTGCCCTTAAGAATGAATGAAATACCCAGTCAAGTTCCCTGAGGCCTTAAGATATGGTAGGTCCGCTCTCCCTGTCCACATCTTCCCTTTTTCTCCCAGACGGCTCCAGAAAAATGCAGGCCTCCGGATCTATGAGCTTCTTTCCCCTCTCCCTAACTAACTCCCTTCACTCTCTCTTCTTCAGGCTTTTGGGTATCTCCACCTCCCTCGCAGCCCCCTCCCTACTGTGTGCCCTCTTCCCCCTCCTTTCTTTCTTCTTCTTTAGTGCACATGTTCCTCGATTTGATTTACTTCTGTACATTGTGTGGCTGTGCAACGGTTGGTCCTTAGAGAGCCCTCAAAGGGAGCACTCCATCTGTCAGCCTTTCACCATCCCCACTCTGGCCCCCAGCCATCACCCCCTCCCTTTCCTCTTCCCTGTGGGCAGTTTCTAAGAGAGCTGTGGAAGATTTAGGTAAACTTCCCTTTCCCCACTTCAGCCCACTTCAGCCCTAGCTGGAGGCCTCTATTTTCCCTGCTCTCCCCCAAGCTCACTCAACTTGATTCCTGCTATCCCCTCAAGGAAAGCCTTTGAAGTCACTGAAGTCAGTGAGAACAGTACTGTTTAGTGAAGTTGCTCTCCTACTGGGATGCCTGAGGCTACATAATTAAGACTTACTGATGCAACAGTACATCGGGTTATCAATAAAGTCAGGATCAGGCACACTGATGGTTGGGAGCAGTGATGCAGAAAATGCCAATCACCTGATAATCCAAAATTATGTGCCATTCAACACATATCTATTTGTTCAAATCCTGTGAGGTGCTGGGGACACAAATGTGAATAAAATAGGAAATGATTCAGGAATTCCAGAGTTTCATAGTCCAATGGAGACTATTCACACACACGAATAACTTTAATGGAGGAAAAAGTATGATGAGTATAAAACATGCTCTAGGATTCTAATGAAGATGTCTCATGGCTCAGAGAATGGTTCTGGTAGGAGGTGAAATTTGATCTGTGCTTTGAGACAGATGCAGCTTTGTACTGTATTCCCATTAACTCAGCACCAAATATGGTCTGGATATTTACATGAATTTTTCTCTAAAGCTTCACAGTAACCCACTTTAGGTACCATGTATAAGTAAACTTGCAGAAGTTTAACTTAAGAAGATTTTTTTAAAACTTACGTGTTTTATTTTTGATTTTGGTGTGGAAGAGTTGTGAGAGCTGGAGAAAGTCAGCAGATTTCCTTGGTATATCATTTTTGACTGGGATTGATAATGCAAATATTTGTTTTCTGGGAAAAGTATTGCATAATAGTGCTAGCTTTTAAGATTCTAATCATTTGGAGTCATAGAGAATATCAAACTCATATTTGCCAAGACCTCTAAATGTCTGCCTTATATTTATTTTTCCTTCATTGGACAGAAAGTCTGGATTATTTTGTGGATGAAAATAAAAGAAAAAAATAATATACCCATAGTGACTTGAATGAAGTTACCCACTAAAATGGCTTGACTTATGTGAGTGGAGTTTATCTGGAAACAAACAAAATCAAACCACTTACAGCCTCTTTGGAGTTAAGATGTGACTACAATCGTTTTGTCTCATAATTTACCTCACATGTTTCTATCTACAGGAAACAATCCCATATTCAGAATTATTCTTGTGTGCAAGTAAATTCATCTGTTGTCTGTATAAGTCAAAATAGGGAATAACTGAAATGGGCTCAGTAGAATCATTAATTCAATTTAGGTAAGTTCAAAACATGAAACTTCGTAGCTTTTACCTATAGAGTTTGCAGTAGATACACACAACATAGAAAATGGCATAAAATAAATAAAATAACATACTATACCAAATTATGTATACAATATGATCACAATTTCCTACAAGGCATACTATAAATTGAAATCTTTCTACACCCATACAGCTTATCGTCTATATTAACATGGCTTTACAATTCCAGAAAGCTCTTGCCCAGAAGAAAAATGTCTGTTGTTGTTGTTGTTTTTAAGACAGGGTTGACCAGAGGCTTAACCTCTTGGGCTCAGACAATCCTCCCACCTCAGCCTCTCAATAGCTGGGACTACAGGCACATGCCTTCCCACCCAGCTAGTTTTTGTATTTCTTTGTAGAGACAGGGTATATTAGTCCGTTTTCATGCTGCTGATAAAGATATACTTGAGACTGGGTAATTTATAAAGAAAAAGAGGTTTAATGGACTCACAGTTCCACATGGCTGGAGAGGCCTCACAACCATAGTGGAAGGCAAAGGCACATCTTACATGGCGGCAGGAAGGAGAGAATGAGAGCCAAGTGAAAGGGGAATCCCCTTATAAAACCATCAGATCTCAAGAGACTTATTCACTACCACAAGAACAGTATCGGGGAACTGCCCCTGTGATTCAATTATCTCCTCCTGGGGTCCCTCCCACAACATATGGGAATTATAGGAGCTGCAATTCAAGATGAGATTTGGGTGGGGACAAAGCCAAACCATATCACGGGGTTTCACCATATTGCCCAGCTTGGTCTTGAACTCCTGGGCTCAAGTGATCCATCTGATTCCCGAAGTGTTAGGATTACAGGCGTGAGCCAGCACGCCTGACCAAAAATACATCTTAAATAAATTTTTTTCGGAATTCACAAAAATAAAGATTAAATGAACATCAAATGACGGTTTACCATCCAAGACTCTTCAAAATGCTCACCTCATAACTCTTATCTTGCTTTCTGTCCCCATTCTAAACTATTATATTGTTATTTTTACTCAGCTCTATTCATTCCTCACATTGAAAGCTCCTTCTTAAACTATGCCTGCAAACCTTATAAATATCTTGACTCCTCCTTCTCTTCATAAAAAATAATATTAAAACTCTAACAAGATAGTGATCTCTCTTGCCATCAAAAAACTCAGCTTTGTATATTCATGTGGCCAACAAACATGAAAAAAGCTCAACATCACTGATCATTAGAGAAATGCAAACCAAAACCACAATGAGATACCATCTCATGCCAGCCATAAAAATGGCAATTATTAAAAAGTCAAGAAATAACAGATGCTGGTGAGGTTGCAGTAAAATAAGAATGCTTTTACACTGTTGGTGGGAATGTAAATTAGTTCAACCATTGTGGAAGACAGTCTGGTGATTCCTTAAAGATCTAGAAGCAGAAATACCATTTGACCCAATAATCCCATTACTGGGTATATACCCAAAGGAATATAAATCATTCTATTATAAAGATACGTGCACAGGTATGTTCATTGCAGCACTATTCACCATAACAAAGACATGGAATTAACCCAAATGCCCAGCAATGATAGACTGGATAAAGAAAATGTGGTATATGTACACCATGGAATACTATGCAGGCATAAAAAGGAATGAGATCATGTCCTTTGCAAGGGCAAGGATGGAGCTGGAAGACATTATCCTCAGCAAACTAATGCAGGAATAGAAAACCAAACACCACATGTTCTCACATATAAGTGGGAGCTGAACAATGAGAACATGTGGACACACTGCGGGGAATAACATACACTAGGGCCTGTCAGGGTCGGGGGAGAGCATCAGAAAGGATAGGTAATACCTACTGGGCTTGATACTTAGGTGATGGGTTGATCTGTGCAGCAAATCACCATGGCACAAGTTTACCTATGTAAGAAACCTGCACATCCTGCACATGTACCCCGCAACTTAAAATAAAAGTTGATGAAAAAAAAACTCAGCTTTGTCTCATCAACAACTTATTTTGGTAGACTTTTTAGAAAATTCACATTTAGAAACACTCAAACAAAAAAGATGGGAAAGAAATATAACAGACTTTTAGCAATGATTATCACTTAGGCAGTAGGCTATGTGTGATTGTTTTAATTTTTTATTTTTAGAGTAAAAAGGTTTTACCACTTTAAGTAAGTTAACAGTCAAATGTGCAATTCCAATAAACATGCCACATCGTTATAACACAGAGAACATTAAAATCATTTAGAAAGCAATTCACCATGGTGGAGCAAGCCACAAACTTTGGCATCACAATTCTATCTTCCTTCTACAATCAACTAAATGTATATTATTATGCTCTAAAGCCATCTTGTCAAAAAGTGATATGCCCAAGTATGCATCTTCAGCCCAGATCCCACCCTGGACTCTAGACCAGTACATCAAATTGCCAACCTGATATCAGCAAACAATGACTAAAACATATCTCAAATTTAGCATGTCTATAGCTGAGCTCCTGCTCGTCCTCTATATCACTCCTCCTCCAAGCTTCAGGTTCTCAGTTACTATTGGCAACCTCCTTTCTCCAGTTGCTTGGGCCAAGAACTTGAGGTCATTCCTGGGTGCCCTTTCTCTTATGCTTCCAATCCATCAACACATTTTTGTTGATCCCACCTCCAAAATTTAAGAATCCCACTAGTTTTGCCACCACCTTTGTCTGAGACACATCATGTTTTACCTGGAACATTGCCATAGTCTCCTGACTGGTCTTCCGACTTATGTCCTTGATCCTTTCATTCTATTCTCAACACAGCAGTGAGAGAGACAGTTCTGCCCCTTTTTAGTTCCAAAAGTTCTAATGACCTCATATTTTACTCAGAGTAAAAGCCCAGGTTCTTACAATGACATCCCAGTCTCTACATATTCTGCCCCCTTCCCCTTCCTATCACTCTGTTCTGGTCTTGGACCCACTTTGGCTTGCACATTCTACTCCAAGATCATTGAGTTTTTTTGTGATTCCTCAAAAGCCCTGATCCTGTCTCAGGGCATTTGCACTTGCTGTCTTCTCAGCCAGAAATGCTTTTACCCCAGATATCTACACACTCCCTCCCTCATCTCCTGCAACCCTTACTCACATCCAAATCATATTCAGATTAGATTATTCTGCCTCCCTTTATAAAATAAAATAATTTTTATTCTTTATTTGTTAAAATCTCATTTATTTGTTTAGTCCATACCATCTTCTCAGGGATTTTTCTTTCCAGGCTGAATCAGTCTTCTGTCTTTCCAGTAAATGAGCAAGTACTTGTTTTTTAATCTCTGTCATAGCACTTGTTCCATGTTGCATCATCACCATTAATGCTGTTTGTTCATTTCTCCTACAGAATGCAAGCCCTTCTCAAGCTGAAAACTTGTCATACTCCTCAGTGTAGTCTCTGCAACACAAAACACAGTAGACTTATTATGTATGTTGAGCAGAACTCTGGTTATCTCGACAATCCCCACATTATTGATGTAACAAACTGACATCATTGCAGAAATGTTTACAAAGTATTTATGATTCCCAGGCATTGCTCCAGGCACTGGGGATCTAGTGGAGGAATTGGACTAACGAGTTTCTTTCCAATTGAACGATGTTGTTTATGTTTAAATCCAAACTTGATAATTAAATTTCACAGCTGTTCTTAGGAAAAAATCTCCTGACACTTACAGTCAGATGTTCTACCTTGGTTTCAGCTTGTCCTAGATGCCTCCTATTATGAAAGAAATCCTATTTCTCTTTTCCAGGGAGAAGTTATTGTTGAGAATTCTTTACTCAAAACAAATATCTTTGTCGTATGCCTCAAGGAGCGTATGACTTTAAAATGCTTAAGACACTGTAGAAACGATTGAATTAAATGTGTTATAGAATATACATGCATGGCAAGAGGACATGGCGAGAGGTCAAATAACTTATTTGAAGAGTCAGTCTGCAAAAAAGAGAAAGGAGAATGGCTTAAAATGGGAAGAAAGATGTAGAACTCTGCCTTCTCTGTCTTTGTCTAGAATCCGCCCCTCTTCTCCCATCAGCTCTCTTCCTTCTCCTGGATGATTTCCTCCCCTCCAATCCTCTCTACTCCTCTCCATACCTTGCTCTTGGATAACTCATCCTTTGGTTGGGTGGATACGTGTACAGAAAAAAATTGGCCATAAAAAGCAGCAAAGGGACACGCGGAACTGCTAATGAGGGAGCAGGTCTAGTAAACCGCTCAGGCTCTGCAGCGTTTTCAAAAGTAGGCAAGAAACAAATTATACGTTCCTTTCCCGTATTCTGAAAGCAGCACCAGTTACGTGATTTTTTTTTTTTTTTTTTTGAGATGGAGTCTCGCTCTGTCACCCAAGCTGGAGTGCAGTGGTGCGATCTCGGCTCACTGCAAGCTCTGCCTCCCGGGTTCCCGCCATTCTCCCACCTCAGCCTCCCGAGTAGCTGGGACTACAGGCGCCCGCCAGCAGGCCCGGCTAATTTTTTGTATTTTTTGTATTTTTTAGTAGAAACGGGGTTTCACCGTGTTAGCCAGGATGGTCTCGATCTCCTGACCCTCGTGTTCCACCCGCCTCGGCCTCCCAAAGTGCTCGGATTACAGGCATGAGCCACCGCGCCCGGCCAGGAACACTTACAATTTTGAACTTCAGACCCAGATTCATTGTTGTAAGTAGCTATAATGTTTGTTATGCCTTGTAAGCTATGTTCTTTTAGACATGTTCAAACTGATTTAGTCCATCAATAAGCAAACCGTGTGCCTGCTCTGAAACGGGTCCTAGGAAAATGCTTACAAAGAACTCCGACAAATTATCTTTGCCCTTAAGGAAATGAGAAAGAAAATTGGCATGTCTTCAGCTAATTTCACACCATTTTCTACTAATACTCAATATGAATTATGAAGAATCATTATTGCATTTTTTTTTTTTTTTGAGACGGAGTCTCACTATGTCGCCAAGGCTGGAGTGCAGTAGCGCGATCTCAGCTCACTGCAACTTCCGCCTCCTGGGTTCAAGAGATTCTCCTGCCTCAGTCTCCCGATTAGCTAGGATTACAGGCGCCACCCCACCCGGCTAATTTTTTGTATTTTTAGTAGAGACGGGGTTTCACCGTGTTAGCCAGGAAGGTCTCGATTTCCTGACCTCATGATCCCCCTGCCTCAGCCTCCCAAAGTGCTGGAATTACAGGCATGAGCCACCGCGCCCGGCCTATTGCATCTTTTACAACAGATAAGGACACTGAGGAGCTAAGAGGAACATTAATCACCCAATGTGAACACTTATTAAATGCCATGGCAGGACTCTAACCCTTGTCTGCCTGACTGCAATGTTCATAATCTTCTCATTGCTCAGAGTGGTTGGGGAGATAGATAACTGAGCGAGGAAATGCTTGAAAGACAGCGTGAAAGACAGAAATATGTCCATATAAAGGCATGTGTTTAGGAAGTGTAAAAATTCTCAAGGGCTATGGAATTCCAGACCTACATCATGCTGATACAGTCAGTGATTTATTCTTAAGAGAGGTCTTAAAATAAGTTGTTTGGTCTACTGTCCCTTTCTGAGAACAGTGGTTCATTCTCTAAAATTATAATATAGGTGTTGTGTAAAAATTAAAGTCCAACAGTGTAGCTGATTGGGCTAAGGGTCAGAGAAGACCTTGTGTAGCTTTGACGAGGAGACCAAACCCCTCTGAAGGGGCCAAAGACAAAACTCTCACCTGTAGAAATGCTTCATTTTGGATGTTGGTGAGAGGAACTTAGCAGATCCTCTCTTGGGAAGTAACAATATTAAGTATACACAGAAAGTGAGTTTGAGTCCAGGTTGGTGCCTTAATTATCTCATTCTCCATCCTGGCATCCCTGGGACTTGGAATAATCAGGCTTCTGTTGCCGTATACTCCCGTACTATTTCACTTCCTCACATAGCCTTGTAGTAAACACAGATTACTAGAGACTTCTGCGAGTCTTTCTTTATTACCTGAAAGACCTTCCCTGACAGAACCTTAAAGACAGAGAAGCAAAGAGAAGTAAAGTAGGCACCAGGATGCATAAATGGCATCCGTCTAGGTGCATTACTTGGTCAGCAGGGCCTGCTCAGGGTCTTGCTGAGCTAAATGTACTTTTCCATCTATTCATTCATTCAACCAATCTAAATTCAGTGTGTACACTGGGCCAGCTGTTGTGCTGAGAATATATGGATGAATACAACAGAGTCTCTTTCTGATGGGATTTATGTTTCACAGGAAAGTCCAGTGATGATGGTTGTGCCTACTCTGGAAGGCAAGGAGGGGAGCAGGGGGGACCATTGCAGCTGCTGAGGACAGAGCTGTCTCCCACTTCCCCTTTCCCACATCACACTCACTAACTGCTCAGCCTCCTGCTTTTTGGTGGTGTCAGGGCAGTAAATCCCAAGTCCATAAGTAAGAAATGGTCTCAACTAATACCAGGGTAAAACAGCTAACCAAGCCCGTAACTATCTGATCTGCGTGCCTTTTTCACATCCCATTATTCACCACTTTGTTTTTGAATACTGTATACTATAGCTACAGGAAGTTCTTCACACTGCCCTGGTCTATTTGTGCCTTTTCTATACGCTCATGTCTCTTCTCATGTCATTTCCTCCATGGGACCATTTCTCTCTAAATCACTGTTTTAGTTCATTTTTACTTGACTGTCTGCAATAAACAATTAGTTCAATCATTCCTGCTTCTAAGAATCTTCTTGATACATCTACGGAAAATTAGGTGCCTATTACAAGTGGAATTGTGTTTCCCCCAAAAGAGATACTTTGAAATCCTAATGAGAACCTCAGAATGTGACCTTATTAGGAAACTGGGTGATGGCAGGTGTAATTAGTTAAATGATGGGGAAGTTATACTGGAGTGGGGTGGACCCTAATCCAATATGACTGTTGTCCTTATAAGAAGGCAATTATGAGCCGGGTGCGGTGGCTCATGCCTGTAATCCCAGCACTTTGGGAGGGCAAGACAGGTGAATCACAAGGTCAGAAATTTGAGACCAGCCTGACCAACATGGTGAAACCCCATCTCTACTAAAAATACAAAAATTAGAGGGGTGTGGTAGCGCGCGCCTGTAATCCCAGCTACTCAGGAGGCTGAGGCAGGAGAATCGCTTGAACCCGGGAGGCAGAGGTTGCAGTGAGCTGAGATGGCGCCTTTGCACTCCAACCTGGGCAACAGAGCGAGACTCCATCTTAAAAAAAAAAAAAAAAAAAAAAAAAGGAGACGACTATGTGAAGACAAAAAAACACACAAAGAACTCCATGTGAAGACAGAGATTTGGAGTGTTGCATCTACAGGAGTAGGAATGCCAAAGATTGCCGGCACACCATCAGAATCTAGGAGAAGACAAGGGAGAATTCCCCTATAAGCTTCAGGGAAGGCGGCCAGCTGATACCTTGATTTCAGGCTGCTACCCTACAATAAACACCACTCAATTTCCAGTACTTTGTTAATGGCAGTGACTGGAAACAAACACAATGCCCCTCCTCTGAGCTCTCATTGCAACTTCTTTCTAATTATCTATGTATCAGTCTCTCTTTCTCTAGACTGAGTTCCTGTAGGGGAAAGACTCTCCTTTCCTTCTACCCTGGATCATCTCTAGAGCAGTGCTTGGTGAGGTGCTGAAAACTTGGTGCTGAATGAACAAATGAATGAATAAAGAGGCAGAGCAGGTTGCTGAGTATATGGAAGAACATCAGAGATCCAGTCAGAGGTTTTCTTTTGTTTTTAGAAATTCTACTACCAGAATTTTTTCCTTCAATGCTTTGAAAATATCAGATTCTTCCTTAAATGCACTTCCAAAGGAAGTAGTCACACAAAAATGGGACAATTATTTGTGAGAGGGATCATTGTAGGCAAATTTGAGAGGAAAGTTGGTGGCAAAAGAAAGGGCCCTAACTGGGGTTGCCCCAGACCTTTAAGAGGCAGATCTGCTCTCCCTCAGTTAGGAGGACATGAATTTGGGATCCAGAAAACTCCAGAAGTAAAACATCCCTCAGCTGCTCAAGGCCGTCTCTGCCTACTCCTTTCGTCTTATCCTTTATGTGTGCAGGTCATGAAATTGCTATGACTTTCTTGTCCCTATATCTTTTCTCTCTCTACCCAGAATTCCTATCCTAATTTTATTGGCCTTCTGAACAATTTTTCAAAATCTCACCAAGAATCACCTCGTCAATGATGCCTTTTCTGATTCTTATTGCAAGCCTCTTGTTCTGCCACTGCACCTTGCACAGATTTCTTGATTTCTGCACACCTACACATATTTAGACCCATCATGAGGCCCTGATCTTTCTAAAGGCAAGAATTATGCCTTTACATGTTTCAATACCCATCTCAGTATGTGGCATATGGCAAGTGTGCAATAAATGTTTGTGGAATCAAGAAATTAAGTAAACCTTGTCTCTAGGGAAATTGTTTTACATCAAACTAAAACCTGGCCTTGGAAAGCTCCGGTACTTTCATACTTAAGTCCTTATGGATGAACCATAACCTAACTTAGTAGGTAGGCAGGGTGGAAATCTAACTGAGGAGTATGCTTCTGTAACAAAAGCTGAGTCTCAGCCAATCCCAGTAGCCATACTCCAGCCATTCACAGGCTGCTGTTTAAACCATGTTCAAGTAAGGCAAAATGCCAAGCTGTAACCAGCCTAGCTATTTCCGTACCTCACTTCCGTTTTAGGTAAATCACTTTCTTTTTTCGGTCCATAAACTCGCTCTGACCACCAGGCATCCCTGGAGCCTCTCTGAATCTGCTGTGATTCTGGGGGCTGCCCAATTCATGAATCTTTTTTTTTCTTGTTCAATTAAACTCTGTTGGCCAGCACAATGCCACACACCTGTAATCCCAGCATTTTGAGAGGTCAAAGGAGGAGCATTGCTTGAGCCCAGGATTTTGAGACCAGCCTGGACAAGATAGCAAGATCCTGTCTCTGCAAAAAGAAAAAAAAAATTAATTAAAAAATCTATTAAACTCTGTTAAATTTAACTTGTCTAAAATATTTCTTTTCACAATTGAAACTTTTATGTTGTTCCAGCCATAAATAAGGAAAGGTAAAAGTTGAAGAATCAGCCTTGAAACAGTGTTCTGTAAGGGAAGCAACACTCTTTTTCACATGAGACAGAAGTAAAAAGAATTCAGCAACAATCATTTCAGGACAGGTTGCAGTGAGTATCTGAAGGAAAGATTTTGGTGCTGGGAACGAGGGAGGGACTCACAAAGGTAGCAGAAGAGTCTCGTTCACGAGAAAGAGTTCCATGTCATTTTCTTTACCTTGGCCTGATGGTGGTGGTCAGGCCCAGCTGAGCTGACCTGCAGGACAATGGATGGGACTTAGAAGGGTCATTTGAGTAAAACTCTCTTCTCTCATTCTGGTGTAATCTAATTCAAGGGCCCAGATTGGTTGGGGAAGACAAAACCACCCAGGCAAGAAGAGTCAAATATCCTCTGCAAATATTGGCAGTGCTCATTTACTTTTTATTGGCCCCGTACCCCAAAGGTGGGGGAAGACAATTCCATCCCAGAAAATATAATTAGTCGGCCTGCTGGTTTGGGCTCTAATTTAATCTGGGCAGCTGTGCCAGGAGCTTATATTAGCATGACACTGGGAGGCGGAGAATATAATTACTGAGCAATAGAGAAGGGGAGGAGAAGTGGGATGGTGACCAGTGTGTGTCTGTGATAGAGGATGGAGCTGGGGGGGAGGGTGATGTCTATGGAGGGCGAGGATTCCTTTGGGAGTAAGGAAGAGGAAAGGGGCTTCTGGCAGTGGATGGCAGTGACTTTAATTTGGCTTTTGAGACATTAGTGTGCAGTATATATGTGTGTGTGTGTGAGTGTGTGTGTGTTGGGGTGTTGGGTGTTGGGGGAGGGGGATTCGTAGCTCCAGGCTGATCCACTCTGCATGACAAAGGTGAGCTTGAGAGTTGATGGATGGGCCTTGTGAGTTACCCTGGAGGGAATAGATGGGGGATGTTGGAGCAGGTTATGGCTGAATTTGGGACAAATATTCTTAGATACTTTTTCAGTGGATCAATCTAAATGGGGGAAGCAGAATGAGGACATGAAATTTGCACATGTATTATCTCCTTTTTGTTTCAGGCAGAAGAAATGTGATTAAAAGAATACTCCTTAGGTGATTTCATTCGTTCATACAGGAAAGCTACCAGCTACAAATTTGCTGCCAGGGTACTTACTTTCAGCTGGGCTCTAGGTTAAGCAGCTTACACTTACTGTCTTAAGTAGTCCTTGCCAAGCTGAACAAAAGTGTTAGGTATTATAATCCCCATGTAACAATTGAGGAAACTGAGGCTCAGAGACTTTAAGTAAAATGCCCACAGTCACATAGCTAGTAAGTTTTGAAGGTATGATTCAAATCCAGGCTTGTCTGACTCTAAACACTATGCTAATAATCCACAACTCCAAATAGCTATTATCCTCTCGTTTATATATGGGGAAACTGAGGCTCAGAGTGGTAAAGTAATTTGCATTCACTCAAAATGTGAGTTACTATCAGAAGTTAAAATAGAATTTGGATCTCATGCAATACTGCCTCTTTACCAGAGGACATACGGGGGAAAACAAGAAAAAAGATATTGTTTGCCGAGGAAAGAGCTGGATATACAGAAAGAAACAAATAGAAACCAGGTTTCCTCACCCTCAACCCAATGCTCTTTCACTGTAAGTGACAAATGTGACAACAGCTAAAGTCTCTGCTCCCTTCTTATGTACTAGATGATATACTAAGCTTTACATACTCCCTCATTTCACTTGCACATCACTTTGAGGTCGCCACTATGATTGTCTCATGTTACATGAGAAGGCGAAGGCTTCAAGGCTGTGTAACTTGCCCAAATTCAAATTGCAGGTTAATGACAGAGCAGGGAGTCAAACCCAGACAGCCCATTCTCTAGTCACTGCCTCCCTATGGAACACACGGCCCCTCCAGGCATCATCGCATCCCTCCCGTTGTCAGAAAAAACCTTGGAGATCCATAGAAATCTTTCTTTATGACAAACCTAAGCCAGTCCCACTCAGATGTCTGTCTGTTATTGCAGAGAGTAGGTAGACATGTAGGGATACATTGGGGATCCTTTTCTTTACCCTCAGAGTTAATATTCCCTGTGGCTTTTAACCTTTCTTCTCCCCTCTAAGGACTCGCAAAATCATTCTGGCCCTACCCTAACTGCCTCTTGTCTTATAAGAAAAAGCAGAGAAGCCAGTTTCTCCTTTTCCTTCATACCTTGAGGTTCTGTTGCTCTTTCAGCTCTGTTTTTCCCAGGCAAATACCTCCCACTGGGGCCTTGAGAACCACTGGGAGTCAGAGGGAAGAGAAGCTAGCTTTCCTCCTCCCAAAGGAGGAAGATATGGAAGCTGTGCTCTCAGGCCTCTGGTAACCCAAGTTAGCTAGAGGAGAACCCCGAACACCCGCCTGCAGAGTTCTGCTTGCTCAGCTGCTCAGGATCTGCCCTGCACCCAGAAGTGGGTCTTCCCTAGGGTCCCTGCCAATCTCCTGGGCTCTGGCAAGATGAACCAGGGGCGCAGATGTGTCCTGCATCCTGAAGCCTGCGGGCAATGCTGGGCAGCCCCAGAGCTCACGTTCAGAAAGCCATCTTGATTGTACAGATTTCTTCCTGCTGATGTCCTCCACCCCTATAGATTTCTCTCCTTATCTTTTCTCCCTCACTCCCCTAAACCCTCATGTGCCCAAAAAGGGCATGTGATAAAATTACAAAGATCTCTTGACTAAAAGTCAAAAGGCTTGATTTTCCCACTAGCTGTGTGGGCATTGATTTTCATCTATCAAATGAGACAATGGGCATCTGCTCTCCATTTCCCACAACTTGTCATGAGAATGTGAGGAAAATGTGTATTTGAAAAGCTGGTATGTCAGTGACAAGGCAATGACATGGTTTGCTCTTAGTATTGTCATTGCAATCAATGGATTATAAAGTAGCATATATAATGCATATAGGTTTCAGAATCAGAGACATCAAGCTTTAAATCGTGGCCTTCTACAGAGACTCCTGAACCTCAGTTTCTTCATCTGTATAATTGGAATGCTAGTGCCTGCCTTGAAGGGTTGCTGTGAGATTTACATGAGAGGATGTACAGAGAAACAACCAGAAGAGAGATGGGTGAGTTGGAAGAGCTTAATGTATGTTTCTTTTCTCCCAGATTCTAATGTTCCCCAAATCTAATCCAGAGCTGTTAGGTCTCTGCACTTATGATTGTGCTGGTTGTGCCTTGCACAAGGGAAT